>NC_140590.1:1024226282-1024826282 GCF_964204655.1 Triturus cristatus
ACAGATGAGTGGATGGATGTGTCGAACAGTGGATGTATGAGTGAAAGGATGGCTGGATGAGTGAAAGGGTGGATGGATGGCTGAGTGAAAGGGAGGGTGGATGAATGAATGAGTGAAAGGGAGGGTGGATGGATGGAGTAAAAGGATGGGTGGATGAGCGAAAGGATGAATGGATGCCTGGATTGATGGA
The DNA here is from genome assembly GCF_964204655.1 of Triturus cristatus. Classification (NCBI taxonomy): domain Eukaryota; kingdom Metazoa; phylum Chordata; class Amphibia; order Caudata; family Salamandridae; genus Triturus; species Triturus cristatus. Next base: position 1,024,226,473 of record NC_140590.1, read on the forward strand.
TAAATGAATGTATGTGTTTGATGAATAGGTTTGAAGATAGATTTGGATATGGATGCGCAAACGGATGGAAGTATTGGCGACAAACTGACTGCTCGATGAAAGACTGAATGAATGACAGAATGTAAAGGTGAAATGGTGATTATCAGTGGGTGGATAGATGAAAAGTTGAATGGACAGATACTTGGATAGAAGACAAGCAAGCTTTTCAGGATAGGGTTGCGATGACTCTCTTCACTTGTTTGGTGCCATAAGTGCTTTGGTTCATCTGGCTACTCCTTTAGCAGTGTGTCCTGGGCGCAAGCATCATCGGGAAGGGACAGCAGCAAAGAGCATCACCTGTTAGTGCCTGTTCAAGAAATGTGAGGGGGGTTAAGAGCATACAAACATGACCTCAAGTCTACAGTTGTACTGTAGGCTTCAATGTTCCCTTGCTGCATATATTGCACTCAACTGTGTTTTTTGCACCTAAAGTGTCATACCACGCTGCAGCTGATTTTCCATCTTAATCTGTTTGGCACCGAAATACCATATTTGATGATGAGATTTTTGCATCTCATGGTACTTGCTTAACTTCCCTCCTTCTACGCAGCACATTCCCAAAGACCCTGTCCATAATGCGTCTCTCCTTTATGTAATATTACCCACACATGCATACGACAGTTCTACGCAATGCTCTACAAGTCTATGCGCATTGCCACTTTCTGTCACTACTGCCATTAGGAATAACAAATCTTTGGAGCAATTCTGTTTGACGCCCAGTGCGATGGGTATGCCCAGACATGGGTCCCTTGTGTTGCAGTCAGCGCTCTAGCGTCTGACGCTAGAGCGCGTAGGTTGCTGATGGTGTGCGTACGCCACGACGGTGGCGTACGCGGCAAGTATAAATAAAAGGGGCGTGCCCCGGTTGGGCACTTGCGCCGAGACGCAACACCGGTGTGGTCTCTATTTCTTTACCGCGCTACCGCAGCTAGGCCAGCGCCACGCACCAACACAACACTGGCGACGAGGCGGCCGGACCCGCCGCGTGGACCACACACAGCGCCACCTCCCGCTGATCGCGTCGCGGCAGTCCCGCGATCGCGTACCTGCCTCGCACAGATCTCCCTCGGGCCTGCCATGCGGCCGAAGCATCTCTTCACCCTGTCGGCGTTCTAGCCCTGCTACGGCCTGCACCTCGAGGTGAGCTACTGTGCACTGAACACTGCCTGCAGCAATCAGCGGATGAAGGTTCCCGCACATGCTCACACGGCCCTGCCTTGAGCCTGCATCCCTGCGCTACCTCCTCTGCGCAGGCCCACGTGCCGGCCTCTGGAGTTTACCTGAGGCCCCTGCTGTGCTGACCGCTGTCCAGCCTCCGCGCGCCCGGCTTCGCCACCCAGAGCCACCCTCCGCAGAAGCGCCATGTGGGATGACAACCCCCCGCCGCCAAGCCACCCGCCGACTGGCGTCCTGCCACCTTTTAGCGAGACCGCTGACCCCGCAACAGCCGCACCACGCTGGCAGACATGGATTGGGCGGCTCAACAACTATTTCATCGGCTCCAGGGAGACGGATGGCGCAGTGAAGCGTTCGCTCCTTCTCCACTACGCGGGGGAGGAGGTATACCTGCTGTTCAAACACCTCCCTAACACAGGTGAAGCGGACGACTACGACGCGGCCGTGACGGCCCTCAACACGCACTTCGACCCCCAGATGAATCCAGACTTCGAAAACTTCAAAATGCGTCAAGCGAAGCAGAAAGAAGGGGAATCAGTGGATGCATTTCATGCACGGCTGAGGGTGCTTGCGGACACTCATCTAGTTGGCGACCGGGCGAAGGAGGAGATCAGGGCGCAGCTTATCTACGGCATCCGAAGCAAGAAGTTGCGGAGCCTCATCCTCCGTCAACCGAACATTCCAATGACAGACATCCTGGTGCTAGCACGATCCCACGATCTGTCCGACGCACGGGCGGAGGAGATGGAACAAGCTCTCACGCGAGGCACAGGGCCAGGTGTGACCGTCAAAACGGAGCGTGCAGACGCAGTGCGGACGCACGAGAAGAAGCGCCGTCCAGCCGCAAAGCAGTCGCCCCCAACACAGTGCGACTACTGCGGATACGAAGAACATCAGGGCAAAACATGCCCAGCGAAAGGGAAGACGTGCACCAACTGTGGCACCCTGAACCACACCTCGCACACTGTGCACTGGAATCAAGCTATACCCAGACCTACCTAATAAGAGGTCTCGGAGGTTTTTTTTGTTGCATCTTTTATATAGCGCGAACTCGACCTGAAGGTATTGGAGCGCTGTACATGAGCACCGTATTCACATTACATACGGGGAGATTTAGTGATTTGCCCAGAATCACCGGATGTGGACGCGACCTCGAGGCTCGAACCCTGGTTTCCTGCACCAAAGTCGGCAGTTTAAGCCGACGGACCACATCCTCCAGTTGCTTGTGTTCCGGTTATTTTGACAAGGTTTGGTTTAAGTTTAATGAATTAGTTAATTATTTTGACTAGGTTTGGTTTAAGTTTAATTAATAAATATTCTTACTGGCGTTGTGAGTTATACCACGTAGTTACACAACATGGCACCGAGGCGCCTGGTTCTATCACGGGATTATGTCTGCAGTGCACTCCGCAGTACGTAGAATCCACTCAGTGTTTCCTCTCGCCAAGTCTGCACCGCGGTGAGGAAATGTTAATGGTTCCTAATGGAATGTTTTGAAGGGACGCCGGACGGTGCAGGAGCTTTGGCGGAGCTCCACTTGCTGCGGGTACATATACACGTCAGAGCGCGCGAGAATCCTTAGTGCGCCACCGTACGTAGTTAGAGGGGGCGGAGTTTTGTTCACGTCATCGGGGCCAACTGATGTCCGTGCTCGGCTGCACGGTCTTCTGAGCCACCCATGTTCAGCAGGAATCGTACGCGGTGAGAGGGGGCTCAGGGCTCCGTGCCGCGCTGTACTCAGATGTGGACATTTGCACAGTTCTGCAATAACCCAGACATATTTTTTCGAGACTAGTGCTTTCCTACCTGTCATAGTTATCCTCCAAATCTAAAATCTGTACACTTTCGGAGACCCTTTTGAGAAATCAGGTGGCATTGATGTGGTAACCGTTTCACCGTTGCTACCTGACTACTCATTTAATCGACCTTAGAAGGATGAGTGGACCAGCCAGTACTCGAACGTTGAGCATTGAGATCAAGTAGAGTTTCCTGTAGTGGCAGCATTAGCTGAGCTAAAACGCCACTGAACTAAAATGACACTGAGCTAAAATGCCACCTAAACTGGCATGGTTCTTCCCGGACAGAACCACGTATGTGAGGGAAGACAGAGCATGGAGTGTTCGCCTATTGGTGGTACCAATTTTCCATTTTTTTAATGGTCTCCCTCTCGGCATACTTTTGTAGTCATCAGTAGCAAATAGATTTCCTATTTAATTATCTGATAAACTCGTATTTCAATTGCATTAATTCTGCCAAGACTGGAGACATACTTGAGATTCTGTGGCCACTGAATTTTCTGCATAATTGAAGATTTATTGCATTATCTGTATAATCCACCACCCGCTTCTTAAATTACGGATTTCAGAAAAGAAAAGTTTTCTATCTCAAACCAATCAAAAGTTGCTAAATTTAAGTGCACACGAGGGCCCACTCCAGGGGGTAGCACTCAAATGGCACGTGCAGTGGCACTGGAGACCACATGACCCTGATGGCTGTATTTTACTGCTTAACCAGTGTTCAGGGGCCAATTTCCTTGTTTGCTCTAGGCTAGGGTCCTTGGCACCCTCACTATGCCGCTGGGCCCCGCATTAACATACTCTTTACCGAACGCAATTATTCACCTTTAAGTTGCTGCTGCTGTATTCAGGTGCTAAACTGTCACTAATTAGATGAAAAGTCTGCTTAGACAGAATTAATGTGTGTTAAAATAGCATTATAGAGAAATAATGTTGCAGCTGGGCGTCCTGCGTTAGGCCACCTGATTTTCCTTTTATTGATGCGAAACGTAGTCATCCTGCTGCATAGTTTGATCCTCAATTGCCACATTATTCCAGTAGCCCACTTAAAGTATTTTTGCACTTTCTTGGAATGGGTCTTCAAAGAAATAGCTTTAACTAATGTAATGTATTTGCTGATTGGATGATCTTTTGTATTGGGCTGGTGGAGGCGGGGTTCCCACCAGTGTACAGACTCCTTGCCTTGCCTCATTGACCTCCCAGCTAACTGGCGTCCCCCTGGCAGCTGATAAGACCATCGGTCCTGCCACCTCTTTAGTCCTACTTTGCATTGTGATTGATGGGTTTTAGGAGCAGGGCTGTTTGGATTAGTTACCTGAAGCACTTGTAGAGCAAGGGAGGTCAGAAGGTTTTGCTAGGGAACATGTCTCCGTATCTCTCTTTTTTATTGGTTCTTCAAAAAGGATCAAGATAAAATCAGCATATAAGTATGGCCATACAAATGCACTAGTGATACATATGAAGATAATCAAAGTAAAAAAGAAAAAGAACAAAAGGTAATGAAGTATATGAGACCACATGTCTCAACATCATTTAGGAGTATGCCAATGAACATTAACACTTAGGAGAACACTACGCCCTGAGTAGATATCAACTTATGGGTTATAAATTCAAGGTTGCCGTGAATCTAGAATAGGACCCGAAATACAGTCAAATCCTTGCAAATTATTGTGGTCTCCAAACTTGAGGGCAGACACAGACACGGGATCCCCACCTGCATCACAGAGGATTATCACTCAGGGTACCTCCTCCACTGACGCGACTGCGGACTAACACTGACACCCAGAACACCGCTGCCACTGAGTCTTAGAGGTGTTTGAGGTCCTCCGGCAAATTTGACTATGGCGGAAGGTCTTGCGCGACTCTACCCTACCCTACCCTTCCTTCGCTTGTGTTGTCCTCATTTTGTTGTGCCCTATGTCACGTTTGAACTGCACTGCTCCTACATTACTCGCATACTACTCGATGCCGTGATTTGTCAGCATCACTCTCTTTCTTGGGATATTGACACAAGCTTTGATATAATTAATGCGCTCTGAATTTTCATTGTTATGTAGTGATTAGTCCAGGAGTACCTTGTGGCTGACAATCAATTTTCTCTCCTTTCTCCATCTGTTACATGAGTAATGCTCTAACTGTATGTTTTACTGCCTGCATTCCTTGCATACTACCCTATGCTGGGATTTGTCAGCACTACTCTGTCTTTCTTGGAAAATTGTCAAAAGCCTTGATGTAATGAATGCACACTGACTTTTCATTGCCATTTTATTGTTAGTCAAAATGTACCTTGCTACTGGCACTTACTCTTCTCCCCCTCCTTTTTCCATCTATTACATGAGTGCTGTTCCAACTGTATGTTTTATCGATAAACGTGCAAAAACAAACAAAAAAGGTTAATAAAAACGATTTAAACAACAAAAAATCATTGCAAATTATTGTTTAGTTTATAAACCATTTTCTCAAATGTTGCCACTTCGTACATATCCTCAAGCCAGGATTGAATATTCGGAATTACATTTGTCTTCCAAAAACGTAGTATGTTGACTTTCGCTAAACTGAGGGCTGTGGAAAGCCATTTAAAAGTGTGTATGGATATGGGAGCAATTCAGAGATGTCATGCAAAAGTGATATTCTGCTGTTAAGGAAAGGTTAATAGGAGAGTATTCCTTCAAATATGTTTCAATCTCACACCAGAATGTATGATTTTTCTGACATTCCCACAATATATGGACTATATAGCAATCAGGTTCTTGGCGTATCCAACACAGGCAACTGGGACTAAGGGGATGAAGGGGTGATTACAATGGCGGACGGACTTCAGTCCGACTGCCATCGTTTCGGAGAATGGGACCACTTGAAATGCTGTCGGTGGTCCCATAGTAGGGATTAGGATGCGACCGCCACCACGGTGGTCGTAATGGCTATATTTTAATAAAGCGTGTCAGACCATTTATTTATTTATATTTTGATAAAGCATGTCAGACCATTTACGTTCAAAGAAGCAACTTTTAGCGATTTCGTACATGTTGGTTGCATGATGTTGGGCAAAGTGTTAAAACTGAACGGTAGGGTAGGAGTTATTTATATAGTAAAAGAAGAAAGAGAATGCATAGTAAGTGTTGGATTTGAAAATGTATGGTATAATCTTAATTATTGTGTGGATTATATCGTTGATGTGAGACTTTAGGCTCTAAATGAAAATTATTTCACTAACAGGTACTTCTAAGAGTGGATGGTCAAGCAGCTAAGAGAAAAAATATATAAGAACAGTTTCCAGTTGTGTGTCTAACACCAGGTGTTCAGACAATGGTGTACAATCAACTTTTAGCTGGGGGAGTGCGTATAAGATGATGTGGGACTGAGGGGAGGCAAAACCAACAGCCCTACAAAGATCAAATAACAGTATCCCATGTGCAAACTGATTATTGAATACCAGAAATAAAATTGCAAAGATAAAACAGCGAGCAGTATATTTATAAGTCATGTCACAGCAAACAATAGGGATAGCACCTATAATACAGTATTTACAGGAACACGTCTCAATAAGACTACTCACCGTAATGCAAGAAAGCATAGAAAAGTGAGAGGTAACTTAATTAATACATTACAGATCTTTGTAATATGATATAATGATTTTATAGATTGTACATATTCATGTTTTTAAAGGCGATCTTATTTTATCACTTGCTGTCGACAACTTCCAAACGTTATGTTTGCCTCTATGGGACCAATTACGAGTCACAGTTTAACATTTGCCACGGTTCATCTAAGTCTGATGTAATGTCACTATTTGGTTCACATATAGTTGGTGGAGATGGCGTAATCCATCACTGAGTTGGTGTCAGCCCAGTCATTTAATAAAGTTTCATGGTCATATGGGTGGAGATATTCCTGGGTTTTTCCATTTTGCGTTATGACCATTATTGCCAGTTCAAGGCCCCATATTTGATTTCTCTTTTTTTTTTATCCTACGACAGAGTGCTACAAATTGGCTCCTCCTGAGGTTAGTGGGAGCAGAAAAGTCTGTATTAATGATTGGGCCGTATCATGTAGGTATGGACCATGTTTCTTTGCTTTAGTGATGATTTGTCACACCTGTTGGTGGCTTAAGCAGCAAGCCAAGATGTGACGAGGCTGTGGATTAGGTGTAGAGTTTCTTGAGCATACTCAGGGGGCACGCTGAAATCTGAGTTGGCAGGAAAAAGTATGTTTCATCAGTATAGGAATTAGATTAGTCAAGAATTCAAGGATATCATCCTACTCCGATTGTTCTGTAAGGCCAATAATTCTGATGTTATACCTTCTGCTGTGATCCATCCAAATCAATGTTTTTTTTTTAGATACCAGATATCATGACTATGGTCGAGGAGTTTGTCAAGTTGCGTTTCAACATCTGTGAGATGACCATCTATTGTTTGCATGCATGACTGACATTGGTTGACCTCCCCCCTCAAAGAGTGAACTTTCAGGGTAGTTGCAGTTACTGTGTTATTTACTGAAGTGATCAAACTTTTAATGTCCAACAGTTCTTTGAGTATAGTATCCATCGCTGGCGACGGAACATTCGGTGAATGTGCCATGACAGCTGAAGGATCTTTGACAGTTGAGTCCATCAGTAGAGCTTTAGAGTACGATAGGTGCCTAGTGTGCTTAAATCTCAACATGGAAGTAAAAGTAAAAAAGGGAGGGGGAAGTAACCCTTCTCCTTGCCATAAAAGTATGTTGTATGCTTTTAAAAGTGAACCCAAACCAAGATGGTAGTTGTAAAAGGTAGAACTGGCTTAAGGATGATTCCCAAGTCAAAATGGATGCCAGTAGTAGAACAAAGAGAAAATACAAAAAAAAAAAAATTCCAGGCACCTCAGTTGACTGTATTCCCCTATACTACTTCCCTTTTTTCTCTCCTCTATTCCTCCTGTCTCTTCCTTCTTATGTATTTCAGGGTGGAGTCCCCGATTCAGACATTGTGTAGATATTACAAGCAATGACTGGGTAATATATCTGTACAGACAAGAAAACATGTGGCATACAAGTCGGCTGATTCACAGACTCATTTGGGGCCTGGAGTAGCTCTGGAGCTGATAGGAAGGGATGCACATTCTGTCTTAAGCGCATCCACCTATCTGTGTCTGGGGGATCCTGGTACATCTGCGATAAAGTTCCCTGCAAGCGCAGGTCACCGTGGGATGGCCAACCTTGCTGGGAATTAGTGCAGCAGACTCAGCCTGCTATCTACCAGAAACACTCTATAATTCATCCCAAGAAAGTGCGCCGGGTAAGTTGAAGATTAGCTTGGGCCTTGCAAACCCCCTCATACCCTCAGCAGAGAGCCACCATTCACAACAGTGCCAATCCCCACCTCCAGGAAACATGTCTCAGCCTCGGTTTCCTTCACCAAGGTGGTAGGGGAGCAGGACCACACTAATTCTTTCCATATATGCAAGGCACTGAAATGTTTGGAAAGGCTCGAGAGGGCTAGAGGAGATGTAAGGAGACCCACTGATCTGGACAAATCAACCAGGATGGTGGGGTCACTCCCACAGGTCTATACCTCAGAATATGGAGTAGCCTTATTTGAGCCAGCTTTTTGTATGGCCACTTAAAGTTCTTGAACTAGTGACCGGTTCCAAGAATGACTTGGGTTAGGGGGTGCTCCTTAACCCCTTCGCTGCTAGGCCTTTTCCCCTCCTGTGCTAAGCCCTTTTTGGGCTATTTGAGGTAGTGCGCGCTTAGGCCCCTGTAACTTTTTGACCACATTAGGTATCCACGCCAAATTTGCGTCCTTTTCTTCCAACATCTTGGGGATTCTAAAGGTACCCAGGGTTTGTGGATTCTCCTAGAGGGTTCCCAGAAATTAGTCAAAATACAGCAATTTTTTTTTTTTTTTGTGAAAAATGTGAAAAATGGGCTGCAAATGAAAGCTTCTGGGTTTTTCTCTGCAAATGGTATCAAAAAAGGGTTTGTGGGGCTGAAATCACAATTTCTCCAGCTTTTAGGGAATGACAGACTTTTGTTAGAAAACCAACATTTTTTACACAGTTTTGGCATTTTTCTGGGACATACCCTATTTTTGCTATTTTTTGTGCTTTCAACCTCCTTCCAGTTAACGGTAGAAAAGGGTAACAAAACAATAATGGATCCTGGAAAGCTATACATTTTTGAAAAGTAGACAAAATTCTGAATTCAGCAAGGGGTCATTTGCGTAGATCCATCAAGGTTTCTTTATAGAAATTTACAGGCAAATATATGAGAAATTAAAAATTTGTTGAAAAAAGCAGCCTCTTGAGTCAACGTTTTTACCTGTAACTTCTTCGAATTATGACATCTCTTTGAAAGCAATGTACCGTTACATCCGGTAGACCTTCCTGGTTGTGTGGACATATAGGACTTGTAGGTTCATCAAGAGCCCAACGAACCCAGAGTAGAAAAATGAGCAGCATTTTGTAATGTTTTTTTTTTTTGGTCCGGGTATATAGCAATTATTGTGGGAAAATGTATACTTGGAAAAATCGGTATGAAAGTCACCTATGTATTTCTGAAATGGGAACAAATTACAGAGTTCAGAAACAGTGCATATTTGCACATTTTCGAAATTGGGAATACTCATATTTGCATGACAATTATTGGTCATTTTTCAAAATGACTTTTTTTTTACACAATGTCTTTCATTTGGAAGGGAGAAATGCATCAAAAATCAACAGGTAATAACAGTAGCTTTACAAATTTGAACTACCCTAAGTCTCCCGAGAAAAATGGTACCTCACTTGTGTGGGTAGGCATAGTGCCCACGACAGGAAGTGGCTCAAAACCTAAGGTGAACACACCACATTTTCACACTGAAAATTTACACTTTTTTTGCAAAGAGTCTAGCTGTAGTTTTTGAACCCTAGCCCTGCCGGCACCTAGGGAAACCTAGCAAACCTATACATTTTTGAAAACTAGACACCCAGGGGAATCCAGGATGGGGTGACTTGACTGCCTCCCACCATGGTCTGTTACCCAGAATCCCTTGCAAACGTAAAAAATTGAAAAAAAAACCACATTTTCCCCACATTTCTGTGATGCAAAGTTCTGGAATCTGCGTGGATCCACAAATTTCCACCCACCCCGCGTTCCCCAAAGTCCTACGAGAAAAATGGTACCTCACTTGTGCGGGTCGGCCTAGTGCCCGCGACAGGAAACGGCGCAAAACGCAACGTGGTTTTGGAGTGAAAAATGACCCTTTTTTTGGCAAAGTGACTAGCTGTAGATTTTGTACCCTAGCCCTGCCGGCACCTAGGGAAACCTAGCAAACCTATACATTTCTGAAAACTAGACACCCAGGGGAATCCAGGATGGGGTGACTTGACTGCCTCCCACCATGGTCTGTTACCCAGAATCCCTTGCAAACGTAAAAAATTGAAAAAAAAACCACATTTTCCCCACATTTCTGTGATGCAAAGTTCTGGAATCTGCGTGGATCCACAAATTTCCACCCACCCCGCGTTCCCCAAAGTCCTACGAGAAAAATGGTACCTCACTTGTGCGGGTCGGCCTAGTGCCCGCGACAGGAAACGGCGCAAAACGCAACGTGGTTTTGGAGTGAAAAATGACCCTTTTTTTGGCAAAGTGACTAGCTGTAGATTTTGTACCCTAGCCCTGCCGGCACCTAGGGAAACCTAGCAAACCTATACATTTCTGAAAACTAGACACCCAGGGGAATCCAGGATGGGGTGACTTGACTGCCTCCCACCATGGTCTGTTACCCAGAATCCCTTGCAAACGTAAAAAATTGAAAAAAAACCCACATTTTCCCCACATTTCTGTGATGCAAAGTTCTGGAATCTGCGTGGATCCACAAATTTCCACCCACCCCGCGTTCCCCAAAGTCCTACGAGAAAAATGGTACCTCACTTGTGCGGGTCGGCCTAGTGCCCGCGACAGGAAACGGCGCAAAACGCAACGTGGTTTTGGAGTGAAAAATGACCCTTTTTTTGGCAAAGTGACTAGCTGTAGATTTTGTACCCTAGCCCTGCCGGCACCTAGGGAAACCTAGCAAACCTATACATTTCTGAAAACTAGACACCCAGGGGAATCCAGGATGGGGTGACTTGACTGCCTCCCACCATGGTCTGTTACCCAGAATCCCTTGCAAACGTAAAAAATTGACAAAAAAAACACATTTTCCCCACATTTCTGTGATGGAAAGTTCTGGAATCTGCGTGGATCCACAAATTTCCACCCACCCCGCGTTCCCCAAAGTCCTACGAGAAAAATGGTACCTCACTTGTGCGGGTCGGCCTAGTGCCCGCGACAGGAAACGGCGCAAAACGCAACATGGTTTTGGAGTGAAAAATGACCCTTTTTTTGGCAAAGTGACTAGCTGTAGATTTTGTACCCTAGCCCTGCCGGCACCTAGGGAAACCTAGCAAACCTATACATTTCTGAAAACTAGACACCCAGGGGAATCCAGGATGGGGTGACTTGACTGCCTCCCACCATGGTCTGTTACCCAGAATCCCTTGCAAACGTAAAAAATTGACAAAAAAAACACATTTTCCCCACATTTCTGTGATGGAAAGTTCTGGAATCTGTGTGGATCCACAAATTTCCACCCACCCCGCGTTCCCCAAAGTCCTACGAGAAAAATGGTACCTCACTTGTGCGGGTCGGCCTAGTGCCCGCGACAGGAAACGGCGCAAAACGCAACATGGTTTTGGAGTGAAAAATGACCCTTTTTTTGGCAAAGTGACTAGCTGTAGATTTTGTACCCTAGCCCTGCCGGCACCTAGGGAAACCTAGCAAACCTATACATTTCTGAAAACTAGACACCCAGGGGAATCCAGGATGGGGTGACTTGACTGCCTCCCACCATGGTCTGTTACCCAGAATCCCTTGCAAACGTAAAAAATTGACAAAAAAAACACATTTTCCCCACATTTCTGTGATGGAAAGTTCTGGAATCTGCGTGGATCCACAAATTTCCACCCACCCCGCGTTCCCCAAAGTCCTACGAGAAAAATGGTACCTCACTTGTGCGGGTCGGCCTAGTGCCCGCGACAGGAAACGGCGCAAAACGCAACGTGGTTTTGGAGTGAAAAATGACCCTTTTTTTGGCAAAGTGACTAGCTGTAGATTTTGTACCCTAGCCCTGCCGGCACCTAGGGAAACCTAGCAAACCTATACATTTCTGAAAACTAGACACCCAGGGGAATCCAGGATGGGGTGACTTGACTGCCTCCCACCATGGTCTGTTACCCAGAATCCCTTGCAAACGTAAAAAATTGACAAAAAAAACACATTTTCCCCACATTTCTGTGATGGAAAGTTCTGGAATCTGCGTGGATCCACAAATTTCCACCCACCCCGCGTTCCCCAAAGTCCTACGAGAAAAATGGTACCTCACTTGTGCGGGTCGGCCTAGTGCCCGCGACAGGAAACGGCGCAAAACGCAACATGGTTTTGGAGTGAAAAATGACCCTTTTTTTGGCAAAGTGACTAGCTGTAGATTTTGTACCCTAGCCCTGCCGGCACCTAGGGAAACCTAGCAAACCTATACATTTCTGAAAACTAGACACCCAGGGGAATCCAGGATGGGGTGACTTGACTGCCTCCCACCATGGTCTGTTACCCAGAATCCCTTGCAAACATAAAAAATTGACAAAAAAAACACATTTTCCCCACATTTCTGTGATGGAAAGTTCTGGAATCTGCGTGGATCCACAAATTTCCACCCACCCCGCGTTCCCCAAAGTCCTACGAGAAAAATGGTACCTCACTTGTGCGGGTCGGCCTAGTGCCCGCGACAGGAAACGGCGCAAAACGCAACATGGTTTTGGAGTGAAAAATGACCCTTTTTTTGGCAAAGTGACTAGCTGTAGATTTTGTACCCTAGCCCTGCCGGCACCTAGGGAAACCTAGCAAACCTATACATTTCTGAAAACTAGACACCCAGGGGAATCCAGGATGGGGTGACTTGACTGCCTCCCACCATGGTCTGTTACCCAGAATCCCTTGCAAACGTAAAAAATTGACAAAAAAAACACATTTTCCCCACATTTCTGTGATGGAAAGTTCTGGAATCTGCGTGGATCCACAAATTTCCACCCACCCCGCGTTCCCCAAAGTCCTACGAGAAAAATGGTACCTCACTTGTGCGGGTCGGCCTAGTGCCCGCGACAGGAAACGGCGCAAAACGCAACGTGGTTTTGGAGTGAAAAATGACCCTTTTTTTGGCAAAGTGACTAGCTGTAGATTTTGTACCCTAGCCCTGCCGGCACCTAGGGAAACCTAGCAAACCTATACATTTCTGAAAACTAGACACCCAGGGGAATCCAGGATGGGGTGACTTGACTGCCTCCCACCATGGTCTGTTACCCAGAATCCCTTGCAAACGTAAAAAATTGACAAAAAAAACACATTTTCCCCACATTTCTGTGATGGAAAGTTCTGGAATCTGCGTGGATCCACAAATTTCCACCCACCCCGCGTTCCCCAAAGTCCTACGAGAAAAATGGTACCTCACTTGTGCGGGTCGGCCTAGTGCCCGCGACAGGAAACGGCGCAAAACGCAACGTGGTTTTGGAGTGAAAAATGACCCTTTTTTTGGCAAAGTGACTAGCTGTAGATTTTGTACCCTAGCCCTGCCGGCACCTAGGGAAACCTAGCAAACCTATACATTTCTGAAAACTAGACACCCAGGGGAATCCAGGATGGGGTGACTTGACTGCCTCCCACCATGGTCTGTTACCCAGAATCCCTTGCAAACGTAAAAAATTGACAAAAAAAACACATTTTCCCCACATTTCTGTGATGGAAAGTTCTGGAATCTGCGTGGATCCACAAATTTCCACCCACCCCGCGTTCCCCAAAGTCCTACGAGAAAAATGGTACCTCACTTGTGCGGGTCGGCCTAGTGCCCGCGACAGGAAACGGCGCAAAACGCAACGTGGTTTTGGAGTGAAAAATGACCCTTTTTTTGGCAAAGTGACTAGCTGTAGATTTTGTACCCTAGCCCTGCCGGCACCTAGGGAAACCTAGCAAACCTATACATTTCTGAAAACTAGACACCCAGGGGAATCCAGGATGGGGTGACTTGACTGCCTCCCACCATGGTCTGTTACCCAGAATCCCTTGCAAACGTAAAAAATTGACAAAAAAAACACATTTTCCCCACATTTCTGTGATGGAAAGTTCTGGAATCTGCGTGGATCCACAAATTTCCACCCACCCCGCGTTCCCCAAAGTCCTACGAGAAAAATGGTACCTCACTTGTGCGGGTCGGCCTAGTGCCCGCGACAGGAAACGGCGCAAAACGCAACGTGGTTTTGGAGTGAAAAATGACCCTTTTTTTGGCAAAGTGACTAGCTGTAGATTTTGTACCCTAGCCCTGCCGGCACCTAGGGAAACCTAGCAAACCTATACATTTCTGAAAACTAGACACCCAGGGGAATCCAGGATGGGGTGACTTGACTGCCTCCCACCATGGTCTGTTACCCAGAATCCCTTGCAAACGTAAAAAATTGACAAAAAAAACACATTTTCCCCACATTTCTGTGATGGAAAGTTCTGGAATCTGCGTGGATCCACAAATTTCCACCCACCCCGCGTTCCCCAAAGTCCTACGAGAAAAATGGTACCTCACTTGTGCGGGTCGGCCTAGTGCCCGCGACAGGAAACGGCGCAAAACGCAACGTGGTTTTGGAGTGAAAAATGACCCTTTTTTTGGCAAAGTGACTAGCTGTAGATTTTGTACCCTAGCCCTGCCGGCACCTAGGGAAACCTAGCAAACCTATACATTTCTGAAAACTAGACACCCAGGGGAATCCAGGATGGGGTGACTTGACTGCCTCCCACCATGGTCTGTTACCCAGAATCCCTTGCAAACGTAAAAAATTGACAAAAAAAACACATTTTCCCCACATTTCTGTGATGGAAAGTTCTGGAATCTGCGTGGATCCACAAATTTCCACCCACCCCGCGTTCCCCAAAGTCCTACGAGAAAAATGGTACCTCACTTGTGCGGGTCGGCCTAGTGCCCGCGACAGGAAACGGCGCAAAACGCAACGTGGTTTTGGAGTGAAAAATGACCCTTTTTTTTGGCAAAGTGACTAGCTGTAGATTTTGTACCCTAGCCCTGCCGGCACCTAGGGAAACCTAGCAAACCTATACATTTCTGAAAACTAGACACCCAGGGGAATCCAGGATGGGGTGACTTGACTGCCTCCCACCATGGTCTGTTACCCAGAATCCCTTGCAAACGTAAAAAATTGACAAAAAAAACACATTTTCCCCACATTTCTGTGATGGAAAGTTCTGGAATCTGCGTGGATCCACAAATTTCCACCCACCCCGCGTTCCCCAAAGTCCTACGAGAAAAATGGTACCTCACTTGTGCGGGTCGGCCTAGTGCCCGCGACAGGAAACGGCGCAAAACGCAACGTGGTTTTGGAGTGAAAAATGACCCTTTTTTTGGCAAAGTGACTAGCTGTAGATTTTGTACCCTAGCCCTGCCGGCACCTAGGGAAACCTACCAAACCTATACATTTCTGAAAACTAGACACCCGGCGGTTTCCAGGGAGGTATGGCTTGCGTGGATCCCCCAACGTTTCCTTACCCAGAATCCCCTGCAAACCTCAATTTTTGCTCAAAAAATCACTTTTTTAACACATTTTGGGGTGGGAAAGTAGTGGCATCACCGGGCTCACACAAATTTACCACCACCCAGCGTTCCCCCAGGTCTCCCGGTAAAAATGGTGCCTCACTTGTGTGGGAGGCCCAAGTACCCGCGGCAGGCAAGGGCCCCAAAGGTAGTGAGGCCACCTCAAGATGGCCTATCGCCAAACCACCTGGTTTTGCAAGGGGGGTCACTTTGGTTTTTGGCCCGGTGCGCGGCGGCCATCTAGGGAAACCTACCAAACCCAGGCATTTTTGAAAACTAGACACCCGGCGGCTTCCAGGGAGGTATGGCTTGCGTGGATCCCCCAACGTTTCCTTACCCAGAATCCCCTGCAAACCTCAATTTTTGCTCAAAAAATCACTTTTTTCACACATTTTGGGGTGGGAAAGTAGTGGCATCACCGGGCTCACACAAATTTACCACCACCCAGCGTTCCCCCAGGTCTCCCGGTAAAAATGGTGCCTCACTTGTGTGGGAGGCCCAAGTACCCGCGGCAGGCAAGGGCCCCAAACGTAGTGAGGCCACCTCAAGATGGCCTATCGCCAAACCACCTGGTTTTGCAAGGGGGGTCACTTTGGTTTTTGGCCCGGTGCGCGGCGGCCATCTAGGGAAACCTACCAAACCCAGGCATTTTTGAAAACTAGACACCCGGCGGCTTCCAGGGAGGTATGGCTTGCGTGGATCCCCCAACGTTTCCTTACCCAGAATCCCCTGCAAACCTCAATTTTTGCTCAAAAAATCACTTTTTTCACACATTTTGGGGTGGGAAAGTAGTGGCATCACCGGGCTCACACAAATTTACCACCACCCAGCGTTCCCCCAGGTCTCCCGGTAAAAATGGTGCCTCACTTGTGTGGGAGGCCCAAGTACCCGCGGCAGGCAAGGGCCCCAAACGTAGTGAGGCGACCTCAAGATGGCCTATCGCCAAACCACCTGGTTTTGCAAGGGGGGTCACTTTGGTTTTTGGCCCGGTGCGCGGCGGCCATCTAGGGAAACCTACCAAACCCAGGCATTTTTGAAAACTAGACACCCGGCGGCTTCCAGGGAGGTATGGCTTGCGTGGATCCCCCAACGTTTCCTTACCCAGAATCCCCTGCAAACCTCAATTTTTGCTCAAAAAATCACTTTTTTCACACATTTTGGGGTGGGAAAGTAGTGGCATCACCGGGCTCACACAAATTTACCACCACCCAGCGTTCCCCCAGGTCTCCCGGTAAAAATGGTGCCTCACTTGTGTGGGAGGCCCAAGTACCCGCGGCAGGCAAGGGCCCCAAACGTAGTGAGGCCACCTCAAGATGGCCTATCGCCAAACCACCTGGTTTTGCAAGGGGGGTCACTTTGGTTTTTGGCCCGGTGCGCGGCGGCCATCTAGGGAAACCTACCAAACCCAGGCATTTTTGAAAACTAGACACCCGGCGGCTTCCAGGGAGGTATGGCTTGCGTGGATCCCCCAACGTTTCCTTACCCAGAATCCCCTGCAAACCTCAATTTTTGCTCAAAAAATCACTTTTTTCACACATTTTGGGGTGGGAAAGTAGTGGCATCACCGGGCTCACACAAATTTACCACCACCCAGCGTTCCCCCAGGTCTCCCGGTAAAAATGGTGCCTCACTTGTGTGGGAGGCCCAAGTACCCGCGGCAGGCAAGGGCCCCAAACGTAGTGAGGCCACCTCAAGATGGCCTATCGCCAAACCACCTGGTTTTGCAAGGGGGGTCACTTTGGTTTTTGGCCCGGTGCGCGGCGGCCATCTAGGGAAACCTACCAAACCCAGGCATTTTTGAAAACTAGACACCCGGCGGCTTCCAGGGAGGTATGGCTTGCGTGGATCCCCCAACGTTTCCTTACCCAGAATCCCCTGCAAACCTCAATTTTTGCTCAAAAAATCACTTTTTTCACACATTTTGGGGTGGGAAAGTAGTGGCATCACCGGGCTCACACAAATTTACCACCACCCAGCGTTCCCCCAGGTCTCCCGGTAAAAATGGTGCCTCACTTGTGTGGGAGGCCCAAGTACCCGCGGCAGGCAAGGGCCCCAAACGTAGTGAGGCCACCTCAAGATGGCCTATCGCCAAACCACCTGGTTTTGCAAGGGGGGTCACTTTGGTTTTTGGCCCGGTGCGCGGCGGCCATCTAGGGAAACCTACCAAACCCAGGCATTTTTGAAAACTAGACACCCGGCGGCTTCCAGGGAGGTATGGCTTGCGTGGATCCCCCAACGTTTCCTTACCCAGAATCCCCTGCAAACCTCAATTTTTGCTCAAAAAATCACTTTTTTCACACATTTTGGGGTGGGAAAGTAGTGGCATCACCGGGCTCACACAAATTTACCACCACCCAGCGTTCCCCCAGGTCTCCCGGTAAAAATGGTGCCTCACTTGTGTGGGAGGCCCAAGTACCCGCGGCAGGCAAGGGCCCCAAACGTAGTGAGGCCACCTCAAGATGGCCTATCGCCAAACCACCTGGTTTTGCAAGGGGGGTCACTTTGGTTTTTGGCCCGGTGCGCGGCGGCCATCTAGGGAAACCTACCAAACCCAGGCATTTTTGAAAACTAGACACCCGGCGGCTTCCAGGGAGGTATGGCTTGCGTGGATCCCCCAACGTTTCCTTACCCAGAATCCCCTGCAAACCTCAATTTTTGCTCAAAAAATCACATTTTTAACACATTTGGGGGTGGGAAAGTAGTGGCATCACCGGGCTCACACAAATTTACCACCACCCAGCGTTCCCCCAGGTCTCCCGGTAAAAATGGTGCCTCACTTGTGTGGGAGGCCCAAGTACCCGCGGCAGGCAAGGGCCCCAAACGTAGTGAGGCAACATCAACATTGCCTATCCCAAAGGTCGCCTCACTACGTTTGGGGCCCTTGCCTGCCGCGGGTACTTGGGCCTCCCACACAAGTGAGGCACCATTTTTACCGGGAGACCTGGGGGAACGCTGGGTGGTGGTAAATTTGTGTGAGCCCGGTGATGCCACTACTTTCCCACCCCAAAATGTGTGAAAAAAGTGATTTTTTGAGCAAAAATTGAGGTTTGCAGGGGATTCTGGGTAAGGAAACGTTGGGGGATCCACGCAAGCCATACCTCCCTGGAAGCCGCCGGGTGTCTAGTTTTCAAAAATGCCTGGGTTTGGTAGGTTTCCCTAGATGGCCGCCGCGCACCGGGCCAAAAACCAAAGTGACCCCCCTTGCAAAACCAGGTGGTTTGGCGATAGGCCATCTTGAGGTGGCCTCACTACGTTTGGGGCCCTTGCCTGCCGCGGGTACTTGGGCCTCCCACACAAGTGAGGCACCATTTTTACCGGGAGACCTGGGGGAACGCTGGGTGGTGGTAAATTTGTGTGAGCCCGGTGATGCCACTACTTTCCCACCCCAAAATGTGTGAAAAAAGTGATTTTTTGAGCAAAAATTGAGGTTTGCAGGGGATTCTGGGTAAGGAAACGTTGGGGGATCCACGCAAGCCATACCTCCCTGGAAGCCGCCGGGTGTCTAGTTTTCAAAAATGCCTGGGTTTGGTAGGTTTCCCTAGATGGCCGCCGCGCACCGGGCCAAAAACCAAAGTGACCCCCCTTGCAAAACCAGGTGGTTTGGCGATAGGCCATCTTGAGGTGGCCTCACTACGTTTGGGGCCCTTGCCTGCCGCGGGTACTTGGGCCTCCCACACAAGTGAGGCACCATTTTTACCGGGAGACCTGGGGGAACGCTGGGTGGTGGTAAATTTGTGTGAGCCCGGTGATGCCACTACTTTCCCACCCCAAAATGTGTGAAAAAAGTGATTTTTTGAGCAAAAATTGAGGTTTGCAGGGGATTCTGGGTAAGGAAACGTTGGGGGATCCACGCAAGCCATACCTCCCTGGAAGCCGCCGGGTGTCTAGTTTTCAAAAATGCCTGGGTTTGGTAGGTTTCCCTAGATGGCCGCCGCGCACCGGGCCAAAAACCAAAGTGACCCCCCTTGCAAAACCAGGTGGTTTGGCGATAGGCCATCTTGAGGTGGCCTCACTACGTTTGGGGCCCTTGCCTGCCGCGGGTACTTGGGCCTCCCACACAAGTGAGGCACCATTTTTACCGGGAGACCTGGGGGAACGCTGGGTGGTGGTAAATTTGTGTGAGCCCGGTGATGCCACTACTTTCCCACCCCAAAATGTGTGAAAAAAGTGATTTTTTGAGCAAAAATTGAGGTTTGCAGGGGATTCTGGGTAAGGAAACGTTGGGGGATCCACGCAAGCCATACCTCCCTGGAAGCCGCCGGGTGTCTAGTTTTCAAAAATGCCTGGGTTTGGTAGGTTTCCCTAGATGGCCGCCGCGCACCGGGCCAAAAACCAAAGTGACCCCCCTTGCAAAACCAGGTGGTTTGGCGATAGGCCATCTTGAGGTGGCCTCACTACCTTTGGGGCCCTTGCCTGCCGCGGGTACTTGGGCCTCCCACACAAGTGAGGCACCATTTTTACCGGGAGACCTGGGGGAACGCTGGGTGGTGGTAAATTTGTGTGAGCCCGGTGATGCCACTACTTTCCCACCCCAAAATGTGTGAAAAAAGTGATTTTTTGAGCAAAAATTGAGGTTTGCAGGGGATTCTGGGTAAGGAAACGTTGGGGGATCCACGCAAGCCATACCTCCCTGGAAGCCGCCGGGTGTCTAGTTTTCAAAAATGCCTGGGTTTGGTAGGTTTCCCTAGATGGCCGCCGCGCACCGGGCCAAAAACCAAAGTGACCCCCCTTGCAAAACCAGGTGGTTTGGCGATAGGCCATCTTGAGGTGGCCTCACTACGTTTGGGGCCCTTGCCTGCCGCGGGTACTTGGGCCTCCCACACAAGTGAGGCACCATTTTTACCGGGAGACCTGGGGGAACGCTGGGTGGTGGTAAATTTGTGTGAGCCCGGTGATGCCACTACTTTCCCACCCCAAAATGTGTGAAAAAAGTGATTTTTTGAGCAAAAATTGAGGTTTGCAGGGGATTCTGGGTAAGGAAACGTTGGGGGATCCACGCAAGCCATACCTCCCTGGAAGCCGCCGGGTGTCTAGTTTTCAAAAATGCCTGGGTTTGGTAGGTTTCCCTAGATGGCCGCCGCGCACCGGGCCAAAAACCAAAGTGACCCCCCTTGCAAAACCAGGTGGTTTGGCGATAGGCCATCTTGAGGTGGCCTCACTACGTTTGGGGCCCTTGCCTGCCGCGGGTACTTGGGCCTCCCACACAAGTGAGGCACCATTTTTACCGGGAGACCTGGGGGAACGCTGGGTGGTGGTAAATTTGTGTGAGCCCGGTGATGCCACTACTTTCCCACCCCAAAATGTGTGAAAAAAGTGATTTTTTGAGCAAAAATTGAGGTTTGCAGGGGATTCTGGGTAAGGAAACGTTGGGGGATCCACGCAAGCCATACCTCCCTGGAAGCCGCCGGGTGTCTAGTTTTCAAAAATGCCTGGGTTTGGTAGGTTTCCCTAGATGGCCGCCGCGCACCGGGCCAAAAACCAAAGTGACCCCCCTTGCAAAACCAGGTGGTTTGGCGATAGGCCATCTTGAGGTGGCCTCACTACCTTTGGGGCCCTTGCCTGCCGCGGGTACTTGGGCCTCCCACACAAGTGAGGCACCATTTTTACCGGGAGACCTGGGGGAACGCTGGGTGGTGGTAAATTTGTGTGAGCCCGGTGATGCCACTACTTTCCCACCCCAAAATGTGTGAAAAAAGTGATTTTTTGGGCAAAAATTGAGGTTTGCAGGGGATTCTGGGTAAGGAAACGTTGGGGGATCCACGCAAGCCATACCTCCCTGGAAGCCGCCGGGTGTCTAGTTTTCAAAAATGCCTGGGTTTGGTAGGTTTCCCTAGATGGCCGCCGAGCCCTGGGCAAAAAACAAAAGTAACCCCCCTTGCATAACCAGATTACCTATTGTTACTACAGCGTGAGAATTTAGGAATAATACTGCAAAGAAAATGTGGCAGACAATTTGAGGTTTACAGGACAATGGGGATAAAAAATATTTTTCAAATCACTAGAGAGACATCACCATGAACTCCCAAAGGTTTTCGACAATATCTACAGTTGGTGGGTTATTCTTACATGGAAAGTGTACCTTGGCAGAGAAACAAAAAAAAAAGATTCCTGCACAACCATCTATTCCTCAAACACACACACATACTGGTTGGATTTGGCACGAGGGCAAGTCATGGTTCAGTGTATTAAATTTTATTAACAAGAGATTTCACAAATATGAAATGCACTGTCAATAATTAAATTCACAAAAATCCAAACCAATGACTTGCAGCTCGTGAGCTGTAAAGCCACGTCAAGGCACCAACCGCTTTACAGGCCATTCACACACCTTTCATACGTGATACAAACAAGACCATTCGCACCACCAGGTACAAAAGCAACACAGTACAAAAATCACCAAAAAGGGACAAGGTACACCCTGCTTCAAAAAAACAAATATTACTGCACAGTCATCTAACCCGCAAGCACACGCACATACTGGTTGGATTTGGCACGAGGGTGAGTGATGGTTCAGTAGATAAAATTGTATTACCAAGTGATTTCACAAAAAATGAAATGCACTGGTAATAATTGAAAGGGCAAGAAACTGAACCATTGACTCACAGCTCGTGAGCTGTAAAGCCACGACAAGGCACCAACCTCTTTACAGGCCATTCATACACCTTTCATACGTGTGAGACATACAAAACCATTCACACCGCCAGCCGCGGGCCCATCACATAACAAAACTCACACCGGCACACAGCGCCATTCAAGGGCCCATCACTTTCACACGCCCACAATCCAGACACAGCAACTACACAGGCAGAAGGATTGCGTGGAGTGGCACTCAGCTAGCAGTGTGTGTAGTGACCAGCAGAAAGTCACTACTCACACACAGCCAGCCAAGCACCGGTCGACACACACCGCTAGCCAAACGCCAGTCCACGCACACCGCTAGCCAAGCGCCAGTCCAGGCACACCACCATCCAATCGCCAGTCCAGGCACACCGGCAGCCAATCGCCAATCCACCTACACCGCCAGCCAAGCTCCAGTCCACGGACACCACCAGACAAGCACCATTCCACACACACCGCCAGCCAAGCTCCAGTCCACACACACCACCAGACAAGCTCCAGTCCACGGACACCACCAGCCAAGCTCCAGTCCACGGACACCACCAGCCAAACACCAGTCCGCACACACCACCAGTCCACACACACTGCCAGCCAAGAACCAGTCCACGCACAGCGCCAGCCAAGCACCATTCCACGCACACCACCAGCCAAGCACCATTCCACGCACACCGCCAGCCAAGCACCATTCCACGCACACCACCAGCCACGCACACCACCAGCCACGCACCAGTCCACGCACACCGCCAGTCCATGCACACCGCCAGTCCACGCACACCGTCAGCCAAGCACCATTCCACGCACACCACCAACCAAGTGCCAGTCCACACACACCAACAGCCAAGCGCAAGCCTACACACACCGCCATCACATTTTGGATTTTTTTAGAAAAAAATAAAAACACAAACAAATCGCAAATAGATACAAATTTTCTAACAGAAAATCAGCAACTAAATACATTGCACTAACACCAACCTTGAAACAGAATCAAATTATCCAAAGAATACAGACCAGCCAGTTCACTTTACCACTCAAGAATCCTCCCAAAAATTTTTTCGCGTGTGGTACGCTCTAAAACAAGCAGAGAGACACAGTGCAGGATGAGAGGGACAATCGGGGCAGTACATACGACACTCCTTCCGCGTACCTCTTCGCCAACAGACTCTACATCTCCTACTGGGAAAATCTTTTGCGGGTGTGGGAGGAATGTGATCTGGAAAGTGGCGTTCTTTCAATCTAGCAACATCCTCCACCAGTCCAACTCTAGGAACACTTGCCTGTTCCACTACAACAAGGCTGCCTATTACAGACTCCTGAAACTTAACAAAAGTCATCGTTGACTCAGGGCAAGAATCCTGGAACACAACAAAAGCATTAAACATTGCCAAGTGGAAAAGATGGATAGCCAACTTCTTGTACCAAATGTAAGCCTTACGAAGAGCAGTGTAAGGTTCCAACCTCTGATCTACTCTGTCAACACCACCCATGTACCTATTATAGTCTAAAACACATACAGGTTTGCGCGCTTCAGCGACCTGACCCCAAACAGTCACAGGTGCAGTGCTTTCATCATGGATGGAAGTCAGCATGTAGACATCTCTCCTGTCTGTAAACTTCACAGCAAGAAGCTCCTGGCAACGCAACGCACTGCACTGTCCCCGCACAAGCTTTTGACAAACAAGTTCTTTCGGAAAACCTTTACGGTTACAGCGGACTGTGCCACAAGCAAAAGTGTCCACTTTGGCCAATTCCCTGAACAACCGTACACCAGTGTAGAAGTTATCTACATATAAATGGTGGCCTTTGTTAAAAAATCCTCTTCCAAGTTCCCAAACAATTTTCTCAGTCACTCCAAAAGTGGACGGACAACCAGGGAGGTTAAACCTAGATTCCTTACCGGTGTACACCCTGAAATTGGAGACATATCCAGTCCTACTGTCACACAGCATATACAGCTTTATTCCATAGCGTGCCCTCTTACTAGGAATGTATTGCCTAAAAACCAAGCGGCCCTTGAACAACACCAAAGACTCATCCACTGCAATTTCTCTACCAGGGGCATAAATCTCAGAAAATCGATCAACAAAGTGATCAAGGACAGGCCTAATCTTAAAAAGACGGTCACAATCAGGGTGATCTCGTGGCAACGCTAAACCATTATCTACAAAGTGCATCATCCGAAGCAGAAGCAAATACCTGTCACGACTCATGACTGCCGGAAAAATAGACGTTGCCATCAAGGGACTGCTAGACCAATATGAAGCCAATGATGGCTTCCTTAGCAAGCCCATCAAAAAAGTTAAACCCAAGAACTTCTTCATCTCTTCAACATTTGTGGGAGTCCACCGGGTAGCTCTAGAGTGTGGCTTAAGACTGGCACTGTTGTCCCTCAAAAACTGTTCGGCATACAAATTAGTCTGCTCAACAATCTCTGCCAAAAACACATCGTCCATAAACAACTGAAAAAAATTTACAGGCAAAAAGTTCTCGGTATTCACTCTAGACCCTGGAACACCAGTAAACTCAGGAAATTCCGGCTGCACCATGCCAGGGGCAACCCAGAGGTCATCACTTTCAACGGGAAGACTTGCAGCCCCAGCCTGCAGCCCAGATGTCTCTTGCCGCACTACACCAACGGAAAGGCTTGCAGCCCCAGCCTGCAGCCCAGATGTCTCTTGCCGCACTACACCAACGGGAAGCCTTGCAGTCCCAGCCTGCAGCCCAGATGTCTCTTGCCGCACTACACCAACGGGAAGCCTTGCAGCCGCAGGCTGCAGCCCAGATGCCTCTTGCCGCACTATCGGCACATCAGTCTCCTCCTCTAACACAGGCACTTCATCCGCACTAAGAGTATCTTCATCATCCGATGACCCCATACGGAGAGAAAACTCACTGCCAGAATCTTCCCCTGCCCCCTCTCCCTCAGAAGCAGAGTCAGTCTCTGACCCAATATCAGAGGAAGACTCAAACAGCAAACCAACAACCTGCTGAGCAGTCATCCTGCGGCTAGCCATTATACCTACTAAGATGGAAGACTGCACAAACAAGTCAACAACAACCAACAATGTGCACACCAAGTAAGTAAAGAATTGTGTACCTTTATCACAAAGATCAATGTACTCAAAAACTATACAATCCAATTACAAGAGACAGCTGCACTCACCAGAAATAAACTCTGCAGTGACACAGCAAAGACCAACGATATCAAACTAGAAAGAAGAAAAAAAAACAAATTACTCACAAGACAACAAAATACACATCGAGCACCAATGCAAAAAGTTTTTGACACTCAAAAACCAAACATACTGCTATTATTACACCATTTGCAAAAAAAAAACAGGCAGAGAAATCAAACACATTTACATTGTACAAAAATAAGTCTCTTACCAAACTACACAAACAGCAGAACCACCAGCCACAAAACGGCAACGTGAAAAGAAGAAAAGCCTTCACCTAGAACAAAAAAGTAAACAAAAAAAAAACATTACAATTGGAAATCACAAAAAATATAACAATAAACATTCTAACATGCTATGTCACTACCCAAATGGTCAATCGGGTTGTGTGCCAGGTGGGGCAGAAAACAAATTGCACCCTGGAAGCGAGGGGTCACTTCTATTTTTATTTGAACTAATTCCCTGGGGTCTAGTGGGCTTTTCTGCCCCCCGTGGGAGCAGAAACGGCGAAAAAATAAAACCGATCCCCCGGGCAGAAAAGTCTTCAAAAAATTTAGGGGCCCAAGGAAGCGACCCTTGCCCAAGGGGTCGCTTCCTACAATAATATTTATATCCCTGGTGTCTAGTGGGCTTTTCTGCCCCCCCCCCCCAGGAGCAGAAATGGCAAAAAAATAACACCGATCTGCCCCCAGAGGGGGCAGAAAAGTCTTCCAAATATTTAGGGGCCCTAGGAAGCGACCCTTGCCCAAGGGGTCGCTTCCTTCATAAATACTGATATCCCTAGTGTCTAGTGGGCTTTTCTGCCCCCCCCTGGGAGCAGAAACGGCGAAAAAAAAACACCGATCTGCCCCCAGAGGGGGCAGAAAAGTCTTCAAATAATAAATGGCCCCAAGGAAGCGACCCTTACCCAAGGGGTCGCTTCCTACATAAATACTAATATCCCTGGTGTCTAGTGGGCTTTTCTGCCCCCCCCTGGGAGCAGAAACGGCGAAAAAAAAACACCGATCTGCCCCCAGAGGGGGCAGAAAAGTCTTCAGATATAAATTGGCCCCAAGGAAGCGACCCTTACCCAAGGGGTCGCTTCCAACATAAATACTAATATCCCTGGTGTCTAGTGGGCTTTTCTGCCCCCCCTGGGAGCAGAAACGGCGAAAAAAAAACACCGATCTGCCCCCAGAGGGGGCAGAAAAGTCTACAGAATAATAATTGGCCCCAGGAAGCGACCCTTACCCAAGGGGTCGCTTCCAACATAAATACTAATATCCCTGGTGTCTAGTGGGCTTTTCTGCCCCCCCTGGGAGCAGAAACGGTGAAAAAAAAACACCGATCTGCCCCCAGAGGGGGCAGAAAAGTCTACAGATAATAATTGGCCCCAGGAAGCGACCCTTACCCAAGGGGTCGCTTCCAAAATAAAAAAAAACACATCCCTGGTGTCTAGTGGGGCATCCCTGCTCCACGATCGCGACGCTGTGCGCGATCGTGGAGCAGGAATGCCCTGTATTGAGACATCAGGGGAGAGGAAATACTCTTTCCTCTCCCCCGACGCCTCAATACACTCTACAAGGCCCCCGCCACCCCACCGGAGCAAACACCACTCACCTTCCTCTATGGACGCCTGGAAGCAAATGGCTTCCAGGCGTCCGAGCACTTCCTGATGACGCCAGCGCGCGCTGTGCGCGCTGACGTCACCAGGAAGCGTGGGGGGGCTCGGGGGTGGCAGCGGAAACTCTTCCGCTGCCATCCCCGTCTGTGGGGGCACGATCGGTGCCCCAGGGGGGGAGCGCCAGCGCTTCCCCCAGGGGCTGTCCTCATGACGGAGCGGTTCCGTCATGAGCACAGCCCAACTGATGCTCATGACGGAACCGCTCCGTCATGAGCATCCAAGGGGTTAAAAATATCATCTGTTTTGGTGATTCCATTCAGCTTCTCTTCCCAGTTGGGAAGGGAGGAGCATATAACTGTTAGGCAACCTTCAGTACGCACGGGTTGCCCTGTTGCAGGGCTTCTGGATTTCATTTACCTGTATGCCTGTTCTCTTGATTGGTGTATGCTAGTGGGGTGCCTCTGTCAAGATTTCAATTCAGTAGAGTCTTTGGTTTGGCACTACGAGCAGCAAGGATTTACAATTCCAATTTCAGCTTGCATTCCTTCAGCATTTCAGCTGCAACTTCTGCTTTGGGTTAGAGCTGGGCCAAGTCAAGAGGATTGGAAGGTGAAAATCTGACTGCTAAGTGTTATGTGTGACATAATCTCATAAAGGTAGGTGGGAGAGGTCACGTGGGATCCATCTGCTTTGCTGTTTTCGCTTGGTATCAAGGCAAGATTTCATTCCTTCTCATCTGTGTATTAGTCATGGTGAGATCCTGGGCCATTCCTTCATCTAAAGTGCTGCTGTAATCTTTTGCCAAGGAGAATTTAAACGACAGGCCAGTAAAATGGGTCTACAATTGCATTTGATGTTGGTGTACTCCACTTGCGTCAACCCAGACAGGTGCTGGAAAGGACTCGTGGTGGGAGGCTTATGCTGCCTGCCCTCACCATTCTTCAAATTCATGGTAATGACCTGGTTAATCCCGGCATGAGGAACTTGATTGAACTTTCGATGGCTGACATTTTTTGGTTTGCTAGCAGCTTCCCTGATGCAGTTATTGCCTTGTTATATATAATTTGTATATATATATTTGTTATATATATATATATATATATATATATATATAATTATATATAATAATGGGGAGAGGAGTTGGCCTAACGGCTAGGGCGTCGACCTTGAATCTGGGGAACCGGGTTCGAGTCTCGGCAATGACGCTGAACATCCTGTGATTCTGGGTAAATCACTTAATCTCCCCGTGCCTAACAAAAATGAATGTGTGTCCTCATGTAACGCAACTGGTGCTATGTAAAGCGCTCTGATACACGATACCTTCAGTTCAAGTTCGCTCCATATAAAACTCTGTAAAAATAAAAAAATCCAGGAAAGTATGGAGAAATGGTTAATCAGTGAAGGGTTTTAATTAGGGGAAGGACCTGAACAGTTACATGACCAAAACTAAGGCCCCCGCCAAGTTCTTAATGTATAAGTATCCGCTCCCAAAGGGATCAGGGCCAGCTCAGACACTGACTTAAACCAGGGCAGTTGAATCTCTGCCACGACTTATGTGATGCAGGTGGGACAATTTTAATATTCAACTATGAGTTTCCTGGAAGAACTTTGAGAGGGTTATGTGATAGGATTTTTTCTTATCTAGCTTACTCTCACAGTTTTTTTCTTTGAAACAAACTGTGTAAGGTATCAAAATAGTGTTGTCGTGTCTTTTAGATGTATATTTTCGTGAAAAATTCATGTTGATGAATAATGATTTTATTAGTACATCTAGTACAGAAATGATTAACTAAAATGACTATAGTTGAAACAAGTTTAATATAATGAATATAAGGGTATATATTAATGTATTTTAGTAAGGCCAAATGTTACTGAAAACTATATTTAAATTAATATGGATCTTGTGCTGATGCTGCAGAGTCCTCTCACTCCTGTTCTTCCCTTCCACCCTGTCCCCTGCACATCTTCTCCCCCCACGGGCTCTGACGAGAGCGAAGACAAGTTGATCTAATAGAAATATACTGCGTGCATGTATCAGAATGACTTTCTCCATGTTCCTAAAGTTGTTTTTCCCCCCAAGGTCCTTCCGCTGTACTTCGGTTTATGGGCATAGCACTCTTCCACTAGTGTGTAGTCCATTGTTTAGAAATGTGGTATATTAGTTGCCCTTTCTATGAGGATGTGATGCAGAAAAGGCTCGATGTTTACTTAGAAATGGGACAGTGTTGTAGACAGTATGACATTGAACACTCTGATTTGCTCAAAATGTGTTACTTTTAATCATGCCACGATGATACTGCATTTTTTTGGGTGTGAGCCAGGTGACCTTCCTTTTCCATTAGAAATGCTGTACGATTTCTTTGCAATTATGAGAGATAGATTTTAACAAGACATTCCTGTTCCTAGAGGGATGCTGCCTGATTTCTTAAGATATGAAAATAATTTTGATTTCTGATTATATGCTTGCATTTTGGGACATCATTTCAATTATCACTTACTCTGTACCGCTTGGTTTTTGAGTTTTTGTAATAAAAACCTTTTAACTTTTCCCTGGACTAGAACTCAGTTATTGAGTGACCCAGATACTTATTTGCTCCTCTGCTAAACTAATGTTGGGTTTGTTGATGGGGGGGATGCCTTTTAGCACGAGACCAACACACGAGCAGAACTGCCTAATGTAAATGTGGATGTTTTTATATTTTGGGGTGTCTTCATTTTTGGGTTTGGGGCTCTGCTCCCCCAATAGTTAATAATGTATTCAATTTAAACACTTTGTTTGGAATGCAATAACTATTTCCCAAGATTGATTCTTAATTCCAAAAACAGACACCATATCGTGTCATAATTGTGTGTGGTAACCTGTTCTTGGGGGGGGTCTCCTAGGGCAGAATTGGAGTATGCTGCCATGCCACCAGGAGCAGGCCTGGTGGGGGATGGGCCCAATAACCACTGTCATGTTACAGGGCTTGTTTGTAGCGGCCACCAGTGACGTGGGCTTCCGCCTCTGTTTGCTTGAACTTTAGACTCTTCCTGCCACACCATGCTGCAGTTTGCCTTCTTTTTCCTATCCACCCACCCAAAATCAAGGAACTGTGTTTGGGTAATTTTCTGGCAGAGGTGGAGGAGATTTGGTTATACCTGTGGTTTGGGAAATTCTGGATTGCTTTTCATATTTTGGGGTTAATCGGCAGGGGCGAGGTAAGCTTGTGGTTGTCTTCATGACAGACATCCTGCATCAAAATTGTGTGCTTTTCTTAAATATGGTTGTTTTACCCCAAGCATGGGCTTTGGGGCTCTAACGGTAGCAGCAGGCTGGGGGTCACTTACACGACTGGCTTCAACCCTTTATGAGTTGTCCATATTAATGCCCTGGGTATTGAGGGAGATGGGACTTGCAGTAAGGCACATCTCTCAGGAAGGTCTCATGGGTTCCCGACGGGAATGCCTGTGTCATGGTTTTAGGTCTGTTTCTGAACTGGCCCACATCGCTGCTTTGGGAGCAGTTTTCCATTAAGAATTTGGCATACGCCCCATCGATTTACGCACGAGCCCAAATTATGCAATGAAGTTGGGATTGGTTGAGCGGTCAACCATTAATTTAGTGTTTGGACTTAGGGAGAGTTACATGGCATGAATCCTTTTTGTCCAGTGTATAGTGTAAATAAGATTGTTTTCTCAATAATTTTTCTTGCCAACATACTGTGTATTGTAACAAAATGCTTAATGATGTATTCGAGTTAAACTCTTTTTGTGGGTAATGTAATAAATATGGCCTGAGATTTAATCTCTAAACCAAAAACAGATGAGGTTTACGGTCGTAATATCTGTGCTGTTTTGCTCTTGGGGGGACACCATGTTGCTGGGTCCCCTCATATGAGTGAAGAGACTGACATAATACAAAATCATGAGCAGGAATTAGCTTGAGCATTTTAAGGCAGAGTAAAGAGTTTGAAGGGTATATACGTAGTACTTAACCATGCAGCCCATATGTTTTTTCCAGCAGAATTTAGACACGGAGGAAGATAAAACTATGTGCCCTGGATCACACAGAATGGTTAAAGCAGATAAACCAGCACCCACGTTTCCTAATTCCAGTGTAAACAAGCATTGGCAAACCAATTACATTTTGAGACTTGACTACATTACAAAAAAACCAAGAAATGTTTGCTTTCCATATACAATGCAACTGCGCAATAAAGAATTTAATACGTGATGATTCACTATACGTGTGAGAAGTACAGTAGTTCCTCGTGCACTGCAATGCAAATACTCCAGAAGAGGTGATACGACACATAGAAGAGTCAATTGCATAAAGTTAGAAGGTAACACTGCTATGGGGTGGAGTCAGTGTCCACTCTGCTTATATGTTAAGAATTGGTTAGAACATGTAATGCTGACAACAGTGCTGTCAACCGACACCGAAATGTCCTTACAGCTATGTAATTCACTTTATAGCACTGTTAGCCATCACCGTCGGAAACTGTGCATCCTCTGTTCAGGAAAAGTGGCCATTGAAGCATTTGATTCGGATTTTTTTTTAACTACATGTGACATGTATATATACTATAAAATTATACACACCTGAAAAGTAGAAATACACTTTGAGAATGTAAAATTGCACAGAAGACACACAGCTGAGCAGAGAAAAAGAGGCATTTTTTATTTTTCAGCTTTAATGTTCTTAACTGTCCTCGTGAAAATACAACTTTGCTTTTCCATTGAAACTCCTTTTATTAGGTCAAACGTTTTTTGCGTGTCAGGTTTGAAGGAAAGATGGCGAAGTTGGCTGAAACACATTGGCTCTTTTCATTAATAGAAATTCTGTCACACATCACATTATTGTTGAAGCATGAGTAAGGCTTGCTGCTGTATGGGAACTGGCAGACTAGGTGGGCCGTGCTTTTCTTGACTGCCATCAAGGCACATATTTGCAAACATTTACACACATTTCCCCCTCGCTTGTATCCCTTACGACAGGAGGCCTCCGAGCCTCCCCCGACGCCCTTTCCCCAGCATTAAAACTCCTGCTCCTCTCCTCCTGTTTTCTTTCCTTGTCTCCCTTCCACGGCTGGGTGCGCAGGCTGCAGCATTTGTTTTGTCCAGAACGCTCCCGTCACTGCCAGGGATAGACTGGCGGAGGCAGGTCCTTTAGGGAAACGAAGCAAGGAAGAGCGCCACCCCGCGCACGGATGTGCTGTCTGGGAGTTTCAATGGGAGTCAGCGCGCTCTGGGGACTTCCGGGCAGAAATATGCCTCATGATCTGCAGAGGTAGAGGGGTTTGTAGTCACACCTTCGTCAAAGCACTCCTCTCGGAAAATGCCCTGATGGCACCCCTGGAGACTGCATCTGCCAGTACTAGGGACTCCATATTCATTACAGTTAGGTCTTTCCCTAGTATTAACCCCTGATTTTAAAACGTACCGACTAGGAGCGGGAATTAAATATTAGCTCACTAGCTAGGTATTTTTAATCTATTTTTCCCACTCCACTCACTGCACCACACATATTTTTGAAAAACTAAGTGCTCCTACGTAGTTCGCAAGTCGCAGCACGCCTCAATCCGCTGCGGATTGAGAGGAACCCAATGATGAATCATGCCACCAAGGGGTAACACTGGTGGGTGAGGGGACTCTAGAAAATATTTTTTCTTTCTGAAAAGAGGGTTTTTCACACATGTTCAGTGGAATTCCTGTTCTTCCTGTGGTTAGTTTTCTAATTCCGGTATTCCGGATGTTGTGAAACTGCATTCAGTAAGGAGGGTGAACCTAACCTTAACCTCTATCTCCCCCCGTTTTTTGATTGTACTCCAGTCTGCATACTTGCACATGTCTATTCATCAAGAACATCAGAGGTTTATACGTTTTGAGGTGAGAGGCTCCCACTCCCAGCGCTGAGTTCTACTGTTTTTGTTAAATTCTGCACCACAGGTTTCCACAAAAGTACTGGTTCCTTTGATCGTACTGCTTTATCACCAAAGAATCTTGTCCAGCCCTATCCAGATGATCGTCGAGTAATGACCAAGTCTGCCCTGCTTGCAACACAGCATGTGAATCAGGCTTCTACATGTTGACGTCTCACGGATGTCTTTTGAATACCAAGAAGTCTTACTTGACTCCAGAACAGGGTTGGATCTTTATCCGAGCCAGATTCCGTACCGATCAGGGTGTGGTTAATCTACTAGACGGCAGAGTACAAAAGAATCCGTTGCACGTTCTGAGTTAGATTATGACTCCCTCTCCCAAGGTGTCGGGCTGGATGAGAGTTCTAGGGGATGTGGGGGCAACAGTTCCACCTGAACAAGTTAATTTGCTTTCTGCTAAAGTACTGGGATTCCACTTCAAAGGACGTCTCTACATCTTCTAATGTCAGAGGAAATAAAACAGGAACTAGCTTTGTGAATGGCCCTGTGGCATCTCTTGAAAAGGTCCTCTTATGTCCTCTATCTCCATCGGTAATCACTACACATGCAAGCAATAATGGATGGGGAGCCTGACTATCCTCCCATCAAGTCCAAGGTCTTTGGACAACAGCTCAAAGTGGAGAGAGTTTGAAGCGATTTTTTGGTTCTCCCAGCCTTTTCTTCTCTGATTCTGAACAAAACAGTCAGGATCGACAAGAGGGGGGCAGGGGACAGGGGGTGAAGGCCTTGTCGATCATTTCGGTTAAAATCTTTTCTTGGAGCTAGATGCATATCATCTTTCTGACTGCAAATTATATTCAAGGTCTTCTGAACACCCATGAGGACTTATTGAGCAGGGTAATTCACTCCTCTCACAACTTTTGTCCCTCTCCCTAATTGTTCAATCAGATCTGTCAGCAGTGGAGGTGTACGTGGTGGATCTGTTTGCTTCTTCCCACAGCGCTCTAGTTCCAAGGTTTTGCTCCAGGATTTAGGAATCTGCAGCTTGGGGGATAGATGCTGTTCCTGTCCTTGGCCCCTGGGTCTTTTTTCCTTTTTTTCCCCTTTAATCCAGAGGTTCCTGATCAGGGTGAGGAGGGAGGAGGCACAGGCGATGGTAGTTGCTCTGGCATGGGCCCGCTCATTCTGGTTTACTCTTCTAGAGATGATGGGGAGGGGCAAAGGGTGGTTATTACCTACAGTTCCATCCCTGCTAATCTTCATAATTCTTTAGGAAGAGTCTGCTTTATCTCAAGTTGACAGTTTGGAGACTGAGCGGACAGGGTTGAAGTCTCTGGGCTGCGCTGATGCAGTTTCCCCTTCAATTCAGGCTGCTGTGAAGCCATCCACTAGAGCTTCCTATGCTTGTCACTGGGTGTCCTTGGGGAAATGGTGTAGGAAGCTACAGTTATTGAATATTTGTGCCTCTTTTCCTCATCAAAATATTAAATTCCTACAGGATGGATCTCCTTGGGGCTTTGCCATTCGACTTTAAAGCTGCAATTGGCAGTAATTGTGGTCTTTCTGGCGCTTTGGGGGAATCTGGGGGATCCACATGGGCTAGTTCAGAAATTGTTCAAAGGGCTTTTGAATATTCACCCTTGGGTATCTCCGGTATGTCCTACCTGAGCTCGCCGTCCAGTTCTACAGGCTTTACTATACCCACCTTTTGAGACTCTCCATTCCGTTGATATTAAAACTCTTACTTTGAAGATGCTTTTCTTGTAGCCATTGCTTCGGCAAGAAGATTCAGGGAATTGGGTGCTCTATCTTGCAGGGCCCCGTTCCTGAGGAGTTTTTTGGATAGGGTCGTTTTGAGACTAAGACCAGAGTTTATTCCCAAAGTAAACTCTTCCTTTCATTCTCAATTGGAGGTTATTTTGCCCTTTATTGTCCAAATCCTCAGTCTCTTGATGAAGTTAGCCTTCATTCTCTGTGTGTCCGGAGAGCAGTTCTGGTTTATCTAGAGAAAGTTGAAGACTTCAGACAGGATTCTTCTTTGTCAATTTTGGGCCTGCCAGGAAGAGTCGCAAACCATCCACACAGACCTTGAGCAGGTGGATTTGTTCTCTGATTTCTTTGGCTTATTCTCAGTTTGGTGTTCCTTCTCCTTTGGTGGTACAGAGCAGGAGAACTCTGGTTTTGGAAGGGCCTAGAGGGAGGGGCAGGCGAAGTTGGTCACCCCTGGGCTGCTTCGTGAAGTGGAGCAGGCCGAGACAGGGGATAGATTGGTGGTTAGGGGTAGGAGATTATGTAGGAAGGGGAGGTGAAGGCCTCTTTGGACGACTCCTTCACCTTTAGGCAGGCTACGATAATTACGGTTGTCAACCACCCACCCGGCAGAAGAAGAGTCAATGGGGGAATTGAGGGTGGTTGTCGATGCTTTGAAGAAGTTGACGTTCATGTTAAAGTTAAATTTAATGTTATATTACTGCAAAACCTGCCCTAATGAAGTGGCCTTTTATGCTTCAAGTAATGGCGTGTGGTTATTTCCTAAAGAAGTATGGATGAAACGGGTGCCATCTGATGTCTCCTCACCTCCAAATGAGCACCTTCCCTACCGCTGTGCCCTAGTCAATGCTGTTCCCCTGCTCGTCCAGTAATGCGAGAGGCAGCCAGTTACGCTTCCTGGATTCGCTAAGGCTTCGTCTGCGGAAATCACTGACGCTGCAGAGCCTTGAGAAGCTCAGTTCATAAGCTCCACCCCTCCAGGGAAGCCCTGCGCCCATGCTGCACATTGACCACCATTACAACACTGCACAGAGACGCACAGTCTACCACCCCACCACAACTCACGTGGGAGGGTACCGAGAGCGAGAAGGGACTACCCGTTCAATGTAACTGCAGGACTCAGGCGTCTGAGCACGAGGTACGACACCACTGCGTGTGCGCGTGGAATGATTAAATATTCAGCACAGGCCGTTTGCGCTATCCGAAAAAAAGGGATTTAATTAAAACAAAATATATAACGTGCAGAGAGATGTCACATGATTTATTTACTTTTCCATTACATTTCTTTTTTTTCTCCCAGGTGCAGTCGATTTTGGAATTAAAACCCCGTTGGCTCAAAACGTTGTTCCAGAGGTTCCCGCCTGCAGTTTTTGTAACAAATGTGCAATAAATCTTCCAGCCCAGGAGAACACGGTCGGCTATTATTAGCTGCGGAGCAGCGGCCTAGAAAGGGTTGTGGATAAAACAGCATAGCTAGTTATATATGTGTGACATTTTCAGGCTTTCGGTGCACTAAGCGTGACATTTCAAGGCTTATGTGTGACATTGTGAGTGACACATTCAATACACCAAAAGAGTTATGTTCTGGTAATGAGACAGGCAAAAAAGAATCCCTTTTGGGTGATGTAAATACGTAGAAACCACCTTGAAACAACTAAATAGATTCAGAAGTAAGTATGGCAGCTAGGGCACTTAGTTGGCTACTGTTGGTGGGCAATCCTAGGTCATGATTTAGAAGTGAGATGTAACAGGAAAACCATCCTGTTTCTGCGGGAAATGCTAACCCTGGAGAACTACACCACAGGAATTTCCTATGTTGCAGGAAACTTCAGTGATTTTTGTTCCAGATTTAGCATATCTATAAACTTGAAGACTCTCAATAATTACCCACTTATAATTCAGGCCCCTGGACTGGTAGGAAACTAACATGAACTATCCACGATTCTCATATTACAGATCATAAGGCTGCTGGCAACAGCTTTCTCTCCTCTTCACCCCATAGTATTTAGGCGCGCCCTACCCAGCGCTCTCTGCCCTACAGTAGCTCTCCCTAGAGAGGTTATTGGGGCTGCGA
Organism: Triturus cristatus; assembly: GCF_964204655.1. Classification (NCBI taxonomy): domain Eukaryota; kingdom Metazoa; phylum Chordata; class Amphibia; order Caudata; family Salamandridae; genus Triturus; species Triturus cristatus. The sequence goes on from NC_140590.1 coordinate 1,024,263,223, forward strand.
GCTGCTGTAAAAACAAGAGGAAGCGCTAACCTTTGCGCACTGCTCACAGGCTATTTAGAAAATCAATTAGGAGCGTTTTTAGCGTCTAGTAAAATTTTACCGTTTTTATTCTGAGGGCTGTTTTTAGAAATTGGGAATTGAATTAGCAGGCACACTGACACCTTACACACTCGTACCTCCTAATATTGTACTTAAATCCGCTTTGTTTTGTGATTTCACTCGGCGGTGGGCGCCATCTTGGGTGAGGAAGGCGAGGTCAGCGCTCAAGTCGGGCCGGCCTCCCACCCTCCTCCTCCCTATATCATGTGTCACCCATCCAGACGGCGCAGCGGGCTGGCGCAGCGGGCGCGCCGGAAGCGCGCCGAAGTCGAGCCAAAGTCCAGCCCGTCTGCGCCCGTCTGCGCCCGTCTGCGCCCGTCTGCGCCCGTCTGCGCCCGTCTGCGCCCGTCCGCGGCCGGACGGGGCACGGGGCCACAAACCCTGGCACCTCAGCTCAAAACACCATAAGGTATGGCAGACACGCACTACTTGCTCTACAACCCGACACACCTGTCGACTGCAGACACGCCATGTCTGCCCAGTCACTTATAAAATGCACGAGGTGCCGCTTTGAACCCCTTCTTCAAATCCCTGACACTAACTCGGGCCCTATAATCAAAGCTGCACTACTGAATTGCAGATCCCTACGGAAGCATGCTCTAGAAATCTACCATCTACTAGAGGACCAAAATCTGAATATTCTGTTTCTAACTGAAACCTGGCTAGATGATCACTCGGACCCGGATATTATCCAGGCCATGCCCAACGGCTATTCTCTATCTAGACTGGACAGGAAGGACGGCAGAGGAGGTGGCATCGCCATAGCCACGAAAGCCCCTCTAGTCTGTTCCCTAGTACACACTCAGGTTGATCATAGTGAAGCCGGTACCTTCACAATTAACACTGGCCCCAATCATTCGATCTCTGGCATCTTGATATACCGACCGCCAGGTACACTATATGAGTTTACACCGACCCTAATGGAAGCGGTCACTCATTTAGCACTGAGGAAATCCAGACTGTTAGTGCTAGGGGATCTCAATGCTCACTTCGAAGATCATTTAGATAAAAACGCTGATGATATCCGAGTGGAATTGCAATCTGTCCAACTTGACCTAAAAAATAAAGAGCCTTCTCATCAATTAGGACACCTACTAGACCCCGTTTTTGGTAATTGGCAGGGAGTACATACTTCCGATCCTATACCTATACCTTGGTCGGACCATTATATTATTCCCATTACAATACAGCTTGACAGAACGGAGATTGTTCGTCATCAATCCCTGCGATACAAACGCAGGAAATGGAAGAACTTCTCTCTTGACTCTTTTAAGCAAATTGTACATGATGAAGGCCCTCCCATAGGGATAGACTGTGAGGCAGCTAATGACAACTTAAATAACATCGTCACTAAGGCCCTGGACATCACAGCCCCAAGTCGTTCCATGTCCATTGCCAGGAGACCTAAGAAAACTGCTCCTTGGTTTAGCCAAGAATTACAAGCCATGAAAACGGCTTGTAAGAAACTTGAGAGAGCTTGGCGCCAGAATCTCTGTGCAGATATTAAAATACAATATAAAACAACGCAGAGAGAGTATTATAAATCAGTTCGTTTGGCCAAAGCAAAGCACTATCACACCCGTATTTTGGAGGCAGGCAATTCCTCCAAGGAACTGTTTCTGATATACAAAGAGCTATCCATAGTGGACATGACTTCCCCCGCTCACAATGACTCGGTGGAGGCGTGCAACAATATTGCACAGTATTTTGCGGGCAAAATACATAAAATTTATACTAGTTTCTCTAACCAGATAGACTCAGCCACGGACTTTATAGAAAATGACAAACTTGTAAATACACCTGTATGCTTAAACTCTTTTACAGTCCCTTCCTATGAAATCCTGTCCAAAATGTGCAATAAAATTAAATCAGGCTCCCCTAGAGATCCAGCACCCCCGAAAATTTTAGCTGAAGCTTTTCCTGTGTTAGAGCCTCACTTCAGGCACTTATTACAAGCCTCATTTACTACCTCTCGCCTTCCGGAGGAATGGAAACAAGCAATAGTACTACCCATTAAGAAAAAAGCAAACATTAGCATGGACATAATGGACAACCTACGACCCATATCCCTGCTACCCTACGTGGCCAAGTTAGCTGAGAAAATCGCTAACAGTCAACTTATGGAACATCTTGAGACCCACAATGTTTTCCACAAATCTCAGTCGGGTTTTAGAACTGGCTTCTCTACGGAGACAGCTCTACTGAGGGCCACTGAAACCTTACGAGAAGGAGCAGATAAGGGAAAGACAATGGCCCTTATCATGCTTGATCTCAGTGCCGCTTTTGACACTGTAGCACATTCCATCTTGCTACAGTGTCTAAATAAAGCGGGAGTCACCAACAAGGCACTGGGTTGGCTGAAATCTTTCTTAACTAACAGGACCTTCCAGGTTCAAAGAGGTACTTTCCTCTCTGACAGGGTGATGCTGGAACAGGGGGTTCCTCAGGGCTCTGCCCTGAGTCCCACCCTGTTCAATCTCTACATGGCCCCTCTGGCAGAAGTGGTGCAATCGTTCGGCGTAGAGCTTGTCTCCTACGCCGACGACACGCAACTCCTCATATCTCTGACCCAGGCCCCTTCTAAGGAAGCTGATAACTTCAACGCGTGCATGTCCAAACTGGCTATGTGGATGAATGAACACTGTTTGAAACTTAATGGGACAAAAACAGAGGTCCTCATTATAGGAGGTAATGAGGTCAAATGGACGACAGAGTGGTGGCCCAGTTGCCTGGGACCCCTGCCCTCGCCTGCACAAGAGGCGAAGAACTTAGGTGTATGGGTGGATAATAAACTGTCATTTGACAGCCACGTAAAGAAGACTGTTGGCAAATGTTTTGGGGTGATGAAAACCCTCAACCGCACCCTCGACCTGTTACCCATTAACTCCAGACGTACTATGACGCAGGCACTTATAACGTCCCGTATTGATTACGGCAATGTATTACTCATGGGGACTTCAGTGAAAAACATAAAAAAGCTACAAGTTCTACAAAACTCGGCAGCCCGCCTGGTACTAAGGCTTCCCCGCCGAGCTCCTTCACGTCCCTCTCTAGCAGCCCTCCACTGGTTACCGATCAGTAAGAGGATTGTTTTTAAAGCCATGCTCTGGTGCCATAAAATCATTCATCACAGAGCTCCGGCATATATATCTGATTTGGTGTCTGTGTATGAACCTAACAGATCTCTTAGATCCAAAGGAATGGGTCTACTCAAAACTACCTGCCCCAAAAAAGCTAAAATGGGTGGCAGATCATTTCGCACCTTAGCTGCCAAACAATGGAACCTCCTGCCCCTAGATATTAGGCTGGAGAGTAATGAAATCAGATTTAGGAAGAAGTTGAAAACCTGCCTCTTTGCTGTGTGAACTGGTTCGCTTCTTTTTTTTTCCTCTGCTGCTGCTCTCTTTCTCCATAGCGCGGGGACACGCCGGGAGGTGTTACCATGCGCTCTACAAACTCCTTTAAACTAAACTAAACTAAACCCTTTGCCAATTATTATTCTCTTTCTAGCTATGTTTTCCTCCTCTACATTCAACTTTTCACGCTCTACTTCTATTCTTCCTCCTCTCCTCTCATTCTCTTTCCTCGCCATCTTCCCTCTCATCTTGTCCCCTTTTATTTTCAGTTTCTCTCTCTCTGCTCCTAATCTACACCTCTCCTTTTTGCTCATCTCTGCTCTCTTTCTTCTTCTGTTCTTGTCTGTCTTATCCTCTCCATCTCCTTTTGTCTGTCTCATCCCATTATGTCCCGTTTCCCTTTCCCTTCTTTTAGTTCCACTATACCGCAAAAACCTTGGCTAAACTTTCAGATGAAACACTTAGAAACAGAAGAAGGGTTCGAGATCAATGATGATAAAAAGTATTAAAGTGCACCAGTCACCTTTGAGCAATTAAAAAAACAATTATTTACTCTAGATCATTAGGTGCAACAGAGACTAACCTCTGTAAGCAGGTGTTCTTGTGGCAAGATGCACTGCCCAGGTTATCTCGTCAGTAGGAACTGCCTGAGTCACACACGCAATCTCCGCCGCTGGCCCAGTCTTCTGCGACTGTTGGTACAGGCGGACGCATGCCAGGACTGGCCTCGGACAGTGCTCTTTAATAGGGCAGCTCTCAGTGCAGCTTATCTCAATGCTGCTTTCATCCGAGACGTTGCCTTTGTCTGTGCTGGATGGGCCTGGGCGCTGATAATATCTTGAGGCTGGTGCAGCGCTTAAACTGTGCTGCTGTCCAGACTGGACAGGGACTGAACTGTTCTGGGGCTGGAAGGTGAGTATTGGGCCTAGAGCTTGTTTCGCTCATATTAGCTTAGCTAGGCCTGGAGACCACACCTTCACTGTGAAAGTTTAAAAGGTAACTGCAAAGTGAACAACATAGGCGAGGCCAGTGCTTAATTTGAGCCATTGGTTTCCGGTGCTTAGCACTTAATTGTCAACACTGGGACTTATGACAGCCAGCCACATGGTGGTGCTGTTTTGCAATTTTGTGATGAACACAACAGTTGTTTTAATAATTCTGTATACATTACAAATAACTAATACCTGCCACCCAAAGCTACAAAATAGGTTGGGTGGCAGGTATTATTAATTTTTAATGTATAAAAAGTCTAAATTGTCATTAGTAGATCAATGGGAGGTGGAAGCTCCAGTGGTCTCCTGTCAAGGGCCCTGGCACTTATTTCTTTACAAATGGAGTAGTGGCCGGGGCCCATGCTGCCGCAAACCATAGCAAGGAGTGGCCTCTTCTGACCCGGTTGACAGTGACTAAATTGCCTCGGGTAGGGGCATAAAGGGTCCTGGCTGCTTTGTTTGCTGTACTACACAGAGGAGCCTGCAGCGCCTTGTGGACCATAGGAGCTACTAAATGTGTGATATTAGCATTTTATAGCAGTGTTGCAGACAGCGGCACTAAAATGTGTTACTTTAACTCCTAATGCTTGGTGTATTGTCTTCTGAGTTAGAGATGATGGGAATCTATTGGCAGAAAAGTGATGTAAGTGTTCGGGTGTAGTGTTCGGGTGTGGGTGATAGAATTCATGAAATAGAATGCTTAGTTAGCGGTTACACGCTGAGGAATAAAGATGTGTAATACCAAGCTCTGTGTGTGGTGTAATCCTTTACATGTACGGAGGCTGGGGAGGATGCAGCACTTGGCAGGGCAGAAACAGTCAGAGAGCTGTTTGTTTTACACTGGATTCCGTGCGCAGGAAACTTATCTGGATACCAATCAGACACGCATAGAATCATGCTTTAAGCCTGGTCCAGAGTAATTCCTAACAGGTGTGGACTTCTTCCTCTTCAATACATGCTTAGCTACATGCCTAAATACGTGCCTGGGCGTCTGTATACATAGGGCGTGGGCTGGAGAAGGGAGGGGGGGGCAGATGGGGCCCATACTCCAGCTCTGTTTATCCTGCCCCCCCACCACAGCTGCTGATTATGCCAGGAGGCAGCACAGAAAAACAAGCATGCACTGCACCATCCCAAACACAGTAATTTGTCCCAATGCCTTTCACTCCATAGCAGTAGGGGTTACTTTAAATGTAATATATATCTGTATACATACATACACAGGGTAAAACATTTTTAGGAAGCAAACGCACGCTGTCACATGCCAAAATGTTCAGACATACCTGAGCAGAAACATGCCTAAGTGTATAAATACATATGTGCATGCATTTCTAAATATATATATTGGAACATATTGATGCAAAAAAAGAGAAAATGCATGTTGGCAAAATGCGTCAGGAAACATGCATAACACATGTGCCAGGTTCATTCCCTAGGACCATGAACCAACAATTATGGACACGTGCCGAAACACACGTACAGATACACATATCTGAAACTTACCTAAATCTATGTTCAGAAACAAATGTATGGAAATATGCTGAAATATTTGCATATAAACATATGACAGGAATATTTTTGGGGACATTCATGCAAACATTTATGAAATATATACACAGGAACACATTGGAAAGCATGTCTAAGTTCATGTATAAAACATATGCTTGGAAACTTTATAGAAATTAAGGCAATCCTTCCTATGTGCATGTATTCAAACATGTGGTGCAATGACCAATACATGTGTTGAAATATATCAGAATGCATGTATAGATGCATGCTAGATTAGAACACAGCCAAACACAGGAATATGTGTGAACTAGGGTGTAGCAAAAAAATGGTGCAGCAAGTGCGGTGACACAGGGGTACAAAAAGTATGAAGGGTCCATTGCACCCCAAATACAACATTTTATAACTACTAAACCAGAGAATTGAGCTTTCTTGGTTATTTAAATGTGTTTTCATGGCATTCTTGCAACGCCTCTGCATGTGGAAGCATGACAAAATACACTAATGGCAACATGTGTTTGGAAACATGCTCGGGTGCACAAACAGGAACAAATATATGGTAACATGCCCCGGAAACATACCTCTTCAAAAGTCTTCATGCCAAGGTAAATGTTTAGGAACACGTGCAGGGAACTGTGTCTAAACCCTCTGTACTCAAGCACAGGCGGTACGGCCTCTCCTCACCTCGCGCTGTGCTTGCCCGCACAGTTTACCCGCTACCTTCTCCCTGGCTTCCTTTTGTAGGAGGCGCTCTCCCGCCACTCCTCATCACTGTGCAAGGTCGGTCTCCGGATTCACGCATGCGTTCCTAGACCCATTCTAGGACTGGACAGCACACGTGAACTCGGAGTAGGACACCCTGAACAGGAGTGTTGAACATACACCCAGCACAGGCGCAATGTGCCGTATAGGTGGGTAGTGACATCCAGTGCTTTAAATGGAAAAATAGAAGTGCGGGTACCCTGTACCAGAGTACCTGCTTGTTTCTCAGAAGTGCCGGTACTCTCCAATTAAAGGTATTAGTCACTCTTGAGAAGTGCAGGCACTCTTTCTCTCCATATAAAAAAGTACCGGCACATAGTACCGGACAGTACCGGCACATTTAAAGCACTGGATCTACAACGAAAGGTCACATACACAACAACCAACAGCGCACTTTAGACAGAACATTGAGTGCACACACATCCAAAACAGCACGTATATGCCTTTACTCCGCACTCGCCACTGAGACCACAAACTGCATTTCCGCTGGGGAATGACCCTGCATACAGCTCTCTCACATGCTTAAGAGAGTGAGGACACCCGCCCACAACTCTCTGAAGTTGACACATTCACCTTACACAGGAATGTTAATGCAAACGTCCACGCGACGGAGCGCACGTATTCACGAACCGAATCAGCCAATGGAGACCTTGCGACTGCTTGGACGGTCAATGTGCCACGGTGAACGCTGCCGCTCCAGAGGCATGGTATGCGCTATACAAAGAACCAGAACCAGAGCAAATTGCATCAAAAGAATAATTCGGTACGGAACGAAAAAGAAAGTGCGCGTGAGAGATAAAGAGAGAGGTGAGAACGAGAGCACGAAGGAGCTAGAAAACGTACGAGACTGCGAGAAAAAACGAGAGAAAGAAGAGCGTGTGCAGGTGGAGGTACAAGCTGCGGTTGTACTTTCAAGTCAACGAGGCACGTAATGCAAAATCGATTGCGTCTTGGCGCTACAGGACGCATATTACTAAATGAATATGATAACGTACAGATAGCGCTCTAACTGAAATTCTAGACTGGTGCTCGGCGGCTGGGGGCACCGATTGGACGGACCTACTGGGTTCCGGTGTTAATGTTTTGGTGCTCGGGTAAACTCCCACAGCAGAACGCACGTGGGCACAGGTCCTCGCCGAACATCTCAATGCCTCTATCATGTAATATATGTGTGTTGATTTCTAACATATGTTTAAAGTGGAATTGTGTGATTTTTTTGACTGTCCTGAATCATACAACGCCCTAGGCACTAACTGCCCCACACGTGCACTGGTAATGAATGATAAGTGCGACACCGGCCCCTTCTGAGCCCCGCAGCCCACCTCCCCCCACTGCATGTCTGCATGCCCAAAGACCCTTGAAGTTGTACTTTGGTGTCGTATTGGCGCTTTATAAAACCAACCTCTTCCCCCGAAACGTATCAGTTTAAGAACCTATATCTCCTGTTCTTCCTGTGTTGGTGGTCACCATGCCCCGATGCTCTACCCGCCCCCCTCTTCAACGGGTGATCACGTTCTTGTGCATTGGCTGTTGATGTATTTGCGCTATGCGTCTAGGAGCATACCTGTAAGGCACGTGGAACGACTTACCAAGAAACTAGTGCCTCGAGACTGCCGGGGTCGATAGAGGGCATTACACAAAAGTTGAAGTTCTTCAGTCACTCACTCACCAGTGTTTTGCAGCGAAAGGCGCCCCTTCTGCTGGATGGTCAGTTTCTCCCTCTCCAGGGGGCTCTCGGGCAAGTCGGTGCCCTCTGTACCACCCACCAGGTACAGGTCGGCCAGCAGCAGCAGCGTCACGGGAGCTAGGGTGCAGAGCGCCTGGGCACGCATGGTGGTGGAGGCGGGAGTGAAGGAGCGGGAGTGTGTACTGGCTGCTCACTCAGAAGGGCTCCAGAGAGGGACTGAGTTATGGGCGCGCGAGAGCCTAAAATAGAGAGCAGCTCTGGTGTCAGCCCATGAGGGACTCGGGCAGGTGCTGTCCTTGAAACGGCCAATCACAGAACGGGGGACGAGCTACACACACCCCACGGGGAGACGGGGCCCCACCCTTCCCCATTCACAGCATATCCTCCCAAAACACAAATTACGTTCACTGCTGAAACCATCATGCTCACTCCACAACCACACATTTCCCTTGCTTGCATTTCCTTCTGGTACGCATGCTACATCCCTGCCACACGCTCAGCACTCAATCACACACCGATAACACACCCCACACAGATTCAACATCTGCACGTGCCCACCACGCACAGACAGCTCACCGCAGCGAGCGAAAACCCCACACAAAGGCACGAAATCCCACATACTAAGGACATGCAAATACAACACTAAGCACAGCCACCACACACGTCGCACCCCACCCACTCACGTAAATAACACACGTCCCCAAACAGTTACTATCCGTAATAAACTTGTCATATACTGCCCCCCACCCTAAACTTGGACATTGTTGCTACATTCACCAGTTAGCACACACTTACCACTGACTCACCAGCCATTTCACTCTGGCCGCACACCCACCACGCATAGTGAAGACGTTCTATCGACCCCCAAATGATAAACGGCTGAGCAGCTCAGCCAGGATGCGCGAGCGATGTGCGCCATAGGTAATGCTCTCTCAGCCTCGTTCTCCGTCTGTATCTTTCCCAGCATCTTTTGTACGAGCTTGTGTGAAACATGGGCTTTGTAACCTTTCACAAGAGGATCTAATTATCTGTTGTGTTTTTATTTTTTTTGCAAGCTGCAAAAAAGCCGATGGAAGACAAGTCAGAGTAAAAAGACGACGGGCCGATTCACAAAGGTAAAGTGAGACGAAAGTCTAACTTTACGACTTTTGGTATTCACAAAGGGCACACTCGTAAATGCCCTTAGTGAATACCAAAAGTCGTGAAGTTAGACTTTCGTCTCACTTTACCTTTGTGAATCGGGCCCGACATCTTTGTTATTGTTCGTATACTCATTGGCCCACATATGTAATTGAATTAACAACAATAATAACAGTTGTTCTAAGTATTCATATTGTTAATATAAGCTTTACTAGGACCCGTGCAAACAATAGCTGTATGTAGCATCATAGTATCATATTAGCATCCCTCATTGTCATCATTATAATGACCCTGTACCCTTCTGCCGTCCCAGCCCACCTCTCCCAGGTGCTCCTCGCTCACTCCAGCTGGTCAGATGCCCGAGGGCTGCCAGGGCTCTCGTGCTCCCTCCGGTGAGATCCTGGCACTTTGCGGAGTCCACTCCACCCCTGATCACTCCATGTGCACTGTCCCTCCATTGTGCTCTTTTTGGGCTTCTTTCCTACCTCTCCTGTCTCCCTCAGGGCTCTAAGCTGAGGCGACCTTAGGATGGAATAAGTTGCTATACACATATTTAACAAAGCATAACACAGCATTATCTCATGCTCTAGTATCATGCCCTGTCATTTCTGCATTTCATATAGAACTACATATGCCTGTCTCTGACCCAGCTCTACCAGCCTGTCATGGGCTCCCAGCGCGTTGTATAAACTCTCCATTGCCCTGAAGGCCCTGAGCCACCCTGTTCAGAAGTGCTACAAAGTCACTAGGTGATAGTCCTACCTGTAAGGCAGGGCTTAAAGTGGGCCGGATCTCACCGGGTCGGAGCGCCGGCAGTTTTTGAAAGGGGGCCTCAAAACGGGTCTCTATCGGGCTCTATTTTGTACCCTGACACAGGCGGTCCGTTTTTTTCCCTGGACTGCAATGACCTCAGGCACTGCTGTCTTCTCACTAGTGGATAAGTTACGGCATGACGTCATGCCAAGTGAGCGTTGTAGGGGAAGGGAAATCCTTTAAAGAGAGACATGCTCTCTCTGGACTTCCCTTCTCTTTTTGAAACTCTGGAGCAGCAACTTTATCTTGATTTACAAGCCCTGCTGTAAAGTGAGAGTCTACCCCACCACCGCCCTAATCGTCTGAAGTGAAGTGAAATGAAAAGTAACACATTCTCACGTGCAAAATTGATATATGATATGCATTCTAGCCCAACACTTTTTGATGACACTATATGACAAAGACAGAGGAGCAAAAGTTAAGAAGCTTATTTAAATCTTACGAATCTCACCCTCCATTTGATCTTAAGAGTTTATCTAACTTCATTTTACCTGCATCATCCTTTTATCTCAATGTTATCTGATTCGCTAAAGTTCTCTTTATCTTTATGATTTGCAGGAGGGCTAGAATGCATAGCATATATCAATTCTGCATGTGAGAATGTGTTACTATTCACTTCACTGTTGCAATTCACAGTATTGTTCAGTTTCAATTTTCTCAGACCGTACTTCAGAACCATCAGTCATGTACTTAATATGTATATATCTAAAGTATAATGAATTGGCGCACCAGATCTCTAGATGACAACTGTTATTTGTATATATTTTTTTCATTTTTAGTATTCACTGGTAAAGAAAATCCTGAAGAAGGCATTTGCCGAAACGCGTTGGTGGTATTCCTCAAATCACTACCAGTGTTTTATATGTGATTTCAATTTTATTGTGAATTGTGTTTTGATGGCATAGAATGTGAAAAATACAATATGTTGTTTAATTGTCTACCACATATCAAATTAGGGTTTGATTTGTGCAATATATGTTGTAATGTATTTAGAAGCTAATCATGTATACATTGAATTTATTTGTATATATATTTTGCTAAATCTATAAATATACAAAAAAAGATCAATAAATTAATAATATTTTTTCAATGCTGTTTGTTAGAGTGTATATTATGTGGTTGATTGTCTAGAGTTTGCGCGCGTTCTTAATGTCAATCAGCACTCTGCCCGGTGCTACAGCTTTTTCAAAATAGTTGATTTCCCAGGGTTTTACCTTTTTTCAGGGGCCCCGTGCGTTTTTCAAAAATAGTTAGGGAATTATACACTCTACAAAGATGTGCGAAGTTCCTCGCTTCTCTTAGAGGTAGATTTTCGATTCACCCATCCAATACCCTGCAGCCGGATGTCCCGCCAAGCATTTACAGGAAATCAGACTGTAGGGAATACACATTTTTCAAGCTGATGCGTCAAAAACCTGTTCTATCAAGAACATGGAGGCAAGGATTATGCTTGGGGGAAGAACATTGAGGTTTAGATTTAATACTATGTTTTGAATTACACAAAGACGAAGGTCTACAGTGACAACATGTCTTATAGGGTCATGTGGGCCTTGATTGGTGGAGAGGTGCAATAATAGAGCAGTGACTCATGGGATATGTAGTCAATATGTTTTTGTTTTGTAATGTGATTGGCTGCTGTGTTTTAAGTAGGAAAAAAAGAGAAGCATAATCTGCAGCCTCTGGTGGGGACATAGAATTGTGTTCCCCTGCTGCCATTTAGTGCCAATGAGAAAAACAACAGCTGCTGGTTGTTTCATCCTGGAATTACCTGCAGTGGGGAAAGGAGAGATGTGAAGGACCATGGTACAGTTTTGGTAAGTGTCTGCCAAGCAGCACTCTTTTGGTACTGTGTGTCTGCTGAAACATTTCCGTTTCAGCATAAGGACTCTCCCCACCTTTTCTTAACAAGCTTTGCCAAAGCCAATAAGTCTTGCCGTTGGGAACTATTAGCTTTGCCAATGTTTTTTAGCCATGTTGCACGGCAACCCTAATGCTGTGCAGCCGGGCCAAAGAAATGTATGAAAAAAGCCTATGACGTTGCTGGCCATGTCACTATGTAGGGGTTTGCATTACGCATGCATGCGCCTAGAAAATGATGCCACTTTTTTTTTTGTTTGAAGTTACCGATCCAAGTTGAATTGGTAACTAAAAATAACAAAAATTTGCAAAAGCGTTTTTTGTGTTTTTGAAGCGGAAGTAAGCAACATGGCTTACTTCAAAAGTAGTGGGGTGGAATCAACACTGCAGGAGGAGTAAGCAACATGTTGGGGTGCTGGTGGGGAGCAGAAGCAACACAGTGGTGCAAACAGAGAACAAAGTGGAGTGCTGTTGGAAGCAGCGGGTATCAAGGATACAGCTCTGACTCTTCTTACGTCCTTTTTGGCCTCCAGGGTACAACTAGTTCATTGGGAGGGTCTTCAGTCAGGAGAATTCTAACTCCCATGTGGAGTCCCTCAAGGATCAGCCTTGTCCCCGACAATGTTCAACCTGTACGTCACACCACTAGCTAGACTAATAAAAGATCATTTTCTGACGCTAGTGTCATATGCGGATGACACCCAGCTTGTGGTGTCACTCACGCAAAATGTGGACATAACAGCTGAACGATTCCGTAATTGTCTCACGGTACAGATGGCTTGGATGAATTCTAATTTTCTGAAGCTCAACACAGAAAAAACCGAGGATGTTGAGTTTGGTCAGAAACCCTAAGTATGGAGCCAACTTTGGTGGCCCCCCGAAGCTGGCACTTGCCCTGTCCCTGTGTCTAAAGTTAGGAACTTAGGTTTCCTGATTGACAAAGACTTAACGTTTGCCCTACAAATCAACCAAGTCACCTCATCTTGCTTTTTTACGATGAATGTTCTACGAAAAATACTTCCTTACATTCCTTTTTCACTCAGGAAAACGGTAGTAGGAGCCTTGGTTCTGTCGAGAGTCGATTACTGTAACGCCCTGTATCTGGGATCTGGCGCAAGACAGTTCTCAAAACTTCAGTCACTACAGAATGCAGCTGCTCGAATATTGCTGGACTTACCTAAACATCACCGACGTCCAGTGGTATAAAGCAGTTACATTGGCTTCCAGTTCGACGATGAGTGGACTTTAAGGCCCTCTGCTTGGTGCACAAAGCTCTGTATGGAGGAGGAGCGGTAGATCTTAGGCTCCTCTTCCCTCGGTACGTACCAGCTCGCTCTCTTAGGTCTGCAAATATGGGGTTGGTATGTCTCCCCAAGACAAGAAGAGTCAGATAGGGAGGAAAAGGCTTTTCGTTCCAAGCGGCTAAGCTTTGGAACTCGCTCCCTAGACACATGCGACAACAACCTAACAGGACTCTATTTAGGAAAACGTTGAAAACCTGGCTTTTTTGCAAAAACCTAGATCTGCTAATGCTGCATTACCCGCGCACACCTCAGCGCCAAGACGCCTCGGCAATAGCGCGCTTAATAAATAATTCAGTCACTCAGTTTGTTTCTGCCTGATGCCAGTAGACACATAACACTGACGGACAGCCTTGACACCTAGCATATAGGCAACCATTATCTTTGCACCACGTTAAGTAACCCATGTACTTACGCTAGCAAGCCATGCCCAATCAGCCATACCAAAAACCAGTTCACATTTCAAACCTGCACCCATGAAGAAGTATGAATTGAAACATAGTGATGCACATACGATCCTTTTCCTATACTGGCAAGTACACAGCATTGTGCACAGTTGCTGCCGGCAAGGCTTGCGGGTGGGTGTGAGAGGGAGGTCGCGCAGGGGGATCGCAATTGCAGGAGGGAGCACAATAAAAAATAAATCACTTACCTTGCCACCGCCGGGTCTCATGTCTCTGCGCCTGCTCTCCTGCTCCGACTTCAGGAAGCAGGCAGCCAGGCTGCCTCCCCTAAGCCAATCACAACGCTATTGCAGCATTGTGATTGGTCTGAGCGCCGTGACACGGTGCTCAGCCAGGGGCTGGAGGGGTGGGCATGTTCTCCATGCAGGCTGTAATGCGGCCTGCATGGAGAAGTGGGAAAGTGCACATGACTGGTTTGGGCGGCCCCAGAGGGCCGACCAAAGTCATTGCGCACCCAGGTGTGGGCAAACCACTCCTCCCCTGCCCTGCTCCATTAGCAGAGCTGCCCCGCCCACAAAGGAAACATAAAATGATAATAACTGAAAGTTATCATTTTATGTTTTTGCTTTTAGCACTGCTTGAAAGCAGTGAGGCGACGCTCCTCCGCCATAGCGAAGGAGCTGCCACTGACTGTGCAGATGCGCAAGCAGGGATATACAAGTGAAAATAAACCGGCAATGTCATGCACAGGCATATATAATTAGCATAGATTTGCATATAATTGCTAGTTACATGAACACCAAATATTGCATCCTGAGCAGCAGCAAGCCGGGCGCGTGCTGCATGATGCAATAGCTCACCCACCCCTTCCCCCTCAGGTTATTGGATCTCTCAGCCTGTCTGCCCCCTCTACGCCGCCACTATCTCTGCAGTAAGAGTAGTCACATATTTCATCACTTCTTTAAATGTCAGGTCTTATGACGTTTTTGGAGTGTATTTATTGTTTGCATTGACTGGCTGAGCATCTTGAGTGCAAACGCCTTACCGAGGCTTCATACAACGATGCACCAGTACATAGCTGGGGATGACAAAGTAAGTTTATGCATTGTTGCACATATTTTCTCTTGCACACTGCTCGTAGTTCTTGGAAATACTATGATTGCTACCTGTAATTCACAAAGTATTCTGCACGTGGGCTTTCACGTTACAACTGAGATGCAAGCACGTTTTATAGCGCTGGCTATCCATCTAGTTTCAAAGTCGCGAGGAAACTGTGTTAAATGTATCCTGCAAGAAAATGACACCTCCCTTTTCAGCCCCAACTAGCACTGTGCAGAAATAATGCTAGGTTGCACTGAAAACTGCATTAGGGTGTAAATGTTTGAAAAGTGGGAACTCTGCAAAGTACGGGTAGGCCAGTTGTCAGGATTTTTTATTTTAGGATTTTGTGATGCTGCTCTGATGGACCTAGAAGAGTGTCAGAGCCCTTTATACAACACTTTGGTGCCGATCAGGATCCTGGAAAAACCGGGTACAAACTGTCGGTCGGAGCGTTTTCTCCGTCCGACTCGTACCCGGTCGTAAAACTTCACAAACATGCAAGTACGATTCGCACGGAAACACCATTTCCGTACGAGTCGTACAAAACACCAACCGACGAAAATATACATACAAATGTAATCCGGGAAAGCGCCGACGTAACGTCGGGACGCTTCCAGGCAGCGTTTCACGAACCAGGAAGTACGATTCGAACCGACAGCAGTCCGGACGGCAATATTTATACGGCACCCAAAAAGTGCCGGAAAAGCGAAGTACGCCGCGAAACGACCAGATTAGGGGGCCCGGTATGTGCCGTACCCCCCCCCAGCCCCCGTGAGTACGCGCCGTACCCCCCCAGCCCCCGTGAGTACGCGCCGTACCCCCCCGCCCCCGTGTACGTACGCGCTGTACCCCCCGTGTATGTACACCCCCGTACGAGTCGAACCCCCCGTGTATGTACACCCGTGTACGAGTCGAACCCCCCGTGTATGTACACCCGTGTACGAGTCGAACCCCCCGTGTATGTACACCCCCGTACGAGTCGAACCCCCCGTGTATGTACACCCGTGTACGAGTCGAACCCCCCCGTGTATGTACACCCGTGTACGAGTCGAACCTCCGTGTATGTACACCCCCGTACGAGTCGAACCCCCGTGTATGTACACCCGTGTACGAGTCGAACCCCCCGTGTATGTACACCCATGTACGAGTCGAACCCCCCGTGTATGTACACCCCCGTACGAGTCGAACCCCCCCATGTATGTACACCCGTGTACGAGTCGAACCCCCCGTGTATGTACACCCGTGTACGAGTCGAACCCCCGTGTATGTACACCCCCGTACGAGTCGAACCCCCCATGTATGTACACCCGTGTACGAGTCGAACCCCCCCGTGTATGTACACCCGTGTACGAGTCGAACCCCCCATGTATGTACACCCGTGTACGAGTCGAACCCCCCGTGTATGTACACCCGTGTACGAGTCGAACCCCCCGTGTATGTACACCCGTGTACGAGTCGAACACCCCTGTGTATGTACACCCCCGTACAAGTCGAACCCCCCCGTGTATGTACACCAGTGTACGAGTCGAACCCCCCGTGTATGTACACCCGTGTACGAGTCGAACCCCCGTGTATGTACACCCGTGTACGAGTCGAACCCCCCGTGTATGTACACCCGTGTATGAGTCGAACCCCCCGTGTATGAACACCCCCGTACGAGTCGAACCCCCCGTGTATGTACACCCGTGTATGAGTCGAACCCCCCGTGTATGGGGTTACGCACCACGCTACGCGCTGGGGGTACGCACCGTACATACACGGGTGGGGGTACGACTCGTACGTACAAGGGTGTACATACACGGGGGGTTCGACTCGTACGGGGGTGTACATACACGGGGGGGTTCGACTCGTATGGGGGTGTACATACACGGGGGGTTCGACTCATACATACGGGGGCTGGGGGGGTGTTCGGCGCGTATGCGGGCACATGTCTCCATGGTTGCTATGGGAGTTTGGTGCGGACGGTGTTTTTTCCATACGGTTGTGTCATCGGACGCACGGGATGGATCGTACTTGCGAGGTCGGACTTCACTTTTCACATTTGTACGGTGAAACGTCCGGGGACGTGTCGGACACATTTTCCGACCCGAGGACGTGTGGGGAATTATTCCCAATGCGATTCGTATGGTCTTTTTCCCATGCGAATCGTACTTGCCAGTTTGTACGGCACTTGTACGATTCATACGGTAAAAAGACCGGATACGAGTCGTACGGGGAAATTTTTGCCAGGATCGTAATCGGCACCAGAGTATCATAAAAAATACGCACACGCCTGCATCAGGAATAAGCACGGGGGTGGCGGAAATGAGCGAGACGCCACAAGATGGTTGCATAGGCTACTGTGATCACCACAGACTAGACCATGTTCTGATGTATTCGTCACGACATGTCGATTACAAAGAATTGGAACAACAAAATGACCCTTTTGATGTGAAGAAAGAGGTGTCTGGGGTCCATTTTGAAGGCTATCAGGTTAGTGGCAGAATCTATCTGAAAGAGGCTATTGCAGTCGGAGGGTAGGTTGGGGTTCAGGAAGCAATAGACCTGAATGTAGAGGTTCCTCTAAGGAAACAAATTGGGTCTATTACAGTGGGAGGGTGGGTTGGGGTTCAGGAAGCAATGGACCTGAATGTAGAGGTTCCTCCAAGGAAACAAATGGGGTCTATTACAGTAGGAGGGTGGGTGGGGGTTCAGGAAGCAATAGACCTGAATGTAGAGGTTCCTTCAAGGAAACAAATGGGGTCTATTACAGTGGGAGGGTAGGTTGGGGTTCAGGAAGCAATGGACCTGAATGTAGAGGTTCCTCCAAGGAAACAAATGGGGTCTATTACAGTGGGAGGGTAGGTTGGGGGTCAGGAAGCAATGGACCTGAAAGTAGAGGTTCCTCCAAGGAAACAAATGGGGTCTATTACAGTGGGAGGGTAGGTTGGGGTTCAGGAAGCAATGGACCTGAATGTAGAGGTTCCTCCAAGGAAACAAATGGTGCTTGATGCATAATGAACGGTATTTCATGATGCAGTGTCAGGCACCCATTCACTCAAGGTCTTCGTCACGGGGAAAAATGAATTGTCCTGGTTCAAACCTGGTCATCACCACTGAAATACCAATGTGACCGTAGCCAGAACTGCACTGTAGGCAGTGCTTAATTTGAGCGGTGGTTTCCGGTGCTCAGCACGGGCGCTTTTATCATCAACACTGGCGCTTTTCAGGAGTACCAGTTAAGGACACATTAATTTACACGGAGATTACGTGATTTGCCCAGAATTATAGGATGTTGAGCAAATGCCGAGACTGAACCCTGGTCCTGGTTCTCTAACTCCAAAGTCGGCAGCTCTGACCATTATGCCACATCCTCTCATCACTTTCATGGTTAGTAGTCAGTTCTGTTTTAGGCGGCGCTAAAAGGAGAAATAGACTAGTGCAAGCTGCCACCTGACGAGAGCCCCAGCACTTATTTTTTTTTCAAATTAACCACTGACTGTAGGTGGCATTTGCCAGTATAGAGTTTGGGACCTAAGGTCCTCACCTGAATGAAAAAATATTTTATTTGAAGGTTAGTGTGAGGATTGCAGTGTATTATATGGTTCGGAAGGTCGACCATACAGTGAAAGACACTTGCAAAACTGTATTGGGCCCAGGCAGGCTCATTTGTAAAACCTTTAGCTCAACCCTGAATGGCTGTGGCTTTGAGCAGCAAGTCTTAAAAAAGGAGCTAGTGTAAAGCATTTAGAAGCACCTCACAACAAATAAGAAAGCCATGCAACACAAAATAAATCAGAGACCAATTTCTAGAAATAGATTATATTTTTATGAATTTTTAGGCACCAAGATGAGGAAAATCCACATGAGGGTTTCGGAGGTATAGATTTTTAAGTAAAACTAAAATCTCAGCTTTTTAGTCCAAAGCACAAACAAGCATTGGTAATGATAAAGTTTATAAACTTTTGAAAAGTTTGAAAGAGTTGTGTTCGGCTCCTCCGACGTGAGTTGGAGGACCAATTTCAAAAGGGACATGGTCTGCGGGTCTAAAAAGGAATATTTGGACAATTACCTGGTCACCAAAGCAGTCTCAAGTCCACTTCCATGATTTACATGAAGACCACCATAAATTTCAATAGAGTGGTCCTAATGCTGGGGCTGAAGGATGATGAAGGATGCTCTGAGCGCTGTGCGGTTGATGGCAGTGTCCTTACGGTTATTCTTAAGTCCACAGATAAGGTGGGGGGACTTTGGCCCCAGGGGTTGGCGTCCCTCGAAGTCCTCTTCGAGCCAGTAGCAGTCCAGTTGTGGCTGGGCTACCGATCTCTGGACACAGCGGGTCCAGTGGTATCCTTTGGTGAAGGCTGGTGTCCTTCTTTAGTGAAAACCAAAGGAAATGATGGACGGAGTGTTGAACATTGCAAACACTCACCCCCAGTCAACTGATCTGGGTTTAATCCATCACTGTTCTTTAGCCCACTCTGCCACCCCAGTTCAGGCATGGCCATATGCAAATCAGTCTGACCCTTTTCCTCATGGGAACAGTCCAGCCCGAACTGCCAAACCATGTCTTCCCTGGACCGGAAACAAGCTTCCTAGGACCGGTTTCTGGCATTTCAGCCGTCTTCAGCCAGGCTTGCTTGAGACTCACGTCTGAGCATACCCTGCCAACTTATGGCGAACAAAGCAAAAACCAAAGGAAATGATGGACGGAGTGTTGAACATTGCAAACACTCACCCCCAGTCAACTGATCTGGGTTTAATCCATCACTGTTCTTTAGCCCACTCTGCCACCCCAGTTCAGGCATGGCCATATGCAAATCAGTCTGACCCTTTTCCTCATGGGAACAGTCCAGCCCGAACTGCCAAACCATGTCTTCCCTGGACCGGAAACAAGCTTCCTAGGACCGGTTTCTGGCATTTCAGCCGTCTTCAGCCAGGCTTGCTTGAATCCAGTGGCAAAGTGAGCAAGGGACTGACGTCTGAGCATACCCTGCCAACTTATGGCGAACAAAGCAAAAACCAAAGGAAATGATGGACGGAGTGTTGAACATTGCAAACACTCACCCCCAGTCAACTGATCTGGGTTTAATCCATCACTGTTCTTTAGCCCACTCTGCCACCCCAGTTCAGGCATGGCCACATGCAAATCAGTCTGACCCTTTTCCTCATGGGAACAGTCCAGCCCGAACTGCCAAACCATGTCTTCCCTGGACCGGAAACAAGCTTCCCATGAGGCACAGGGTCAGACTGATTTGCATATGGCCATGTCTGAAACTGGGGTGGCAGAGTGGGCTAAAGAACAGTGATGGATTAAACCCAGATCAGTTGACTGGGGGTGAGTGCTTGCAATGTTCAACACTCCGTCCATCATTTCCTTTGGTTTTTGCTTTGTTCGCCATAAGTTGGCAGGGTATGCTCAGACGTGAGTCCCTTGCTCACTTTGCCACTGGATTCAAGCAAGCCTGGCTGAAGACGGCTGAAATGCCAGAAACCGGTCCTAGGAAGCTTGTTTCTGGTCCAGGGAAGACATGGCTTGGCAGTTCGGGCTGGACTGTTCCCATGAGGCACAGGGTCAGACTGATTTGCATATGGCCATGTCTGAAACTGGGGTGGCAGAGTGGGCTAAAGAACAGTGATGGATTAAACCCAGATCAGTTGACTGGGGGTGAGTGCTTGCAATGTTCAACACTCCGTCCATCATTTCCTTTGGTTTTTGCTTTGTTCGCCATAAGTTGGCAGGGTATGCTCAGACGTGAGTCCCTTGCTCACTTTGCCACTGGATTCAAGCAAGCCTGGCTGAAGACGGCTGAAATGCCAGAAACCGGTCCTAGGAAGCTTGTTTCTGGTCCAGGGAAGACATGGCTTGGCAGTTCGGGCTGGACTGTTCCCATGAGGCACAGGGTCAGACTGATTTGCATATGGCCATGTCTGAAACTGGGGTGGCAGAGTGGGCTAAAGAACAGTGATGGATTAAACCCAGATCAGTTGACTGGGGGTGAGTGCTTGCAATGTTCAACACTCCGTCCATCATTTCCTTTGGTTTTTGCTGCGTCCTTCTTTAGTGACCAGTCTGGATTCAGATGAGAGTCCCATATCCCGCAGATTCTGGTGCCACTTTTTGCCAGAGAGTATTGCCCATCTGTGGTCAGCATTGATTCGAAAAATGTGGCTACTGACTTGTCCGAATGGGCTAATACAGCTTTGATAGCCCTGGTACTGGTTTCATGGGGTCAGCCGACTGACCCTTGGAGTCACTTCCTTGGTCTGGGGCTCGGGAGCAACTTTTCAGTGAGCAAGGACCCACAGGCACTGTCCTCTTATTGCTAGCCCAGGGTGCAGCAGGTGCAGTCCAGCAGTCAGTGCAGCCTATCTTGCCAGGTCCAGGGGTCAGCAGAGCAGTCCTTCTTCAGTCTTTTCTCCAGTTCAATTGTGATCTGTGGTTCAGGGTGCCAGGGATGCCTTATTTATGGCCAGATATTGCCCTGGGGGATAATGCGGTGACTAGCTAATGTGCTACCAGGATCCCTCTTGCCCTATGAAAACATCCTGCTACGTGTGGCTTTTAGCAATCCCAGAGTGCACTATTTTGCGCACGCCCAAGATGTCTCAACCCTTCCTTTGATGTTAGGAGCTTGGTAACCCTTTCTAGAGGGGTGGCTACCTGTGGTCTACACACCCACAGCAAAACTGGTGCTGACACTGGTTGAGCCATTCTGTTCCTGCCTCCAGCCCATCTGCCTGAACAAAGGGGTAGCCCGCATGAATGTGATAGCCATTTGCCCACCAAAGCTGGCACCCCCCTTTGAAGCTTGCCTTTTGGGTCAACACCCTGTGTGGCTTTCTGCAATGGGGAGGTACTACCTCCCTCTGCAGCAGACGTCTATTGTTCCTGAGCCTTGTGACTCTCACCCTACTCTCAAGGAGGGCGGAAGGCTGTCTGGTGGCCAGCAACTGTGCAAGGCCACTGGACAAACAGGGCAACAGAGTTCCAACTTTTCAAAAGCTGCTTTTCCTTAATGTGACAATAAATTTGACTTGGGCACCAAGTTGGCATTAATTTGATACTGTGAAGACCCATTTTAGTAGTCCCGTCCATTTTATTACAGTTCATATGTAAAATGGGGTTTGTTTCCCAGTTTCCTTATCTGGAACTTTCATGGACTGAGCACTCAGTTTGCCCCATACTATACAAGACTAGTGTATCCCTTGCTTGTGCAATCCATTGATTCTGGTGCTTGTTATTGAACTTCCCCCAATATCAGCACAGTAGTGGTTAGTGCAATACAAGTTCAGTACCTCGAGTTCCTGAATGAAAAGAGAAAAGAAGACTTGAGGCTGAACACGGGGCGCCTTGGGTGCTCTGAAGTATGGATTCAGGCGAGGAATGTCTACAGTAGGCCTTCTGATCTTATACCTTTTTGTTGTACATATATTTACACAGTTGGAAGAATGTTGCGTGTTGGATCATGCTATGCGCTAACAATGGGTAACACGTGTAATGACTTAGTGACTTAATATTTGCAGCAGTTGGTGCAGCTGATAAACGCTGGTCATGTCATATACAAGCATTGCAGACCTGGTGAAAAGTGCTGGCACTCTCCCATTACAATTGTACACCAACTGCTGATGTAAACTGACGTAATCTAGCGCTAGCCATTATTAGCCCTGCTGATGGTACCTGACGTAAGCCGGCATTATCTATTATTGGCTCTGGTGATGTCTGCGTGACTTAAGCAAACGCAGAATTATCTAGACTATGATTGGCCGTGCTCCTAGGAGGTAGCACTATCTGGACACCTGCTGAGAAGTGCTGTTACTGTCCCACAAAAAGCGTAGACATGCGTCTGAGAAGTACCGGTGCTGTCCATCACTTGTAAGGGGCAGTGTCAAGAAGTGTCGCACTGCATACATGCCGAGAGGAGTTATTACAGTCCAACTAAAAGTGCAGCAGCCCAGCTGAGAAGTGCTTTGTCGGCTCCGTTACATTTTGGGACTGGTACTTTCCATGTGTTGCTGGTACTGCCCTACTAAAAGTATAGCAGCTCTGCTGAGAAGTGGGTGCCCTGGCAATTACAGGGGTAGCAGTCCTGCTGTGCGTAATGTTATTCGTGATGCGCCTGCAAGAAGACAGCAGGCCATCCAACGCGCACTAATACTGCCTCCTGCTCCTCTCTTCCAACCCCTAGTGGTAATTTCCAGAGTCATTTCTACCATTTCCAACTTGAAGGTTAAACAGGTACCTAATGTTTGGAAAGGAGAAGTTGAGAAGGTTAAATAAAGGGCAGAACCTACCAGGGCTAAGATGTGTCTTTTTTCAAGGGGTTGGAAGGTGGATTGATGAGGCCAAGGAAAAACCTCTAGCAGCAATCGAGGTCAAAGAAGGAAAACATTTTGTCAAGCAACAGGAGGTTCGAGCAGGCTTCCCTTGTCCTGGCTACTCTTTGCAGACCATGTCTTATCTCCAGCGTTACCACTGTATACTCAATAGTCTTGTTGGAGTATATTTGTCTCTTGTCTTTTTGACTTCTCAAAGTTTGCTGATTCCATTTTATTCTGCTTATGCATGTGACTTGAAAATTGAAAATTGAAAATAATGACAAAGTGGGCGAACCATTCAGATCAGAATGCATGTCAGACCCCTAGGATTCCTCATAAGCCATCCAAATGCTCATGCTTGTATTTACGGCTGGTTCCCTAACTCATCTGACACCCACACCCTCCCTTAAGTCAGGGTGTATGCCAGACCATGAGCATTACCCTTAGCCATGCCAGTACTAAAGTCAGTTACTGTACAAGACCTTGTGCAGTGGTGGCCCGTGCAGGTAAGCGTGGCGAGGCGGGTGGAAGTCGACATACAACAGGATATTAAACATAAAATAAATAAAGCCACTTACCTTGCGCTCGCCGCACCACCGAGTCTGCGACATGGTGAGCGTAAGATAAGTGGTTATGACCATACCTCAGTGTAATTTCTCACATCCGAGCAGTTGTTAGATCCATGTATACACGGTGGTACCAGTGCCGGGATGCATGTTTCATTTCGTTCATGCCTTACATGTCACTCAGTGGAAATAAAAAAAAAAAACTCACCTCTCTGGTGAGATAACTGGTCAAAAATGAAATATTGTGGCCTAGGGTTCCCTAAAAGTAATAACCTTCATGAGCAACAGCGTGCAGTCCTGGGAAAAACCAAGAATCTGCTGACTCTGTTCATGTGAGGTCTGGATTTTCTTTTGTGTCCTTGACTATAGTACAGACATTATGCACACATTTCCACTGTGCAGGAAAAAAGTTCTGATAATCTGTGATGCATGTGCATCCACGATAAAGCATTTTTAATTCACTGATCTAACATGGTGGACGGCCATGTTAGACCAGTAAATTAATGTTCAAAAAATGTAAAACAACACATGCAAAGGCAAGAAAGTGAGGAAACAGTCTGGCTGAATTTTCCAACTGCTGGCCCATGGTAAAAAAATAATAATAATAAAAAAGTCGACTCTGGATGACGAACAGGAGGGAGTGGTGGAGGGAGGATGTGAGAAATTGGGTTGTTGGTTGAATGGAATGTGAACCTTGGTCAAGCAATATCCACAATCCCTTGCAGGGTGAAACCACAAAAAGTCACTAAATTAACTTGTGCTTAACCCCGTGTAACTTTGCACAATTTGTACAAAAAATAGTCAGGCTTAACTTAGATGCAACGTGTAAGGTATTTATGCAGGTATTTATGCAGCACTCAAACAGTAATAAAGTGACAACACAACACAAGAAGAATCCCACACCAATTAAAAAAAATAGCTTACATTTTAATAAATTATTTGACACCAAAAGATATAAATCCAATCAGTAGATCCAGAGTTAATAATTTTTAGAATGTTTAGTGAAAACTAGCATCACAGAGATCAAGGTGCCAACTGCAGACATCTAGTCCCGCAAGACCGGGACAAAGTGGAAAAATATAGGCAACCGAGATGGAGTGCATATTCGGTATAAGCAGTGGATTGGGCCTGGTCAGATCTTATCTTTTGAGAAAAATGTTCTGAGACAGTAAAGTATAGAAGTGCAAGTCTGCAGGCAGTGTCCAAGGAGAGAGCATTGTTGTTGGGGAGCCTTGCGTTGACGCTGTGATAAAGATTTCTATGTTTGGATTTAGGGCCTTAATGCGAGTTTGGTGGCCCTCCTGCACGTTCCTGCACGGTGTGGCTTGCATGCCACACCATGCAGGAATTGGGGGTGCAGTACCAGGAGGGCACAACATGTGCCCCCCTGCATGCACCCCCTGGCGCAGGAGTGGCAGGGGTACCTGTTAAGGTCCCCTTAGTTGCCTCTCCGCCACCCTTTTCATTGCGGGCTCACCACCATGAAAGGGGTAGTGGAAAGCTATCTTGGAATATTCTTGGCGATGCCGCAGCGGCACTGCCAGCATATTGTGGCTACTGACCTCTGCATGGCCACTGTGGGGTCCTGGATCCCAGGCGATTGCAGCAGTCGTGTGGCGGTCCGATTGCCACACTCATAATACTGCTGGCGGGTTCATAGTGTGGTGGTGGTTGGACCGCCAGCGCGAGTACAGAGGCCCTATGGACCGCGCTACTCATAATAAGCCCCTTTGTCTCTTTTTTGGAAGTTGAAAATCTCCAGTGAAACGAGGTGAGAGGCTGTAGTCAAAGACAGTTCTAGGGACTTGGATACCCCTTTAGTGAAGGACTGCTGAACAGGAATATTCTGCGGCGGAAAAGAATGTAGCAGGAGCAGCCACAAAGTCGGGCTGATGGCCATACACCTTGGGTTGATAGACGAGCAGGTTGGTCCCAGTCTTCCCTCAGCTCTCAAAGCAGTTTTTAGCTAAATATGTTCAAAATCCTCAGTTTTGGATTATGGCTATCTGTGCACCTTTAGCACCACAAGCAAAGGTCCAGGACTGTTGGGACACCATTTGGGGTTTCAAAACTCATTCTGGCTGGGCCCAGGTGCAGGTTTAAGATGGTGAGAGCCGTTGTGCCCCTGTGGCTCTTAACAGGAGGCCTGCAAACTAGCCCTTGAAGTCACTGTGGTAGTCCTGGGTGCAAGTGAACATGCACAGCTCAAACAGCAGCGCTGACCTCTGAGGGTTCAAGGGAGGCTCCAGGCAGCAAAACAGCCCTACAGGAATAGCAAGGCAGTCTTTCAGAGTGCCCAGCAGATTACAGCAGAAGATTGTCCTCCGAGAGCCCTTCTGCAGGTCTAGAAATTGAAGTGAAGAGTGGGTCGGAGGGCCCGAATTTTTTTATACCCAATTCTGCCTTGGAGGTTGGGAGGAGTTTCTAGAGGTTTCTACTTTGAAGTGCATGAAATTTCCTGACTCCCCCGCCCTGGCTACAAGCTGGCTACAGTGACAGTGTGGAGATGATAAGCCCTTTGTGTGAAGAAGGAGCACAGCCTATTCACTTGCAAGTGGGACTGTGATCATCTCCTCTACTCCATCCTGCCAGCAGACAGCCCATCAGGCACACCTAATCCCTCTATTGTGTGACTGTTTGGGAGGAATTCACAAGATCTAACTGTCAGTTACACCCAGTCATGTGAGCCAGGAGAGGCTGCAGGCACCAAATGGATAATGGCAGGAAAATGCCAACTTTCTAAAAGTGCATTTTCAAAATTGTAATGTAAATTCTGACTTTACCATTAAAGAGGATTTTTCATTGCAATTTCATAGATACCACATACATGAAGTGCTTCTCTGGTCCCAATCAAAAGTTAGCACTTATTAAATGCACTAAGGCAACCCAATGTTATCCTGTGGGAAAGGTAGGCCTCACAGTAGTTAGTGAAAACAATAAATTTAGGAGTTTTTCACTACCACGTCATGTAAAACTTAAAAGTACATGTACACATTTTTAATTCCAATGCACCCTGCCCTATGAGCTACCTAGGGGTGACTTACATGCAATGAAAGGGAAGTTTAAGGATTGGCAAGGGGTTTATCTTGCCAAGTTGAATTGGCAGTTTAAAACTGCATTCAGGCTGCAATGGCAGGCCTTGGACATGTTTTAAGATGCTACTTAAGTGGATGGCACAATACGTGCTGCAGGTCAACTAGTCTCGTAGCATTTAATTACAGGCCTTGGGCATATGGTATACCACACTAATAGGGACTTATAGGTAAATTAAATATGGCAGTCAGGTGTAAGCCAATTGAACCATGTTTAGGGAAATGAGCACAAGAACTTTAGCACTGCTTAAAAGAGCTAAAGTGCACAGAGTCCTGAGGTCAACAAAAATGAATTCAGCAAAAAGTGGAGGGTAAAAGACAAAAAGGTTGAGGGTCACCCTGTAGAGAGGGCTGGGTCCAACAGAGGAGATAAAAGAGTGAGTAAATATGGGGAGCGGGTTGAGGTTGGGAGCATGGGGAGGTTGTAAGTAAAAGAGTCTGCCCTGGGAGTGTACAAGTGGAAAAGACAGGAATAGACAAAGGAAATACATGCACTCCCATGGAGTGCTCCATACAAAAGTAAGAAAAGAGTCATATTTGGTATGCATTAGAAGGATACAACTATTCCAATTAGAACAATTTGAGACTAAAATGCTCCTAAGCAGGACAAAAATAAGAATTGGGAGGAAAGTCATTGAATGAGGAGTAGGAAAGTAAGATAGACAACACAGCTACCCAATCTTGAGCAACGGGCTGACCCAAAGCAGACTCTATGTATATTGGAAATAAAAGGTCTGGCCAGCAATCAGGAAAGGCGGCCTGTATATAGATCTAAAAAGGTGAAAGAGGATACAACAATCAGTTCTAGTCCATAGATTGGCTATCATTATCAATCTGGAGTAGTACTGAATCTCTTAAGTTTGTGTACACTTTCATGAGTTTTTTTTTTTTAAAGACCAAATTTGTGTTTCTTTTAGCCTGTACTTTGGGTCTGGATGGCTGCAGGGTACTGATATTGATAGAGGCCTGACAGAAAAGGCGTTAAAAAAAGACACATGACGAAGGTTTATTTCTGTGTCCTGAGTCTCAGCTGATTGGCAGAGGAGAAAGAAGCAGAAGAGAGAAAATGGTATCAGGTCTTTTAAGCTCAAACAAAAATCCTCTGCTGAACGCCTTGACTAAACTGTCCATTGCTTTCAGAGGAAGCACCAACAGTACAATGGGAGCAGAATGCATGTGCAGCAGCATATGTAGATGCAGTATGAAGTAATCTATTATGCACATGAATGGGGATAGACTCTGACCCCACCTTAGCCCTGGGGGTATGTGCACAGACAATATTTGGAGGTGGAGATCACTGCCATAGGGAGCAGTGTAAGGAGCAGACTGACGTCTAACTAGAAAGGGTGGCCTTTCCTGAAACTAGGCCAGCATCATTATCTAAAAAAAACTCTTGGTCAATATGATACTGAGACTTTTTTTTCAAGGTTAAAGTAAAAGGGGGCACCAAACAGCAAGCTTGTGAAGGGACAGAAAAAATACAAAGGACAAAAATATCCTCATTGTCAAAGAATTCATCCAACAGAAATATAAGCTTGGTGCCCCTTTCTGTAATGGTGTGGTCACACTGGTCGGACTGGCCTATATGGCAGTCCGGCAGTGCCCGATGGGCTGGTCTGACTGGTCAGTCCGTGCAGGGCCGGCCTTGGGCATGGGCGAGCTGGACCAATATTCCGTGGGGTGCATCAGGGTGCTGCCTGACAGAATGTCATCCAAACAGCAGCTCGTCCATCTCACTTGGTCTAGATCGGGTCCCGTTAAAGACTTTTGGCCTGGTTTAGATCTTGGAGGGTGGGTTACTCCTTCACAACAGTGACTGATAACCTGTCCGCCAACATGTACATCCCATAGGAAATAATGGGATTTATATTTCAGCGGACGGAATATCCGTCACCGTTGTGCTGGGGTAACCCACCCTCCAAGATCTAAACCAGGCCCTCTGTGATCTGCCCTTAATGTACCTCAGTGTAATTGTGAGCACCCCATCAGCACCCTGCCCTCCTTCCATCTTCCTCACACCTCATGCCCTTACAACTAATTTTATTTCCGCATAGGGCGCAGTCCCGGTCAATCTGATTTAGGGCCGGCCCTGAGTGTGTGAGTCGTTTTTTGGCAGTACTGGGCTGGTTTTATGGCCTGGTGGGCCAGTTTGTAATGTTGATTTATCCTGAAAAATACCACCAACTGCCAGCAGCAAACACAAATGCATGCAGTCTCCCTTACCAACTTGCAAATGTGGGCCACTTTTTTTTAGCTATCTAATTCACTAATGGGGGCAGCCGCAGCCCGTGAAAGTAAGAACTATGGGGCCGTGTGGGGTGGGATTTCGACAGACGACGACAAGGGAAAATTAATTATTTATTTAATTTTCCCTCGTCGTCTGTCAAACACCCCCCCTACCACCCTCCCACCCAGCCTCACCGCTGTTACCTGCACGGGCCGCGGCTGAATGGGGCCCTCTTTCACTTTAGTGGCCAGGGCTATTTTTTGTCCCGTTCCGACCCTAGCTACATTTGAAGGAATGCTAATCTATAAATTATTAATAATTTCCATCCATCACGAGAGTTGCATTAAGCGCCTAGAAGGGAGGATTAATGAATTTTGGCTTCAGGCAACAATACTCCCACATTGACCCTTGATTTCTTAAAGAGAAGAAACAGCTCCACCAGTACCCAATTGTGTCACTGGAACTCAGTCGTACGGCTTTTTAAGCCTGTTTTACACTGTACTTGTTGCATGATTGTAGAGAAACGCAACACTGTGTAGCGCGGCCTTCAGATCCAAACGTTAATCCTGCTGTGACGTGTCACGGACCCGCTCACTGACGCTATGCGCACGTCTTGCTGTGTCAGGTGCCAGCCGAGGATGGCCCTGACCAATAACCAAGAGGCATTTCGTCCTGCAGAGCACACGCGCTGCCAAAGAGTGATAGGAACTGCTCCCAGCAGAGCCTCGCGCTGCCAGATGAACAGCAGAGGCTGCTGGCCGGGGTAACACGAGATGACGCATTATTATTAAGGGCCGCAGCCAAGTGCTCGAGCATTTCAGCCGTGTGTAAAAAAGTATACATTTTAGCATCGTGCAGTATTATTTTAGGCCCTTAGTCACCATCCCATTTTGCAATCGGTTGCAGATGTGATTGAGGGCAAAAGTGTACATTGAAACGTCAAGGTTGTTACAGCACTAGGAAAACCTTTAAAATGGCCCCATCTTTGAAGATGGAATATCACTGACTCACACAAGGGCCCGCGGACTGGCTAGCTCTCCTAAGTGTCTGTATCATTTCGCTGTGTAGGCCCTGGGTACTCTGCAGCTCTTGCTTTGTGCTCTCAGGTTATGATTACACTTGTGTCTCTAAGAGACACCGTTAGGTCTAATCTACAGACAGCTTTAGCTATCTGTTGACAGACCTAGTGTTTTCAATGCATTAAACCTACTGACAGTGGGTTTTGGGTCAGCCCCTTGTTCATGATTGGATGGCTTTGTTGTCTGTCAGGATTTCCTGAGCCTGATTCAGTGGCATCCCTTCCTGTTCTCGTATTTGTCCTGCCCTGGATCGTTTTGGTCTCACAGTGTTCTGATTGGATTAGCGGTATCTTTCCACTGCTGACATCAGGAAACTCTTTTTCCTTTCGCATGTTTTTGTATCATTTCATTTTTAGCACTTGGTGGGAGAGCACAGCCTTCCTTTGTAATCCCTTCCGGTACCTTCATATCATTGCAACCCTCCACCACTCCTGATTTCCTCTGTGTGCGGTCTCATTGCTCTTGGCTGTTGGTTCACTCTTTCTCTTGAAGTAGTTCACATCTAGACAGTCAGCAGATTTTTCTCTGTTTACAGCCGAGAACTATTGCCTTTGTTAATGCTTGTTGAATTTTGATAATATTTTGTCACTGACACTCATGCTATTAGACTGTTTCAGGCATTCACCAACCATTCTTTAAATACAACTTTGACCTACATAAAAAAAGCTCAGGGGCCTAAAGTTTTTCTTAAGAGCACATCGCTGATGCTTCTGAATACCAAGGTTGCTAGGTACCATGACTGCGTAGTCATGACTTCGTCTCATGCTTCTTACTTTCACTACCCTACACTTCCTGCTTTCTCCCTGTGTTACTGTTTTCCTTTCTTTTCCCCCTTCTTTCTCCCCTCTTCAACTTTCTCTCTCTTGCTTTGTGTCAAACTCTAATGACGAAAAATATGCTCCTGGCTCCAAAAATGATTGGTGGTTGCCTCCATTTGTGCAATGGTTTTTGCAAAGCGCTCCATCACCCGTGAGGGTATCCAGGAGCTGAGCAAGTGTGGTACTGGACTCCGTGGGTATCTAGTCAAAGAGCTAGGTCTTCAGCTTCTTGCAGAAATCAAGGAGCAAAGGTGAAGTCTTATGTAGAGTGTAGAGGAAGTTTGTTCCAGGCTTTGGGGGCGATGTATGTTTTGCGGATTCGAGGAACGTGCTAAGTGTCTTGAGGGTTGATGGAAGTGGATGCAATT
This sequence comes from Triturus cristatus, assembly GCF_964204655.1. Taxonomy (NCBI): domain Eukaryota; kingdom Metazoa; phylum Chordata; class Amphibia; order Caudata; family Salamandridae; genus Triturus; species Triturus cristatus. The sequence goes on from NC_140590.1 coordinate 1,024,294,689, forward strand.
GTTGAGGTGTCCCGGTCCTGTATTGTGGAGAGCCTTGTATGTGTGGGTGAGAAGCTTTCACATTACTCTTTTGTGTATTGATAGTCACTTGAGCTTTCTGCAGTGTAACATTATGTGTTCTCGTCTAGGGACATTGAGGATGAGTCTAGCTGTGGTGTTCTGTGTGGTCTGTTGTCTGCTTGTGAGATATTTTGGGATTCTGGAGTACAGGCTATTTCCATAGTCCTGTCTGCTTTTGATGAGGGGTTGGGTGACCGTCTGTTTGATGTTGTAAGAGAGCCACTTGAAGATTTGTTTGAGAATTTTCAGCAGGTGGAAACAGGACGAGGTGACTACGTTGATCTGAGCTGCCATGTCGAGTTTGTAGTTATTAATGATTCATGGGTCCAAAATCTGAGGGCCACCAGTTGGAGTCCCAAAGTGAGGGTTCCTTCCCAAAGGAAACCACTTCCGTTTTATCTGTATTGAGTTTCAGGCAGTTGTCTCCCATCTAGTTGGCCACTTCAGTCATGCATGATGTGAATCTGTTCCTTGTGATTGTTGTCTTGTCTGAACTGGATAAGATGAGTTGTGTGTCATCTGCGTGAGATAGGACGTTGCTGCTGTGGGCCCTGATGATGCCTGACACAGGTGTCATGTAAATGTTGAAGAGTGTAGGGCTGATGGAGGTACTCCACAGATGAATTCTCAAGTCTCCAATGTATATAGCGGATGGTTGACTGAGTTTTTCTGGTGATGAGGAAGAACCACTGGAGTGCATGTCCTTGGGCGCCAGTGTTATGTGTATGTCAGATTAGGACTTGTTGTGATCCTGTGTCAAATGCTGTTTAGAAGTCCACGAGAATGATGAGTGAAGTCCCTCCTAGGATATTCCTGATGTTGTCAATTGCTGTGAATGGGTGTACATCCTGAAGGAGTTGGTGGTCCGCAAGGTGTTTTGTAAGGTGCCTGGTGGTGGCTTTATTCAAGATCTAAGCTGGATATTGGTGGAGTGAAAGGAGATGGTAGTTTTCAGTGGACTTGTGAGGATTATTAAGTGGAGTGTTGACTGACGTGTGCTTCCAGATCTCAGGAAAAGTGTCTGTGTTGATAAAGGTATTGAGAATCCAAGTAAAGACTATGCTTATGGATGTGAGTCCTTTATTGAAGATGTGGTGAGGACAGGGGTCTGACAGGGGCACAGAGTGGATGATCTTCATATTTCAACTGTTTCCTTGGTGGTGATGTGGTTCCAGTGAGGTGGTGGGGATCAGGCTGGCCCTTGTAGCTTCTGTAATTGTTGTTGAAGAACTCATAAAGGTCATTTCAGAGCTCCAGGGAGGGGGTGATTTTACTGGTGGCGGCTGTGGTGAATTCATTCACAAGGGAGAATATTTCCTTGCTTCTGTTGGAACTTGTGTCAATTTGGTCTGCAAGGAATTTCCTTTTAGTGTTTCTCATCTGTTGGTGGTATCTCCGACGGGCAAATTTATAGGTGTGTCTCTACCAATGGTATTATTATGGCTGAGCCTCCATTTCTTCTCCAGCCACATGCAGTGTCATTTGTACACCTTGAGTTCTTCTGTGAACCAGCAGGCGTGGATTTGTGATCTTGTAGCTTAGTTTTGTCTGAAGGGGACAAGTGTGTCAGCACATGTGGTCATCCATTTGTTGAAGTTTGTAACGTCTGCCTGTTTGATTGGGAGGGTTCTCTGAGAGTGCGGACACCATATTTTCCTCTGTTGTGTTTTTCTATTGTCAGCTGGTGAGGCAGGCAATGGTTGTTTTCCTGGTTCATGGGTTGTAGATCATAAAGCTTAAAATGGAGTGGCATGACCAGGTGACTGTAATAGGTGTGTTGTTCGAGAGGTTCAGAAGGTGGAGAAGATGGGGCCAGAATGTGTCCGGCGGTGTGCCTGAGTCTTATTTTGTGTTGGGTGAGACTGACATTCATGAGGTTATCAGGGATGGCTGATGAGTTGGGGTTGGAGTGGTCTTCTAGGTGCTAGTTGAGGTCTCCTAGGAGAATGAAGGTGTTTGATTTGATTTATAGAGGTGTGATGAAGTAGAGAGGTTTTGATGAAGTTGCCTCATGGGGCGGGTGGGCTGTAGATCACAGTGCTATGGAGGGTGAGGTTGGTGTTGACCTTAAGTTTGAAGGTGAGGTGTTCAATGTAGTTAGCATCTGTGTCTATAGAGGCTGTGCATCTGTATGAGTCCCCATAGATATTGGTGATCCCTCCTCTGAGTTTGTACTGTAAGTCTTCTCTGGTGATCTTGTACCCAGCAGGGATGGCCATGATGATGTTCAGGGTTGGCGATGGTCAGCCATGTTTCCATGAGGAATAGGATTTCTGGTGCCAATGTTGAGGAGGAGGCATGATACTGCGGTGCGTGGTGTTGGTGTTGCCTTGTTGGGTGGCTAGGAGTGGGTGAATTGCAGAGTGTAGTGTGTGTTTGTTTGTGTGGTGGATAGGGTGTTGCAGGTGTAGTGGCAGGTGAAGGCTCCTTCTGTGTCGTGCGATACGTTGCCGTGTACAGAGCGGCAGCCTGAGTTGAGGGTGTGGAGGAACAGAGCAGGGTGGGGAGGGCCAGAGTTCCCAGTGCTGGATGCAGATCAGGTGCAGACTGGTGCAGACAGGCCGGCCTTTGGTACACCTTTGGTGTGCCAGCGGTGCCCCACTGTTCACGTCAACTGTGTGTCTGCTTTGCTGCCCCATTAAATAGGTCCTGGGTGTAGGAGAGATGCAGAGGCAGGAGGTGGTAAGAAGGAGAGCGGGAAATAGCAGCAGGTAAGAGAGAGAAACAATCAAAACGAGAGAGAAAATCCAGCACAGAAAGTGTGAGTGAAAGTTTCAGAAGGCACATCAAAAAGATACGTGTGAGCAGAGAAAGAGTGAAAAGGGTGCTGAGCAGCATCGGCTTGGGAAGGTGCGCAGTCGAGCATTGGCCGATGTGCCGGTGCCTAAGGGTCACCAGTGGGCCGGTTTTTGTCAACTGGCCTGCAGGGCCTTATTGTCTTCCCACCCAGCTCACTGTAAGGGGGGGCAGCATCATGAGCAAGGAGGCTCTGAGGAGGTTGCTTTCAGCAGTGTCGCTAGGCCAATATTGTTCTGTCCGCTGCAGACTCTACCATTGCCTCCCGTGGGGCCAGCGCAGATGCCCAGAAGCAATGTCCCACTCCCCTGCTGTGGGCCATTATCACCTTGGCTCCCCTGAAGCAGCAGCAGCTGTGTTCTTTTCTTCACCCCTCCCCTGCCAGGCCATCACCCTGAGGCTACAGTTGGCTGGTGTAAGTGAATGGCCTTGCTGAGGGCCTGTCATTGGCACCTCGGTTACAGTGTCTTTTAGGCCTCAAGGGTGGTGGTGGTGGTGGGGGGTATGTTTGCATAAAGCTCGCTGTGAAGCACCTTTCCCAGAGCGGAAAATTTAGATAATGTAATGTTAGGGTCAGAGCTGCCGAATGTGGAACTATGGAAATAGGTTTGAGTCCCAGCCTCACCTCACCATCCTGTGATTCTGGGCAAATGGCTTAATTATGCAAGGCCTAAAATAAAAATGGATTTGATCTTCTGTAATCTAACTGGTGCTCATATAATTGCGCCCTTTGGCTAAGTTTACACTATATAAAACGACAGTAAAATTACCTTCTGTTTGCTCATTTTTTAAGACTCTGCAAAGGCTGGAACTTAATAATGAGAGAGGATTCTTTATTCAATAATAAAAAAGTCGGTATTGCTTCTTAACATGGCTTTTCTTCCTTTGTTTAGTCACGGATCATTAAAGAAGCTTTAGACCACATTTTAAACTACTTTCACCTTATGTTTACTGTTCAAACTTTAAAGTACTTATCGATCAGGGGAGAAAATACCAGCTTTAAGTGTTTTTCTTCATTTTCGTACTGGCAAGGGCATTAAAATACTGGTAATGCTGATAAAAAAACGTCCTGGTGGCAGCCATAGCCATATCAGGAGTTGTGGCCTTTGGGCCCCTTTATTTCACTTTGCCCGCCCCGCCAAAATGTAGTGCTTCTAATTTTCAACAATGTTTCTGGCTCTATGAACTTTCAAATGCATAATTTATCAAACATTTCTCTAAAAGTGAGCCTGATGAGAGTAGCCAAATGCTGTTTCATGAATGGGTGTGATCCAGGTATATGGGCCACTTTTTTGGGAGTGCCCGGGCCGAATTGTGATCCCAATCCGACATTGGTGCTGCGTGCATAAGAGCAAAGCAGAGCAAGAGATCAGAACAGGGCACACGTAAAAGCAGAGCGAGAAAGAGCAGACACGAGAACAAAGCAAGAGAGATCAAAGAGCAAAAACAGAGGCGAGCGTGTTCAGAGAGCTTAGATAGAGAGAGAGAGCAACATACACAGGAAAAGAGCTGGCGAGACAGTGGCAGAAGTGGAAAGCAAGTATAGTACCAGAGAAGCCAGTCAAGACGACAGGAGTCTCGAATAAGGATCTGGGGGATACGGCCTGCAAGGGCCCCTCAATCGTCAGAGTACCAGTGCAAGTAAGTGCAAGGGGTTGAGTCCCAGCACCTGCTTAATTTCTGGTCCGCATTGCAGCCACCATTAAATGCGCTCAGTAGCTTAAATGAAGAGGTACATTTGTCTCCAAGACCAATGCCTTTATCTTACTTAAAGGTACATTTAGCATAGGATAGGGTTGTCAAAAGTCAAATCAGCCCTTTCAATCATATCTGACCTTCACACCCCTGTCCTGGGCTCTTTACTTCTAGAGCCACTCATACATCACTGTGTGCCCTTCGATCTTTAGACGACAAGCATAACAACCTCAAAAGCAGCTTCTTGCACTCGAAAATGGCACTGTAACCCAGGTGGTCAAGAAGCAAAGGCTTAAGAGGAAAGGAGAGAACAATTGGTAAAAGAGGATAGATCAAGAAAAAGACAGATAGGGGCATGTCAGCAACAACCGGCGATAATTATCGTTAAGCGCACTTAGCGGTAGGATAATTATCGCCTGCTAGCGTGCATTTTCATCGCTGAGATAGCGTGCTATTAGCAATGCTTATCTCAAAAGCGATAAAAATCCTAGCGCTAACTGCCTAGCGTGAGATTATCGCTGGAAACCCAGTGATAATCTCACGCAATGTGGCGTTATCTTGTTGATAGGGCCCCACAAACTTAGCCATGATATCCACCTTCCATTGGATATCATGGCTAAGTCAGTCCTGAAGCAGGCGTAAGGAAAGTAGCGATATCAGGGGTTATCGCTACTTTTCCTGCCGCTATTCTTCATAGCGTGAGGCTTGATGATAGGAGAAATGTCGCTTAGCAACATTTCCCCTGTCATGTCAGGTCAGGAACACCCACTTTGCATCTCATTAGAGATGCAAAGCTGGGCGCTAGGAATTCCTACGCTAACGCAAGTTTTCACAAATTAGCGTGAGCTTGCTAATTAGGCGATATAATTATCGCTGCTTTTCGGCTGAAAACGGCCGCAAAAGCGGCGATAATTCCATCGCCTAGCCTTGCTGATATGCCCCATAGAGAGAAGCAAAGGAGCATGTGATTGCAGAAAAATTTAAAATGGCAGATAAGAAGTTCCAAAGAAATTGATGGAAATAAATCAAACCAGTGGGAGAAGAGATACATTGGAAAACAGCGACTTGCTATCAGGGGTGTGCTCGAAGTTGGAAGAGTTTAATTTACTATTCCAACTCTAATGTGTGCAACAGTAGGGAAGGTGTTGGAGTTAAATCCAACACCTTCTACCCCCTGTTACACACCTTTCGCGTTGCAACGGCATACGGGGTAATGGCATTCGTTGTGACACTTGCGGTGTAACAGCTGTTTCCCGCAGGTGATAACAAAAAAGTTGAAGAAAAGATACCATGGGCTCATTTTCATCCTGGCGGTCAGTCCAGGAGGCTTGGCCATTCTCTGGGCCCGGTGGCAGAGGACTGTCCCACTTATTTAGAAATCCCTGCCTATCTGGCAAGGATCTATGTGCTGTGAAGGAAGCCATCATTGTGGCGGCTCCCTTCACAGCCCTGACGGTTTGCTCAGTATGTGCCAAGTTCAAAGCACAGTCTTGGCAAACCTTTTACTTTATAGAAAGCAAACTCCCAACAGGGAATTTGGATTCTGTAAAGAAAATACCAATTGCCCCAACCACAGGGAGTTTTCTCCCTGCGTATGGGTCATTTCTGTATATATAATCAGGAATGGGTGACTTCATAGGACCAGAGCGTACTCGCTTTGGTGAATGTTGGAATACCATTACGGGGGACGTGCCCATTACTTATAAGGGATTTTACACTGGGACGATACGATTGAGGTGGACAGAAGATAGCTTTCTGTTGAGAACACACGTGGGATCGGTTGGGACCATGGATATCCAAACAGGTTACTCTCGGTCAGAAGTTGGGGAAAGGACTATTACAGACAGGTAGAGCTGGACAGCCCTGATGAAGTCCTAGGTTATACCCTAAAACGACAGAACACGTGTTGGCTAAAAAGAAGAGCCCAGTAGGCCGAAAATAAAACCATCATAAAAATACATCAATGTTCATGACTGCGCATTGTATTTTAATTTGGATAGGTTGCGTGTGCTTAAGGCTGTATGGGCCCATTCTATATTTTTCCTGCCAGTGTCCATCATGTAGAGTCTTCGTTATACCTAATTTCTCGGGCAGGTAAAATGAGTGACGGTTGACCCTCACTCGAGATGACGAGATGAATGTTACTGTGACTTGGCAGTCCCTTGGTAGGTGGGCCGCCAGGCCAGAGGTTTACTCAGACAGACCCTCTGCAAGTGAAAACCTGGCGCTTCCCCTGACTCTAAATAGAGTGGAGAAAGTCGTGGCATTGCTCCTGCTATGCTAAACTCCAAAAAAGCTCCAAGTTTCAGAAGAAAGGAGATAGAAAATACTATGGATAAAGGCAATAGATAGGACTAAGTAGGGGAGGACACGAAATAAAACAGAAAATCAAAAGTGTAACATCAAATAACAATGTAAACACGTGGGAAAAGAGGTGAAGGGTGAAACCGCAGACAAAAAAAAAGAAACTGGACTTGCAAAAATGAACTCAGCTCTGCATGTGAATGAGATACCTCTTAAAATGTTCAACACTCTCACCCCATCTTCTTATCTCGATTGTGTGAGTTGGAAGTGAGAGACAGTGCAAGGAGCTGGATTCAGTGCTTTCTTTCATATTATGTTCAGGCAGTAGCTTTGTATACTTTTCAGTCTTTTGTTGTTGTTGTCACTTGCTGAGTGCAGCAGGGTTCATCTCTGAAACTGATTCTCTTTATTAACTATATAATTCCCCTAGCCAAACTGATCAGACTTCTTGGCTTTCGCTTGCCTTGATACCACTATGTTACTCAGGTGATGTTCCGCCCTCAGTCTATCAAATTATGTGCAGCCTGAGAAAACATTACCCATGATTCCTTCTGCTTGCCATAAAATCATCAAACTTTGATATGCTGGAGCCTGGATTATGGAAATATGGTTTAATTTGCCACCCTAAATACACTCATTGGTGTAGTTAGGGAGGGACGGTGGGGGCGGACCGCCCCAGGCTGCACGAGTTTTGGGGGTGGCATCCACCTCTCCTCCCCCCGCTCTTACCTGCGGCCGTATGAATCGCCAGCACCCCCCCCCGCTCTTCGATCAGGCTGCCGTGGGCCACTGAATACACTATACACCAGATTAATTTCATCCAGAACTGGGCAGCTCGCTTGGTCCTAGACCTCCCACTTCCGGAGCTTATTTCTGTCTGACTTAGGGGTCCCCTTTGATTGCCCTTCCCTAGGAATATCTCATTGAAAGCATTATTTATCTCACTAAGTGAATGATGTGTTTTGGACATTAACTCAATCTCTTTCTGATTTAAAACATATTTTTTTTTTTAATGATAGAAAAAGTGCAATATCAACAATTCATGAACATTGGCATACAAATACCCTATAAATATCCCCATAGGGTGGACACATTCCTTCTGAAAAACGTAAACACAACGTCTTGGGCCAGATGTACAAACGTTTGCAATGAAACGGGCTGTTTGTGAATAAAAAAATTAATTCTTCAATGTACAAAAGCCCAATTTGCGATACGATATCCTATCACCGAATCACAAATTGGGTTTGCCATTCGGTATTAGGAAGGAACGTGCTTAGGGCATCCCTTCCTAATACTGAATCACAATGGATTGTGTGAATGTTTTGCGACCGAAATGCCGTCGCAAAACATTCACATTTTACCAGTTACTTTGAGTAGGTGGTAACCCATTCACAAATGGGAAGGGGTCTCCAAGGGACCCCATCTCCTTTGTAAATGTTTGTAAAAACATTTTTTAAGAGCAGGCACTGGTCCCAGGGATCACTTCCCAATCTTAAAAAAATGAAAAGAAAACTTTCCATTTATCTTTTTGAAATACATCCTATTTTACTTTCAGGAAAACGGGCTGCATTTAAAAAAAAACGGTGCTTTATTGAAAAGCAGTCATAGACATGGTGTTCTGCTGACCCCAGCAGGCTACCGTCCCTGTGATTTTTATGATTCCCAATGGGTTGCAATCCGACACCTACCTCATGAATATTTATGAGGTAGGTCTATTTGCAACCAACTGGGAATCGCAAAATGTGTCAAAAACACATTTATAACTTGGTGTTTGCGAATACCAAATAACTAGTCGCAAAATTTGCTGTTTGGTATTTGCACACGATTACCAATGTACATCTGGCCCTTTGATACAATTTAAACAAAACAACACAAAGAAAGTGAGTCGGAGGGCCAAGGAGATCAGCTACAGAGAAAGCAAAGCCCTCCTGGTAGTTTGAAATGACAGTCCACCATCATCCTTACCCCCAATTTAGTACAGACCTGCAGAGTTTCTAATCTGTCAACGTATCAGTTTCCCTTTCATCCTTATTCTGACCATCCTCAGGACTTGTTGAAGGTCCAATGGTCAGAGGGTACTACAGAATATATATTCACAGATTAATCTGCAAGCTCTCAAATAGTATCATCCCACATTATTGTAAGACTTGGAAAATGCAATCTATTATGTCTAATTTTAATTCTCTACACCACAATCCACTGCTATTTCTCATAATCATAAAATGAGTTTCACGTACATTTAATAGGATTCTCATCCTCTCACTTAGGTAAATTTCCATCATTTGAACATTTCTTAACTTTCATATTGCATTACATTTATACTGTCTTGTTACCAGTCACCCAATTATTCAGTGCAACGAATATTAGATGCAAAAGCTCTCATTTAGTATAGCATCAAGAATAAACAATTTAACTCAAAATACCCATCGGTAATCATTTAGCAATGTCCATAATTTTGACATTGTTAATTAGCCCTTAACACAGATTCCTAATCCATATTTTTGCAGATATTTACATCACAGTTCAATATTTCACTATATCACTGTGCTAACGAAACCTCCCTTAATCAAGTGACAATATGCAGGATCAAAACATTGTTAATTTTCATATGTACAACAAGCAAGGTATGTAAATGCATCTTAGTGTACTCATTCATATCGTAATTTCCTATTCCATAATACAAAAGGCAGGAGACATTTGGCAAACAGCAACGTGCATTCAAGAATAACTCTGAAAACAAATATAAAGCCCAAAAAAACAAAGACGGAGAAGAAAAGCACCCAGAGCCTTCATGGTCCCCGGGGACCCATCCCCAGGGCCTTCTGTTACAATAGGCGAGTGCCCCGGTGCTCACCTGGGGCACCTCCCAACCAAAACATTGGGGGCCAAGAAGGGTCTCCCAGGTCCCCCGCAACCCCAGCCAGCTTACCACATGGTGAGGAAGCCAGCATTGCTTCCGCTTAGAGTGAGCAGCTGCTTTTTACATGCTCCTTCCGACGGGAGTAATGTGTATTCAGTTGTAACAGAACACAACTCTGCTCCCAGCCAATGGGAACATTTTTAAATCTCTCACCAGCTAGGAGTAGACTTAGGGCCTGATTATGAGTTTGGCGGTGCCGAATCCCCCCGGCCGCCGCACCACCAAACTTGTGGTCGGGTTGGCCGCCAGATTACGAGTGATTCTTATGTCTGGCAGGCTGTTTTTTATGTTCCCACGGTGGCACCCAAAAAATGGGCACCGCAATGGGAAAGCCAAAAACAGTTCCTGCACGGCATGGACTTAAAAGTCCTTGCTGTTCGGGAATTAGGGTGCTTGCACACAGGGGGACACATGTTGTGCCCCCTTGCTTGCACCCCAGGGCGCAGAGGCACAAGGGGGCCATGTAGGACCCCCTTTGTTTAGTGTCTGCCACTGTTTTCATTGAGAAGGAACTTCCATGAAAACCGTGGCAGCGAGGAAACTTGTAATATGCTTGACAGGACCGCGGTGGTCCTGTCAAGCATATTGCTGCCTTCTGACTACTGCAACACTATCAGGGAAAGGGGGTTCTCTGGCAGCTGCGGTGGGGCTAGGCCGGTCCAACCCTGAAAACTGTAATAGGTAGATCGGAAGACTGCCACCGCTGCGCCCCCACAAGTCTGGCGGTCTGTGGACTGCCAGACTCGTAATCAAGGCCTTAGTGTTTGCTCCTGTTTAGCAGGAGATTTAAAAGTGCTTCCACCAGATGGGAACAAAGATATGTTTCCCTGCCCGTGCTAGTGCGGGCAGGGAAATGACTGTGTTCCGGGTGTGGGCTCCATGGGAAACAGTCGCTGAGCCGGTCCCGAGTATGAGGGCCCAAGTGCCTATAAAAAGGCTCAGGGAGGGGGCCGCGCAGCCCCTCTCCCTTTTAAAAAGTGTCATGGCCTCTTTAAGGCTCAGGGATAGGGGCTGCGCGGTTGCTCCTTTAATTTAAATTTCAGCTTAGGGAAATTGTGTCCTTGGGCCTCCTCCCTTATTTTTTGTCTTGGCCCCAGAAGGTGGGGTCTCTGGGGCCTCTCAGAGACTCTTGAAGGGAGGCCACATGTCCCCTGTACCCGCCAAAAAGAATATGTGTCACCCCCCTGTGGCTTGGCCCACCCCGGGAGGATTTTTAATAAACAAGTGCAGAACGCTGCACATGTTTTTTTTGCCGCAGATTTGCGTATCCTTTCCAAATTTGTGTCAAAATTAAAAAAAAATATTTTTGGCCCCACCACCCGGCCAAGTAGGTCAGGATTTCCCTACCCTGCCCCCTTATGTCTTTTTTGCAGTTTTTGTTAGTACTAGGGCATGACTCCTGAGTTCTAAGATGACTGTCACCACTTCCTGGTTGATGTGGTGGCAGCTAATCAAATTTCAGGAGGAGATCAGTCGGCTCTGCAAAACCTCCATGTTGATATATATTTTCACGTTTTTTGAGCATTAATTGCCCAAAAACTACCGAAGGATTTACAACAAATCACAAAAAGCACTCTTTCTGGACCAAGATCTAGCTTTCTGGCAAATTTGGTTTAAGGCCTTTCAGCAGGTCAGACTGTAGCTGTGTCTAAACTTCCTATTAAAAAATGAGCTGGGAAAACGCGTTTGGGATCCCCTTTTTTCTCTGCCACCACTTGACGGATCACCCCAAAACTTTCCATATGCAAACTAGTCAAAAAGTGCCATTTGTTTTAGAAAGTTTGTGGAGATTCATCAAACGGCGCAAAAGTTATTATCAGGGCTGATGGAATTATGTGGCAGGAGAGGACCAAATTATGTGGCAGGGTTGACTATATTATACGGCAACAAAAGGCCATACGTTGCATAATGTGGCACATTTTCTGATAGTATTAGTTTATTATTTTGTCATTTTTACACTTTTTAACATTGTCTGGGCATATTTTACACATCATTAGTACCAGCTTAACACCCAAACATAGCAATTAGCAAATGGTCTTCCACTGTGCTGGAACATGTGTCACTGTGATTTTAGTAACTCTTCAACCGTTTGAGCTAGAAACAAAGTTTATTTTATGTTAAAAATCTGCAGATCATGCAGCAGATGATGGAGTATGTGGCAAATGCAGCAGAGCCATAACTATGAAAAAATGCTGCAAATTCACAATCACATAATTCCAGTGGCCCTCTGTCATCAACTGTCAAGTCTTCGGTCTTTACTTTATGAGTGGCAGCACACGGAGATTAAGACTCCTGAGATTTGTCAGTAAAGGACCCCTGGTAGGTGGAGGTACATTAGTTGTACCCATGTGATTGTGGACCATGCTGCAGCTGGCCCACATTGATCGATGCCATCACAATAAAGTATGGTATTTTTCACATTTGAAAATTATTATTTTTGCACGGAAATAGCAGAGTGAGGACAAGTGGGTCCTGAAGAATGCCATGAACCAGCAGGTCAATCAGGCAGAAACATGTTGACCTTACTTCAATAGGGAATATCCATTCCCCTATTTCTCACTTAGCTTTTTTAGCTCTAACCATTGGGGACACCGATTAAAGTTGATTTTGTCTTCCTTGAGTTAGTTTTAAAACACTTTTTCACTTAATTTCCACTCTCCCCTCACTTCACACTCCTCTCCTGAGGGAGAGTTGTAGCCCACACTGTGAACCTTGCAGTCACAGTGTGCAAGAGGGAACCCAATGATGAAGTATGTCACCTTTGGGTGAGTGAGGGTTCTCGTTTTTATAAGATTAATGCCCTCTTTTTCTATACTTTCTCCCTACACCGACACCATGTTCAGTTATTAGATATAATTGACAACATCCCAATACTTTTTTGTGAGTATAATCAACTGTCAAGCCACATATATGTGAAGCTAAATATAGTAAACCTGTACATACCTGTATATTCCTACAGTGACAATATTTTTGTTGTAGAAATTCTGACTACGATATTCTTCTTGTACAATAATAAAAACCCAATATTCTGATTGTATAAAACATTGAGCTGTCATAAAATGAGTAATATGTACTTTCAAAGAAGTGTTTACCATGCATCACATTCTACTAGATTCTATGCAACATGAGTTGACATGTAATGCCCGAGGGCTGTGCAAACAGCAGGCCACAATAATCCACCTACCCGTGTACTCCACCATATCGGATTCACACTCATGTTTGACAGACTCGGTCAGATGCATTGGATGAATTGGATCTGTAACAGGAGGAGCAGAAGGTTGTGGTTCGATCTTTTGCTTAATCCTTTTCTGAGCATGTAGGCTGACTCTGGGAAGATGGCACCAGCTTAATACATCTTGCTATGGTGGGGTTAGAAATCTAATTTGGTGTTGTTTTCCTTAATTGAACAGTTCTTGTATCAAGTCGACTCTCTTTATCTCTGTAGGCCAGTGCAAAGTGCAATTGCAGAGCAGAAACGTAACACATTTCCAATGGTACAGGTAAGTGGCATCCATTCTCTGGGCTGCCTCTGCAATTCCCTTGTCCGAACTTGCCAGTAACCCATTGCTCAGTAAGGGTACCATACTCTTCCTATCATTCTCCTGTTTCACCATGGTCTTTTATTCTATCCTTCTGTGCAACTTGTAGTACCCTTGCTCATCTTCAACATTCTGCTTTTTGAATCTGCTCCCCAATCACTTAAGCTCAACAGGAGCACACTTCATTTCACCCTTCCTACAGCAGCTGTGTGGGGCACTCAGTCCCACCCTCATACTGGGTTGATCCTCCTTACTTCCCACAGAATTATGCTAGAAAATATTGAAGGCACTATATCGAAGGGTCCCAATATCATGAGCGGAATATTGGGGAGAAAAATATCAAAGAGGTGGGTGCACAGAGGGAGGTATGGATTTACTGTTCTTAACTACATATCTACGTACCTTGAAGAGATATACATCACCAAGGCACATATATGCAGATATAGGCATAACAAAACTGTACACACTTACCTTTCGATATTTTGTTCCTCTATATTCTGATCACAATATTGTGACCTTTTGATATGCTGTCTTCAATATTTCCGATCCACACCTGCCCACGGATCCCCACTGTTTTTTCTACCATGTCCACTCCCCCATGTCTCCCCATTCTATGGTATGAAACAGAAATCCTTGCAACAGTCCCACAGTGCCCATAGGTCCCATCCTCACAGTGGCCCCTTTGCTCTGGTGTAACACAGTGCTTCCCGAATAAGCCACGTGGAGTTCTGTTGGTTACCCCCATGGAGCTCATTGCTCCTCTGGTGCTTTAGCCTGCAGCTGTCTTAAGGTGCTCTGTACTCTCACCCCAGTGATCCTCATGCTATCACTTTCTTCCCACCTGTCGTATGGTGCTCTTTCAAACCTTTCATTCAGCCACTCTTTCTTTAGGCATCACTGTGCTTCCTGCAGTGATCCCAGCCTATCTGTGGTCACTCACTTTCTTCACCATGGCCAGACAATCCCTTGGGCCTTTTCACTCTTTTATGCTGTCCTCCTCCTTCCTTCAACCATCTGTTTCATGCCTGTCCTTGATCTGGAGCGACGTATGCTTTCTGGAGATGTCATTTATTGCTCTTTGATCCAACCACAGAAAGGCCTGGAACTCCTGCCATGTCATTGTTACTCCAGCTGTTGCATAGAGCACACAGTTCCATCCTCCCTATGGACTCCCTGGTCTGGTATTTTCTGAAGTTCTCTGGTGATCCCACACCTTGTCCGAAACAGTGGAAACTGATATATTGAGGAAGGAAACTGACCGCAACAACTTACTGCATTTCAATAGCTTTCATCAATTTTCTCTAAAAAAACATTTACCATACTCTCAACCTATTCAAGTCAAAAGAATTACATCCAATCTTGATAAACTATCCACAAACACAGCAGACATAATTCAAAGATTCAGTGACAGAGGCTACCCTCCCGGAATACTGAAGAGTGCTGTACAACGTTCTTCAATCAAATCACGCAAACAATTATTGACATCAAAACAAGGAGGACCGTATAGTCCTAGTGTCCGAATTTTCTAAACAAAGTCAGAAATGTAAAAGATTAATTTTGAAACATTGGCCAATGGTACAAATGGAACCAGAATTCAAAGGTATCTTTTCCGGACTTCCGTTATTTGCTTTTGAACGAAGCAAAAATATTTAACAAATGCTCCCCACTCCCAAACTCACTAATACCAATCATCCACACCGAGGCACTGTTCCATGCCTTAACCGTAATAATTGCAACAAGGTCATCAAAGGGAATTTTATAACTCACCCACACAAAGGAAACAAAATCAAACTACAAGTTACTGCCACTTGTGACACCAAAAATCTTGTGTACCTTCTGAAATGCCCCTATGGCCTGGCATACATCGGGAAAACCGAACGCAAAATCAAGACCAGGCTCAATGAACATAAAAACAACATCAGGACTAGGAAAATAAAATCTGTCATAGCCTCACACTTTTTGACACAGAAGCATACCATCAGCCAGCTTTGTTTTATGGTGTTAGAGATTGTGACTGTACAAGAACGCAGAAACAACCACAAGTACCTCCTACAAAGAGAAACGCACAGGATGAAGTTGCTAGATACCCTCATACCAAATGGACTTAATGACGTATTGAATTTCTTTGCTTTTTATAATCTGTGTGCTATTTCACATAAATGCTATTCATGGAGCACATGTGTAGATAGGCAGGGACAGTTTTGTAACCCTGACGAAGGCCCCAGACCAGTACGGGCTCTTGGTGAGTGCCAAAATATATTGGCAAACCAAAGGGTTTTTTGGACACTAATTCCCCCCCAAAAAGTTACGCAGTCAAAATATCGATTTTTTAATATCGACCTACAATAATATCCAGTTTTTAATATCATAGGGACAGAATATCGATGTCAAGAATATCGGTGACCAGAATATCGACCTTAAGGTAAGTAATATTGTTTTTTTAATATCGAAATAAGTAATATCGAAGTAACTAATATCGTTAGCAAAAATTATCGTTGTTAATAATATCGATATTTATATTAGTGTTATGTATTTTAGTATGTATTTTATATGTATGTTTAACATTTTTTGTAATGTATTTTTATTATTTTTAAATATATGTTATAAATATTTTGAAATTAGTTATTTTTTCCCAGTAAATTTTGCGTTTTAGTATCAGAGCAGGTTGTGGGAATAGGGTGGGAAGTAATTTAATTATAATTAATTAATATATTTTTGGTTAATTAATTAATAATTGGTAATTCATTTTTAATAATGTATCATTATATTAATTATACTTAATTCATTATTATTTTTTATTTATTGTTATTGTTAATTAATGTATTTTTAATTATTAATTATTAATTCATTTTTATTAATTGACTAATTGATATTTAAAACAATTATGTTCATTTTTATGTGTAGCGGGTTGTGGGTTTATAGGGGAATAGGGTGGGAAGTAATTTAATCATAATTGATATGTTTTTATTTATTGTTAGTAATTATTAATTTATTGTTAATTATTAACTGGTAACTAATTTGTATTAATTGATTAATTTATCATTATATTAATTATAATTGATTTATTATTATTTTCTATTTATTGTTATTGTTAATCAATTTATTGTAAATTTATTAGTAATTGGTCATCATTTTTTATTAATTGATTAATTGATATATAAATTAATTGTGCTATTTTTTATGTGTTGTGGCTTGTGTGTTTATGGGGGAATAGGGTGGGAAGTAATTTAATGTAAATATTAATCACATTTTGGTATTTATTATTAATTTGTTTGTTAATTAATTATTAATATGTTATTTATTTACCAAATTCATTTAATTAATAAGTATGTTAATTTAACCCCTACGCTATCCAACGTTTTCCCTACTGTTGCACTCCCTGGAGTGGGAATAGTAATTTCTACCCCTACGCTATCCAACGCTTTCTCTACTGTTGCACTCACTTGAGTGGGAATAGTAATTTTTACCCCACGCTATCCAACGCTTTCCCTACTGTTGCACTCTCTGGAGTGGGAATAGTAACTTTTACCCCTACGCTATCCAACACTTTCCCTACTGTTGCTGCTGGAGCAGGATTTTCTAATGAAAATCTATAGGGTTTTGAAGCTCTGGTTTGTCTATTTGTCATAAGATTAACATTATTAATTATTAATTACTAATTATTTGTTTTGTGTAAGTGTTTTACTCACCAATATGTATGTATGTATTAATAAGAGAGAACTACACGTGGGAACGCGTATGTGTTGCTATTAACAATGTGCATGTTTTATTAAATAAACGTTGCTGAGTGCTGTTTATTTTAAGCACGAAACGCTTTTGAATTAATGCTTTTCTGTGTTGCTAAAGCTAGATAATTACATACACATAAGGGTATTAGTGGGGTTAACACTGTTTAATCACTATGCTGTGGTAACGTTGTTTTTGTCTCTTTTAATTAAGATGGTCCATTTTGGCCTAACCAAACATGTCCGCCGTTTGCAGCCTGGCCTCGAGTGAGAATTTGTGATGAGAAGGCCTTGCTGAACACATTTGATCACAGTCCTTGCCTGGTTAAAACTTTCCGTGAGGACAGCAGCAGTTCTGGGCAGGTTTCCAGATGTATTGGACAGCCTTGGAGGACAAAGGAACTGTTAAGAAAGAACTCTGAGCATTGTGTCATCGCTGAAGAAATGTGGTTGCTAAAGGATACATTTTTATTTTTGGTTCCTGTTCTGTTTTTTTATTTTTGTGATTTCCTGAGCGGAGATTTTCCAAATGTAGTGATGCTACATCCTTTCCTGCTCGCTCTGCTCAGCGGTTCGGCGGATGTGTAAACATTTAATGTTTCTTTAATATTGCAAGTTTCATTATAAATATACTAGACTAGAGAGGGTCTGCGTTCATTGCATTCGGGATTTTGATGCCCAAACCTGCGTTGGTGAGAATCGATGCTGAGAGGACGGTGACTTGGGAGATTTCTACTGAGAGACTTGTCCTGATGACCCATTCTGACATTTAGCTAGAATAGGTAATTATGAGAAAATGATTTATTCTGATTAATTTCTTTTGACTAATTTTAGATAAAGAATCATAATTTTAAATATGGTGTTGGTGATTATTTCTTGTCAATTATTGAGTACTCTATTTGATTATTGATGTATAGATTGTTTAGATTATGACAATTGCAATAGCTAGGTCTTATCGACCTCGGTGTAGATGTGGGGTTTAGGAGGTTTAGGAGTTTTCTTTCCACAGGTTCAATGCTGGTAGAGTATTTGAGTGTATGTTAGTGAAATGGGCCCTAGTGTATGGTGAGTGTATGTACGTGTAACTGTGAAATTACTCTATCCGTGGAAGTAGGGAGATTTTGTACACCCCAATCTGCACCAAGTTCCTGGTAGCAGAGTGATGATGGTTATTGATGATTGTCTTGATCTGATTAGATTGCTTGTACATTAGCTTATTGATTATTGATTATTGGTGATGTTGGTATATGTACTAATACTATATGTTGGAGTCGTCATGTTGAGTTATATGTAGTGCTTCTGGAACTTGGGAGCTAGTAGCAGTTCCGTAGTAGGGCAGAGGGAAGTATATGCTGCTCTCGGGAAAGACGGGATTGTTGGTCCTGTACGTATGCAGGAAAGTCACATTGTCTGGATTCGGAATCAGTGACATTGTTATATGTTACTATTAGAAATATTTCTGGTATATAAGGAGTGCGTATGGTAGTGAAGGTTATCTGTGAAACTCTGGTTTTAAGTCCCAGGGATCCGTAAGGTTCGCCGTTAAAGCTTATCGCGGGAGAAGTAATAGGTATTCTCTGAGCTTGTTTGAGAAACTGGGTAGAAGTAAGCTGCTTGGTTAATGTGTGTTATAATTCTGTAGTGGAGCAGATTGTTCGCTGTTCTCGGGAAAAGCAGGATTCTGTGTGTATGTACTATATTTTATTGTATGAATGTGCGTGAATGTTCGTATATTTAGTTGATTGTAAGACTCTTTGGACAAGTCCTAGAGGAAACAATTAAGGAATGTATGAAAGAATTTCGTTGATTCTTGTGAAATAGATTTTCTTTACTATTCTGTGGTTAGCGAAGCAGACAATGGAGATGTTTATATGTTGTAACTAATAGATTTTGTAGAAATTTGACACGGAGTCTACTGAGAAATTTTGTAAAGGAGGGGTAGACGAGTGACAAGAGACAGGAGACAGAAGCGACTGCAGCGACTGCTGACGTCAAACAGACCGCGCTCTGATTGGATATTAGATCAGGATAGTGCTCGCGCTGAGATTGGTGCGTTGGTGTGAGCCGCGCAAGGATTGGTGGAGCTATTCTAGTGACGTAACGTTCCAGGATTGGTGCGTTAGTGTGAGTCGCGCTGTTATTGGTTGAAAAATCATATTGTGTAGTTGTATTACGGAAGGGATTAGAAAGTTTGGTAAGCGTTAAAATGTATTACCAAGAAGAGAAAAAGAAAAAATCTTTGTTCAGAAAGATTAAAAATTGGTTTGACAAGGATAAAGATGTTAAAACGAGAGAGGGTGAATTATTACCTCCATCGAAAACGCCTGCATCCTTCATGGCTGCAAGATATGGGTATCATACCTGTATAGGGTTGGAAAATTGGGTTAGGTATACTAAGGAAGATGGAGTTTTAGCATTTCCAGAACATGGTTCATTTAATCTGGCCGTGTTGAAAAATTTACGGGAAAAGATGTTATGTCTTGACCCAAGACCAAGGCCGACACAGTTCGAGGCTTTAGTGGAATGGGAAGAGGAAGTACATGAGCGAGAGAAACAGAGGTCTGGAGGCAACTATAGGTACATGTTCGGGAGGAGACATGGTCGTGAAACTCATCATGATCGAATGACGAGATGGCGAGATGCTAGTATGTCAGAGGGATTATATCCTGTGAGAACAGTTGAAGAGGGAGCAGAAAGAGTTCCTGAGGCAGAAGTGAGAAGATATGGAGTTAATGAATATGAGGATGAGGTTTTAAATGACATGATTTACAAAAGACCACCTCCATATAGACCGGAACCAGAAGAGAGTACACCAGTTGTTTCTCCGATAAGAGATACAGTGCGTATCATTGAGACAGAAAATGTGACACCTGAGTTAAGAAGTGGTAATCCTTTCAGGGAGAGAGAGAATAGAAGCAGTGGCGAAAATACGAGAGAATTAGCTAGAACTACATCGGAGTTGACTGAAAGGATCAAGGAACTGACAAAAAATCTAGACGCTGTTACGGTACCCGTAACCATAGGTCCGGTTATGCCTGTTTTTGATAAGCAGAGGACGGGTGAGAATGGTTTGGTTATTCCATATGTTGGGAATAGATTGACAAGTTTGGCTGGTCCTTCAGGAGATTCAGGAAAAAGGGCAGGAAAATTCAGACATGACACATGTAATGAAGGATTAGAGGAGTCTAATTCAGGACTGGATGCTGGTGAAGCTAGTTGTTCAGGGATGCCAATTTTAGAACCGCAGAAGAAAGTGGTTCCAGTGAGAAAATCTACTGAAATAACAGCTGAAGAATTGAATGAATGGATGAAAGTTCTTCAAAAGAGGGATAAAGATTCACAAGCAATTGATGTTGCTAGGTTACGTGTAGAATTAGAAGAGCTTGTTGCAGGGACAGTTCCAACAGAAATTCTAAAAAATCATCATGATGGTGAATTATTGCTTATGTGCAAGAATATCACCTGGAGAGCGAGAAATACACATGACAGATTAAGAGCAATAGCAAATGACTATGGAGTTGACATTGATAAAGTGAAAGTTTTGCAGAAGTCTTACAGGATGGATTTCACAGACAAGGATATTGAAAATTTGAATGGTACTGGTAGAACAGGACAGATTAAAGAGATGATCGCTTTATTGCGAAAATGGGGTGATGTTGAGAAGTGGAAGGATAGATGGTACAAAAATAGAGAAGAATCAGGGGATAGGACTTATTCAGCATTTTCTGTGAGAGAAAAGGAAAAACCAGTGGATACTTATCCTATGAGAGAAATACCTGGAGGAGGATATGTACATGTTCCATGGACCAGACAGGATATTTTATCATTTACGAATGATTTCCCTCGATTGAGAGAAAAGCCCGTCGAGTGGTATAGGCAGGTAGACAGGTTTGTGAAATTGTCAAAAGTGCTGTGGATTGACCTGAATAGTCTGTTTGATATAATTGTTCCAGCAGACTTGTGGGCTGAGTGTAAAATAGTTGTGAGTTGGCCTACTGAGGAATATCCAAGGGATCAGAGAACAGGAGCACCAGATCCAGAAGTAATGAGAAAGTATGAGCAGGTGATTGTATACCTGAAAAATAAAGTACCTCCAAAAGAAACAGACTGGGTTAAAATAGATCGAACACATCAGGAAGCAAAAGAATGAGTTCATGCTTTTTACGAGAGGCTGATACTGGCATTTAAGCAATTCAGTGGAGATGAACACCTGGGTGACAAGGATTTGAGTCATTTTGTATACAGATTTGTATATGGCCTGAGACCTGAGATTAGTGAAAGAATTCGTGAGCATACTGTGGATTGGCAGAGTAAGAAAATAGATGAGATTCTGAGACATGCAAAATACTTCAGTGATGAGATTGAAGCAAAACAGAGAAAGCTGAAAGAGAAAGCAATGTGGGCACAAGTGAAAGTTGCGGAAAGACAGGAAGCACAGTTGGTGGAACAGGCGAATAATGCAGGAAATAATGCAGGGAATAGACCTAGGTATGCAGGGAAAGGAAAGGGGAATCTTGAGGAAGCTAAAAAGAAGTTCCCATGTCACAACTGTGGCCAACTGGGACATTGGAGATCTGAGTGTACCAATCCACCATTAGTGAATAATGAGGGAAAATCCTTAAATCAACAGGTGCAGAACGAGGGGAATAATCAACAGCAGCAACAGCAGAAAGTTGTGAGACAGCAGAGTCAAGAGCCAAAACCGCCCTTGCCGCAGAATAGAGGAGCACAAAAGTATAATCCGGATTCGGGATTCTACAATGATGAGCAGGTAAACAAACCAAGGCGTTCTAACCAGGTACAACAGTACTTGTTAAAGAATGAAGGGAGTGAGTCTGAGGGTGATTATTGACGGTGCCGAAGAGAGGAGGAAGAGTGCATACTTGGTGCAACTCTAGAAATAGACCAGGCAGGACCATTTGTGGATGGAAAAATAAATGAAGAAGGTGTTACTTTTTTAGTAGACACAGGTGCGACAAGATCAACTGTCAGGTCAACAGATATTAGAAATCTTCCTCTCTCGGATGAAGCAATCCAAGTAGTTGGTGTAGCCAATACACAAATCAGAACACGTCTTACTGAACCAGTAAGAGTACAAATAGGGAAATTCTCAGACATGCACAGATTTATCGTCTGTGACACAAGTCCAGTGAACCTGTTAGGTAGGGATTTGTTATGTAAAATGAACTGTACAATTTTTTGTACACCAGATGGAATAGCTTTTGAAACACCAGATGAGGATGTTTTGTATCGAATGACTCTAGAAAATAGAGAGAGTGAGTTAATTGGTGCATATGCTGTGTTTGATCCGGAGGATTTGCCTCAAGAGCTGAGAGACACAGTGAAAAGGACAGTTTGGGCTTTTACTGGAGAGGATGTGGGATTGATGAATAATGTAGATCCTGTGAAAATTTCAGTGAAAGAGGGAATTACTTATCCTAACATTCCTCAGTACAAAATGACACCAGAAATAATTGAGGGAATAACTCCTATAATTGAGAAAATGATTCAGCAGGGAGTTCTGAGAGAACTACTGAGTAGTCCGTGTAATTCACCGATAATGGGGCTAAAGAAGCCTAATGGGAAGTTCAGGATTGTACAGGATTTGAGAAAAGTTAATCAAATTGTGGTGGCATGTTGTCCTATTGTGCCAAATCCATCAGTGATTTTGTATCAGATTCCACATGATGCTGAGTGGTATACAGTGATTGATTTGTGTCATGCTTTCTTTTCAATTCCATTGCATCATGACAGCCAGCCGATTTTTGCATTTAGATTTGGCCAGCGTATTTTAGCATGGTGTCGTATCCCACAGGGGTATACGGAGAGTCCTTCAATATTCAATCAGTTATTGAAAAAGTCATTGGAGAGTTTGATCATGCCTGAAAGTTCAGTATTAGTGCAGTATATTGATGACCTACTTGTGGCATCAAAGACACGTGAAGCTTGTGAAGTAGATACTATAGCTTTACTGAATCATCTGGCAGATGGAGGGTTAAAAGTATCTCCAGCCAAATTGCAATTCTGCAAGAAAGAGGTGCATTATCTTGGACACAATATTGAGAAAGGTCTGAGAAAAGTGACTGATGACAGGATTAAAAGTATCAGGGAAATGAAGGCCCCAAAGACCCAGAGAGAAGTGAGAATGTTCCTGGGAATGGTGGGTTATTGTCGTCAGTGGATAATTAATTTTTCGCTGATACAAAGCCACTGATTAAGCTGACTAAAAGTGAGATGACAGACCCATTGGAACTAGATGGAGAACAAATGGCAGCATTTGAAGAGTTAAAAAGCAGAATGTGTGAAGCCCCTGCTTTGGGTATGCCAGATTATGAAAAAGAATTCGAATTGTACTGCAGTGAGAGAAAGGGATGTGCACTTTCAGTGTTAATTCAGAAGCATGGATTACTGAGAAGGCCTATTGCGTACTTCTCATCGACACTTGACCCTGTAGCTGTGGGTTTACCAGGTTGTCTGAAATCTGTGGCTGCAACATGCAGAAGCCTAGAACAGAGTGAGGGAATCATAATGGGATATCCTGTAAGGGTATTCGTACCTCATAATGTGGCAATTCTTTTGACGAGAAGCAGAACTCAGTACATGTCACATAGTCGGTTGACTAAATATGAGAAAGTCATTCTGGGAGCATCAAATGTGACTCTTGAGAGATGTGTGAATGTGAATCCAGCGACATTGTTGCCGGATATTGAAAATGTGGGTGTGAAAACAGAAGATGATCACAATTGTTTGGATGTGCTTGATTACTGTACAAAACCGAGACCAGACATAAGGGATCTTCCCTTGCATGAGAGTGATCATGTGTTGTTTGTGGATGGATCATGCCTGAGGAATGATGAAGGTGTGCTATGTGCAGCATATGCAGTGTGTAAGGTTTCAGAAGTAATGGAAGCATCATCATTGAAAGGAGTGAAATCTGCGCAAGTTGCTGAATTAGTTGCATTGACAAAAGCTTGTGAAATTGGGAAAGATTTGAGAACGACTGTGATGACTGATAGTCAGTATGGATTTGGAGTTGTGCATGACTTTGGCCAACTTTGGCTACAAATAGGTTTCTTGACGTCGAGTGGGACTCCAATAAAGAATGCTGAAGTGATTGGGAAATTACTTGAGGCGATACAGCTGCCTAAAGAATTAGCAGTTGTAAAATGTGCTGCTCATGGACAAGGAGATGATTTTTTGACAGTGGGCAACCGTTATGCGAATGACATTGCTCAATATTGTGCCAAAAATAACCAGTCCATTAATCGGGAACGAGAAGGTGAAATGTCTTTTTGTTCTGTGATGTTTACTAATGTCTTAGAGACATGGGATGAAGTGAAACAGTTGCAGGATGAGGCAGAGGAGGAAGAAAAGAAAGATTGGATTAAGGCAGGTTGTGCCCCAAGAGAGACAGACCATGTTTGGGTCTATAGAGATGGCAGACCAGTAATGCCGAACTCCATGCTGTCAGCAATGGCAAGGATGTATCATGGCCAGGGACATTTGGGAAGGGATTCAATGATTAGGTCTTTTAAGCAAACCTGGTACAATGCAAAGTTCAGGACAATTGCAGAAAGTATCTGTCAAAGATGTTTGATTTGCCAGCAATTTAACACTGGGAAGAAGACAGTGGTGAGTCTGGGAACAATAGGCAGAGAAGGAGGTCCTTTTACAAGAATGCAGATTGATTTCATTGAAATGCCCCAAGTGAACAGACTGAGATATGTACTAGTGGTAGTCTGTTTGTTTTCAAGAGGGGTTGAGGCCTATCCGACTAGGAGAAATGATGGAGTAACAGTGGCAAAGTTACTGTTAAGAGAGTTGATTCCTTGGTACGGATTTCCGGTAATGTTTGAGTCTGATAGAGGTGGACACTTCTATAATGAACTCATGAGTTTGATTTGTGAAGCATTAAGCATACAGCAGAAGCTACATTGTGCATACAGACCAGAGGCTTCTGGTGCTGTTGAGCAGATAAATGGCACAATCAAGAACAGGATTGGTAAGATGTGCTTAGCCACTGGCATGAAATGGCCGGATGTCTTGCCTCTAGTGCTAATGACTATTAGATCTACTCCAGATAGAACTACTGGTTTAAGTCCGCACGAAATAATAATGGGACGTGCAATGCGACATGCATATGTACCTGTCAATAAGTTGATGACAATAACTGATGACATGATTTTGGATTACTGTAAAGGCCTGGCTGACGCAATTCATTCTGTGTTTCACCAGATTGGAGAAGAAGCTACTACACTTGAGAAGAAGCAAGCTCATGATCTGAGTCCAGGAGACTGGGCGAGGATTAAAGTTCACAGAAGAAGAAATTGCTTGGTTCCGAGGTGGGGAAGACCAAGACAAGTCATTCTAACTACGACGACTGCAGTGAAGTGTGCTGGTGTGAAAAACTGGGTGCATGCGAGTCATACTCTGAGAGTTCCAAACCCAAAGGATGGGACTGGTAGAGAGTATTTTGAAGAGTCAGATTCCAGTGATGATGAAGACCCAGAACCAGTGAGAAAGAATCAAAGTTCAGGAAAAGAAGCAGAAAAGGCTTCAAGTTCAAGAGAAACATTGGGAATATCAGAAAGGAGATCAGATTCTGAAAGAGAGCCTGAAGTTCCAAAAAGCAGTGGAGGAAAAAGAAAAGAAAAGAGCAGTTCCACAGAAATTACTCCTGAATCAGAAGAGGAGGAGATTGAAGAACCACTTGAGATTATATCTGAAGAAGTAGGGTCAGAAGAAGATAGAGAGGGACAGATTGCGGAAGACCCCCGAGGAGGTGTAGGGAATACTTCTAATAAGCTAGGTGAAGGGACAAGTAGACAGCAAGAAGATTGCGTGTTGGAGACCCGAGGAGGGAAAGAAGTAGGGAAGTCTCAAATAGTGGTGAAAAAGACTGTGGAGCAAAAGAAAACTGCTGAAGAACAAGAGGCATTTGAAACAGAATCGGATGAAAGTGAGAATGGAAAATCAGAGGGTCGAGTTCTGAGAAAGAGAACTTGGATTGGAGAAAGAAATAATACAGAAACAAGACCGAAAAAGGTCGTAAGAGGAGATTTTTGGCCTAACAACAGAGTAAAGAGGCTGAGATACAGACTGATAAGAGGGAATACATCGAAAGCTGAACAAGTGAATGAAGTGTCGAGTCAAAACGAAGTAAAAAGAAAGGAACAAAAGGAGTCAAGAGAACCTGAGGAAATAAAGAGAATTAGAAGACCCAACCAAAAGTACAGATCACCGGAATGGTCTTATGTGGCACTGTCTGAAGAAGGAGAAGAAGAAACAGTGACTCGAGATAATCCGGAGGGGATCTTGAGAAAAGTGGTTGAGGAAAAGGAAGAATCTGTTGGAATCTTAAAAGTTATCCTGACTGACATTGGAGAAGAGTCAGATGCACAAGATGTTGTTGATGATCTGATACAATTTGATGTTACTGAAGAAGGAGGAGTGACAAGTGATGAATATCCAAATTGAGTGAACTGAAGAAATCACTTGGAGAAAGTGAAAAGGAGAAAGTCTGAAATTCAGCTGTCTGAAATAATCCAAAGTTTGGGAAATTACAGTAGTGGAGTAGTAGAGGCTAAGTCAAAAGACAAGGTCAAAGTAGTAAAATGGCTAACATAGAGAATAATCAAAGTAGATGTGCCTTCTTAAGAAGATGGTGTGGAATGTGCTGCTGCTGTACTGGATTATTAATGCTACTATGGGGTATTTTAGCTTTATTAGTTACATTTAGAGTTTCAATAGGTACATTTGAAATACATACTGAGAATGAGACAAATGTATAAAAGAATTTGCAAAAAGTAGTTCCAACTAGAATTAGTAATACTTACATGCATAAAGATAGGTCAATTAATGATTTTTCTAGTAATGTTTTTTCAAAGTTGTTATACGAATATGTGAAAACAATGGAAGTAAGGGATTGCTACGTTTGTATGCAATTACCTGCATCCGTTTCAGAGGGTGTTACTTATCACCATTTACCAGCTACGTATGGAATTTCTTGTAGTGTATTAAGTAGTGTTTTTTATTTGTTAGGGAAAATAGATTATAAGATGTCTAACAAAGATAGTATTTTTGGGCACTTGCCAATGAACAAAGAGCTGAATCCAGCTAAAGAAGCTAACATTTTTGGTGAGATTTTTATTGAGAAAGAAGAATTAACATTAGATTACATTTTTAAGAATAATTTAACTTGTAGTTTGGAAGAAGAGGAGAAAGCTTTCCTGAACATGGTGGAGGAAAGGAGATTGAGTATGCATGAAAAGGCAGGGAAATATAAAGTGAGTGAGACAATTTGGGACATTGAGATGGGAAAAGAATTGAGAAATGGAGCTAGTCCAACTTTAGCTTTAGATGCACCACAGAAGGGTAAGCTGTGCATTACAAGAGGGAAATCCCAATATGATACATATTTTGTTGGGACTAGTGAATGTCATGATACATACTTCATTGCAACAGGATGGGGTTTCAGAGGTGGAGAAGATACAATTTTTCCAGGAGTGTATTATGTTTGTGGGAACAAGGCTTATTACAAGTTGCCTGACCATTGGTATGGCACGTGTTATGTGGGCCTGGTTTTTCCAAAGATTTTTCATATAGATAGAATAGAAGATGTAGAACATATTAATTTACTAATGCGCTTCAAGAGGGAAACTTGGTCTGAAATTGTGGGTGACATTTTTGGAGCTTTAATTCCAGCAGTGGGAATTTCTTTAAATGCTAATGGGATTCGGAAACTGTCAACAGTGGTGGATCGCTTATCGACAAATACCGCTGGAGGGTTTCTTTTGGTGAATACGAAACTAATTGCCGTACGTGCCATGTCTATGCAAAATAGACTTGCTCTTGATATTCTATTGGCTAAGGAGGGTGGAGTTTGTGGAATGCTGAAAGTTCAACATTGTTGCACTTACATTCCAGACGAAAGCAAAGACCTGAAGGTCTATATCAAAAATATTACTGATTTGCATGAAGAATTAGTACCACTTGAAGCTGAAAGTATCTGGACTAAAATAGCTAATAAGGTGATAGCTGTTAAGAGTTTTATTGCAAAAATAGGTAGTACTATTATAGGTAAGATATTGTTTCCTTTAACTTGTATAATTGTTGCTTTATTGATATTGAGATTGGTGTGTTTGTGTTGTAAAAACAGGGGAGGGAAAAAGAAATTAATTAAAAGAAACAATGAAAAGAGAAATAAAAGGTTGAAAAGAGAACCACAAGAAATTGAATTAGAAGAATTAAGGGAGAGTGTCTACTTAGAAACAAAGAGGGATGATGAAAGAGTGTCTGGTGTGTAGTGTTGTGTAAGGAGGGAAAAGACATTTCCAATTTCTCCTAAAATGGGACTAATTTTCACAATTTTTTTTTTTTGGGTTATTTGGTGATAAAATCACCAAAGGGGGGATTGCTGGAGCAGGATTTTCTAATGAAAATCTATAGGGTTTTGAAGCTCTGGTTTGTCTATTTGTCATAAGATTAACATTATTAATTATTAATTACTAATTATTTGTTTTGTGTAAGTGTTTTACTTACCAATATGTATGTATGTATTAATAAGAGAGAACTACATGTGGGAACGCGTATGTGTTGCTATTAACAATGTGCATGTTTTATTAAATAAACGTTGCTGAGTGCTGTTTATTTTAAGCACGAAACGCTTTTGAATTAATGCTTTTCTGTGTTGCTAAAGCTAGATAATTACATACACATAAGGGTATTAGTGAGGTTAACACTGTTTAATCACTATGCTGTGGTAACGTTGTTTTTGTCTCTTTTAATTAAGATGGTCCATTTTGGCCTAACCAAACATGTCCGCCGTTTGCAGCCTGGCCTCGAGTGAGAATTTGTGATGAGAAGGCCTTGCTGAACACATTTGATCACAGTCCTTGCCTGGTTAAAACTTTCCGTGAGGACAGCAGCAGTTCTGGGCAGGTTTCCAGATGTATTGGACAGCCTTGGAGGACAAAGGAACTGTTAAGAAAGAACTCTGAGCATTGTGTCATCGCTGAAGAAATGTGGTTGCTAAAGGATACATTTTTATTTTTGGTTCCTGTTCTGTTTTTTTATTTTTGTGATTTCCTGAGCGGAGATTTTCCAAATGTAGCGATGCTACATCCTTTCCTGCTCGCTCTGCTCAGCGGTTCGGCGGATGTGTAAACATTTAATGTTTCTTTAATATTGCAAGTTTCATTATAAATATACTAGACTAGAGAGGGTCTGCGTTCATTGCATTCGGGATTTTGATGCCCAAACCTGCGTTGGTGAGAATCGATGCTGAGAGGACGGTGACTTGGGAGATTTCTACTGAGAGACTTGTCCTGATGACCCATTCTGACATTTAGCTAGAATAGGTAATTATGAGAAAATGATTTATTCTGATTAATTTCTTTTGACTAATTTTAGATAAAGAATCATAATTTTAAATATGGTGTTGGTGATCATTTCTTGTCAATTATTGAGTACTCTATTTGATTACTGATGTATAGATTGTTTAGATTATGACAATTGCAATAGCTAGGTCTTATCGACCTCGGTGTAGATGTGGGGGTTAGGAGGTTTAGGAGTTTTCTTTCCACAGGTTCAATGCTGGTAGAGTATTTGAGTGTATGTTAGTGAAATGGGCCCTAGTGTATGGTGAGTGTATGTGCATGTAACTGTGAAATTACTCTATCCGTGGAAGTAGGGAGATTTTGTACACCCCAATCTGCATCATTGCACTATGTGGAGTAAGTATACATATATTAATTTATATGTATATTTTTAATTTATATTAACATTATGGTGCCGATTCCGATCCGTTAAAAATATTCCCCGTACGAATCGTATCAGGATTTTTTTACGTACGAATCGTACAAGTCACGTACAAACTGGCAAGTATGATTCGTATGTTAAAAAATCCATACGAATCGCATTGGGAAAATTCCCCGACACGTCCCCGGGTCGGAAAAAGTGTCCGACACGTCCCCGGACAGTTTTACGTACGAATCGGTAAACTGAAGTCCGAGCGCGCAAGTACGATCCGTCCCGTCCGTCCGAATGCACAACCGTATGGAAAAAACACCGTACGGAGCGAACTCCCATGGCAAGCATGGAGACGTCCAAACATGTGCCCACATACGCGCCGAACACCCCCCCAGCCCACCCCCCAAGTACGCGCCGTACCCCCAGCCCCCCCAAGTACGCGCTGTACCCCCAGGCCCCCATGTACGTGCCATACCCCCACCCCACCCCCGTAGGCACGGAGCGTACCCCCCCATATGTACGGTGCGTACCCCCCGTATGTACGGTGCGTACCATCCCCCGTATGTACGGTGCGTACCCACACCCCCGTAGGTACGGAGCGTACCACCACCCCCATAGGTACGGTGCGTACCCCCACCCCCATGGGTACGCACCGTACCTACGGGGGTGGGGGTACGCTCCGTACCTATGGGGGTGGGGGTACGCACCGTACCTATGGGGGTGGGGGTACGCTCCATACCTACGGGGGTGGGGGTACGCTCCGTACCTACGGGGGTGGGGGTACGCACCGTACCTACGGGGGTGGGGGTACGCTCCATACCTACGGGGGTGTGGGTACGCTCTGTACCTACGGGGGTGGGGGTACGCTCTGTACCTATGGGGTGGGGGTATGCACCGTACCTACGGGGGTGGGGGTACGCTCCGTACCTATGGGGGTGGGGGTACGCACCGTACCTACGGGGGTGGGTGTATGCTCCGTACCTACGGGGGTGGGGGTACGCTCCATACCTACGGGGGTGGGGGTACGCTCCGTACCTACGGGGGTAGGGGCACGCTCCGTACCTACCCTACGGGGGGTGGGGGTTCGGCGCAGACATGTGGGGGGCTGGGGGTACGGTGCGGACGTGAAGGGATGGGGGTACGGTGCGTACCGGGCCCCCTTTTCGTCGTGCATCGCGGCGTACTTAGCTTTTCCGGCACTTTTTGGGTCCCGTAAAAATTTTGCCGTGCAATGTGCTGTGGGTACGAATCGTACTTGCTGATCCGTAAAACGCTGCCTGACTCCGTGCGAATGTTGCGTACGCGGTGTCCCGGATCAGATTTGTATGTGTTTTTTTGCCGGTCGGTGTTTTTAACGATTCGTACGGAAATGCTGTTTCCGTACGAATCGTACTTGCATGTTTGTAAGGTATTTTTCCCGGGTACGAGTCGGACGGAGAAAACGCTCCGTCCGACGATTCGTACCCGGTTTTTCCAGGATCGGAATCGGCCCCTATATGTATTAGTTATTATTTTTTAAACATGTTATAATATTTTTAACTATGTTTCTTTTATTTATATGTATTATTTACTTAATTTTACATTATTATTAAAACATTTAAAAAAACAATATTTTTAACATCGATATTTTTGACAACGATATTTTTTTCTCGATATTTTTGTACTTACCATTATGTAGATAGGACTTCGATATTTTTGACATCGATATTTTTGTAGGTCACTTTTCTGTCCATTGATATTCTGTCAGACATTCCCAAAAAACACCTCTTGCTTTTACTCATACCCTCAGGACCCTAGAATAAAAAGAAATCTCCTTGGGGTTTACCGGCAGGTATTTTTAACAGTCTTTTTCCTTTCTGGATCCCTGCTTCTATCCAGTATAATACTTAATATAAGAACTCCCAATCTTGGTTGAGTCCTCCCTGGTGGAACCATCCTACCAGGGTGTGGATAGGTATAGATGATGAAGCATGCCACCATTAGTGAGTGAGGCGTCAACTCCAATTCTCTTTGGATATCTTAGGTAGACTATTAAGTGGATTTTATCCCCTGCCCCAGTCTCTTTCAACCTGGTTGCCCTTTTGTGTTTGATTACCTGATTGATTGATGCACATCCTTCAGCCGAACCCATTTCTGGGTGAAACACTGTTAATTGCTCCCTTTCTCTGTGAAGGCCTTTGCTCCTGCTGCTGGAGAGAAATGTAATTAACCAAGGCACAGCAGGGTGACAAAAGGCCTGGGCTCTGATCCTGAGCGGAGCCAGGGGAATATGATAATTCTGAATGACTCATAAGTTGTACAGATATCTTTTTGGAACTTGCACATTTGATTTTACCGTATAGTTTATACCCCATTTCAATACGTCACTGGTCTCTGTAGGCCAAGGGGAAGTAAAACTGCACTCTAGGGCAGTTTTCTTCAAATGTGTATAATTCAGTGTCCAATACAGTGTCCCTATAGACAAAACAGTAAATCACACTGACTTTCCCTATTAGTGTACACTTACATTATAAGGCATACTCCAGGTCAATATCTAGTTCTGCAGAGTCCCCTTTGCGCCTAGCTACCTGTGCGCAGTCAACGGGCTGTGCACAACAGTAGTCTCACACGTGCCCCGTACATGTGTTCACGTGTAACCAACCAGGTGTCCATTTCCCTGGCTGCGTCGCAGCGGCCTTATCTTAAAAGGCAGACACTGGCGATAAACATGCGCAGTCCATTTGCCATGTGATAACCCATGTGATTACCCTGGGTGAGACACGTAGTGAGACACCCACAGTAAAAAGTCCAAAACCTAATGATCCAAAAAGCGAAAAAATTCCAATGGCAAAATATATCATAATTAATTTTTAGCATGGCATTAATTAAGGAGAGTCTGATAAGATCCTACATTTTTAAAATAAAGACTGCTTACAGCATTGTCCTGGTTTTAGTAACCTATCGTTCATCCTGGATATTCCCTTTAGATTTCTTTGAATTGATTGAGTTAATTTTATTAACTTACACTACATTATTAATTTTCGGTGACTTTAATTAATGTACCAATGATCTAACTGACAATACTAAAGCGGCTGAATTTAATGCCATTCTCAGTTAATTATATCTTATCCAGCACATTACCACGCCTATCAATGTCAAAGGACATACATTCAATCAACTTTGGTCTCCTGACCTACAGCTCTCTGATGTTTTGGTGGAACATTGTAATTTGTCACACAATTTCCCCAATAAATGGAAGTTAAGTTTACCTAAGCTCACATGCATACCTAGACATAAAACGATGGCGTCTTGTCAATGGAAAGCTCTTAATTATGAGGAAGTTATTCGAGGTCTAAATGAGTCCTATTGTAATCTATCAGCTCAATTGGATTCCGTTAATTTTTGTCTGTCAATAAAGAGTAATTTGATTCCCTTTAGGATTACATTTCCCCCCCAGTTTTCCAAGGATTTGAAAGAATCTAAAACTAAATTATGGAGAGCAGAATGTAAATGGTGCTCTTTTCTCTCTAGTGACACACATCAATTCTACAAAATCTATTAAAATCACACAGTTAATTTTTAAGACCAAGCAGTCTGATCATTCACAGAGAATAACTTTGTGAACAGATGTGTGAAAATCAATATCTCGAATTGTAAATGATCTTAGTAACACTTTAATCTATTTTACTGGAAGTATCCCCTTTCAAATGAGCTTTGTGAAAATTTCTAACATTAGAAATGAAATTGGTGCAACTCCTTTTTCTCCGTTTGGAGATAAGTCTCCTCCAAGCTCTTCGTCACTCCATGTACTACCACTGCTGCAAGAGGAAGAATTCATCTCTGTAGTATACAAAATGTGGGCCCCCTCTGACCCTTGTCCACTTTTCATTTTTAGATTGCTTCGCTCAGGAATAATTTCCCCATTGAGGACTTTATTAAATGAAACCTGAATCAAGGAGGGGTGCCAAGTGTGTTCAAATCTGCTATAATTACTCCCTTTATGAAAAATTCAGGAGCAGATCTTTTTGTTCCTAGGTATTTTCGCCCCATCTCGCTGCCCCTATTTACAACTAAGGGGTTAAAAATCACAAGTGATCCAGATATTCGGTCATCCTCTTCAGCCTAATAACTATGTGGTTATTTTAAAGGTAGAATTTAGACCTGCTGATAGCACCAAGTACAAATTAATCTCTATATTAGATTATTTGAGAATGGGCATGGGTTCTGGTCAGGCCAGTGCACTGATTTTGTGCAACCTGTCAGTGATATTCAATATGGTTCATCGTCTTGACGCCGCAGGTATCAAGGGCACAACTCTAAAATGGTTCTGTTTTTTTTCTGTCAAACCGGACCAGGGTTGTAAAATTAGGTCCATTTACCGAACAGCAACTCCCTACCTCTTCTGGCAGGGCATTTTGTTCCACCACCACAACACCGCAGCAGGGCTCGCTGAGGGGATTCTTCCCTGGGTCCTCGGCCTGATTTGTGAAGAGTAGTAGACAGATTGGGCATTCGTGTTGTGGATGTGCTCCTCAGTGGCAAGAAATTGGTGGGTGCAGGATAGCTTTGACTATATGTCCTGGCTGTCCCCAGGCAAACCTTTCTGAGACTAAGCTGAATCTGTATCAGACCAGTGGGGGGGACACGCTGGCACGTGTGTTGTAGATTGAATGATCATGTGCATACAGCTTATCCAATCAGAGCAGCAGCAGACTCCAATAGGGTTAGCCCAGGACACAGCGCAATCCAATCAAAGTGAACAATGACTCGTTACGGAAACTAAGACAGACATTAGCCCTATTGAGAGCCATGCAATAAATTAGCCATTACTCCCTTGTATGGGGGTTCTAGTCCCAGTCATTAAAGAATAAGATGGGCCTTCCACTGGACAGCCCCATCACAAGTTATTTGACTTCAGGCATAGTCCTTTTATAGTTTCAGTTATTTCTATAAAAGACCCTCCCTTTATTATGGCACCCTGAATGCTTTGGGTTTAGATAGAAACACGCGTTTTCAGGTAAAAACAATCTTTTTATTTATATTGAATCATGTTGTTTTTGTTACTCATATTTCTAAATGTGAAGGTGTAACCATTCAGGACCTACTCTCAGCTCATGGGAGCAATATGAATTGTCCCGCAGTTGTGCCTTGTGGATGGATGCCCGAGCAGGTAGCAGTCCTGATCAGTTCTGAGAGGGCGCTAGACGTGCTTCCAACAGACTAGGTCATTACACCAAGGGGTCTTTTATCAGAAGCTCTCATCATGTGAGATGAGAGCTGTTGCTTTCAGACCCTTTATAAACATGAGCCAGAGCACAGCCTGGTTAGATGGTAACAACTATGGAGTTTTCCAAGTGTGCTGAGAATGGGGATTGGGAGGGTGGTGCAGCCCAGATGACTGTCACCAGGGATCTTGGGCTTCTCTGGCTTCTTGGGTGCGAGGAAGTAGCCTAAGTAGTTTTAAGGTTGGGCTGTTTTGGGCTCCCTGCCACCATTTTTGGTAACAGGTGACCTGGTGGTTGGTGGCAGGAGTCTAGTTAGTGAGTTTCTGGCCCACCCACCCATCCCCATTTTTTGTCAGTTTAGGGTTTTTATTAGTTTGGAAAAGCGCTTTTACTTCAAGGTGCTTCGGTTGGGACAGGTGCTTAAAAGAGCTTTGTTTTCTCAAATTTTTGTTGTCGCTTGAGGCATGTATCTGGTCTAACACATTACCAGCAAGGTGCGTGGGATTGAACACAAATTGGGACAGTGCCAAAGAAGATATACTTTCATGTAGGGAGACCACCTCCTTCTCCTCTATATTACCCATATGGAGATTAAAATCTTCCAAAAGAATAAAATGGGCGTACCTCAAGACCAGATGTGTCAAATCATTACACAAGGAGTTAAGAAAAGAGCCTGCCGGGCCCAGAGTCTTTAAACTAAAGCCCTGCCAAGGACTGATGTGGTGAGAGGGTGAGGCAAAAGCCAAGTGCCCCCTCATCTTCCAGACACATTATCAGAATTGGAACACAATCAAAATTGGTCATGGCAACCCACCCTCCTCTACCACTGAAGTGGTCCTCTTTAAATATTTTATAGTCCTTTGTAGTCCTTTGGAATTGCCGAGATAATTACAGAGCTAGAAGATTCAGATAGCCAGGTTTCAGTCACAAACAGCACATCCGGAGTTTCCTCACATAAGAAATCACAGATGTTATCAGCATGTTTTGGGGAGGACTGGGCATTAATCAAGGTGGCAGAAAATCTTGGAGTCATACTAGTCTCAACCCTGGGTGACAAAGTATGTTTGTCGCAAAAGTATATGAGATTAACGTTAAAACCACACTATGCACAGAAATAAGCAGTTAGGGCAGTGGGTTTAAGGACAATAGTTGAACAATTACATATGGGAACTCGACTAAGCAATTGTTAAGGGCTATAGCATAGACTAGATTTCCCTTTACGGTTGCCCTGAGCATAGTGGCCGGCTGCTTCTGGGACGGTGACGGGTGCAGACAAGCTTGCCTTTTGCATGCCGGTGTCGTGCCCGCTGTGCGTGTTTGGGCCACTGGCTGCTTTAAGTATATATGTCCCCCAGGAGGCTATTTCTCGCACTAACCAATGGCCGGAGCATTACTTAAAGTACAACAAGATTATTTAGCTGCTCCCTCGTCCCTTGAAGTTAACTTATGCAATCCTACAACAAAGTAAATCAGTTTGATTTTCACAGATATAAAAAAAACAATAAAATCAAATAAAAACATTTACGACCTTAAGCGTCCCCATCTTTAGTGCAGCCGAATCCGAGCCGCGTGCTGCTTTAAGTACATATGGCCCCCGGGAAGTTAGAGCGCGCACAGACCAAAATGGCAGCTCCAGCTGTCCCATCCAAGAAAAAATGGCCGGAGTACTACTTAAAGTGCAAAAAATGTATTTAGCTGCTCTCTCCTCCCTTGAAGTTAGCCCTTGTGCAATTCACGCAATTGTTCAACAAAGTAAATCAGTTCGATTATTACATATTTTAAAAAACAATAAAATCACGTATAAACAGTTAAGACCTTAAACGTCCCCACCATTTCATTCACAGTCACTTACTTTCAGTCACTCTTGATCTCAAGCAGTCATTCTCACTCACTCTGACTCACTCATAATTACAGATACTCAATCTCACATGATCTCAGTCACTATCTGTTATTGATGCACTCACTTTCACTCACACACATATACTCACATACACATGCTCTTGCTCACATAAACACACTCTTTCCTGCAAGCACACAGAAAATATACATTTTCAAACGATTTGTTGGCGTTACCTCAGGTTCCATCAAAGGTCCTGTTCCAAGTAATTGTGCTTTTGTATTAAATTAACAGTGAATTATAGATTATTTCTCACTATTAGTATGATGAAAAATGGGTAGAAAACGGAGTGTGGAACTCCCCCAGTGTTCTTTGCAGTGCTTTTACTACCTCTCAGGACATGGGTGCTAACGGAAGTGGCAGTGGGTCACAATGCACAAGCCAGGAGTTGCAGCTGCAGCTCTTGGGGACCCACAAAAGGCATTCCTATGAGGGCCCATTTTCTTTAGGTGCTAACTCAAATCAAAAATTGGTGCAGATGGCGTCTGAAGTAAGGGAATAGTTGTGGACAACCATCTGAAGACAAGGTAATGGAAATGTCTCTTACCTGTTCAAATGTGGAGAGGGTCATACAGTTCCTAGTGAGAAAAGCCATGATTTATAAGAATTTGCACAATACACAAGGTGGTATGCAGTGGGGATCAATTCTAAGCAATTTAATATGTCCACAATGAAACAACCACCAATATAGCTAGGGTTCATCACAGTATTTTTATGTATACAAAACATTCCTGAAAATCACACAAATAACCACAAATATACAATACAGTAAATAGAGAGAAAATTGTTCAACATCGATTTATGTTTTTTGTCTCCCAAAAGTATTCTGCTTGAATGTGTCTATCTGGTTATTTCTTCCATAGTCCGCAGAGAAAGTAGTCATCAAAACAAGAGGTTAACTGGAGAAGTCTCCACATATTTCCATACACTTTGTCAGTCAACTCAATTGCCACAAAAAAGTATTTTTTGAAATTACTCCTCCATTATGAAAGTCGGCACGTTTCAGATGTGCAAAGTTCTGGCCTCAGGACGAAAGTAACTTATACCTATAGAAAAAGACATGTAACAAATCTAAACATGTGTATATACCTGTTTATGCATTACACTGTATATAAACACTTGTATTGACCCAATAAATATGTAGGTAGAGCTCATAATTGTCAACTCAACACACTGAAGTGCCCCCCGAGAAGGAACAGAGACAAAAATGGAAATTTTGCATAACCATGTGTCTTCTGTGCAACACATGCATGTACTAGTGAGCATGCCAACCTAAAGGCACAAGAAAGACATGCCGGAGCCCATGAACTAATAGGTCCAAATCAGAAGGAGCAGGGTATCTGAAATGGACCATTGACATAATATTGATAGAAACTATATTGATTCACAAAATTATCAGAAAATAAATATAATTCACAAAAATATTGCCTTCCTGTACTTAACTCATAAAAACACAAATTTCCACAACCAAAATATCGTAGCTAAAAATATCTATTTTCACTTACATCGATAACAAAAATATCAGAAACAAAAATATCTTGTCCTTCAAATAAACATATACATAGTCAAAAATATTGCAACACACAATATAAACTACAATAATATCGCCGAAATGAAATACATTTAATTACTAAATATAAAAATCACTAAATTTCACATTAAACAAAATTTTAAATAAACTTCTAATACCCCAAACAATATACACTTCAATACATCAAAATATTAATAATAGTGCTAACATTTAAACATTAAACAACAATAATTGTAAATAAATACATAAATAATACATGCAAATTAAAACAAAAAATCTAAATGTATATTCAACATTGTAAAATAAACACTAATTAGCATTGGCTATAAATGGCAATTAATGAAAAAATTCAAACTAAATGAGCACTAAGCAATAAAAACAAACCGTAAAGCAAAGTAACCAATACAAGTATTTAGTCAATTAAACTAGCAAAATTAAAGGCACACAAAATGTGACTACTTACTGCACCAAAAACTACAAAATCTGCAAGAAGATGACACTCTGCCGGATATTCCAAAAACAACCTAAAAACAGAAGTGGAAACAATATATACAACTACCTTCTAAAGTAAGTAAAACATTTATTTTAACTAACTTATAAATTAATTAACTTACAAAAATGTAAACAAATAATTAATAAAATACTCTACTGCTTTTATGTCTTAAATTGTAGATACTACAAAGAAATAGCTACAGCATCGAGAATCTAATGAAAAACTACAGCAATCACATACCTGGAAAAAGACACACAAAAAGTAAGTAAATTAAAAAAAGTATTAAATACCTACTCACCCTAAAACAGTAAAAATAAAATTAAACTTCCTCACCTCCCTCTAACTACCAACAAACAAACTTTTAAAATAAAACAAAAGTAATGATTTTTTCCCAAACAGAAAATGAGCCACCTGACCCACATAACAACACCTTCCCTCCACCCCCAGAAAACCTGAAAATAAAGAATGCAATTGCCAACAAGAACATATATGTAAGTTTAAAATAGGAAACAAATACTGTAAATTTGTATGTCAATAATAAAAGTATTATAAATTATTAAACATTTAATTCTTTCTATTATTACACTACTTTCAGACATAATGGCATAAAGAGCAAAATACATCACATCACAGAAAGGGAAAAAATTACTCTCTCATGTGAGCTACACTTACAGCCAAGAAAGTACAAACAAAGAAACTCACAATTGGAAATGTACCAAATATTACTCTAATGCTTGCTATGTTAGAGTCACTACAAAATATTACGTTGTTATTAATGTATGGAAACATTACCACTCACCAAATGTCACTGTAAATGAAGTACGGCATGTACTACAAGATTTAAGAGAGGCAAGCACTAGCGCCCAAGAGTCAACAACAAAAATGCCAAAATAGCTACCTGCTATACCCAGTTTAATACACTTAGGGGCTTATTACGATGTGAATCGGAAAGCCTCCGCCCGACACCTTCTCAGATTCGTGCCGAACAACTTGCAGTCGGTGGTTATGACCGCCAGATTATGATGGGACCGAACACTGTTTGGTCAGATTCTAAATGTTTCCTATCGGAGCTCGTGTTATGCCCCAGAAGCGGCCATAGCACAGGCTTCTATGGGTAAATGGTGTGTGTGTGTAAAACCCTGCACCCTGTCGCAGGCACCCAATGGTGCCTACCACACAGTGCAGGGTTTTACAGAGGGTTACCTTAGGTCATCGAAATCCCGATGGCAGAAACGCCAATCATAGGGGGTTACGGTGTGGTTCTGACCGACAGGAATACTCTGCGAGTCAGTCAGAACAGAGTCAGAATGACCGGCCGGTTTACGTTATGATTGCATACATTGTAATCGGGTGGTCGGACTGTAAACCGACCGAGTTGGTCGGAAGTGCTCCGATGCGGTTGCAAAGATTCCGACTGTTAGGCGGAGGCTTTCCGCCGACATCGTAATCAGCCCCTTAATATGATGAACTAAAAAAGTTGCCAGTGATACCCCTCCAGCTCCTAAAAGACACCATGATGTCTACATTCCTGAACTCTTAGCTACCACACATATTGGGGATCCCTTCCTCTTACATGATAACCTTGATATTTTCTACTGCAGATAACTTATCAAAATTAAGCCAATGTCAAACATGGATGATGTATGGGATGTTCTAAATGTGCTCCTAACCATTCTCTCAGATATACACCATGGATGTTGAATATCAACAAACTCACATCCTATTCATATATGCCCTGCTACCTAATAAACAAATTAGCAATTACTACGAACTACTAAAACACATTAAAATTAAAACAAACAACTACTCCCACATAAAATAGTATTAGAGCTATGATTCAAACTATCCTTAAACATTACCCACACGCAGTCATAGAAGGCTATTGCTGCTACTTTACCAAAAGCACTTGGAGACACTTCCAACAACCTGCGCTACGTGTAGACTATCCAACAAACAGCCAATTTTACTTTGAAATTAAAAATTTGCTTGCGCTAGCCTATGTCCCTGTCACGGAGGTAGCTAACCTCTACAATGTACTTGGAGAAAGTCCTTTCTATCAACAAAACAAACACAAAACTAGGTCCCCTAATGGATTAATATGAGGATACTTGGGTTGGCAGGCTACACCACTTTGGACACAGACACTAACCCAAATTCCAAATACCATGATGGAATGTCTACAATAGCACTGTGGCTCAAGGAGCCAAAAACAACAACCCAGTAGAAAAATTGCACAATGCCTTAACATCTACACTAGACAGAACCCAACGTGCACGCTATAGATTTTTTTAAAAGCCCTACAGAAAGAACAAAGCTAACAACAACTTCAAATGAAACAATCAGTTACCCAAATTAAACCTAAAGTTAGAAAACAAACCAATATAATGTGTGACATGCTACAAAGTAAATTAAAACTCTTTAACAACAAAGGAGTGCACTGCTTCGAATCAATAGCCAAAACCGTATTATAGAAAAACAAGCTTCCTACATAGTACCCAAAAAATCCAAACCAGCATAACTAAAACTTTTTTAACTAAATGTTCAACAAATTATTTTTATACATCTGTCAGCCTGACCAACTCCTCAGAATCAATGCAATGCTCAGTTATTCCACCTCTTGATATTCTTAACTGCTGAAAGTTATTAAAGAACCGACAGTTGGGATGATCAGCTGAGGGAAGGGAAGGACTGGAAGGAAACAACGAGGAGTAAGACCTCTAAGGACAAAAGACAGCATTAGTCCTGTTCCTTAATTAGCATTCCCCCCCCCCCCACAGTCAGCATTGTGTGTATACCTGAAAATAATATGGTTGTCTTATGTACCCTTTTTTGATTTCTCCAGGCTGTATGGGAATAGAGAGTAAGATCTATTGCAAAATGCAACAAGTCTCGGCTTTGTAAAAGTTAAAGCAATTCTGTTTGTAATTAGGTGGCTTTTTAGCTTTTGTTTATTAGTGTCTTTCAAACTTTCATATACATAACATGCATATGTATGCATATATGTATATGTATGCATGCATTTATATTTGTATTTATATAGATATGCAGATGTATATATGTTTACGTATGTGTATATATATATATATATATATATATATATATTTGAAGAAAAAGAGTTGCCCCTCGATTGGACCAGCACACACAGAGGGATACACGCTGTTAGAGGCAAAGGCAGCTCTCACAAACACCTCCTCAGCTCCTCCACCACTGCCGATGCGTTTCGGGTAAACACCCTTCTTCATGGGCAGCATAACAGCAAATGACGGCCAACAACGGAACAACAGTTCATCCCCTTCATTTATTTCAAATTTACAATTGAGCACAGGTGAAAAAGAGTTGCCCCTCGATTGGACCAGGGGCAACTCTTTTTCTTCAAATATTGGTGGCCTGCCCGGCCACGGACTAGCACTGCCGCGAGATCCAAGCGGGTCCGTTGCGGTACAATGTAGCCGCTCACACGGAGCAGCGGGTGCTGGAAAGAATTGCAAGGGTGCTTTCACGAACTACTATTTCCTTGGGGAGAACGTTTGAATAAGGCACTTGACGGCACACAGCCCACTTGGGAGGTATAATTTGGAACTACAAGCCCCATGATGCAACGCACGTACTCACCTGTGCTCAATTGTAAATTTGAAATAAATGAAGGGGATGAACTGTTGTTCCGTTGTTGGCCGTCATTTGCTGTTATGCTGCCCATGAAGAAGGGTGTTTACCCGAAACGCGTCGGCAGTGGTGGAGGAGCTGAGGAGGTGTTTGTGAGAGCTGCCTTTGCCTCTAACAGCGTGTATCCCTCTGTGTGTGCTGGTCCAATCGAGGGGCAACTCTTTTTCTTCAAATATATATATATATATATATATA
The DNA here is from genome assembly GCF_964204655.1 of Triturus cristatus. Lineage (NCBI taxonomy): Eukaryota > Metazoa > Chordata > Amphibia > Caudata > Salamandridae > Triturus > Triturus cristatus. The sequence goes on from NC_140590.1 coordinate 1,024,337,461, forward strand.
TGCATATGTGTGCGGTAGGTAGAGGGGTAGAGGTAGAGAGGTAGAGAGAGGCAGAGAAGGTGTAGAGAGTAGAGAGTAGGGAGTGAGTAGTAGAGAGTGAGTAGTAGAGAGTTGTAGAGTGTAGTATAGAGTAGTAGAGAGTAAGTAGTAGAGAGTAGAGAGTGAGTAGTAGAGAGTATTAGAGAGTGAGTAGTACAGAGTAGAGAGTAGTAGAGAGTAGGAGAGTTGGAAAGAGTAGTAGAGAGTGAGTGGTAGAGAGTAGTAGAAAGTGAGTAGTAGAGAGTGAGTAGTAGAGAGTGAGTAGAGAGTAGAAGTGAGTAGTAGAGAGTGAGTAGGAGAGAGTAGTAGAGAGTGAGTAGTAGAGAGTGAATAGTAGAGTGAGTAGTAGAAAGTGAGTAGTAGAGAGTGAGTAGTAGAGAGTAGTACATTGTGAGTAGAGAGTTGAAGAGAGTAGTAGTGAATAGTAGAGAGTGCGTAGTACAGAGTAGTAGAGAGTGAATAGTAGAGAGTGAGTAGTAGAGAGTAGTACAGAGTGAGTAGAGAGTAGAAGAGAGTAGTAGTGAGTAGTAGAGAGTGAGTAGTAGAGAGTAGTAGAGAGTGAGTAGTAGTGAGTGAGTAGTAGAGAGTAGTAGAGAGTGAGTAGTAGAGAGTAGTAGAGAGTTGGAGAGAGCAGTTGAGAGTGAGTAGTAGAGAGTAGTAGAGAGTAAGCAGTAGAGAGTAGTAGAAAGTGAGTAGTAGAGAGTGAGTAGTGTAGTGAGCAGTAGAGAGTAGTATAAAGTGAGTAGTAGAGAGTGAGTAGTAGAGTGAGTAGAGTAGAAGAGAGTAGTAGCGAGTGAGGAGTAGAGAGTAGTAGAGAGTGAGTAGTAGAGAGTAGTTGAAAGCGAGTAGTAGAGAGTGAGTAGTAGAGAGTGAGTAGTAGAGAGTAGTACAGTGTGAGTAGAGAGTAGAAGAGAGTAGTATTGAGTAGTAGAGAGTGATTAGTAGAGAGTAGTAGAGAGTGAATAGTAGAGTGCGTAGTAGAGAGTAGTAGAAAGTGAGTAGTAGAGAGTGAGTAGTAGAGAGTAGTACAGAGTGAGTAGAGAGTAGAAGAGAGTGGTAGTGAGTAGTAGAGAATGAGTAGTAGAGAGTGAGTAGTAGAGAGTAAGTAGTAGAGAGTAGTAGAGTGAGTAGTAGAGAGTGAGTTGTAGAGAGTAGTAGAGAGTGAGTAGTAGAGAGTGAGTAGTAGCGAGTAGTAGAGAGTGAGTAGAGAGTAGAAGAGAGTAGTAGTGAGTAGTAGAGAGTGAGTAGAGAGTAGAAGAGAGTAGTAGTGAGTAGTAGAGAGTGAGTAGTAGAGTTCTTTCTTGAAGCATAATTTAGCACAAAACCATTCATGGTGGACCATGGACACACTAACACACGACCATTCATGGTGGACCATGGACACACCAACCAACTCATGACAATCCAAGGTGGTCCACGGACACACCAGCACATGACCATCCATGGTGGACCATGGACACACCAGTGGTGACCAAGGCATGTCAATGAAAAAGAGTTTCCCTCCTGTGGTACTCGGCCTTCAATCAACCCTCCCCCAACATGGTTCTCGCACTGGGACCACATGAGGGGTTTTACAGCAGCGAAGACTTTACAGAGCCTTTTAAGTGTTAGTAAATACGATTTTGCTTAAAGAATCTATATTGAATGTTCTTTTTCCTAGAGATTTCCAGCATCCTTGAATCAAAACAAACAGCAGCCTTAACCTAGAAAAAAGGGGGCTCTGATATTTCCCGCAAAATAGATACATTAATTTGGGAGCCCCTGACACCGAGATTCACAAATGTGTAATCAAGTCCTCTTCCAGATTTAGTCCCGTCGGAATATGTGTGTTTAATTCTAAGATGTAACAGTACTCTAACCTTCTGAGTTTCTTTTCTCGATTACCCACTCGGGCATTTGGTGGAATCCAATCAATTACAAAGTATGTTAAACCTTGTGTGTTTTTCTTATGGTGGGCCTCGAAATGGCGTGCCACTGAATAGGTTTTATCGCCATTCCGAATGGCTCTAAGATGTTGTAACACCCTTTTATGGACGGGATGGATTGTGCTGCCTACATGCCTCAAGCCTCATGGGCATTGAAGGACATAGACAGCGAACTCCGTTTTGCACGAAAAAGGCCCTTTGATCCTTTTAACTCTTTTGGACAGTCCCAATGTATATGTCTGTGTATTTTTACCATGGCTGCAGGCTTTACATTTAGTACACTTAACAAAGCCTTCTTTCCGCTTTAGCCATGTGGTCTTTTGGGTTCCCTGCTCCATGTTTGAAACCATGTTGTTAACTAACATCTGCTTGAAGGAGCGTGCTCTTCTAAAAGTGATTGCTGGTTTCTTTTGAACTAGCTTCCCCTTATTAAACAGAATATCTCCTCTTGTTCTCTTAGCGGCTTTCTTAGTTGCAGCTTGCACATTCTCTTTTGTATAGCCTCTAGCTTGAAACCGAGAACTGAGATTCTTCAATTCCTCGTTTCGTACGTCTAGCTCACTGCAATTACGAATTTTCCGTAGGCATTCCCCATAAGATATACTTCTTATCAAATTTTGGGGGTGGAAACTAGTCGCATGAATCAACGTGTTCCCTGCCGTTGGTTTCCTGTAGCGTTTTGAATGTAGTTTAGAGTCTTTGGCATAAATAGTCAAATCAAGAAAATTGACGGAACTGTTACTAATGGTGCTGGTGAATCATAGATTTAAATCGTCCACCCGCAGTTTTTTAATAAAGATTTTTACTGATTCTACAGTCCCTTTCCATACGACGAATAAACATCTTAGAGCCATTCGGAATGGCGATAAAACCTATTCAGTGGTGCGCCATTTCGAGGCCCACCATAAGAAAAACACACAAGGTTTAACATACTTTGTAATTGATTGAATTCCACCAAATGCCCGAGGGGCCAATCGAGAAAAGAATCTCAGAAGGTTAGAGTCCTGCTACATCTTAGAATTAAGCACACAAATTCCCACGGAACTAAATATGGAAGAGGACTTGATTACACATTTGTGAATCTCATCTATATATGTTTTCTGTGGATTTTGCTACTGACGAATGAATGCGCAACCTCTCATCAATTGTTTTTGACCGTTTAGTTCTTTTGTAACTCACATAGTCACAAGTTTTTTTCTTTTAACACGCAAACAAATAGACATGGACTGTACACACAAGGAATGAGTAACTGCCCACTGGGGCTTGATATCAAGCATTACATGAGTTAGTAATTGCCCACTGGGGCTTGATACCGAGAACCACATGATTTAATAATCTGCGCTTGCACAGGATGTATATTTTACCCACACGGGCTAGATAAGTGGGTAGTCTGCAACTATTTTTATTAATAATATTGATGGTTAACTATTCAATTAATTGAATTTTACAGCAGACTGTGATGTTGATAACAGTGCGATATTTTGTATAAACATATCGCGCTCTACCAATTCTGCGATAACGCGCGTTTAAATAAGTGCTAAAGTTGCAATTTATTTTTAGCACATGGTTTTTAAACAAAGCATTTACCTATGAAGTTCATTTGTCGAAAAGCATAATGTGGCTGAACATTGAAATGTAATTCTTTGTATAGATTTATATATACTCAATTGCAAGTTGAAAAGTTCTGTGTGTAAAACTACGAGTCTTTTGTCTAATGCACTGTTTTTGTAGTCATGTCATGTGACACACTACAGAGCACTTTATTTAAAATGGCCAATTGTAAACGGTAAAGTTGTTGGTGCTCAAGCCTGCAGGACAGGCGAAACGCGTCCTACCAGCTGACTGATTAAATTTATCTGGCCAGTACATGGCGTTGTTAATCCTTATTTTTATGAGGAACCTTGCTAATATTTAATGGACCGTCCTTTGGTGGTGCTTTACCAACGACGCACCCGCTGATTTGGAGCTGCGGCGGCTGTACCTGAGCGTGGAGGAAAAAAATATATATATATTTTAAATTATTATACAGAAGTCGCACACACTTCGCGCACCCTACATGATGGCTGCGTGCATTCCGGTAGCCATTTTGAAAAGTCACGCTGAGGTCGCGACTTCGGCGTGATTTGTAAAGTATGAAATATCTTTTAATTTCATTATAAATAAAAGTTTTCCTTGAAGTGTTTGTCTAAATTTATTAATAAAAGTATTTTTAAAGTATTATTTTCAATATAATTTAGTCAAAAAATTATTCCATTATTATTGGATTCGAAGGTTAGGAGGGATGGTCATTTTGCTCGATCTGTTTTGCAAGATTTTTTGGTCTAGTCAGGTGGACACCCTCCTCTGGGTGAGGTACGGCTTGAGGATTCTATTCAAAAGGTGAGGAATCAACAGGCAGAAGTATCCATCAGAAGAGCAAGCTACTTACCTTCGGTAACGCTTTTTCTGGTGGATACAGTATCTGCCTGTGGATTCCTCACTGTCCCACCCGCCTCCCCGTTGTCCACCTGTTTCTACAAAAAAGATGCTTTTACTGTTTGGCACGACTGTTTTTAATATGTCTTAATCATGCTTATGTTTTATTAGTGAGAAATGCTTGATCTGTTGCTATTTCTTTATGCCTTTATTGGTCATGCATTTGTATATATATATATATTCACTGAAAAAACCATAGGTTTCACACACGTTATAGTTAGGAATTAGCATTTAAAAAACCTTGCAAATTCACTGAAAAAACCATAGGTTTCACACATGTTATAGTTAGCGGAAATTTTACTGATAAAAAACCAATGAAATTGCCCCGTTATAGTTAGTGCTGGCAACTATAACTCACGCGACCGCAATCCTCTGCTGATGCTAATACTGTATTTAGACACTTATTTGCCCATGTCTTCTTCCATACATTTTTAGCTATACATATATTACAAATATTTTTTTTTATAAAGACACATATGTCATCAGCAGAAGATTGCGGTCGCGTGAGTTATAGTTGCCAGCACTAACTATAACGGGGCAATTTCATTGGTTTTTTATCAGTAAAATTTCCGCTAACTATAACATGTGTGAAACCTATGGTTTTTTCAGTGAATTTGCAAGGTTTTTTAAATGCTAATTCCTAACTATAACGTGTGTGAAACCTATGGTTTTTTCAGTGAATTTGTACGGTTTTTTAAATGCTAAGTTACTTTACGCCATTCGAGGCGTGCGCGCCCACTTAACGCAGTGCGTTCCGTGCACGGTTTTTATCAACTTTAATAAGCCCTGTACATTTGGTGGCCTTCGGCCACCAAAAGCACAGGGGGTGGGGTCAATGTGGATAGTGTTTTTTTTATTTCGATTTTATAATTTCATGTTGCCAAAATATAGTTTTTTTACTGATGTAATAAGCCCTGTACATTTGGTGGCCTACGGCCACCAAAAGCACAGGGGGTGGGGTAAGTGTGGATAGTGTTTTTTTTATTTCTATTTTTTACCGTACGCTTACGGTAAGCGTACTCGGCGAAATTGCCAAAAAAAAAAAAAACGTTTTGGCTCTTGGGGGATGTTTGGGGACTCCCTCAACATGACTATGTGGGAGGGAGTTGTCAAAACAGCCCCGTAACATGTTTTTGGGCATCATGTTTGATAAATAACACTCAGTGCGAGAGACAAAATGGCGGACGCCGCTTCCTGGTTTCGGCCGATTCGAATGTTTACTAAGATCTAAGAGCCAATCAGAATCGCGCTCGCGCACGCCACCGTACGCGTACGGTAAGCGTACGGTAAGCGTACCGCAAGCGGGCTCAGATATATATATTGATTTAAAGGCTATTTTCTCAGAATCTACTGAACAGATTTACACCAAACCTACAAAAGGCACTTCCTTGACCTACGGACTACCTCTCTGCCAAATTTCTAGTAATTCTGTTCAGCCGTTCGGGCTGTAGCTCGTTCTAAAGGTCCTATGGAAAAATGCATGGGAAAAACGCGTTTTGGGACCCCCCTTTTATCTCAGCCCCCGCTTGACGAATCCCCCCGAGACTTTCAGGGTAGGAGCGGAGCGTAGCGCCCCACCTATTTTGAGAAATTCGCGAGGATTCATCGACCGGCGCCAAAGTTATTCAAAATAGAATGTTGCGGATTTCCTATGGAAAAGGGGTCCTAACTATAACTACCTACTGGCAACCGCCAGTAGGTAATATATATATATATATATATATATATATATATATATATATATATATATATATATATATATATATATATATATATATATATTAGTATACTATGCATACATGTGAAAATGTGTCGGGCCACCTGTTTACCTCGGTGGCATGAAAAAAATGGGTGGAACTGACGTCAGCACGCCGACGAGGTCCTCTTATGGCTCCTATGACGTCATATTGTGTCGCGAGCAGAGCCGTGCTATTATGACATCGTCATCGATGTGGGAGAGCTAGGAAAGAATTTTCGCGGAATGCTGGCGCAGGGGATATTCACCTAAGTGTTCAGGCTAGTCCTTTGGGAGCAACTGCTTATGTTGCCACTCCAGAAACTGAAACCAGTGATCCGAGGGCAGAGGCCCTGCAGATGGCACACGAGGTGGGGAGCCCAGTCATGTGCACCGGCGGTGCAGCGAAGTGACAAGCACCACTACCCACAGAAAAGGTAATGAGGGCACTGAATAACTCAGGATCTTCTCTTTGTATCTGGCAGGAACAACAAGGTTAAAATGCCCTAGTTCCAAAATGTAGAATTAGTGCTACAACGGTCTTCAAGAGGACCTGCGATGGATGCTGCTTCTGCCTTCCGTACACTGGAGGCGGCACATGGGTCACGCGGTACGGTCATACTGCGGTGGGACGCACACTCGTTGACCTCTCATTGCACTGCTCCACACTTCGGGGACAACGCTTTCTATTAGCTGTGTTTTCTGATGACGTGTCGCGCCGGCCCCGTCCAACAGCGAAACCCCTTGAGATCCAAACAGACTCTTACACTCTCTCACCGGAAGTGAAACCAGGCCACGCGGACACTTTCACAATACAACAGCTTGGAATGCACTTTTCGGTAAAAAACACACACATTCCTTCCTCCTAATTTATCAAATAAACGACTCACTGAAGAACAGGGACCAGCTTCAATCGGTAAACAGCCGTTAAAACAACTTTTTTGCTTTGCGATGCCATTACAACGCATGCATTACCACGCATGCATTGTACAACGCAAAGTCATTACTACGCATTTTTTTTAGAACGCATGGTCATTTACCACGCATACCTTTACAACAAATTTTGTTGTAAAGGTATGTATGGTAAATGACCATGAGTTCTAAAAAAATGTAGATGATCCACGTCATTGTAAGGAAACAGAGGCTGTTGCGTTTCCTCACAGCGACGTGCACCGCCCCTCAGAGATGACATGAAGCAGGAACCACGAGGAGAAAAGAACCACGAGGAGTGAGAGGTAAGGGGGACTGTGCGGTGGTGGTTACTTTTCAAGGGTTTAGGGTAGTGTAGTGGTGTTTGTGGAGTGTAAGGGTCATGCTTGGGGTAGATTTAGGGTTTAGGGTAGTGCAGTGGTGTTTGTGTAGTGTAGGGGGTCGTGCTGGGGGTGTTGTTTTAGGGTTTATGGCAGTGCAGTGGTGTTTGGGTAGTGTAGGGGGTCGTGCTGGGGTAGTGTTTTAGGGTTTAGGGTAGTGCAGTGGTGTTGGTGTAGTGTAGGGGGTCATGCTGGGGGTAGTGTTTTGGGGTTTAGGGTAGTGCAGTGGTGTTTTGGTAGTGTAGTGGGTCGTGCTGAGGGTAGATTTAGGGTTTAGGGTAGTGCAGTGGTGTTTGGGTAGTGTAGGGGGTCGTGCTGGGGGTAGATTTAGGGTTTAGGGTAGTACAGTGGTGTTTAAGGTAATGTAGGGAGTCATGCTGGGGGAGTGCTGTTGGGTTTAGGGTAGTGCAGTGGTGTTTGGGTAGTGTAGGGGGTCGTGCTGGGGGTAGTGTTTTAGGGTTTAGGGTAGTGCAGTGGTGTTTGAGTGGTGTAGGGGGTCGTGCTGGGAGTAGTGGTTTAGGGTTTAGGGTAGTGCAGTGGTGTTTGGGTAGTGTAGGGGGTCGTGCTGGGAGTAGTGGTTTAGGGTTTAGGGTAGTGCAGTGGTGTTTGTGTAGTGTAGGGGGTAGTGGTTTAGGGTAGTGCAGTGGTGTTTGTGTAGTGTAGGGGGTCGTGCTGGGGGTAGTGTTTTAGGGTTTATGGTAGTGAAGTGGTGTTCGGGTAGTGTAGGGCAGTGGTTATCAAACTTTTGACTCCTAAGGACCCCCAGTGAGTCACTACTGGAAGCCAGGAACCACAAGTAATTTGTACTATTTAAATCTCAAAAATTAAAACAGTAATTTGTGAAAAATACACAAACAAGAGCAGACCAAACAAATACTCTAATAGTTAAAGATTTTACTATTTTATATTGAAAATGTTTGCAAAACTCTAAAGAAGTTTGCTTTTATTTCACAGTAGAAGGCCCCTGCTCCTGCCAGGGCAAATACTGGCAACCCAAAGCAGCCCAGGCAAATATTGTCAGACCAGTCCCTGTACGGTGCACACCAAGTGCAGCTAGTGAACCTGACTACTACAAAGGGAGCTTTGGGGGACTCCCCCCCCCCCAAAAAAAAAATAGGGATAAATGGTACATTCCACATACATTTGTCATTATATATTGAATTGTATTAGCTTTTAAAGCATAGTAAATGATTACCTTATTGTGTACCAGTATACAACGATCTTTGTTGGGACACTTCAATAATTCCCTCATTATCATCCTCCAACAGTGCCACTTATCTCTTCATAGCCCCTGTCACATGTATTGCATTTGTTTTATAGCATCTCTCGTACCAGTGTAGGGCAGAGACAATTAATCATATATGTGTAAATCAGTGTATAGAAAATGTTACAAGAGGCTAAGGGGACTTCAAGGTGTAGTATTCATCTATACTGGAATAGTAAGAGTGCTTGGTCTGGAGAAGCACAAACTCAGGATTCAGAACATAACAAAGTGGTTAACATTGACGTTAATAATAAGAATTTATTTCTACCCTTTATTAGCAGAATCAGGATAATGAAAGACTGAGAGAAAACATAACTTTCTAACTTGTACCATGCAGTTTTTAATACAGCTCTTTGATGGCAGTTCATAGCTCACTGTGCTAGTTTACAATTGTAACTTATGAACTGCACAGTAACAACAGAAGCTCTGTTACAAAAGCAGTAACCCACTGAGCTATGCACATAAAAAATTGTTTTTTTTTAATGCATGGTACACGTTCTTTGCAGCAGGCATATTAAACCTCTGCACTTCCTTAGAGGAGTCAATGCTGCCACTAGACAAAGCTCCCATCTCTCTCCAGCAGGAACATTAATGACCGGAGTTATCTTGACTCTTTTATTGTTGCTTTTAAAACTGCTGATTATATAAGGAACTCTGCAGTACTTTTAAAACTGCTGCCTGCGGACCCCCTGGGAATGTGTCACGGACCCCTGGGGGTCCACGGACCCCAGTTGGGGAACCACTGTTGTAGGGGGTGGTGCTGGGGGGGGGGTGTTTTAGGGTTTAGGGTAGTGTAGTGGTGTTCGGGTAGTGTAGGTGGTGGTGCCGGGGGTGGTGTTTTAGGGTTTAGGCTGTGCATTGGTGTTCGGGCAGTGTAGGGGGTGGTAATGGGGTGGTGTTTTAGGGTCTAGGGCGGTACAGTGGCGATCGGGCAGTGTAGGGGGTGGTGCTGGTGGCGGTGTTTCAGGGTTTAGGGCGGTGCAGTGGTGTTTGGTCAGTGTAGGGAGTCATGCGGGGGTGGTGTTTCAGGGTTTAGGGAAGTGCAGTGGTGTTCGGGCAGTGTAGGGGGTTGTGCAGGGGTGTGGTGTTTCAGGGTTTAGGGCAGTGCAGTGGTGTTCGGGCAGTGTAGGGAGTCGTGCTGGGGTTGGTGTTTCAGGGTTTAGGACAGTGCAGTGGTGTTCGGGCAGTGTAGGGAGTCGTGCTGGGGATGGTGTTTCAGGGTTTAGAGCAGTGCAGTGGTGGTCGGGCAGTGTAGGGGGTCATGCAGGGGGTGGGGTTTCAGGGTTTAGGGCAGGGCAGTGGTGTTAGACAGGGCCGGACTGGCTGTAGAGGGCACCGGGGAATTCCACGGTGCGCGGCACGTGTGGGGGCCGATTTTTGGGCCCCTGGGGGCCGTTTCTGTTACAGGGCCGTTTTTGCACCATAGATGCAAAATCGGCCCTGTAACAAAACCGTCCGATATCCGGCCCTGGCAAGGAGCTCACTAGGGAGGTAGCAGCTAGTATAAGACGTATTACTGACCATGACCTCAATGAGGGTTTCCTCTCGAAACATGAGCATACATACCTCAATAATGACCAACCAAGGAGGCCTACCATATACACTCTTCCTAAGGTGCACAAACGACTAAATAATCCACCAGGAAGACCTATCATTTCAGGGTGTGGCTCTATTTTGGAGCCACTCTGTAAATGTATTGATATTTTTCTTAAACCCATTGCTGACAATACGACAGCATACTTAGGGGACACTATGCAGACCATACAGTTAGTTGATGAACGTCCCTTTAACCAGAGAGAGGATCTTCTAGTCACGATGGATATAACATCATTATACACCAACATTCCACAACTAGCTGCACTAGATGCCATCAAAGCAGCTCTTGACGAGCGTCCCAGACCATGGCAGGTCCCGACGGACTTCATAATGTACCTCCTAGAGATCGCAATGACCAAGAATTTCTTTTATTTTGAGGGTGACCATTACATACAAACCAAGGGCGTGGCGATGGGGGCGAGCTTCGCCCCTGATTTAGCAATCATCTTTATGGACACCTATGAGCATACATATGTCCTGAGCGAGTCCAATCCCTACAAAGGATGCATCTCGCTATGGCGTCGATATATCAACGACGTTTTAATGATATGGAGAGGGAATGAACTGCAACTCTCTAACTTCCATACCTGGCTCAACGCTCAGTCACAGGACATTCAATTCTCCCTGGACTTTAGCAACGCAGTAATCAACTTCCTGGACATCTCCATCAGGGAGATGGATGGCAAACTACACACCACACTCTATAGGAAACCTAGCAAGAGAAACACCCTCCGGCCCTATAGTAGCCATCATCCGTGGAATCTCAGGGACAACCTACACTTCGGTCAGTTCCTGAGATTGCGCAGAAATTGTAGTAGGAAGCAGGATTTTTTTGAGGAATCAGCAGAACTCCTAGAACGTCTTAGTAATAGGGGGTACCCCAGGAGTCTATTAAAAAAAGCACGTAAGCGGCCTTGGTTTTGCCACCGCGAATTTCTACTAGAACCCAAATCCAAGAGTCAATTGTAACGTGAGAGGCTCATATGTACCACCACCTTTTGCACTAGGAGCAATGAGATAAAAAAAATTGTGAATCAGCACTGGCATCTGGTGTCGGATGAAATTGGAATTATGGAACCCCCTATGCATGCATTTAAGAAGGGAAGGAATGTAAGGGACTATGTGGTCAAATCACTACTACCTACGAAACCCAGAGAAAGTCAAACTACACTCTGGAATATCCCACCTATTCTAGGACACTACAAATGTGGGACATGCAAGGCATGTCCCCTCACCAAAGAAGTTAAACAATGTACATATAACAACTATGTACATACTCTAAGACAACATACCAATTGCAATTCTGCTGGGGTCATCTATGCTGTGGTTTGACCGTGTGACTTCCTGTATATTGCCAAACGATACAGAAGGTCAAGGCGCGTTTATTAAAGCACTGCAGTAGGATACGCTGTAATGTCCAGGGTGCACCCCTCGTCGAACACTTCAACACCTTTGGACACTCGGCTGAGAGTCTAAGGTGGTGGGTCGTGGAAAAGGTCCAAACGAACCCACGAGGTGGCAATTTTGCCAACATCCTGAACACACGCGAATGCAAATGGATACATATTTTTGATACTGTACATAAGGGCCTCAATGAATATGAGGAGATTACTAGACAGATCTCCACTCTGCAAAATGGTTAGATACTTCCTATGGTGTACAGCACGTCTTTGTGTAATATTTTCCTTATGATATATAACACGTCTGTTTGTAACAAGTATTGTATCTAATGCTGTACATGTGCATCTCCTTTTGCTTCACAGCACTATGCCCCGTGGCGCTATGGTAATCCATCTCCCTAGCGTTTTTGATTAAACAATTACCTTGTGCTTACTGCCATATAATGTATGATTGTTTCATTTCACAACTAATACTGTGCCCTATTTCTAACATATATGTACAGCACGTTTTTCAGTGTTTTTAAACTTCATGCTTGTTTATTGTATATACTGTATATATGTTGTGCATTTCAGTTTTACCATTATACACCAGATTGATATCGCCAGAGTTTGAGTCCCCCTCACTCTTTTTGTAATACAGCACTATGCCCCATGGCATTATGGCAATCTATGTTCCTAGCGCCCTTGACTATACAATTACCCTGTGACTGTTTACGATTGTTGTGGTTCAATTTTTAATGTCACAACTAATTATTGGGCCCTGATTATACATGTGTAGTACGTCTTTCTTTTGTAAATATTGTATATATGTTGTGCATTGTACTTTCAGTATTGCTTTTATGCATCAGATTGATATCGCCTGAGATTGAGTCTCTTTTCTCCAAACCCGGTAAGACAAGTTAGTCTGTCTTCACCGTGATCGGCGACGCAACAGATGCTTTCGGCGTGCGCCGCCCGGTAACGTACACGCAGCTTTTTAACTCCGGTTGAGTAGCGCGCTCTTCATGTAATCACAGAGATGCCGACGGATGCGGCACGTCTCTTTCCCTCTAACCCGCGAGGTACCTAGGACAGCATTTAACTTTACCTGGCCTTTTTGAATGACTCAATCAGATCAAGGCTCGCACACCGCCTACTTCGAAAGGGTAAGTTCGTTTGGCACGTCTGTGCACAACTTTGCCTACTCTGCCCTTATGGTACTTTTCCCTTATACTTATAACTCTGCCCTTATGGTACCTTTCCCTTACACTTATACAGCAAACCGAGAAGATACTTTCTTGACAGTGATGGATACAATTGGATCCCGCATACTACTATGAAATAGTGTCCTCACCACGACCTTAGTTCTGGTGAGTGGGGTTTTTTAACTACCTTTTCTTGTTGGCACATCTGTTGAATTATTCTTTACTCCTACTCTTGCCACCCCTGATTTTATGGTTTCAATTTCAGGTCCCCCCCTCCCCCTCCCCACACCGTCCTGAGGCAGACCTGCTTGCAGAGGAGTCTACCTGCCCTTTTGCGTATAGGGTCGAAACGTTGACGCCAACTCTCCAAACGGGCCTACACCCTACTTTCGTTTCCCCTATACCCCATACCTCAGTCACAGATGAAGCTACACTGTGAAAAAAAGATTGTCATAAATTACTGTGATTCTGTATTGCAGATAGGGGTAGGCCCTATAATTGAAGGAATATCAGCCTCATCAGGATCCTTTGCTGACTTCCTTTGTTGATAATTAATGTCCATTTCTTTGATGTACCTTTCGATGATTCTTCACTCCAGCCCCTTTCTACTCTGCACATGAGCACTTACCTTTATTTCTGTCCCTTGATCTTAACCGTATCAATTTTGCCATGCCGTATATTTTGCAAAAGTACATGTTTTCATTGAATGAAGTATATTAGATATGAGAAATAAATTGATGCTTGTTGGAATCAATGAATCTTGTTGGCCCACTATTTTATGACTTTGCATATTTGGTGGTTTCTTTTTCTCTTGTTGATGTGCCTTTAAATTATATATTTCCGTCTGTATAAATTAAATGTACTACAGATTTAAGTTAGACGTGGTTAGGTTTGTCTATGACCACTGTTTTCTTTACCTGGCAAAGAGCTCGGCGGCACCCCCAACCCCCCGAGCACTTTGCCAGGGCTGGTTTTGGTTCCCAGTCCGGCCCTGGTGTTCGAGCAGTGTAGGGGTCTTGCAGGGGGTGGTGTTTAGGGTTTAGGGCAGGGCATTGGTGTTCGGGCAGTGTAGGGGTGTAGGGTTCTTGCTGTGGGGGGTGTTTCAGGATTTAGGGCAGTGCAGTGTTGTTCGGGCAGTGTAGGGGGCTGTGCAGGGGGTGGTGTTTCCGGGTTTAGGGCAGTGCAGTGGTGTTCGGGCAGTGTAGGGGGTCTTGCTGGGGGTGGTGTTTCAGGGTTTAGGGCAGTGATGTTCGGGCAGTGTAGGGGGTCGTGCTGGGGGTGGTGTTTCAGGGTTTAGGGCAGTGCAGTGGTGTTTGGCCAGTGTAGGGGTTCGTGCTGGGGTGGTGTTTCAGGGTTTAGCGCAGTGCAGTGGTGTTCGGACGGTGTAGGGGTCATGCTGGGGGTGGAGTTTCAGGGTTTAGCGCAGTGTAGTGGTGTTTGGGCAATGTAGGGGGTCGTGCTGGGGTACTGTTTTAGGGTTTAGGGCAGTGCAGTGGTGTTCGGGCAGTGTAGGAGGTCATGCTGGGGTAGTGTTTTAGGGTTTAGGGCAGTGCAGTGGTGTTCATGCAGTGTCCGGGGTCGTGCTTGGGTAGTGTTTTAGGGTTTAGGGCAGTGCGGTGGTGTTTGTGTAGTGAACAGCGCATGTGCTGCGTCGCTAGGCGAGAACTAAAAAGCATTGCACCAAAATGGCTGCCAACACTTCCTGGATTGAAGATATCTAAAGATTTTTTTCCTTTAATATCTCGAAAACTACTGAACGGATTTACACCGTTTAAAAAAAAGGTTGCTTTATGAACGAAGCACTACCTTTTTGCCAAATGTGGTGTAATTCCGTTCAGCAGTTTCAGCTGTAACCGTGTCTAAAGTTTCCTATGGGAAATTGATTTTTAGACCTCTATTTTTTGAATTTCTCAGGAACTACTGAACGGATTTACACCATTTAACAAACAGATCTCTTTCTGAACCAAGGGCTACCTTTTTGCCAAATTTGGTGTAATTCCGTTGAGCAGTTCGGGCTGTAGTCGTGTCTAAAGTTTCCTATGGGAAATAACATGGAGAAAACCCTTTTTTCTCAGCCCCCACAGGATAGAAGCTGACCGGAGCGGGCCACAAGTTTTGAAAATTTGGCGAAGATTCATCAACCGGCGCCAAAGTTATTGGGAAAAGAAAAAACGCAGCCCCCTCCACCATTAAAAAATAAAAAATAAAATATATATAACATTGGCCGGCTCCGGGGGATGGGGTCCCTGGGGCCTTAAGTGGCCACAGGAGGGGGGCTGACATTGCAGTTTGCTATGGGATGGAAGGAACAGTGCTCCTGCTATCCTACAGCAAAGAGTGCTCGCTTTAAACAAGCAAGAGCACTTTGGTCTCGCTTTTTCAAAGCGAGCACACTTTGCTTTTTACCCCCAGGGAGCTGCATATCAGTGATGTCATTTGAGATGTCATCAGTGTTGTCATGAATGATGCCACTGACCATGTCATGAGTGATGTAATATGTGACATCATCAGCACTGCATTGTGGGGGTGCGAGTTATAGTTAGCTCAGCTAAATATAACCGCTGAATTTCACAGTGAAATGTCAGCCTAAGTAAAACGTTCTTGTAACCAGTGTTTTTTTCAGTGAATTTCTAAGATTTTTTTAAATGCTAATTCCTAACTATAATGTCCCTGAAACCTGTATTTTTTGGCAGTGAATATATATGTGTATGTAGTGAGAGATCACGCCAAGTAGTTCAGTACCTAAAGAAAAACTGGCACATTCTCCAAACTGACAATATCCTGGGTAGTACCATCACCCAGCGACCCCAGATTACATATAGATGCAGTACATCTGTAAGAGACCTCCTAGTACATAGTCATTATCGATCGACCCTCATTAAATTTGACAGTGTTACTGGCTTCTTTCCCTGCTTGCAGTGCAAAGCATGCAAATATAGCAGTAAAGTAAATGAATACAAAATCACTGAACAAACTTAGGAAGATCAACAAGTTACTTAATTGCAACTCTGAGTTTACTGTATATTGCCTATAGTTTCCCTGCTCTAAACGCTAACCACCCCACCAAAAAAGAATTTTAGAACATATGTGTCATGACGCCAATGACCTGCGCATACATTGAAATGGGGAAAACAGAATGTCATCCAGAGAAGTTATCCCCAATGAAATATCCGCGATGGATTAAACTGGGCCCGACTTGGAAGACAACTCTTAAGTCCATTTTACTTGGACTAAGAGTTTCCACTTCCTCACATCCAGGCCAATGTCCCACTTCCTTAGAGAGTTCTCAGTCTAGTTGGTTTCCGACTCGAGACTCTCTTTGTGTTCAACGTGCCTGCGCGAGCTTCGCTTGGTGCACTTCAACAGTGAAGAAACCTGAAACGGACGTTATCTCTTCAGCGCACTGTGATCAGATTGAGGAGATAAAGTCTGTGACGGGCGCGTATCCTGAACTTCAGCCTTAGCATCTTTGAGGAAAGTACTGGAGGCATTTTTGTGAATATTGCTTGAATTATTCTTTATGTTCTCAATTATTGAATTACAGCGCTATTCCTGTGAGCAAGTATCGCGCTTATCAGTAAGCAAGTTTACCGGTGAGTCGAGTCCAGTATCTGAGAAAGGCGCATTGCAGATTTTGATTAGGATAGCAGAGGAGAAGAGTCTTCTGTGAAGAGAAGCCTTCTCAATCGTTATAAGTAAGAGTGTTTATTTCTACAGTGTTCTGCAAGTGTCAAAATAGTCGGCAGGATTATACAGTGAAGAAAATATAAGCAACGTTTTATTCCTGTCAATAATTCCTAGAAATAAATCAGACTTTGCGAGCAGCTTTTACTGACATAGCTCTTCAAGTACAATTTAAGAAAATACTTTATTTGAGTACTGCAAAACAGAGTTGTTATTCTTCGGCAATACTTCAAGAACAATTTTATGGTTTGAAAGGCTGTCAGCTACGAACTAACCTATTATCTCAAATTTAATCTCACTCTGAGACCCTAACAAACTGATCAAATAAATCAATGACAGAACATTTAAGAGAGGGACTAGATCTCTGGCACAAAAAGGTGAAGAGTAGTTAAATAGGAAAAGTATTACTACGCAGGGTTTTAGATAGGGAAAAAACTAATTGTTGTTATTCATTTCAGGAATCAAAATAGAACAGAATTCCAGAAGAAGAAACAGAACCCAGAGGCAGTCTCTCTTGTTTTGTCTTCCACTTCCCCTTTTCCCCTGGCTGAATTCGGAGGCAGTTGTTTTCACCTGTCGCTGACTTTGGTGAGAGGGTTTTGGGACCAATCATCTGTTCCTGGGGAGATCGCTACAAGAATCTGACAATATGCAAGCCATTACCAAAACGGACCAAAATTATCCTGTAGCTCGCGATTCTGAAACTGTTCACAATAGCAACCATGATCTTCTTAAATTCTTTTGTATTGATTAGGTTCCGAAAGATTAGAGGGGGAGACAGGGTTAGGAAGCTACGCACATTGGAGTCTAAATATATCATAGAGCTGCAAACAATGGTTCCACAAGGTCTGAATAATGAAGAGGAGTTTCGGATTCACCTAGAATAAACT
Source organism: Triturus cristatus (assembly GCF_964204655.1). Classification (NCBI taxonomy): domain Eukaryota; kingdom Metazoa; phylum Chordata; class Amphibia; order Caudata; family Salamandridae; genus Triturus; species Triturus cristatus. The sequence goes on from NC_140590.1 coordinate 1,024,354,963, forward strand.
GGATAGGTTTTTATCGTATAAGGATAGTAGTACTGAATATACATTCAATGTTTGAGGTTATTAGTAAGTATCAGGACCACATATTGCCTTCCTGTAAACATATTATCTCGCTCTCTGAAGTTGGAGCTTTATGTGTTTGTAAATATACACTTTCACAGTTTGTCTCTGTTACATTATGGATTATCATTGCCCATTCAGGGCTTGATTGTGGTACAGAGAGGGATAAATTAGACATTTTGTATTAACACGAATTGATGAAATTCGTGGGAGATATGTATTTATCATATTTGATCAATCATGATGTGATTCTTATTATCCCCACCTTCTTTGGTTGATTAATTGATTTCAATTTGATGACAATAAGCAGAACTACAAAATAAGCAGGCAAAATACATTTCTTATGTACGAAAAAGGGGGGTGGGAGGGAAAAACATACCGGCATAGTGCGCTGGAGGTTAAGAGTCTCCCTTATTGTATTCTGTAGTGTGAACCAACTAAGGGCACATGCCAGAGCACTGCAAATGATAACTTGATGTAAAGCAGAAGAGCAGAGCAACCCAATGTAGAGACATTGAAAAGCAATTGCAGTAATCTTAATAAGACATCTCTATTGTGTTACATAACTAACAATGATTGTATATGTTTTCATTGCTTTTCAATGTCTCTACATTGGGTTGCTCTGCTCTTCTGCTTTACATCAAGTTATCATTTGCAGTGCTCTGGCATGTGCCCTTAGTTGGTTCACACTACAGAATACAATAAGGGAGACTCTTAACCTCCAGCGCACTATGCCGGTATGTTTTTCCCTCCCACCCCCCTTTTTCGTACATAAGAAATGTATTTTGCCTGCTTATTTTGTAGTTCTGCTTATTGTCAACGTCTACTTGCAAGTTATATTGTTTGGGCACTTGCCCAAGCTTTCGTTGACACTGCAGACTATAATTAACCTCTTTTGCTAATACACTATGATAACATGTTCCCCTTTCCTACCACTTGACGCATGAGGGTATTGCCATTGAGCTTTACGTAGTATACGGTCATCACGTGTCAGTGCCTCTGGCAGCCACTTGATATATACCAATGCGGAAGAATTCTGATATTTGTATCAGTGTGAGGAATCTGTGAAAATAACAGCCAGGAGATTTCCCCCCTCTTTAGTGTTCCACATGGATCTTGATGTACCTTGTATATTTTATGTACTGTGATACTACTTTCAACATGGCTGCTACTATGTTTACTAGAAATGTCCTTCCTTTATGTCTATTGATGATGACGAGCCTTCCGTGTTTACTTAATGTGAGTTTTGAGTCAGTGCACCATTCACGTGAGCAAGGCTGTGGATACAGTCGAAACGCGTAGTGTAATAAATTTCTAGTCACATCATTACTGAGAGAGTGTGGTTTGTGGACTGAGAGCGCACGTATTTTGGACTTTTGGATAGAGGATTGCCAGCCGCTCCGCTGGCGTGTACGCCACTTTCCACGGGTGCCAGCTGTCCGGAAGGGGCTTTGTTTTGGAATATATATATATATATATATATATATATATATATATATATATATATATATATATATATATATATATATATATATATATATATATATATATATCTGTATTCTGTACTCAGTATGCAAATGAACGTCACCTACCATCGCAGGTATTGCTTTAACCATCACAGGGGAATTCTTTATCATTCGAATATACGGTTCCCCTGTTAAGCGATATGCAAAGGTTATTATGGAAGCACATTTGTCTAATCAGTGCCTTTAAAATACTCAGGAGATGCAACACAGTTCTTATTTCATCACCGCATAACACTCTTTAAATCTTGATTAATTATCTCTTTATATAGCACAGTTTCAACACCACAAACATCATACATCACCTTCTTTCTCTTCATGTAATGCAGTATTCAGCAGCATCAACGTCTTACATAACATGTTCAGTACTAATACCAGATTGATCTTTCAGGGCTCTGAGGGTTTTCACCAGTGTCTATATTGTTTGGCACTATCTTCAACCTGTCTCTTGCCAAAAACAGGAACGTAGCTTATCCATTCTGCCCAATCAACAGTTGACAAAATGCATCAACACAAGCGTGTCCTCCCACCGTGATCGGCTGCACAGAAATGATGAGAATAGAGTTAACTCACCCGCTCTCCTGATCGCTTGCATCTGCAGTGCTCGGCACACAAGGAAACACTGATTGGAGCAAGCGCACCCTTACCGGATTCAGCGTTGCTATCTTTGTTTGCCGCTCTCAGCTGTATCAACTCTCCTCACGGTGTTCACGCAATACCAAGCTAAGGCCAGCACGGTGGGCCAATTTGTTTTATAGGGCGGCCCATCCCAACATTGCCATGCAAAGCACCAACAGCCTGTAATACCAGAAATACCACAATTAACCAACACATGAACACGCTTTCTTGACTTCTCAACAATTTTGCAAAACCTGTCACCCTTGTAGTACCCTAGTATTACCAAGTTATGTTTCATGTGTTTCCTAGTGTGTTTCCTAATTACCTGAAACCATAACTGCGACATAGCGTTACAAATCAGCGCCTTTCCCATTGCACCTGAAGGCAAGAGCAGTCCTAACAGTGGTCAAGACTGGTTCTGACAACATTCCTAGACACTGAGAGCGTTAGAGCCTGACAACATCAGTCATATCAATATACAACTTTAATTGCAAATTAGACTAATTGATAAAATTAATATGTATATTACTTAGTTAAAAAAACAAAAAAGTCACTAACCACAAAACTTGAAATTGATAGTAAACCTGTAAAATACCACATAATACTAAGCCTGGGCGTAGTTCGCTGAGTTTTGCTACGCGGAACTCCAGGAAGTTACAAAAAAACTCTGCGAAGTTCCGCGAGTGGCGGAGTGCAGTCCGAACTGCAGTTTGTGCTGGTATTCCTGCCGCTCGGATAGAAATTCTACCCGAGCGGCAGCTCGCGATCGCGAACTTACCGTTTGCAATCATGAATTTACCATTTGCGATCGCGAGCGGGGAAAAAACTCCGCTGCACATCGCAAAGCCGAGTTTTCTGCACTTCACAAGCTCCGCGGAGTGCGGAGTGCAGAAAACCTCACAAACTCCGCGAACGGAGCGAAGTTCACCTCCCAGGCCTATATAATACCCACCCACAGAAAACTCTATTTTCTAACATAACATAAAAATCACAATTAGTGTATACAATCTGGGTAGCCGCCCACCTGGGCTGTACAGCAGGGATTATGTCTACGCACTCTGCAGACCTCCAGTGTATACTTCTCAAATGGCCAAATGCTTATAAATTGGCCATTGTGAATGTGTATTCTCGCCCAATTGGTTTGAATATGGAATCGCCCACCATAAATGATTTGTCAAATGTTATCAGCTCACTGCCTGGTAACTGTCACCTTCTTGTGGCCGGAGACGTCAATTGCCAGTTTGAGCAGCTTTTAGGAATGAGAGAGGGTGCCCTTATGGGCGAGGATGATTACTGGGGGATCCCACCATGTCAATAGCCATGCCCAAAATTGTGGTCCCCTCTGGCGGTTCAGATTATGTCCTTTACATTAAATAATTCTCTTAGGGCCTGCAATGGCCGTACCCAGTCCGATAGCCCTTCAGTGTGTACTTTTAATAGGAAGGGGCCGGAATCGCGTATAGACTACATATTAGTGGAGATGAGCATGTGGTCTAAGGTTCTTGATTTTAGAGTGACTTCAAGGGCCGATAGTGACAACAATGCTCTTTGTCTGGATATGGTGTTCCCGGGCCCCAAGACAATTCCCATCTCAGGAATAGATCATTTGGGGGAAGGGATGTTAGTGTTATCCAATAACAGGCAAAGGGTAAAATGGGGTAAAATAGCAGACTCAGCAGAGAAATTAGCAAAAATGTATGATTTGGTCCACTCACGATTTATAGAGGTAGACAGCCTGATTAGCCAACCCAAGTCTATAGAATTTAATGAGAAACTAGGTTCTATTCATGCAAATTTAGTTACCGGGCTAGGAGACGTCTTCAATCCCTTGGTAGCCACAAGGAAGAATAGGTCTCCTGTATCAGCTTGGTATAACTCTGCATGTAGAAAAGCCAAGACCGAGTTGATCCGTGCAGTTAAATCTGACACTGAGAAAAACAAAATACATTTTCTCAGACGACGTTATAAAGAAGTTATGGCACATGCAAAGAGAGAATGGTACTGGGATAGGTGGCATAATTTAACACGGGCTCTGGATTTAAGAGACGCACGCTGCTTTTGGTCTTTAATTAATACAGGGTCAGGGGAACCAAAAGCTGCGGTAGAATCAAACATTGATGCCTCAATTTGGGAGTCCCATTTTAAGGCTCTCTACAGCGAAGAACCCTGTGCACAAATTGCTATTGGTTCAATAGATTTAAACGCACAACATGATCCCTTGGAGTTTACTTTGGGTGAAGTGCACAAAGCGATAGGGAGACTTGCGATGGGTAAGGCTCCAGGTTTAGATAGACTTCCTGGGGACTTATTTAAGCACAAACCCGAGATTTGGGCTCCTTACCTGCTCATTCTTTTTGATGCAATTGTAAAGGGTATGGAGGTTCCCTGCACTTGGCTGGGGGCGGAAATAGTCCCAATTTTCAAAAAGGGTTCTCCTCTGCTCCCAGCCAACTACAGGCTAATAAGCCTGATCGATGTCCCCCAAAAACTCTTTGCACGCCTTGTATTAGATCATCTTTTGGACTGGATGGAGGAACATAAGGTTCTAAATCTTCTCCAAGCAGGGTTCAGGAGGAACACATCTACCATGGACCAGGTCTTTCGCCTTATTCTCCTTTATTGGAAAACGGCAAAGATCGAGGGTGGCAGCCTCTACATGGTATTTGTGGACCTCAGGGCCGCATTTGATTTAGTACCAAGGAAGAAATTGTGGGGGGTTCTCCAGGAGTTGGGTGTTCCACCACAAATTCTGCATATATTGATAAGGCTCCATGACGGGAATTTTTCTCAAGTCAGATGCGGAAGGAACGGGGCACTGTCATCTAGGTTCCCAGTTGGCAGGGGGGTGAGACAGGGTTGTGTCTTAGCACCAACCCTGTTCTGCCTCTATGTCAACGGTGTAATTTCGCATCTTGACAGTCTCCCTAACAATGATGCACCAAGGTTGGTGGGCAGGAGGGTACCATCAATTATGTTTGCTGATGATACCCTCCTACTCTCCAAATCCCCTATGGGGATACAACGGATATTGGACGGGTTTGGCGACTTTTGCAGATCCAGGGGCCTTGAGATAAATGCCGATAAAACAAAGTATATGATATTCAACCCCTCGGCATCTACACGTCTAAACCCGACCCTGGGGTCTGTAAGGTTGGAAAGGGTCACTACGTTCCAGTATCTCGGGGTAACACTGCATGAAAACCTCTTTTGGGGCCCAAAACAAGCAAAATCCCGTTTAAAGCTGTCTCAACTGGTGGGTGGCATCTTGAAGGCTTCAAATTTATCTACATTTAAGCCAGTAAGTCCAGCCCTGGAGATTTACAAAACTCAAGCCAGGGCTGCAGCACTCTATGGTGGAGAGCTGTGGGAACATTCTGCTAGTCTTGAAATCTCCAAATTGGAATCTAATTTTGTTAGACGGCTGCTGTCACTCCCACAAAGCACCCCACTTTTCCCTTTAAGATTAGATCTGGGACTCCTACCTATAGAAGATGAATTAGCACTGAAACCACTTAGGTTCGGGCATAGGCTATGGACCACTGCGGAATTGTCACACTATAGACAGGAGCTGAAGCAGGTATTGAGTTTCTGCAACGCAGATAAAATACCTTGGTTGGCTTTTGTCAAATGCGAATTTCAACGCTTGGGCTTGTCTGTCATGTGGAGCGACCCGGAGAGGGGATGCCTCGAGCTATCGCGTAGGACCCTGGTAGGGCTCTACAAAGATAAGAGCTTGTATTCGGCACTATGCGCCTCTAATATTGGCACCCTTACTGAATCATTCCTGGTTTCCAAACGTTCTTATAAATTTGAGGATTTTATGGATATTGTTTTTCCAATTTTAGCAAGGAAGCTTTTTATTCAATGGAGATATGGTACTCTCCCTTTTAAAGTGTTTACAAGTAAATGGACAGCTTTAGCAGACAAGACCTGTCCAGGATGCAGTTGTAGTACGGAAGATGAAATGCATGTGCTCTTCTTCTGTCCCGCCTACAGTAAACATAGGAAGCACTGGCTGGTTCCGTTATGTAGAAATTTAGGTTTTAAAAATTGTCTACAATCGTTTAGAATTTTAAAGACTAGTACTTCAAATTCTATTGTGTTTGCAGTAAGCAAGTTCTTGACAGCCATGTGGACGAAAAGGCGTAAATTAATGCGCAGTGAATGCAAATTTGGAAAAAATTTGTGATCATTATTCTTCTAATTGTAAATATGGACATTATTTCCTTTAGTTCTAAATTTGCAATCCAATGGTTTTCAGGCGTGACTATATATTTACTTGTATGCAATGTTAACTGTTTTATTTCTGTATCTTTTATGGCCTATATGGACGAAATAAAGAATTTTGGATTGGATTGGTATAAAATAACATACCATTTGATAAAATAACACAGAACACTAGTAAACAAAATAACAAAAACTACAAATAAATCTTCAAGAACCTGGAACACAACACTGTATCAACCTTTGGTGATTTTTTCAGACAATGTAATAGCCACGGTGCCAAAATTATAAGTGAATTCATCAATTTAGGGATTAATATTGAGGGATTAGAATCCCTGAAAAGACTTCAGTTCTTAGGCAAATGGTGAAATAGACCTTCTTCAGTAGTGAGCTATGGACCCTTTGTTGGCGAATTGAACAGGCCGAACAACATTCTGACTGAGAATGTGGCAATTTCAGGCTCAGTGGATAATAAAGCACAATCTTCATGAAAGCGAGCGTATTCAGGACTCAATCTAGCTAATAGAAGGCATTTTCTCTGTATATATGTCCCAGTCCTTGGTCAAAGGCTTCCAGGCCCTGTTGGGTGCAATTCAGAAGGGTGAGGATGTGGCGCGGGTGATACAATTGCATGCAAGATATTTGTATGATGTTATATTTGATATTTTGAAAGCTTCTTCTAAGGCTGCAGGTGTTCTAGTGGTTGCAAGAAGGCAGCTATAATTGAAGGGAAGACGTTTTGATGAGAAGTTTGAGGGCTTGATCCAAGTTTCACTCAAAAGATCACAATAAAAATAGGAGACCTTATGAACAGTGTAAACAAGAGAAGAGTATCCATCTTCAAATAAGTCCAATTTCCAACCCAAATAGAATAACTTTGGAGTGTATGCCCAGGATGAAAAGGCAAATTCTAGACAGTAGTTCTAGCTTTACTTAATCACAGAGCCCTTTGTTGAAGGTGGGAGGACGTCTTTCCTTATTCAGCAGGAGTGGAAATATTGGATATAGCATAGATGGGTGGTATAGGTAGTATGAGAGAATGTGGAATTGGAGTAATGGTGATTAACAGTATGTAATTTAGACACTCCCTCATGATCCAGAATTGGGACATTGAGTGTTGCCAATCTTTATTTAAAAAAAAAAAGTGGCACAGCTATGTGGGTGTGTGTCCCTTTTAAGTCTTCCTTTTGAATTAGCAAGCAGAAAAAGTATCTTAGAATGACCACGCGCACTACTCAAGATTGAAGGTGAAAAGTCTTATGACTATGTGCTTGAAGTGCCACTAGTGGGTTGTATATTGAAGCAGTTGTTCCCATTACTGTGTTGTGCTTTAATCAACACAGGTACTGGTTGTAGCTTTCTTCATTTCAACTGGTTGCCACAACTTGTCAGAAATTGTATGCAGCAGGTTCATTGACCTAGCTGCATTCTCTAGCTGTTTCCCACAGGGTTTTATGTGGCTAATGATGTAATTTGTTATGATGTCATTTTTGGGTCAAAGGTGATATGCCATTTCCTATAACGCCATTAGAAATGGCAATTAACACTTTTGAAACCTGAAACAGCCTAACTCTTTTTTGATCACATAATGTTGGCAAGCATGGAACCTTGCTGCAGGCGCTCTTACAAATGCTCTTAAGATTCATTTTTTTTCATAAGTGTGGTAACTTTAAAATTGGACTGAGAAAGCATGTTATTGACTGAGATCATTTTGACTTAAATTTAGAAAATAGAGTGCATATAAGTGCCAACTTTTTATGGCTGAAAATGGGACCCAGATGTCAGCAAAGCACAAATGCCAAGCAGCTTATATGAATTATGTGTTCCCTTAAATCTGAACTCATTTATTAAAATAGACATACTTTTATTACTGATTGAAATAAATCCCAGACATGTGTTAATGTGTTTATAGCAGTACAGCTAATGATGAACAGGCTGCATTTGGGAGGAACTTGTCTTCATGCAACATGGTGTATAGATGTGTTAGGGACTTCTTTGGCCGTTGAGCTGGGTAGTAGTAACATCTGTTATTTGCAACGTCACAAGGCCAAATTTAGTGACAGAAAGAGCTAAATAAAAGATTACATATTTTTATAACACGTATTCAACATTGTGCTTGTTAAAACCTTTTCCTAAATATAACACATTTCTGACAATGGAGATTTGTTCTCTAGAGGGATGCATGTTTTAAACAAACGTTTTTCAATAAAATAGTGGAATTCTGTCCTTTGTGTTGAGTGTAGACGACTTTTTGAACCTTCCTTGATAGAAGTCTAACATGAGTTCATAAACAAGAGTGGAATAAACTAAAAAAAAAAAAACTATTGCAATAGTTTACCAACTTAGAAAGAGCTAAGATCGAAAGTCTCTTGTTCAAGACCCCATTGATTTAGTGATGCTTCACAATCCAGTTATTAAAAAAGATGAAAGCTTTCCCATGAAGCAGGTGGCTTGACAATTGCTGGATATACCACTGAAACATGCAGTGTTGTTTTGTAAAGTATTGTTTACTATTAGTTGACTTGATGTTTGAAGTGGGGCTTGTATATCACCACTCTGTACATTGATATATTTTCTGTTTGGCAGGAATACGTAGGTATATTTATTATGCATAAACATTTATGGATGTATATCATAAGAAAGGCATTTTGCCTTTTCCTCAATGCATTTCTATGCTTTTCGTTTTTTAAAATTATTTTTATTGCTAAGAATTGGAGCGGTCTTACCGATACGAATATAAATCATACAGTCATACAACCAATCAATCAGGATTTAGCCGCTTATCACCTGTGAGGGTATCCAGGCAGTGGGAGGAGGGGGGAGTTGCTGTTGAGATAAATTAGTTGAAGATCCAAGTCTTCAGGTCCTTCTTGAACTCCTTCAGGGTGGGGGATGTGTGGAGGTGGAGGGGCAGGCCATTCCAGGACCTGGCTGCCAGGTGTGAAAAGGCATGGCAGCCACTCCTGCTTCTGTGGATGTGGGGTGTATGGGCCTTGGAGAGGGCTGAGGAGCGAAGTTTGTGGGTAGGTTGGTGGAAGTTCATCCTGTGGTTGAGGTATGCTGGTCCCTTGTTGTGAAGGACTTTGTAGGCGTGGTGGAGCAATTTGAACTGGTACCATTTATTGTCAGGAAGCCAGTATAGAGCTTTGAAGTGGGGGGAGATCGGGGTCTTCCTTGGGAGGACGAGTATGAGTCTGGCTGCTGCATTCTGGATGGTCTGGAGTCTATTTAATAGTTGCGTGGGGATTCCCACGTAGAGGGAGTTGCCATAGTCTAGGTGGCTGGTGATGAAGGTGTGGGTCACTGCGCGCCGGACTTTCGAAGGGGAGCCATTTGTAGATTTTTCTGAGCAAACGCAGGGTGAGGAAGCAGGAGGATGAGATCGAGTTTATCTATTTACTCATCGAGAGCTTGCTGTCGAGTATTATTCCCAGGTTTCTTGTGTGCTCTGTGGGTTTGGGACCGAGCTCTGTTGACCACAAGGAGTCGTCCCACAGGGAGTTGTTGTTCCAGTAGATGAGTATTTCTGTTTTGTCTGTGTTGAGCTTGAGGCAACTACTTTGCATCCAGCGTGCGATGCTGGTCATGCATCTGAGGAAGCTTGATTTTGCATTAGTCGGGTCTCAGGAGAGTGAGAGGATGAGCTGAATGTCATCTGCGTAGGAGATTATGTTCATACTGTGGGACCTGACCAGGGTTGGTAGAGGTGCCATATAAGGGTTGAAAAGGGTCGGGCTTAGAGAGGAACCTTGTGGGACGCCGGAAATAATGTTATTTTGTCCCAAGGTGAAAGGCAGTAGGTGGACGCTTTGGGTTCATACAGAAAGGAAGGGCGTACATATGGGGTGGCAGAGATCCTTGGGGGTTCCTGAGTGGATGGAGCCCATGATTGTGGCCGGTTTGTTCACATAGAGGGGCTTCCATGCGCTTTGTGAGTCTTTGTAGAGGTTGGTGTTGTTGAAGAGTCTGTTGACTTCAGTTACCAGTGGTTGGACTGTCAAAGTTCTGATAGATGCTGGGGATTTTGGTGTAAAAGAAGTCGGCAAGGGTATCGCAGAGCTCCTGAGAGGGGATGACGGCGTTCGTGGTGGCTGCAGGGTTGGAGAATTCTCCGATGATGCAGAATAGTTCTTTGCTGTTGTTCATGCAAGTGTCCAGATGGGAGGCCAGGGCATTTGTTTGGGTGGTTTTGAGTTGGTGGTGGTTCCTGTTGAGGGCTAGTTTGAATTGTTAAGGTCATTGATTGTCTTGCTGGTTCACCAGACCCTTTCAAGTCACTTACAGGTGCGCTTCTGGGACTTGGCCACTGGTGTGAACCAGCTGTGATGTTTGGAGATTCTGCTGGTTTTGGTGACTTTGAGGGGTGCAACTTCGTCTATACATTTGTTTTTCCATGCGTTAAATTGTCTGACTGCCTCCTCAAGCTCAATGGTAGCGTCGTGAGGAGAGACGTTGAGGTAGTTGGTCCAGAGGTCTTCTGTTTCTTTACTCCAGCTCCTCTAGGGGTAGCTGAGGGGGTGGCAGGTGTGGAAGGTGAGGATGAGATGTGGAAGTGGACAATGAAGTGGTCGGACCAGGTGGTGTGGCGTGGCTGTACCTGATTCTGTTGCTGGCTGTAAAAATGGGGTCAAGATTGTGTCCAGCGATGTGTATGAGGTCCCTGACCACTTGGGAGAGGCTGAGGATTTCCATGCTCTCGAGTACATTGGTTGTGTCGGTGTAGTTGGGGTCTTCCAGGTGGAAGTCGTGGTCCCTAAGGAAGAGGAAGTCTGTGGAGTTGGTGGCCAGCAGGATTATGAAGTTAGAGATGGCTTCGCAGAAGGCTGGGCATGGTCCAGGGCGTCTGTACGCTAGGGTACCTCTAACCATTGTTTTACTGTTGGAGCTGATTTGGAGGTTGAGGTGTTCCATGATGAGGGTAGAGGAGTTGGCAGTGGTTGTGCAGTTGAGGGACTCTTTGTGGATAATGGCTTTTCAACCACTTTGTTTGTTGGGGCGGATTCGCAGATTACCTTGTAACATTGTGGTGTGGCGGTGGCGATGTCGGGTGTTGATGCTGGATGTAACCACGTTTCGGTGAGGAAGATGATGTCTGGCATAAGGGATGTGATGGTGTCCCAGATCTCATTGGTGTGCTTGTCGAGTGAACGGGTGTTGATCAGTTGCCACTGGAGTTGATCCATAGTGGACTTGGTGGGCGGGGGCTCCGTAGCCGAGGACAGAGGCAGAACTGGCAGGAGAGAGGTCCTCCTGTTGCTCACGGAGAGGAGAGGTAGCGGTTGTTTTGCATGGTCAGGGGTTGTAGGATAGAAGTTTGGTGATCTGTGAATGGGAGGGGGCCAGGGGTCTGGGCACTGGGCGCGGCCCAGTTGCGGATAGGCACAGAGAGGCTCGCCTTTGGCATGGCACGCCCGCTGCCTGCCCATGCTCTGGACTCCATTAAGTAGGTTCCCAGGAAGGGGTTGGGGCGCTGGGCAGGCTTACTGGGAGGTGGAAGGGAGAGTGCTTCAGGTGGGAGTGTGTGAAAAAGCCTAAGAATAAAAAGCAGGAAGGAATGAGATCACAAGAGGTAGAGTAGGGAAAATTAGGAAACCAAGTTTAAGGAGGAAAAACGAGTTAAAAGGGAGCCTGAAATATAGCTAAGAGGAGCCTGAAATATAAAGCAAGTTAATAGGAAAAAAATGGGTTAGAAGGAAGGAAAAACGAGTTACAAGGAGCCTGAAAGATAAAGCAAGCTAAAAGGGAGAAAACTGGTTAAAAGGAAGGAAAAGCAAGTTACAAGGAGCCTGTTAGGTAAAGCAAGTTAAGAGAAGCCTGAAAGATAAAGACAGTTAAGAGGGGGGAAAACGGCTAAAATGCAAGAAAAAACGAATTACACGGAGCATCAAAGATAAAGCAAGTTAATAGGAAGAAAACGGGTTCAAAGGAAAGAAAAAAGAGTTACAAAGATCCTGAAAGATAAAGCAAGTTAAGAGGGAGAAAATATTCATTAGAAAAACAAACCAAGAAAACAACCATTTGAGAAAAGGAAAAAGAAACATAGAAAGGAGGAGCATGGGGCTAGTATCCATCATTTTTAAGATTCCGAACTATAAATTCCATGTCAACTTTCCATCACTAGAAATTACTCATTAAAATAAAACAAGATTTTGATCAAGTGAAAATCGAAGCCCAAGCTTGATTTATAATTCTGGTCCCTTTTTTCCCCTAAGCCGAAAGATTGCCACCTCTGTTTTCATATATGTGACCAAATAATGTTCACCACTGATAAAATGTGGGGGGGAAGCGACATAGCCCAGTTTTTTGCAATACATAGTCAAGCTGTTTTAATAACAAAATAGACAATAGTAGAAATATGCCTACCCCTTTTCATTTCATGGCCCAGCTCAAATCCCTTAGATTGTATTATAAATCACATTATAAATGCTGAGAAAGAAAAAATACTTTGTCCTTCCAATATTGATGCAGACAACTGTCAAACATGGACAGAATCTGTGGCAGGTAGCCTGCATCAAGGACAGCTTCTCCTATTACTGCTTTGATTCCTATCCCATTTGTGTATTTTATCCAGGGTATAATAAAACATACAGAGAGTTTTGAATTGTAATTTCAGATGGACCGAGGTCACAGAAGAATAGATAAAGCATCCTTCACGTCAGACTCCTGTACCAGTGATCCAACTTTGGAGCTCCAGTTATACGCAGTCATCTTAGATCATCTTCCCTATGCTCAGCCATTATACGATAGAGTTCCCTAATAGTTAATGTCCGAGTGCTACAGTATATAAACGAGAGGACCTCTGAATCGTCATTAATAGTATTGTGGGAGACATTACAATTAAAGTTCTTGTACCTATAAATACTTGAAAAAGATCTTCTACGTCAAATTATATGCAATTTTCAATGTGGAGCATACTAGACCCTTGATGATCAAATAATTGACCAGCTGTTCTAAGTCCACTCAGATACCATGACCTAGTGGCCAGTTCATGAAATATTGCTGCTAGGGAAGGGTCCCCCAGAGAGGTATATAGTAATGTAGTGATGACATTTTGAAGGAAGAGCAGATTTCAGCCCAGGTTCTGCAAACATCTGTGACCAGCTTAAAATGTACCCTCTTGAAGTAATTAGGATCAGTTTGTCTGGCCAAGAAGAACTTTCACTCTTTCCCCATTACAATCTGATAAGCAAAGATATTGGAATCTGGCTACAATCTGTAAGAAGGCATCGGAGACGGGATTCAAACGCAGCCCCAAAATATGAAGTATGGTAATGCCCAGCCACCTTTAAAATGATGCAATTTCAACAGGCGAATAGCCTATGTAGTCGTTTTATATCCCAGTATGAAACTGCCCCGTAAAGACGCCGAAAAGAGAAGTCAGTTACCTATAGCGGATAGAGCAAAAAAGAAATTGGAATTTGGGCAGAATATTCATCTTCACCATATTGCAGGGGCCAATGTTACCTTTTGGCTGCTTTCCAAGCCGGCGTCTTAGTTACACATTGATGGAGCAGTAGTTGATAATTTAGCTCAATAATGTGATTAACAGAACCGATAATATTGACTCCCAGATAAGTTGCAACTGAGATCACACTTGGTGCCTTTGCAGTTTTCTTAATATTGAGACAGTAACCAGAGTAGGCCCCAAAACTCTCTGCCTCAGTAATAATTAACTTCATTACTGGAAGAGTTTCGAATTAATATACAGCCACATCACCAGTATAGGCACTATTAATATCATTTCCATGCAGCGAAACCGGTACTATCCCAGTACTCTGAATTTTGTGCTGCAGATAAGTTTCCAGATAAAGGGCAAATATAAGCTGGAATAGTGGACACCCCTGTCGGGTGCTACGAGTCATCCTAAACTGAGTAGAACTATACCCAGCTAGTACTACGCTGGCTATTGGGCTCAGATATAAGTTTTATATCCTACTTAAAAAATTACTCCCAATCCCCGTGGTCTGTAGAGTTAGCCACAAACATGGTCATTGAAACCCTATTGAATGCCTTCCCTGTGTCAAATAAGATCATGCTACTCCGTGTACCAATAGTATTAGACTATTCGAATAGTGCTATATCAGCATTCATATGACTAGTAGTGTCTTTGCTTGCAATGAAGCGATGCTTCTGGGGAGATACCAGCTCTTTGATATAGCAGGCCAGCTGAGAACACTTTTATGTAACTTTTTGCATCTGCATTGATCAAAGATATGGGTCGATAAGATCTCCTCTCTTCTGCAAGTTTATCCTTTTGAAGAAAAAGGACAAACATGGCATGTTTCCATAAGTCTGGTATATGGCCTACCTGTCCAGTAACAGCACTGGAGCTTAAATGTTTATAAATATTTTATAGAACTCTATAGGGAATTAATTATCACCTGCAGCCTTACCAAAAGGAAGTGAGCTCATAGCCATGTCAATTTCTTCCAAAGTTATTGATTCTTCTAATACCTCTACTTTAATAGAGCCAAGTCTAGGTATGTGGGCTGCTAGTATATATCCGTCCTTTGCCCTCATACATGGGTCCTGAGTTTCAGTATATAGTTCTTGATTAAATAAAACCTGAATTGTCCGAGTATGTCTTGATGGTCATAGTATTTATTACCTTCAGTGTTCTTAATATATTTGACCAGATCCTGCTGCCTTCTCTCAGCAATTTTATAGGCAAGGATCTTTACAACTTTTCCCCAGTATTCAAATAGAGCGACCCCTACCATTGATATAAGCAGCTGCAGCTCTCTCTCTTTGTATACGACCCAGACTTCCCAGCCTTTAATCATCTCGACCTGTATCTTAGATTCATTAGAGCTGTTTTCCAAAACTGTCTGGTATGCTTCTGCTCCCACCTTTGCAATTCTGAATATGCAGACTGTGTTTGCTCCTTCCGATGTTTATTCTGCTCCAGGATAAATCGATCAGTGACAACCCCATGTAAACCCTTTCGGAGTAACCCAGGCAACATAGGTAGCAGAAGAACCCACGTTAAGAGCTATAAAATCTGTTAGCTCAATATTCATTCTTTTAATATAGTCAGAATTCAACAATAAGGACTTAGGAAAGTTCAATCTACGAGGCTCCCATGGAGAGTCAGCACTTTGACGTGGTAATGATAAGGGATTATGATCTGAGGTGATTTTGGGCCAAAGCTCAAATTTAGATTTATTAATCATGCCCTGTGGTGCAAATATCATATCAATCCTAGAATAATGTCTCTGGGGGGCAGAATAATATGTAAAGCCAGGAGTATTCGGTGTAAAGTTATCCAGAGATCTATTCTCACTAACACCTTGACCACGGCGCGAATTCCGCCGCGGTGCTGGACAATTAGGAGTGGGCGGGGTTCAGCGGCCCCCGGCCGTCCTCCGCACACGCCCACTGTGACGTCAGATTGCCGGGGGCAGTCCGCAGCATGGAACGGGTTAATAGTCTGCCTGGTGTTAATCATAGATAGAGTATCAACTATATTTGTTGTATCCTGCTTATAACTCATAATGCAATTTAAATCTCCTAGTATCAGTATCTCTCCAGACCAGCATGCCAACGTGAAATTTAACAAGTCTAGTACCACCAGCTCATCTTTATTAGGACCGTATACAATTCAAATAGTATATACTTTATTATTAACCATGACCTGCGCAATTGCCCACGTGCTTGCGGATCAGATGAGGTTCAAATAGCTTTATATTCCAAAGTACGTTAATGTTAATGTAGCAAACCTAATACACTGAGGCCTGCTGTGTCGTACATACAATAATTGTATAGCCTAATTGCTGTAGCAACACCCTATCTTTATAGGCTATATGAGTTTCTGTAAGACATGGAATGTGAGGTTTATAAAGCAAGAGCTCTTCCTTAACCAGTCGTCCTTTCAAGGGGTGATTTTGGCCAGCCACATTCCAGCACATTATTTTAAGCTGTATCATGGTGAGAAGTATTAACAATATAAGCCCAACAGTATCCCCTTCGGTGAGATTTGTGTATAAGGCCTCCGGCTACCTTTCTCTCTGCCATCTCTAAATTCTAAATTCATAAATAACCCTATTAAATACTTTGTGCCTCATTTATGAGGTTTTGGCGCAGTGTAGCGCCGCAAGGAATCTTGCTGTGCTGGCCTGCGTTAAAAGAAAAGGGCAGGAATGCACTGTATCTGTATGATACCAGGATATTGTTACTGCCTTGACGTACAGTACGAGGTTGTGTCTCACCATCTCCAAAGGACAAAACCACCTGCTCAGGTATAGAAGGTATAGGTAGAGAGGTGGGGCTGAATACATAACTTTCCCTAACAGCATCCTATACCTGCAACGCCACTGTGGGAAGCAAAGCGTCACAGGTAGGAGTGGATTCTGATGTAGCTGGAGTCACACTTCTGACGCTTGTCCGGATTGCAGAAGCAGGACAGTTAGTCAGATATTTCAAAATGAGGTGGCTAATCCTTGTTAAAACGGCCCTGCAACTGCTCTGAAGTGCTAGAGCTGACCCATCACTGACGCCATTTACTCCCCCCTGTTTGCTGATGGGAGGGACTTGGGTTCCGCGTCTTCCGCGGATTGAGCGCGTCCTCGGGGAGCCATCCATGCTGCACGGAGTGCCCAGGTGTAAACAATTTGAACGGGCAAGGACTGAGAAATAATCAAGGTTTGAAGACCATACAGCAACATCTAGCGAAGCAGGTAAGCTGGATGAGTATCAGCCTAGCATCCTGCTTTACAGCTCTGTGGTCGGCGGTCTGCTGGGTAACAGCCACAGCCAGCTCCTAACAGTCACAGTGAATACACAGCTATGTACTAAACAAAATGTTTCAAAGTTTGCAGTCCAGCGTTGCCAGAGACCTATGATACATTTTTGCAACTCTGCCATCCTTCCTCAGGCAGCTTCCGGGTGCAAAACAGCAATAACTATTTGGCAGGTGGAGAGGGGAGTGAGAGAGCGTCTACGGCGACCTAAGCATCCGCCATCTTTTTTCCCCATTCTTATTTCTATACTTTTCATACCTGACTAAGAATAACAGATTTTTAAAATTATGCTTTTTGGTTACATAAAGTCTATATAGATGGGAATCAGTCCAATACAATAGCTATTGAATTGTGTGAAAAATGGATGTGGGTGGTCAGGGTTTGTTTACGGTATTTTGTAATTATTTGATCCTCTTTGCTGCTCTGGCTTTCAAAACTCAATTTAACCTATATACCTTTGATACAATTTCTACACTCTCCTTAACAATAATCCTCCTAGTCCTATCACCTATTTTTCTGCAGGTGATATTATTCTCCATCTTGTTACTACTAAGCCATATTTATTTCTCTCCAATCTTAGACCCATTAATCTCTTTAAACAACCATTTCCAGACCTCTAATATTTAGGGCTCCTCCAATCCTTTCCCTCAGCCGATACACAAGGTCATTTCTCTGAGTAAGGCAACCTGTTTCTGACTCCATATGAGATAGACAGGCGACGGGCCAATGCTGATGCCACAGGGTAGCATTGATTTATTGACATTTATTTGCACCTTATTTATAACTGCATTTATGGTAGATTGCTTGTTATATGCTTTAGACAAGAACAGACTGATTTGTGTGGCAGCCCACCAAAATGGAGAGTTGGAAATCATAGAACTAATCAGATTGTTGCCTTTTCCCCCGGTAAATATGTGTGCTGGTTATTACAGAACTTCTAAAAACAATCCCACTGTCAAGAAAATCTCTAAGCTCAAGAACTTCAGCTGATCAGCACTGTCAGTTGAGAGGAAACACATGGCTGCTTTCAGGATGGAGATTTTATCCAGCCATGAAAGCAGCCTCCAAATCCTTAATCCTGCTTTGAAGTCTTAGTACTAGTAGGCCAGTCCAGCAGTGGCTGACTAAAGCTATCACGCTGTGGGCGGCAAATCAATGCCAGAGTGACTGGATAACGACGATAAGAGGATAACATTAATCATTCAAAGTTGAGGGCTTGGAGCTGCTGTAAAGTGAAAGTACAGTTTCTGAAAAACTACTTATTTAAAAAAAAAAAACACTTACATTTTTGGAAATTTCAAGAGTTGTTTCCAACACATCTCAGAATATAGTTATTTTAGCTTTCTCAGTCTTCTTTTGAAACAGTCAGACAGATGAGATGAAAAAGCCCGCCACTTGGGTTCCAATAGTAGGTTAGAGCTGTTTGATCCAATCACAGTTGCTCAAGACTCCTGCTCAGCTAATCACTGCACCCAAGGCGAGAGTATCTTCCACAGTCGTTGGATTCCACTCAAAACCATAAGAAATTGTCTCGCTGTCTAATTGGTACATCCAGCCCATATGTCCAGCCTTGTGCGATTTAGGGCCAGTGCCTCAAGGTGTTGACTCAGAAAAGGCACCTCAAAGAATGCCCTGTCTTGCCTTTTAGTTCAAGTAGAATAGTCGCTATTCAAAAGATGCCCTCGGTGATGGAACCGATCACGACTTGATGATGTTATTCTTGATGTTTTTAATGGGGTGATGAACAGTATTTTGCACAGGAACCTTCTTTGGAGCATCTGATAATAGCTGTGGTTTTAAAATGCCCCACTAATGTATTCTTCAGTTATTTTTTTACGGAGCGTTTAATCGTCATAATAATATAGTCACATTACTTGTAACTCTGTTAGACCATTTTCCTTTTTCTGGAGTTGTAACGGTCACTCAGCAATAAGAAAAGTGCAGCTGTGTGTGTTCTCTACTGAGCCTCATGCTGTTTATATAATCTAAGAAGAAAAGTTGTGACTCTGCAGGTTACACTGGTGGACCAGTCAAATACTGGTTCATAGAATGAATGTTGAGTCATAGAGTTTACCACACGTATTACATGCACAACAAAGATGAGTGTCCTTAGAAAGGCAAGAGAATAGTCATTCTACAATAAAAGTTAAGATCAACAGGGAGTGTCTGATATCTCTAACGCTAACCTTAAATGAATATTTTTAAAAATTTCTTTCAACATCAGCGACCTGCTCCAAGGTTTGTGGATCCGTTTTTTGCCTGTCTTTTGCCAAAGATCTAGCTGATAATGTAGGAGGATAGAAGCCGGTTAGTTGTCGGTACTCTGTCCACCCGATAGCATAATGGGGGGCTACCATTGGTTTTCAGAGACACTATTTCTGGGTATAGGCCAAAGGTTCATATGGGTCCTTGTTTATATTATGTTAGATGGATTCTAGAGGCTGATGGAGGTGGTTGAAACAATGGTTCATGCCTACCAAAAGAGGAAATTGTGATATAGAGTAACATTTCTACAATGTTTAGAGGTTAATATGCTTACAGGATAGTATACCAACCTAGGTAAAATGCAAGATATCATACTCATATCGGCGACTATGTTAATAATTCCTTTAACAACTGTCGGAGAAGCAACTGCTGACAAGAGTGTTCCACTCAAACTTCAAATTCCATAGATAAGATTGGTAACCCATGGGTCTCTGTCCTCCTACTATCCTAAATTACAATCTCAAAAGACTGAAAATCGAAACTCTAAACCCTAAAAATACCCTTGTCAACCAAAAACCCATTCCCCCACCCTAATATATATATATATATATATATATATATATATATATATATATATATATTCACTTAAAAAACCAGGCACGTTATAGTTAGGATTTTCATTTAAAAAAACCTTAGAAATTCACAGAAAAAACCATAGGTTTCAGGTGGGTTATAGTTAGCTGGACATTTCACTCGTACAAAACCAGAGAAATTCCTCTGTTATAGTTAGTTCAGCTAACTATAGCCCGTGCCCCCGCAATGCACTGCTGATGACGTCACATATTACATCACTCATGACATGGTCAGTGACTGCCCCGGGGCATGCCCTTTTTTTTTTTCGGAGGGGGGCTGCGTTGCCCCCTCCTCTGGCCACTAAAGGCCCCGGGGACCCCATCCCCTGGGGCCTGCATCTCTAATTTTTTTATTTATTATTTTTTTGGGGGGGAGGGGGGCGGCGTGGCCCCGCACCCGGGCCACTAATAACCCCGGGGACCCCATCCTCCTGGGGCTGGCCCTCTCCATTGGGGGCCGTGGGGGGTTCCCAATCCCCCAACGGTCCCGCCGGCTCCCCGCCTCCTGCGGGAGCCGGCATTGCTTTTCCACATGGGGAGCTGCTAACATGCAGCTCCCTGTGTGGAAAAGCAATTTGGTTTGAATTTTGAAAGAGAGAGCAGGTTTCCCTGCTCTCTCTTTTAAAACTCAAACCAAGTTTGCTATGGCAGGGTAGGAGCCACGAGGCTCCCGCCCTACCATAGCAAACAGCAGTGTCCCGGGGTGGGCACCCCGGGACACTGCAGGAGCCGGGCCATCTTTGGCTCCGGGGGGGTGCACAGCCCCCCTCCCACCAATTTAGAAAGACTCAGGGGGTGGTGGTCCCCCGTCACGGACCCCCCAATTTACATATCTAAAGCTCCGGGGAGGTGGCGGTCCCCGGGGCGTGTGGGGGGGGCTTGAGCCCCCCCACACAGGGTTTTTTTGTTTCTTTTAAAGAAAACAAGCCCCGGGGGTGGCGGTCCCCGAGGCTGCAGGGGGGCCATGAGCCCCCTCGCAAATATTTTCACGAAGCCCCGGGGTGGTGGTCCCCGGGGCTTGGGAGGGCTTTTGAGCCACCCCAGCCATTCATTTTTCAAGACGGTCCCGGGGCTGGGGGGGGGGGGGGCTGTGAGCCTCCCCCACATATTTACATAAAGCCCCGGGGTGTGGTGGTTTTTATCGGCAGGATCCGTGCACCCAGCGTGGATTTTGGCGATTTAAAAAACAAAAAGAAGAAAATTCGGGCCCTGAGCAGGCCTAGGGGGTCAGGGTGTTTCTACCCTGCCCCCTTTTTGCGTTCTGCGTGTTTTTTTCTTAGGTTTCTTGTGCCTCGGTTCTACTTCCTGGTTTGGAGTGTTGACAGCCAATTAGCATACAGCTCGTGTTCGGCAGGTTGCGCGGATCCACCGCGCCCATAGATATATCTATGATTTTACTTTTGATTTTCTTAGGAACTACTGAACAGATTTACACCATTTAAGCAAAAGGCACGAGTGTGAACCAAGCTCTACCTTTCTGACAAATTTGGTGTAATTCCGTTTACCAGTTCGGGCTGTAGCTGCGACTAACGGTCCCTATGGAAAATTGCATGGGGAAAGCATGTTTTGGGACCCCCCTTTTTTCTCTGCCCCCGCTTGACGAATCACTCCGAGACTTTCAATATAGAAGCGGACTGGAGCGGGCCACGAGTTTTGAAAATGTAGCAATATATATATATTTATATATATATATATATATATATATATATATATTACCTACTGGTGGTTGCCAGTAGGTGGTTACAGTTAAGACACATTTTCAAAAAAAGATGGCCCACTACATTGAGCTCCTGTCTTGAAAGTTTTGGGATGATTCATCAAGCGAGGGCTGAGAAAAAAGGTGGGTCCCAAAACGTGTTTTCCCCATGTTAATTTCCATAGGAACTTTAGACAAAGCTACAGCCCAAACTGCTGGACGGAATGACACAAAATTTGGGAAAAAGGTAGGTCTTGGTTCGGAAAGATCCCTTTTTTTTTTTAAATGGTGTAAATCCGGTCAGTAGTTGCTGAGCAATTAAAAAAATTAAAATATCGATATCTGAGCACTGAGGAGGAGTTGTGACTTCTCCCGGGCATGAGCTTCACACTGATTGGGTGCCAGCACTCCAAACAAGGAAGTGTTGACAACCATCTTGTGACTCGGTAACCTAGTCACAAGAAAAGAGTTTAAAAAAAGGTGAAAAACAAGAAAAGGGGGCAGGGTACAAACACCCTGACCCCCTAGGCCTGCTCGGAGGGTCCCACAAGGACGCCCAGGGCCAAAGAAAGCATTTGAAAGAAAAACAAAATCGGGCAAATTTGCGCTGGGGTCACGAATCCGGCTGAGAAAATTAAAAAAATGTTGTATTTAAGCCCCTGGGTGGGCCTGGTCCTGGGGGCATGCCATATTATGTTGTTGGGGCACTGGGGAGTGCCACCTCCCTGGGGCTTCATTTATGATGTGCGGGGGGCATGTGCCCCCCTGCAGCCACGGGGACCGCCACCTCCCCGGGGCATAAAGCAATAAGGGTGGGGGGGCTCGTGCCTCCCCCAAGCCCCAGGGACCACCACCTCCCCGGGGCTTTCTTCAAATTAGGGTGGGGGGCCTTGTGGACCCCCCGCAGCCCTGGGGACCGCCACCTCCCTGGGGCATAAAGCAATAAGGGTGGGGGGCTTGCACCTCCCCCAATCCCCGGGGACAACCACCTCCCTGGTGCTTTCTTCAAATTAGGGTGGGGGACCGCCACCTCCCGAGGGCTTTGAAAATAATGAGTGTGGGGAGGCTTGAGCCCCCCACACTGCCCTGGGGACCACCACCTCCCCGGGGCATTGATTATAATAATATGGGGGTCTGTTACGGCCCCCCAAGGACCACCACCTCCATGGGCTATTTAAATGAAGGGAGGGGGACCATGCAGCCCCCCTCCTGGAGCCCTTGATGGCCCTGGGGGCCACCACCCCACAGGGTGCCCATCCCCGGGACATTGCTGTTTGCTGTGACAGGGCGGGAGCATGGCTCCCACCCAGTCATAGAAAAACTCTGCTGTGGGTTTTTGGAAGCGAGAGCAGGAAACCTGCTCTCGCTTCCAAAAACCAAAGCAGAATTGCTTTTGAATAAGGGGAGCTGCATGTCAGCAGTTACCCTTCTGCAAAAGCAATGACGGCTCCCGCAGGAGTTGGGAAGCCGGCTAGACCATGGGGGCATTGGGGCTCCCCCGCGGTCCCCATCACAGAGGCCAGGCCACGGGGGATGGGGTCCCTGGTGCCAGAAGTGGCCCGGGAGGGGGACAACATGGCGACCCTCCGCTCTAATAAAAAAAAAAAGTCCGACCCCCGGGGGATGGGGTCCCCGGGGCCATAATTGGCCTGAGGAGGGGACCACGCAGCCCCCTCTGAATAAATAAAGATTTAAAGTTTTAAAAAGTCTGGCCATTGCCTAGGAGATGGGGTCCCCGGGGCCGAAAATGTCCTCTGGAGGGGGGCCATGCGGCCCCCTTCCCGATTTTGAAAAACTTTTTTTAGACAAAATGGGCCAGACCCTGGGGGATGGGGTCCCCAGGGCCCCAAAAATGTAAAGAAAGTGGGGCCACACAGCCGACATCTCGCCGGAGGTCACGCACCCTTTCTCCACCGCTCTGCAAACCACGCCCCCTGGTGCGTTGTTAGTTGGGGAATTAATTTCCCTTGAATACTGAGGGTCCCTGGGGGCCAACTAGCCCACTAGGTACCACCAATATGTGCCACAGAGCTGCGTTGCGAGGCCACGCCCCTTTTTATACCAGAGGCGCGTTTGCAGAGTGGTGTAAAAAGAGGGCGTGGCCTCAGACCACCTCTCTGCAATCCAGCTGTGCGGCACTTACTGGAGGTACCTGGTTGACTAGTTGGCCACCAGGGACCCTCAGTATTCAAGGGGAATTAATTCCCCAACTAACAACGCGCCAGGAGGGCATGTTTGCAGAGTGGTGGAAAAAGGGGGCGTGGCCTTTGCCTACCTCTCAGCAATCCCACTGCCTGGGGCTTACTGGAGGTAAGAGGTAAAGGACCCCCAGCGGCGAAGGGGACTTCAATCCCCATTCAAGAGCACGCCAGGGAGTGCGTTTTTAGAGTGGTGGGCAAAGGTGGCGTGGCCTGCTACGAGTAGTTAACAATGCTGCTTTGTGGAACTTACTGGAGGCAATAGGAGGGGTAGTTGGCCCCCAAGGATGTCCTTGGGGCCAACTACCCCTCTTGTTACCTCCAGTAAGTGTGGGATTGCTAAGACGTCTTCGGAGGCCATGCCCCCCTTTCTCCACCACTCTGCAAATGCGCCTCCTGGCAGACTACGGGATGGGGGATGAAGCCTAATTTACTCCTGAGGGAGTTAGGAGGCCATGAAGCCCTCCTGTTACCTCTTGTAAGTCCTACGCAGTGGAATTCCTGAGCGCTGGACGGAGGCCCAGCACCCTTTCTCCACCACTCTGCAAACATGACTACTACTTAAAGAAGCATCTTTCTGCACCTCTGATTTAGAGGTAGTTTTAATCCCCCTGCCCTATTATGTACTAGGGCCTTACAGAGGAGATCATGCCAATCACAGGGGTACCCCAACGCATAGTGTTCCCTAGTGTATGTAGGTGTTTTCACTGTATTCTAAGTGTTTTTTAGCATAGCACTGGCTCTAGGCCTGGCTAGTCAGAGTCAGTTACCACCAGTACCCATCAGTAAAAAGTTAGGGCACCGGATGACTTTGCAACAAAGCCTCTTTCTGCTCCTCTGTTGGTTCTTTCTGCAACTCTCTTGCTTCTTCCTGCACTTTTCTTTGTCTTTCTGGACTGCTGTTGCCTCTTTCTGCATTTCTCTTGCTTCTTTCTGTGCCTTTGTTCCTCTTTCTTCACATGTCCTACCTCTGTAGGCATAGTTGGGAATGAGCATTTAAAAAACCTTTGAAATTCACTAAAAAACATAGGTTTCAGGGACGTTATAGTTAGAAATTAGCATTTAAAAAACCTTTGAAATTTACTGAAAAAAACATAGGTTTCAGGGACGTTACAGTTAGAAATTAGCATTTAAAAAACCTTAGAAAATCTCTGAAAAAAACCATAGGTTTCATGGCCATTATAGTTAGTTGGACTTTTCACTCGTACAAAACCAGAGAAATTCGGCCAGTATAGTTAGCTGAGCTAACTATAACTTGTGCCCCTGCAATGCACTGCTGATGATGGAACATATTACATCATTCATGACACGGTCAGTGACATCACTGATGACATCACTGATGACATCTCAAATGACATCACTGATATCATCACTGGTGACATCATTCACATGATAATCTGATGCACCTCCTCACATCCTAATATAACCTTTGATACACCCACTCTCAAATACAGACTACCATTTTAGAAACCAGAGACACACCAATACCAGTTACTACATACCCACTCACTGATTCCTAGGTCTACACACATCCCCTCATTCACCCATACAGTCACTCATACATGCAGTAACTTATCAATACAGCACTATCATTTGCACTCATACACCTATACAGACACTCACACATCACCACTCATCCATAGAGTTACTCACACACCTAGTCAATCATGCAAAGAATCATTCACACTCCCATTTACTCACCTATACAGTTATACACACACCACCTCACTAATTCATACAGATACTTACACAGACTAACTCTCATATACAATCACTGATACAAGCACACACTCATCCAAACAGCCGCTCTCACAATCACTCACTCTCACGCACGCCCTAGCCTCACCAGAATACATCCTCCTAGGGGACCTGAACTTCCACCTGTAGAAAAACGACAACAACACCACCACCCTGCTCGACACCCTGGCCAACCTCGGACTCAAGAAACTGGTAGACACACCCACCCACCCCATTTTCTCCGCCAGCTACCACATCTCCTTCAGCTGCTCCGCAGAACTACACTGGACCGACCACAGATGCATCCACTTCACCTTCAAAAAGAATACTTCACACCACCGCACGCAACAATTCGACCGCAGATGTTGGAGCAAAATCACCAGAGACCAGCTCCTTTCATCACTGAGCCAGAACCAGCCAGCCGACACCGCTGACCCCAACGACGCAGCCCACAACCTCGCACAATGGATCACCAACTGCGCCGACGACCTCGCTCCACTGAAGAACCCCCAGGCAAGGCCGGCAACAGAACAACATCATGGTTCATAGACGCCCTCAAAGAATCAAAGAAATCCTGCCGGACCCTTGAAAAAACCTGGCGCCACGACCGGACTTCAGAAAACATGACAGCCCTCAAAACGCTACCCGTGAACACCACCAGCTGATCCGCACCACCAAAAGGACATCATTCAAAGAGCGGCTAGACAAGAACACCCACAACAGCAAGGAACTCTTCAGCATCGTCAAAGAGCTCTCCAACCCCAGCGCCAGCAACAACGACATCACACCGTCACAAGACCTTTGCAAGTCCCTCGCCACGTTCTTCTACCTCAAGATTGCAGATATACACGACAGCTTTGGACCCCAGATTCCGCCTCCAGCCACAGAACCAACGACCCCCACGCCACACTCAGCGTATGGACCCCCATCAGTATGGAAGACACCACCCACGTCATAAACTCCATCCACTCCGGCTCCCCCTCTGACCCATGCCCCCATCACATCTTCAATAAAGCCGACAACATCATCGCACCCCACCTTCGGAATGTCATAAACAGCTCCTTCACGTCTGCCACCTTCCTGGAGAGCTGGAAGCACACAGAGATCAACGCCCTTCTGAAGAAACCCACAGCGGACCCCAAAGACCTCAAGAACTTCCGCCCCATCTCTCTTCTTCCCTTCCCGGACAAAGTCATCGAGAAGACCGTCAATAAACAGCTGACTGCTTTCCTTGAGACAAACAACTCCAGTCCGGATTTCGAGCAAACCACAGCACCGAGACCGCCCTCATCGCAGCCACCGACGACATCAGGACCATGATGGACAACGGAGAAACAACCGCCCTCATTCTCCTAGACCTCTCTGCAGCTTTTGACACCGTATGCCATCGCACCCTAAAAACCCGCCTCTTCCACACTGGGATCCAAGGAAAGGCCCTGGACTGGATCACCTCGTTTCTCTCCAACAGAACCCAGAGAGTCCGCCTCCCTCCCTTCCGCTCAAAGGCCACCGATATCATCTGCGGCGTACCCCAAGGCTCCTCTCTCAGCTCAACACTCTTCAACATCTACATGAGCCCCTTCGCAGCCATCGCACGCAAACACAACATCAGCACCATCTCCTACACCGACGACACCCAACTGATACTCTCCCTTACCAAGGACCCAGCCACCGCCAAAACCAACCTCCAGGAAGGAATGAAAGACATTGCAGAATGGATGAAGCTCAGTCGCATGAAGCTGAACTCAGACAAGACGAAGGTCCTCATCCTCGGACAATCCCCCTCCGCCTGGGACAACTCCTGGTGGCCCACAGAGCTGGGCCCCGCACCTACCCCCACGAACCACGCACGTAACCTGGGTTTCATCCTGGACTCCTCCCTCTCGATGACCAGGCAAGTCAACGCCGTATCATCATCGTGCTTCAACACCCTGCGTATGCTCTGAAAAATCTTCAGGTGGATCCCCACCGAAACCAGAAAGACCGTCACCCAGGCCCTCGTCACCAACCAACTGGACTACGGAAACGCCCTCTATGCTGGAACCACAGCCAAACTCCAGAAACTACTTCAGCGCATACAGAACGCCTCCGCACGATTCATCCTCAACATCCCTCGCCACAGCCACATATCCGCCCACCTAAGAAACCTGCGCTGGCTTCCCGTCAACAAAAAGATCACGTTCAGGCTCCTCACCCACGTACACAAAGCGCTCCACGACAAAGGACCCAAATACCTCAACAACCGCCTCTCGTTCTACACCCCCACCCGCCAGCTCCGCTCAGCCAGCCTTGCCCTCACCATCATCCCACGTATGCGCAGAACCACCGCCGGAGGAAGGTCGTTCTCCTACATGGCCACCAAGACATGGATCTCACTCCCCACACACCTCCGACTGACCCAGGACCATCTCACCTTCAGGAAGCACCTCAAGACCTGGCTCTTCGAGAAGTGACAGCACCCCTCCCTTAGCGCCTTGAGACCCTCACGGGTGAGTAGCGCACCCTACAAATGTATTGATTGATTGATTGATCACATATAGTCATTTATATACTGCAACATGCACATATAATGCCTTCCACATATGTAGTTACTCACACATGTACCACTGATACATCAATTCACTCACCAACACGCCCATACACACTCTTACCCACCCATACAGCCCTTCATAGATGCACTCTTGAACCCATACACCCAGTGAATCACCCACTCACACATATATGCACAGAGTCACACACCACCCACCCACCCACACAGACACTCAGGCAGCCATACAGATACTCAAACAACCAATCAATAACCCATATAGACACTTATCTAGCTACTCACCAACCTATGCAGCCGCTTACACACTAAGTGACAGACTGACACAGACATTCATACAGTTTAGTCACTAACCTATGCATTCAGTAAAAGACGTTTAATCACTCACTTATACAGTCAGTCATGCACCTACCAAATCATCCATTCAGACACTTATACACCCACTCATTCTTTAATAGACCTCGGCATATGTATGTATGTGTGTATTTATATATATATATATATATATTACCTACTGGCAGTCGCCAGTAGGTAGTTATAGTTAGGACCTATTTTCCATAGGAAATTCGCAACATTCTATTTGGAATAACATTGGCGTCGATTGATGAATCTTCGCGAAACGGTGATTCATCAAGGGGGGGCCGAGAAAAAAGGGGGGTCCCAAAACGCGTTTTACCCATGCATTCTCCCATAGGACCTGTTGATGCAGCTACAGCCCGAATTGCTGAATGGAATGACACCAAATTTGGCAAAGAGGTAGTCCTCAGTTCAGACTCGTGCCTTTTGCTTAAATGGTGCAAATCCGTTCAGTAGTTCCTGAGAAAATCAAAAGTAAAATCACATATATATCTGGGCGTAGCCTAACTACACATCTCATCGTGAGATCTGATTGGCTGTCAGCACTTCATCCAAGAAGTTTTGGCAGCCATCTTGGGACCAATATACATGAGAGCACCTCATTAAAAAGCATTGCAGTTAATAGAAGGTTTTAAGACTTTAGTTACATTATAAATCATTTGTTGATTGTACCCTACTCATTTTAGGATTTGTGGTGTGTTCTAAGGTGATTTTACCATGTGAAAAAGCCTTCTGCTGTGATATCATGAATCATGTTTGAGAGAACTATTATCTCATGCTTTTCCCACTGAGGTTTGGAAGGTGATCTATAAGCTAAACTGAGAGCATATTTTCTGTAAATTCACCTTATCTTTCTCAGTCATGTGAGAATGAAGTCTGACATTCTCAGTAAAACATGTACATCCAACAAGGGCAGAGACTGTCAGTTGATTCCTTTGTGTTCTACTGCAGCTTCCCAGAGTGTTCTAAAGAACAACTAGAGCGCTAACAGTCCTACTTATGACAAACGTATGGCATACCTGAAGCCATCTTGTTTGGAATAAAGTGGTAACTCTTCAAACATTTAATTTAAAAAGGAACAAAATGAGGGGGTTCATTTTGCCATAGAAAGTATGATTAGTGCTGCAGAAAGAAAAATTAGGGCACATTTTGAGTGGCTTCTCAAATCCTCTTCTATTTCATTAAAAATGTCTGACATGCAGACTGAAACATGCACTTTCAATACCAGCAGCAGACTTCCCTGGTGAGCAGTAGCTTTACTACAGTGATCTAATAAGCAACTAGAGTGCTAACATTCTGAATGTATGGCAAATGTGTGACACATCTGAATGCCTTCTTGATGAAATCAAAGTAAAAAACTGAAAGCATTTCCTACTGAGGAGACTGCAGTAAATAAGCAAATTAGGAAACATCATAACAAATAAATCTCCCAAGATGTCCACCAGAGACAAAAGAGCCCAAATGTAGCACAAATATCACCCAGATGTAGCCCACATGTAGCCCAATGACAGAAGTGTGCAAAACACTTATTTTTTGTGTATTTGCAGTTTTATAAAGTGCAGACTTGTCAGGTATTGGAGTGCTTTACATGAGCATTGGTTACATCACACAAGATCAAATTCATTTTGGTTGTAGACATGGGGAGATTAAGTGATTTGACCAGAATCACAGAATGTTGAGCTGAAGCAGAAACTCCAACCTGGTTCCCCAGTTGCAAAGTCTGCAGTCCTGGAAGTAACACCACATCCTCTCCCCTAGGTGCAACATGTAATCAAGTGGTCAACTGGATAAAAAAACATAAAGATTACAAATAATTTAAAAGTTCTTTGCCGCTATTTGAAAACTCAGAAAATATATCCTCATTTTAGTTTTTTAGAGCACTAACCATAATTTTGATGCAAATAAGACCCTCTCATATATGTAATTTCTAAAGGAAATACTCTAGGTGTGACAGTTTTGATTACATCAAGATGACGTCAGGCGTTCCACACTTTTGTAATAAATATAGAATGTTAGCAATCTAGTTGTTCATTGGGATACTGTTGAGAGGCAGAGGCCAGGGGCACGGACTCTAAAAATTGAAGGCAGGTAGGAGAGTGCAGAGGCAACAATTTGACCACACTGGGCAGGCAGGAAGGGCAGTGGCAGCACAACAGACTATGAAGGGCAGTGGAAAGGGGGGCAGGGGCAACAAACCAACAATACAGGACTGGCAAGAGAGGCTGTGGCAATATAATGAACCATTGTGGGCAGAAGGAAGAGGCAGTGGTAGTACAACCATACATGCCAACAGACCCGTTTCAGCCAGGAAACGTCCAATGTTTTTAAGCTCAAATGGTCTTTATTTGATCTGTCTCCTGTCTACAATCTCCTCTTTTTCAATGTAACTCAAAGGGGAAAATCAATACCCCAGTTTTTTTTCAAAATCTCCCTCTTACCAAGTTCAAAATGTTCGCAAGTATGGTACATTGGATCATGGTAGGCAGGAGGAATTGGGGTAGGGACATGGACTCGGATAACAGAGGACAGGAGGGACATGGAGAGGTGCACCAAACTGACCCTACAGGGCAGGCATCAGGGTTTGCAGCAGCACAATACACCACACTGCGCATGCGGGACGGGAGTGCAGCACAACAATCCATAGAAAGCAATAGGGAGGGGACAGGACCATGCCCATGGACAACAGAGAACAGAGGGGAATGAGGCAATGGTAGCTAGCTGACCATAATGGACAGACAGGACATAAAGCTGCAGCATAACAGACCATAATGGACAGGAGGGACGGATCAGGGGCATTACAATGGAACAGACATGTCAGGAGGGAGGGAATAGGGGTCTGCACATGGAAACAGAGGGCTGGGGGAAAGGGGGCAGGGCAGGAGCAGCAAGATGACAATGGAGGTCAGGCAGGATGGGCACTAGAAACAAGACACACCATGGAGAGCAACAATGAGACCATGATGGCATACACACAGACCATGGAGGGAAGGTGGGAGGGGGTCAGGGGCAGCTAGCTGACCACACAGGGAAGGTGGGAGGGGCCATGGCAGCACAGAAGACCATGCATGGCAAGCGGGAGGGTTAGTGGCAGCACAATGGCTATGATGGGCAAGAAGGATGGTGCAGGGGCATGCACAAAGGACCATGGAGGATAGGAGGGAGGGTCAGGACCTGGGCACAGACAAGAGAGTTCAGGGGAAGGGGCCTCACAACAGACCGCACAGGGCAGGCAGGAGGAGCAGTTGCAGCACAACAGACCAGGGAGAGCAGAAGGGTGTGGCAGTAAAATAGACCATGGAGGACAGGAGGAAGGGGATAGGGGCATGGCATGTGGACAGGCAGGGTAGAGGTGGCAGGGACAGGTTACAGTCATCTGACAATGCTAGGCAGGTGGGAGGGGAGTGGCAGCTCAACAGAACACTCAGAGTAGATAGGAGTGGCAGGTCCATGGAACTTGGTGGGCAAAAAGGATGGAGCAGGGGCATGCACAAAGACATCGGAGGGAAGGGGGAAGGAGAATAGGGGCAGCAAGCTAAGCACAGAGGCTAAGCAGGAGGTCAATGATGGGCCATAGAATTGGGCAATGGAGGGCAGGAGGAGTAGACTGGTACATCATGCTAAATGGAGGGCAGTGGCAGCACATCAGACCATGCATGGCAGGAGGGAGGAGGCTAGTCCATGGATTCAGACACCAGAGGATAGGGAGGAGGTGGATGGGGCAGCAAGCTAACTGTTCAGAGAAGGTGGGTATTAGGAACTGTATTGTTTTTAAAATGTGTGTCTGTCCGAACTACTTAAAATATGAACAAGTATGCAGCATAATCTCACTTTTATTCAGGATGAAGAGGACGTTTGTGACTGTGACTCCAGGCTCACTTGGCAGAAACAGCCCCTGACCCTCCACCCCTAGCGCAAAATGTAATGCCCGTGAAAAGGGTAGGTGGACGCAGTGTTATATAGAACATAGTCCTGAGAGCACGATTGAAAATTAAAAATAGATATGGTATATGGTATAAACTATGCACCAAAAACTGTGATATAAGATGAACCGGGGCGTGAAATATAATATGCAATACATTGTGCGCAATGACAGATTCATTGGAGAGCGCAAGATAGCACAGGCACTAGCGCGTGCTATGTGATATGCGCCTTGGAGTGTAATATGCACAGGGCAGTGTTGTGTAACCTAATTAGTCTCTAAAGTTGGAATATAAAATATGTGCTGGGGAGTGTAACGTTGCATATGCACTGTGCCAAAGATATGGATCCCAGATTGTAATATGTATGGCATAGCGCTGTGCGTTATAACATAGGCATCGAGGAAGGCACGCTAGATGGGGCAATATAACCCGTGCGAAGGCAAGTGTGGCATGAAATTTTCACGGGGCGGTGTTACAGTGCACATGGGCTAGAGAGTGTCATAGCATGCGCACTAGCTGGTGGAATACAACACATGTAAGGCACTCGGCAGGCACTGGTGGGTGTAACACAGCATTGGGCTCAGCCAGGAGCACGCTGTGACTCTCAAGTGAGGTTCGTCTCCTTTCCAGAGAGTAAAATAAAAAGTATTACACATCCGGCGGTGGATGTGTATTTTATTAACCGTGAGGGGGGTTTCTTGCATAGTTTGGTCGAATTTTTGTCGAATCCCCTTTGAATGGCTTGGTGTGCGTGTTTATTAAATGTGCCCGTCAATAGCTACCCATGTTTGTATAAATAAACGACAAGGGTGTCTACTTGGAGAGTACCCACAGGCGGGGGCGCCGGGATTAGGCACGGTAGGGCATCAGACACGTCAGAGCTTCACTAGCGGTGTAAATACTTTCCATGTGGATTCATTCTATGCATAGTCGCCTTTTAATGAATATCACGCAAATCGTCATGGTGATAGGTACGTACGGTTTGTCCAGCATGTCCCAGGTGTCTCTATAAATATATATTTTTTTAAAATAATAAAATACAAAGACCGGCCCCGGGGGATGGGGTCCCCGGGGCCATAATTGGCCTGAGGAGGGGGGCAACGCAGCCCCCTTCTAAAGAATTAAAAAAAAAAAAAAAGGCCATGACCCGGGGGTTGGGGTCCCCGGGGCTGATTAAGGCCTTGGGAGGGCTGAATTAATTTATTTCAACAACAAAAATTAGGGTGCAGGCCCTGGGGGATGGGGTCCCCAGGGCCAGTAAATTAGAAAAAGAAGGGGGGCCATACAGCCCTCCTTCTTAAAAAAATTAAATAAATAAAAGACCGGCATCGCGCCGGAGGCCACGCCCCCTCCTTGCAGCACTCTGCAAACGTGCCCCCTGGCCAGTTGTAAGTTGGGGAATTAATTCCCCTTCAATACTGAGGGTCCCTGAGAGCCAACTAGCCCAACAGGTATCTCCAGTATGCGCCAGGGAGCTGCGTTGCAGACAGGTGTTCTGAGGCCACGCCCCTTTTTACACCTCTATGCAACGCAGCTTTGTGGCGCTTTCTGGAGGTACCTAGTGGGCTAGTTTGACCCTAGGGACCCTTAGGATTCAAGGGGACTTAATCTCCCAACTTATAAAACGGCCACAGGGCGTGTTTACACAGTGGTGAAGGGAGGGGACGGGGCCTGAGGTGACGTGTGCAAACACGCCTTATGGCGCGTTTTAAGTTGGGGAAAAAATTCCCCTTCAATCCTGAGGGCCCCTGGGGGCTAACTAGCCCACCAGGAGCTTCCAGTAAGCGCCACTGAGCTGCGTTGCAGAGAGGTGGTCCAGGCCGTGCCACTTTTTACACCTCTCTGCAACGCAGCTCTGTGGTGCTTACTGGAGGTACCTAGTGGGCTAGTTGGACCCTAGGGACCCTCATTATTCAAATGAACTTAATCTCCCAACTAAAAACGGCCACAGGGCGTTTTTACACAGTGGTGAAGGGAGGGGACGGGCCTGAGTTAACGTGTGCAAACAAGCCCTGTGGTGCGTTTTAAGTTGGGGAAATAATTCCACTTCAATCCTGAGGGAAGCTGGGGCCCAACTAGCCCACCAGGTGCTTCCAGTAAGCGCCACTGCGCTGCGTTGCAGAGAGGTGGTCTAGGCCGTGTCCCTTTTTACATCTCTCTGCAACGCAGCTCTGTGGCGCTTACTGGAGGTACCCAGTGGTCTAGTTGGACCCTAGGGACCCTCAGGATTCGAGGGGACTTAATCTCCCAACTAAAAACAGCCACAGGGCGTGTTTACACAGTGGGGAAGTGAGGGGACGAAGCCTGAGGTGTTGTGTGCAAACACGCTTTGTGGCACGTTTTAAGAGGTTATTTTAATTCCCTTCCCTATTATATACTAGGGGCTTACAGAGGAGGTCATGCTGATCACAGGGGGACCCCAACACATAGTGTTCCCTAGTGTATGTAGGTGTTTTCACTGTATTCTGAGTGTCTTTTAACATAGCACTGGCTCTAGGACTGGTTAGTCAGACTCAGTTACCACCAGTATCCGTCTGAAAAAGTTGAGGGTACAGGATGATTTTGCAACAAGGCTTCTTTCTGCTCTTCTGTTTGTTCTGTCTGCACGTTATCCTTCTTCCTGCACTTTTCTTCGTCTTTGAGGACTTCTGTTGCTTCTTTCTGCATTTCTTTTTTTTCTTTCTGTGCGTTTTTTCTTCGTTCTTCATATGTCCTATCTCTGTAGGCATAGTTAGAAATTAGCATTTAAAAAACCTTTGAAATTCACTGAAAAAACCATAGGCTTCAGGCACGTTATAGTTAGGAATTAGCATTTAAAAAACCTTAGAAATTCACTGAAAAAACCATAGGTTTGAGGGGCGTTACAGTTAGCTGGACTTTTCACTCGTACAAAACCATTGAAATTCCCCCGTTATAGTTGGTTCAGCTAACTATAACTTGCGTGCCCGCAATGCACTGCTGATGACGTCACATATTACATCACTCATGACATGGTCAGTGACATCACTCATGACATCACTGATGACATCTCAAATGACATCACTGATGACATCATCCTTGTGATAGAGTGGCAGACCTGCTCTCCCGCTAATATAACCTTTGATACACACATTCAAAAATAGAAACTAAAATTTTCAAAACAATGGACATACCAATATCAGTTACAACAACCTATTCAGTAATTCTAAGATCCACATACACATCCACTCATTCACCAACAGTCCTATACAGTCACTCATACATGTACTCACTCATCATATGTACTCATACACCTATACATCCTGTTACACAACGCCACTCATCCATAGAGTTACTCACACACATAGTCACTCATGCTAATAAAGAACCAAACATCCATTTACTTGCATATACAGTTATACACACACCACCACACTTACTCCTACAGAAACGTACACATACTTAGTCTTTTAAACAATCACTTATAGAAACACATACTTATTCATGTAGGAACTCTTTCAATCTCTCACTCTCACATATACTCACTTATATACACCAATAGTCACATATACTAGTTTAAAACATATGTAGTTACTCATAAAGACACTATTGAGACAGTCATTCACTCACTAACACCCCCATGCACACACTCATCCACCCATACAGTCCTGCACACATGCTGTCTTCAACACATACAAACCGAGAGTCACTCATTCATGCACCTATGCACTACGTAATACCCCCCACCGAACCATACAGACACTCAGACACTCATACTGATACTCAAAAAACCAACTAATAACCTATATAGACACTCATTTAGCTACTCACCAACCCATGCAGCCAATTATACACAAAGTGAGAGACTGATACAGATATTTACATATTTAAACATTACTCACTAAGCCATGTATTCACTAAGATACACTTAATCAGTCAGTTATACAATCAAATTTTCAAAAACAAATCATCCATTTAGACACTTATATACCCATTTATTCTTCCATCGACCTTGAGATATACATATATAAAACATATGTAATTTTCAGGAAAACACACATTCACTGGATGATGTCATCAGTGATGTCATCCGTGATGTAATTTGAGATGTCATCAGTGATGTCATGAGTGATGTCACTGACCATGTCATGAGTGATGTAATATGTGACGTCATCAGCAGTGCATTGCGGGCGCGCGAGTTATAGTTAGCTGAACTAACTATAACGGGGGAATTTCAATGGTTTTGTACGAGTGAAAAGTCCAGCTAACTATAACGCCCCTGAAACCTATGTTTTTTTCAGTGAATTTCTAAGGTTTTTAAATGCTAATTCCTAACTATAACGTGCCTGAAACCTATGTTTTTTTCAGTGAATATATATATATATTATATATATATATATATATATATATATATATATATATATATATATATATATATATATGAGACACATTTAAACTTTACAGAAACAAACAGTCACTGGATGATCTCATCAGTGTTGTCATCAGTAATGTCATTTGAGATGTCATCAGTGATGTCACTGACCATGTCATGAATGATGTAACATGTGACGTCATCAGCAGTGCAATGCAGGGGTGCGAGTTATAGTTAGCTCAGCTAACTATAACGGCTGAATTTCTCTGGTTTTGTATGAGTGAAATGTCCAACCAACTATAACGGCCATGACAGCTATGTTTTTTTTCAGTGAATCTCTAAGGTTTTTTGAATGCTAATTTCTAACTATAACGTCCCTGAAACCTATGTTTTTTTCAGTGAATATATATATATATATATATTCTCCATTATTCTATGTATTATATATATATATATATATATATATATATATGTGTGTATGTATATATATATATATATATATATATATATATATATATATATATATATATCCAAAAAGCGCTTCTCCCCTTCCGGACGGCTTGGGACCCACGTAGAGTGGTGCACACACCGGCAGGGAAATCCGGTTCGTAATCTCATTAGAACCAACGTTTCAAATAAGTGCACTCTCAGAAACACAAAACTCCGTACCAAGGTGAAATCGCCGTTTATTCACAACGCGTTTCGCTCGCCCTCGAGCTTGATCACGTGAATGTAGGCTGACGAATGGCAATGCAGTTAAGTAGAAAACAACAACAGTCATTGAAAGGTGGACTAATGTGCTGGGTGCAGCGGACATCTTGTAACGGTGTGAATGCACTTGAAAGAACTGTTCCCAAACATCGTCTCAGTGACCAGATAGCGTGAAATACAATATCTTAACAATTGGCGCTGCATGTTGTCACACGGACTGACTAATTTGAACAATGGAACCACAATAGTTATAAGTGTACTGTGCTCTGTGTTAAAAATAAAATAAAATAAAATAAAATAAAATAAAACACAGATGTGTTGAAGCTCGCATTCTCATAATAAACAAAACGAGGTAAGAGAAACCTGTGATCCGCATGATTGGCAGTTCACACAGGAAAATTGCAAAATACTAACTAATGGGGGTCTAGTGCCCCGTGTTGTACACAACGAGCATCTCAAGCATCAGTCAGTTACATCTCATGGGGTTATGGTATTTTGTACGGTTCCAAAGTCCAAAAGAAATGTCCATCTTGATCACGTTGTCATAAAGGATATACATAATGCATAAAATGACATTGAAAGGTAAATACCAAAGCGTCATCCTCATGTGCTCGTGTTTTCAATGATGAGGTTGCAATCATTTCTGCCATCCGAAAAGATAATAGAAAGAAGTGAGTGATGTACAGGTTCCTGTGTCATGTGAGGAATTGATAAATATCTTGTGCTGGTGAAATTTGATAGAAGGGCCAAGTCCTTGGCTCAAGTGACTAAAAAGAAACACAGGAAACAAAAATTAGGAAAGAAGATAAAAGAGGAAGAGCATTCAGTCATAGAGCAAAGGATAGTAACTGGTAGTGAGTATCTATGATAGTGACACCCTCATGAATAAAGGGAGGGGATAACATCACTCGCACTAATAACAGCCACCCATCCAGCAATGTGACTATAACATATGCCACGGCTGTGTTTCTGAGAGTGCACTTATTTGAAACGTTGGTTCTAATGATATATATATATATATATATATATATATATATTACCTACTGGCGGTCGCCAGTAGGTAGTTATAGTTAGGACCCTGTTTCCATAGGAAAACCGCAACATTCTATTTTGAATAACTTTGGCGCCGGTCGACGAATCCTCACGAAATTTTCAAAATAGGTGGGGCGCTACGCTCCGCTCCTACCCTGAAAGTCTCGGGGGATTCGTCAAGCGGGGGCTGAGATAAAAGGGGGGTCCCAAAACGCGTTTTTCCCATGCATTTTTCCATAGGACCTTTAGACACAGCTACAGCCCGAACGGCTGAACAGAGTTCCTTGAAATTTGGCAGAGAGGTAGTCTACAGGTCAAGGAAGTGCCTTTTGTAGGTTTGGTGTAAATCTGTTCAGTAGATTCTGAGAAAATAGCCTTTAAATCAATATATATATCTGAGCCAGCTTACGGTGCGCTTACGGTGCGCTTACCGTACGCGTACGGTGACGTGCGCGAGCGCGATTCTGATTGGCTGTTAGATCTTAGTAAACATTCGAATCGGTCGAAACCAGGAAGCGGCGGCCGCCATTTTCTCTCTCGGACTCTGAGGGGGGGATGAAAAACAAAGAGAATAAACATGTAAAGGGACTGTTTAGACAGCTCCCAACCACCTCGGCTTGCTAAATGTGTCCCCACAGAACCCCCAAGGCCAAAAATTCATTTTTATTTTTTTACGAAAATTCGCCGATTACGCTTACCGTACGCGTACGGTAAAAAAATTAATTTAAAAAAAAATTATCCACACTCTCCCCACCCCGTGTGCAAATGGTGCCCGAAGGACACCATTTGTGCATGGCATATTATATATAATTTAAACTGAATATAAATGTTTATCTTTCACAACGAAGCGCATAATATGTCCACCACGTGCGCACGGTGCGCGAAGCGCATCGAGCGTACATGGCCCATCCACGGCACTAACTGCGTAAAGTGGGCGCGCGGTGCGCAAAGCGCACCGCGTGCTCAGTGTGCGCGCACGGTGCGCGAAGCGCACCGTGCGCGCACGGAACGAACTGCGTTAAGTGGGCGCGCACGCCACGAATGGCGTAAAGTAACTTAGCATTTAAAAAAACGTACAAATTCACTGAAAAAACCATAGGTTTCACACACGTTATAGTTAGGAATTAGCATTTAAAAAACCTTGCAAATTCACTGAAAAAACCATAGGTTTCACACATGTTATAGTTAGCTGGACATTTTACTGATAAAAAACCAATGAAATTCCCCCGTTATAGTTAGTGCAGGCAACTATAACTCACGCGACCGCAATCCTCTGCTGATGACATATGTGTCTTTATGAAAAAAAAATATTTGTAATATATGTATAGCTAAAATTTAATGGAAGAAGACATAGGCAAATAAGTGTCTAAATACAGTATTAGCATCAGCAGAGGATTGCGGTCGCGTGAGTTATAGTTACCTGCACTAAATATAACGGGGG
Organism: Triturus cristatus; assembly: GCF_964204655.1. NCBI lineage: Eukaryota > Metazoa > Chordata > Amphibia > Caudata > Salamandridae > Triturus > Triturus cristatus. Next base: position 1,024,394,928 of record NC_140590.1, read on the forward strand.
AATTTCATTGGTTTTTTATCAGTAAAATGTCCAGCTAACTATAACATGTGTGAAACCTATGGTTTTTTCAGTGAATATATATATATGTATAATTTAACAATGCCGTCCAAGGCAAACGGCGCGCTCTTTCACAGCTGGTGCACGTGGACCAGCCCCGAGCTCCAATTCTCCACCAAAGTAATAACATGCTGCACTCTCCCAGGGTTTGTTGTCTAAATAAAGATTTATTCAACAAGCCATGTATTACTCCTTCTCCACCTACGCGTTTCAACCAGCAGGTCTTGGTCACGGTGTCCAAGACCTGCTGGAAGAAATGCATAGGTGGAGAAGGAGTAATACATGGCTTGTTGAATAAATCTTTATTGAAACAACGAACCATGGGAGAGTGCAGCATGTTAATTACTTTGGTGGAGAAATATTACCAACTGGCGGTCGCCAGTAGGTAGTTATAGTTAGAACCTAGTTTCCATAGGAAAAGCATTTATTGATTTGCTAATACCTTGGCGTCGTTTGATGAAGCTTTGCAAAATTCTCCCCAAAAAAAGTCTATCCAGGTCAGCTCCTATCCTGAAAGTTTGGGGGAGATTTGTGAAGCGGGGGCTAAGAAAAAAGGGGGTCCCAAAACGCGTTTGCCCCATGTTAATTTCCATAGGAAATTTTGAGACAGGCTACAGTCCGAACTGCTGAACGGAATAACCCCAAATTTGGCAAAAAGGTAGTGCTTGGTTCACAAAGCGACCCTTTGTGACATGGTGTAAATCCATTCAGTAGTTGCTGAGAAAATCAAAAAATAAAAATATTGATATCTATGGCCAAGGAGGGTTCACGAACCCTCCCGACCACGAGCTTTATTCTAATTGGCTGTCAACACTCTAAACCAGGAAGTGTTGGCAGCCATCTTGTGACTCGGTAGAACAGAGTCACAAGAAAACAGTAAATCAAAGGTGAAAAAAAAGAAAAGGGGGCAGGGTAGAAACACCCTGACCCCCTTGGCCTGCTCAGGGGAGCCCACAAGGACCCCCCAGGGCCCCAAAAAGCATTTTTTTTTTAAACAAATCGGCCGAATTCGTGCTGGGTGCGTGAATCCGGATGAAAAATAAAAAAAACAACGAAGCGCGGACTACCGCGCTTCCTTATTTTAAAGCCCCCGGGTGGGCCAGGTCCCGGGGGCCATGCAAAAAATGTGTAGCGGGTGCCCCCACAGCCCCGAGGACCGCCACCTCCCCAGGGCCTAATTTATGTTTTGCGGGGGGCACGCAGCCCCCAGTAGCCCCGGGGACCGCCACCTCCCTGGGGCTTTGCAAACATTGGGAGGGGGTCTGCGCAGCCCCCCTCCTGGAGCCTTTAATGGCCCTGGGGACCTCCACACCCCAGGGCCGGCTCCTGCAGTGTCCCAGGGTGCCCATTCCCGGGACACTGCTGTTTGCTATGGTAGGGCGGGAGCACAGCTCCTGTCCGACCATAGCAAACTTGCTTTGGTGTCCCTGCTCTCGCTTCCAAAATCCAAAGCAGAATTGCTTTTCCACAAGGGGAGCTGCATGTCAGCAGCTCCCCGTGTGGAAAAGCAATGCCGGCTCCCGCAGAAGGAGTGGAGCCGGCAGGGACTGTGGGGGCATTGGGGCTCCTCCCACAGTCCCCAACGGAGTGGCCAGGCCCTGGGGGATGGGGGCCCCGGGGCTAGAAGTGGCCCGGGAGGGGGGCCACGTGGCCCCCCTCCCCTTAAATAAAAAATAAATAAATAAAAAAAGAGAGCATAAGTGGCCTGAGGAGGAGGGCCACACTGCCCCCTCAGGAAAAAAAAATTAAAACGGATGGCCAGGCCCCGGGGGATGGGGTCCCCGGGGCCATAATTGGCCGTGGGAGGGGGGCCATGCGGTCCCCCACCACATAATTGACTTTTTAAAAAAGGGTGCAAGGCCCTGGGGGATGGGGTCCCCGAGGCCAAAAGTGACCAAGGGAAAGGGGGCCATGCAGCCCCCCTCCCAAATAAGGACAAATAAAAGGAAAATAAAGGAACTGGCAAATCGCCGGAGGCCCCCGTAAAAAGGGGCGTGGCCTCGGATCACCTCTCTGCAACGCAGCCCTGTGGCGTTTACTGGAGGTTCCTGGTGGGCTAGTTGGCCCCCAGGTACCCTCAGGATTCAAGGGGACTTAACACCCTAATTTAAAACGCGCCACAGGGCGTGTTTGCACACTTGTCATATCAGGCCCCGCCCCCTCCCTGCACCACTGTGCAAACAGGCCCTCTGGCGCGTTGCAAGTTGGGGGATTAACTCACCTTGAATCCTGAGGGTTTCTGTCACTGACCATGTCATGAATGATGTAATATGTGACATCATCAGCAGTGCATTGAGGGAGCGCAAGTTATAGTTAGCTGAACTAACTATAACGGTGGAATTTCTATGGTTTTGTAAGAATGAAATGTCCAGCTAACTATAACGTCCCTGAAACCTATGGTTTTTTCAGTGAATATATATATCTCAAAGAAAAGTCTCACAAAAGCGTGCTCAGCTCGCAGCGGGTGCTTCTTCTCACGTGTGGGTAGGCTCATATATATCTACATAAAATTGTAGAGCACTCATGGGGTTAGAGAAAATTCCAGCAGAAAGGATGACACGGTCTTCAAAGCCACATAGTCAAGCACTACATAAAAGAAGAAGCAATTTGGAGTTGGAGTTATTGGCATAATAAATGCCATTGTTTTTTAACTAGCCATGTTGCAGGGTGTGGTAGCATATGTGGCCAAAAGAGGTCCCATGGGACCTCTTTTGGCCACATATGCTACTGCACCATTGCTAGGTAAAAGACATTGGCATTTATAATGCCAATAACTCCAATAAATGTGAGACCTAGTGCATAGTGTTAAAAGAAAGGTGCTGCTTGCAAAAGTCTATTTTTTTTATTGCAAGCTTTTTGCAAGCAGCATAACACACTGCTTACTAAAAACATATAATATTGAAACAATATACTTTGATGAGCCAAGCCCAAAGAAAAGAAAAGCGTTGCTCGCCAAAGTCTATCTTTTCAATGGGAAAAACCCCCCCGAAAAACAGACCTTTGTCTTTGAATGCATGGCAAATGGGCAAGATAAAAGCAAGATTTACAGCCGTGTTTACAACAGAGCTCTGTAAACCACGATCACTGGTCTCCAGTGCTCCACTTTAAATAAACAAATAGTGCCACAAACTGTCTAAGTAACAACACATGTAGCATGGGCAGTCCTTGAAAATGAGTGGAGCTTAAAGCCCATATCCTAAACACAACATGTCTCTCAGAGACAGCGCAAACACTGCCTAGGCGAGACCTAAAAAGGGGCTACATCTAAATTGTCAACTAAGTCTGATAGAGGACAAGGGGGACTTTTTAAGCCATCTGTGTCCACCACGCCAGAGTCTGTTCCATCTTGCTCAAATGGGTCTTTCACCTCTGGTGTTGTAAATTGCTCAAATGGGACTCTTACTCCTGGTGTTGCTGGTGCATATTGATTGGAATGAGCTGTTGGATATTATAAAAGCTACAGTTGCTGAATGTATTTCCCCTTTAATTTCCCATTTACAGAACTTGCAGGATGCCATTGCTCAGTTATCCTGGTCCCAGACAACGTTTTTTGCTCAGCTGACTCCTGTGCTGGTACTGGCAAAGGATTTAGCTGGGTCTTCGTCTTTGAGCAGCGCTGCTGCCCCAGGCCATAACATCATGTAAGGTCCTTCAACTACTAGGAACGCCTAGCCCTCTCTTGCAAATGAGATGGGAGTTCAGACTGCAGGATCTAATAGTGTGGGGGCCGAAAGGCAACCTGCAGCATGGGCTGGCTTTCAATCAGGAGGAGGCGTGTCTTGTATCAACACCTTTCCTAATGAGTCCTGCCTCAATCTTCCACCTGAACGTTGCCCGTATATAGCTGTGTTATGGTGTGCTGTGCTTGCAGTCTACAAGGGAGGAACACAGCGTCAAACGTAAAAATAAAGTTTGTCATTGGTTGTCTTCTAACGTGGACTTTAAACTGAACGAGTTCAATGACATTCTGTTTGTCAGGAGAGTTCGGTGGGTTGGTCCTGCTAGAAAACAACGGGGACTGTACATATCCTGGCCTAGCTCGTTGCCTACTAAAATCTGGTGCTGCAATGAATTTGTTGGGTGTGAAAATCAATACTGTACCATTGAGCTATTTCTATGAACATTTACAAAGGTTGAGGGGGGTGGGGTGAGGGCCTGTGCTATCCAGACCCTTGGAGTGGCAGAACTTTGCTGTACCGACCCTAAATCACTTCCTTCCTCTGTCTGATTTGTCGAATGTGGATTGATGCCCCAACCTCACTTGGGATCGAATGACCCCATTGTAGAAGAGTTAGGGCATCAGGGGGACAATTATATGTATTCTGAATTGGTTGTTAGTACCCCTGTGGTAGTAAGAAAACTCAATCTACGTCCACCTATTCCTGAAGAAATATCTGTGCCCCTTGGAAAATTGCCCTCACAGAATATGGTTGGGTTAATTTCTAATCTACCTTGTGATGAGGAGCATAAGCTTGTTACTGACAATGGGGGGGGGGGGGGCAAATGCAGATAGCTCAACACGACGGCAGGTCAGCAGGCTCAGAGGTGGACATTAAATTTGTATCCTGGAATATAGCGGGTCTGAGGAAGAAACTGAAAAATGTAGAATGCGTGATGGAAATCAGCAGGTATGGTTTGATATGTTTGCAGGACACATGGGAGGTACAGGCCAGCTGTTTGGGTGGCTTTCGCTCTTTCATTCTCCCGCCATTCCTTTTAGGGTGTGCTGAGCAAAAGGAGGCCTTGTTACTTCGGTTTTGAACACCTTCGAAAAAGTGTGCCAATTTCATAGTGCCTCCCTATTTCCATTGTTTGGTTTGCGAAATGCACAATGATGGAGATTTGTTAATTGTACAATTTTACAATTTTTACAATCATTGCTTTTCTGGAAACATGGCCCAGGTAGTGTGCTCGTAATAGTCCAAGTTGAGGTCCATCCAATCCCAACACCCCAAAGTTTTGAATGTAATTTGGATGAATGACTTTAATGTGCATTACTGCCCGAGGTTTGAAAAATATGCGTGTGGACTAATGGATAATTAAGGTGAGTCATTGGTTCATTTTGAGCACAAATAATATAGGGACCCTCTGAATGGTCTCTTGGTAAAAATTAATCTAATAATAAGAAACAATGGTGATACTCAGAGAGCATGTTTGGCTAGTACCTTTGGGGACCCTGATAGGGGCACTATGATAGATTATATTAGTGCCTCAGAATCTTTTTGTATATTGCTCTCTGAGTCCGAAGTACTTTTTTCAGGGTTTAATGACCATGCTTGGTTGTCATGCTCTCTGAGGAGGGGGGGTTTATCAAAAATCAATCGAATAGTGGTTCCTAAACCAATGTTAGTTAGTAAAAATGGCTTTTCTCTGAGGCGGGAAACAGTTGAGGTCTCCTCAGAGGTGTCTGCTTGCCTGAATACAGAACTTCAACTGGGACAGGTTATTTCTGCTTTCAAGGATATCCTTTCACACATAAAACAACATCTGGCACATGATAGTCATCCTACAAAGCAACCGACTCCAGGCTGGCTCGACTCGTCGTGCTCAGGGGCATTAGCCAAACTGCACATAGCCCTTTGTGAGGAACCAAGTGATAGGGTGCTGGTGAGAAGGCTGCGCATAGTATACAAACAGGCTAGATGTGTTACATTGAAGCCCTTGAAAGAACAGGCCTGGGAGGATCTTCGGGAAGCAAGTCTAGCTAGAGATAGTGCTAGAATTCTGGAATGTGGTGAATGCCCCACATTTTAAGGACCCTAAAGGTCCTTCTTTAGCAGTACATGTAGGTGAAGCGGGATGGATAGACCATTTTATGAAGATAAATCAGTGTAGGACTGTCACCTTATAGGCTGCAAACGATCCAGCCCCTGGGGAAGGTGATCTCCCTTGGTTTTTGACTTAGAGGAGGTAAAGAGGAATCTGGGGGAATGTAGTAGCCTTAAGGCCCCCGGCGCCGATGGGGTACCAGTGGGTGTTTTCTTGTAGAACCAAGATCTATAGGCTGCGCTTTTGGTGGTTGTACTTAATGCCATAGTAAAGGTTAGCAATTTGCTTCTTGGAACCAATTGGTAATTTTCCTGATTTACAAAAAAGGAGATAAGCCTTGCCCCAAAAACTATAGCTCGTAACTTGATTCCAAAGCAAAACTAATGAGGCCTCTATTGCTACACAGATTGAAGGAATGGGCATAGTCAAATAACATTTTAGTAGACGTACAGTATTGTTTTAGGAAGGGCAGGGGTACAGTAGACCAGTGCCTAAACTTGAGTTTGGTGATAGGCAAGTATGTGGTGGCAAACAAGGTGCTTTCTAGCTGGCCTTTGTGGACCTTACAGTCATCTTTGATTACATTTCTCACTCTAAATGTGGTCCATTATGGCTAAGATGGGTATTGAAGTCCCCCTTTAGTACTTTTATAAGAGAGCTGTACTCTGGGGCCTTTGCCTGTATGCAATTTGGCCAGGAAGGTAAATGTACAAACCACTTTAAGATTGAGAGGGGAGTAAGGCAGGATGGTGTTCTGCCTCATTTCTGTTTTCCTTTTATACCAACAGATTGGAAACAGTTTGGTGGAGAGGCCCAGGGACGTTCTGTACATAACATCATGCACACTCCTGTATGAAGACAATGCGGTGCTCATAGCACAATCTGGCAGAGCACTGCATGGTCTCTTAGAGGATTATACAATTTTTATGAGGGAATTGGACCTTCAGATGAATGAAAGTAAATATTTCCCACTTGTTTATGGAAAACGCCCCAAACCACGTCCAGTGTTTGATATTGGAAATGGTAGGGTGGAGGAGGCTGAGACATTTTCGTACCTGGGTATTTTGATCGACTCTAAGTATTTATACTAAAATATATTTGTAAACATGATTCTGACACTGGAAAAAACGATTTTAACTCTGTCCAACTTCACAAAGAAACTAGGGTTGAAACCAATTTCAGAGATACTAAGTATTTATGCAGCGAAATCTGTTACAACAGCTAGTTGCAGGGCGGCCGATTGGGTCATGGTGGATGCTTAGGAAATCCAGCGAGTTGAGGATAAATTGTTTATGAAGATTTTAGCCTTACCACACTCTTGCCCTAACATAATAAGCCATAGTGAATAAGGGGTGCAGTACATAATAGATAGTGCTCTGGCATTCGATTTGGAAGAGGGACACAGTTGCTTTAAACCAGCTGATTTTGGAGGACTGCTTGAAATTAGAGTATGCCTTAGAGATTCCTTGGTTGTTATATGTAAAGTCTACTTTGGAGGATTTGGGTTTGCCCGAACTGTTTAATAGTCCTACCACCTGTTTCACACTAAGTAAAGCGAGATTGAAGGAGGTATTTTTAGCTAAAGCTGCACTTAAAAGAAGGGAAGCTAATAGCCGAAAATATGTGATTACTCACTATAATTCTCTTCCCTCTTGCCGTGGTTTGCAGTCTTACTTGATGTTAATTCAGAACATGTACCATTGTTTCATACTTACTAGATTTTGTATGAATTATCTCCCGGTAATGCTGGGCTCCCCTGTAGCTTGTTATTCATTTAGGTAGATCAATTTGTTCCCACGTGACGGTGTGTCAACTCAGTCTCCCCTGTACTTTATGTCCTTTTGTACTGTTTATCATTCCCCAAAGAAGAAAAGTATTGCTCCGCTTATGCATGGGTATAATTTTAGGCAGTATAAACCAGCCCTGTGTTTTATTCAAAAGCTGGACGGCCCACTGTTGTGCCAGGCAGTTGCACTTTATCTTTGACAATATCTCAAAATTAGACGTCATCCGACATAAGGAAAGGATGAAATGAATGCTTTTATTCATCTTGAATGTTTTAATGAATCTTATGTTTTAGGTATATACTGGTTGCTTAGGCTTTTACCTAACTGGTTCCTAAAAATGTTGTAATATCCATTAATTCTTTTTATTGTTTTAAATGTCTATTTATGAACGTTTTTATATGTGTTCTTTTATGCTTCGGAAACAAAGTGAATAAAGATATTTGACTGACTGATATACATCACTGATGACATCTCAAATTACATCATTGATGACATCATCTAAACTTCTTTTGTATATATTGCTCTATAGGCTAGTATGGCATTAGAAGTCTGAAAGTAAGTACAAAATAGCTCAAAACAATATGAAGCATCATTAATGCCATCACAAATACAACTGCATTAGGTGTTGCAAGCACGTGTTATGTGCAACAGTGACCCTATAACATACACTTCACAGGTAGCCTAGTTCACATTAACAATCAACTACAGATATATGGGAAACCCTCATTGCACACAGTATTCAACATGTATACAGCTGTTCAGAGAAAGCCAAGTTCCTCAAGATATTTACTCAACATCTGTTCCAAAATGAATGCCCTGCTATGGGTAGATTTTATCATTATCAAACCCCTCACAGTCATCAAATCTAAGTAGAGATTTGAAGTTGATAGGAGTATAAAAGTGGGTACTGTAAACAGTGATTAGTCTATGGAGAGACTCTGTACGATGCTGTTTGCAGACAGTGAAACTCTCATGAGATATACACCACAGAGTATCTACTCAGAACAGTGGACCCTCTATGCAACACTTGTCAAAAAGGACTCTCTTCACCTAAATAAACCAGGGTCTGAAGGTGCTAAAGATTATTCTACCTGCAGCCTTTATATTGTGGTGAAACCTTTACAAATAGCCAATCTTCTGAAGCAAAATAAGGACATGTGTTTAGGTTAGTACCTGGTGCACACAGTAATATATGTTATGTAGAAGTTGTCATGCTGAGATGATTCTGTCTAATAACTCAAGGCTGCTTACAATACTTAGTATCTACTTGTAGAATCTTTGCCCCATTGCAAACTTTTTCTGCAGAACCAAAAAACTTGTGTGGAACATACTGGACACAAGTCATCAGCTGCCATCTGCACACAAAGTTGCTCTTCAATACAAAGATTTATGATGTGTTCAATACTGCTACACACCTATGATGCATTATTTGTAAACACTTACATTCATCAGCTGGACACAGGCTATCCAAATTTAGGTAGATAAGTAATATGGTAGTTAGCTGAAACTATATAAACTATACAACAAATTAACACACTCATTGGATGGTGCCATCAGTGATATCATCAATTATGTCATTTGAGATGTAATTAGTGATGTCACGATGTCATAAATTATGTAATTGAGCATGTCATGAGTGATGTAATATGTGAGGTCAGAAGCATTGCATGGCGGGGACGCAATTTATAGTTAGCTCTGCTAAGTATGACTGGTGAATTTCTGTAGGTTTTTTTGGTCAAAATGTTAATGTTGTCACGGACATCCTATAATGTTACTTTACCCTTTGTGTTTTTCGGTGAAGATATATATATATATGCCCCCGCCATGCACAGTTTTCTCATCAATAATTTTACTGCAAATGTTGCAGTGATATTATCAATGATGCCTTTGAAGATGTCATGACCGATGTAGTATGTGGGGTAATGAGCAGTACATGACAAGGGCCCAAGTTATTTTTGCCCAATTTCACTCAATTTACCACACCTGTTTGTGGATTTCAGTCAACTTGTACAGAGTCCAAAAGAGTTACAGCGGAGAGAGTTCACATATATATATATATATATATATATATATATATATATATATATATATATATATATATATATATATATATATATAACTCTCACCACTAGACTGTTTTGGGCTCTGTACAAAGTGAGTTCAAATCCTGCAACTGGTTGGTAAATGATGTGAAATTGTGCAAAAATAACATGAGTATTGAAGTTTGACGCACAGTTTAAAAACATGCACATAATTAAGTGTAACTATTATTAGGGTCTTTGCTGTTATGTTGATAAGGAAAGTTTTAAAAAAAGCCATGCATATGTACATTGGCAAACATTATCTATCTATCTATCTATCTATCTATCTATCTATCTATCTATCTATCTATCTATCTATCTATCTATCTATCTATCTATCTATCTATCTATCTATCTATCTATCTATCTATCTATCTATCTATCTATCTGTCTATCTATCTATCTATCTATCTATCTATCTATCTATCTATCTATCTGTCTGTCTGTCTGTCTGTCGGTCTGTCTGTCTGTGTCTAAACCATGCGTCTGTCTGTTTAAATGTCGGCCAGTCTCTCGCTCTCTCTCTCTCCATCTATTCCTATGTCTGTCTTTCTATCAGTCCTCTCAGACACAAACGCACACATTAGCAGTTGTGTTGATAAGAGTACACGGAAGCGCTCACTAAACCAGACTTCCTTTTTCCCATGGTCCCTTGACACTTGCCTGCTGCAGGTCAGGCACCCGCGCTGCTGCTATAGTATCCGCTCCCATCCATCATTGTCAGGAGACAGATGATCTGAGGAGGAGGATGGAAGGGGCTGTCCTCGTAGGAATGCAGGGCACACGTGTGAGTGATCGCCTTGCTTTAGCAATGACCCTGGGGCTCAGGACACGGGGGATGGCCCTGGCCGGGGCAGCCTTGGACAGCATGTCCTTAAATTCCAGCTCTGTGAATGAGGTCCGCAGAGGCACACCCCCTGAAGGCAACACTCCCCCAGAAATCCACCAATCGGAGGCTGGGAGCGGGCCACGGCCCATCCTGCCCCACACAGCAGTACTTTATTGCAAGGAAGCTCACAATTTCTCTCCCCCCCTGACTGAGCTCCTGTCCTTGTCCTGAAGGCAGAGGGGGGCGGGGGATATCGGAGAGAAAGGATGGGAATAGAGAAGAAAGAGCAGGACGTCTCCTGCAATCTAAGGTGCGGGAAAGGGCGGGGTGGTAAAGGCAGCTAGGGGAAACGAGAAAGACGGAGAGAAGAGGTAGGAGACGTGAGACAAACAAGCAGCTGGAGAAAGATATGACGACGGAAAGTCAGCGAGAAAGAGGGAGGAAAACAGAAAGGGATCAGTGCAAAGAGAAAGTTCATGGACAGTAAGTAATAAAATGGAGAACGAGTATAGAAGAGAAGAATGGGAGGGCAATGGATAGAAGTTGAGACAAGAGACAAGACATAGCGCGAATGCAAGAAAAACAGAACTGGGGACCTTCGCTTAAAATCAGTCATTCCTCGCCAGGGCTATGTGCTTACTTTACCCTCACTCCTTTCCATCTTCCATTGATCCGCCACAATATAATTTCACCTGAATCTGCGTTGTCCTGCAAAGAAATCTGAAATTACCACAGAAACCTGACGTGTGTGAGACGAAAGAAGTACTTCGAGTTGTCGTCGTTGTACCCCCCAGAACCTGTACTTTCTCGTCCTCACTGCCTTAGAAAAGTCAAAATGTTATGGACCACGTGCACAAAAATGTTGTAGGAAAAACCCCGTGGTCAAAAATAAAAAAAAAAACATGATATCAAAGCTTAAAAATGCAAACAATAGCCAACTGCAGACTGAATGACCACAGGCTGAAAATAAAGACTGTGTGACACAGATTAAACCAGAAACTCAAAGAATACACTACGTGCACATTTTGTGACATTAAATAACTAAGGACAGATAAACTTTTTTTTTTTTACAAATGTAGAGACATTCGGGCACTTTTCCCAAACTCCACGAGCATAACGAAGCCTTTGTGAAATTGTGACAAAAAAAAAAGAAAATGAAAGAAAACTTCCTTAGCCCCGCCAGAAACAGCAGAAAGGGCTTCAAAACATGCCCGTGCCTGGCATGAGAAGAGACGAAGGGGGTGAGCATGTAAAACAACAGAGACCATGTATCATCGAAGAAACCGCAATGACTAACCCTGGAACAATCGCCTTACTTTATGCACTCAGTGTGTGTACTTTGGCAATACCAGCCAGGCTTGCCAAGCCCATAAAGTTCTTTCTATTGTCTTGCACTGAACTTGGTTTCCCCGCTGGGCCTCCTCTTTCCCGATAACCCACCAGGGAGGAATCGACAGACTGAGGGGTCTGGAGAGCAGGTTAGGACAAACATAGCATCTCTCCACCCCGTGCACACTTCTTTACCCGCCTCCTTACAACCTGTAGTCTACAAGTGCCCCTGGTTCTTCAGCCCTGCCTTTCGCTTTGGGCTTCCCAGCGTCTCTACAGCAGGTCTGCAAAAGTGCAATGCCTTATCGCAGCTATTACTGACTCCTTTATTTTTATTAATTTATTAAAGTGCTTAATATGGGTATCCTTGCGCTTTACACGATGATGCTCTATAAAGGACACTTGGGACCCTGGTTCTCCGACAGCCTCAAATCCCTCAAACTGGGACTCCGCCAAGCTGAGCGTCGCTGGCGTCGAAGCTACGACCCCTTAGAAAAAGTCCACTTCCTTAAACTATCCGGAGAATACAAACATACAATCTCAGCGGCAAAATCTGTCTATTTCTCCACAAAAATTCTCAACTCTGAAAAAAATCTAAAGACATTTTTGCTATTGTGGAGGAACTTTCACACCCGGATAGAGTGACCATCAAACCCCTCCCCTCTCAGGTACTCTGCGATTCCCTTAACCAATTCTTCATTGACAAAATTAGTAAAATCAAAAACAGTATCTCTTCCAGGTCCCCAGCAATGTCCCCCCCAGAGGTCGCCCCCTTTCTGAACTCTCGCTCCCTGACACAGCTCCCTCCTATATCCGATGAAGTCTTTTTCCCCCAGCTCCACAAAGTCTCATCTGGTTCCCCCACAGACTGCTGCCCCCCGGCAATTCTCCGGACCGCTTTTTCGACCTGCCCTGGCCCCCCACTGGCCCTCCTGAACAACTCTCTGTTGCTCGGCGTGGTCCCCAGCCAGTTCAAGAACGCCGAAGTGGTCCCCATATTAAAAAAACCCAACGCCGACCCCACGGTCCTGGGCAACTTCCGCCCCATTTCCCTCCTGCCTTACCTGAGCAAGGTACTCGAGACGCACGTGACCAGCGTCCTCAGCTCCTTCATCGAGGACTCCAATTTTTTAGACTCCCAGCAAGCTGGGTTTAGACCTGCCCACTCGACAGAGTCGGTTATCCTCTCTGTTATGGAGGAACTCCGTAGAGGCGCTGACTCCAACATCAGTCAAGCCCTGGTGTTCTTAGATCTGTCAGCGGCCTTTGACACGGTCGATCATACCATCATAGTCGACCGTGTCAAAGAGGCAGGCATCAGCGGGACGGCCCTTAACTGGGTTTGTTCCTTCCTTGCAGACCGCCATCAATCGGTCCGTCTCTCTCAGTTTACGGCGAACCAGACGAGAGTCACCTGCGGTGTCCCGCAGGGTTCATCCCTATCACCCCTTCTCTTTAATCTTTACCTCACCCCCCTGATCCGCTCCCTCCGCGGTAGGAATGTCACCGCATTCAACTATGCAGATGACATACAGCTCGTCTTCAATCTCGACTCCTCGGACGAAGCGGCTCAAGATTTCCAGTCCACCCTTTGTCATATCAGTAATTGGATGAGCACTCACCATCTTAAACTCAATCCCGACAAGACGGAGCTCGTTCTTGTCGGAGGCTCTTCCAACCCCTGGAATTCCACCTTCTGGCCCTCTTCCCTCGGCCCTCCTCCCCACCCTGCTGATAAAGTAAAAAGTCTCGGGGTCTATATCTCCCAAGACCTCTCAATGCAGCACCAGGTCAGTGCCACTGTGTCCTCCTGCTTCTTCCAGCTCCGGAAGATCCGGAAAATTGCCCACTTTCTTACCACTGAAGCCCTCACCTTGGTACTGCTGGCATTAGTCATCTTTCGAATTAACTACGCCAACGCCCTGTACGTTGGCATCCCACAATACCAAATCAACAGATTGCAACTGATTCAGAATCAGGCAGCTCGCCTTATCTACCACCAACTGAAATATCACCACGTCCGTCCTCTCCTCAAGGCCCTCCATTGGCTTCCTATTTCGGAGCGCTGCAAGTTTAAACTTGGCTGCCTGACTCATAAATTTCTGGCAGGCACCGGTCCTTCCTTTATTTCCTCCCTCTTGCATCCGTATATCCCCTCCAGGAACCTCCGTTCCTCTCACCTTGCGCTTCTTCAGACTCCCCGCTTCAAGCGCATAAAACACGGTGGTCTCAGATTCTCCTTTTTGGCACCCTCTTTCTGGAACTCTCTTCCGCTGGAACTGAGACTTTCTCCCTCCCACCTTCACTTCAGGTCCCTCCTAAAAACCTACCTTTTTCTCGGTATTTACTCATAAATTTCTCTTTCCTCGCTCTCTGCTTCTGCCTCCTGTTGAATAAAGTGAATAGCGCCAAGAAACCGTCCGGTGAATGCCGCGCTTTATAAGTAATTTTTACATTACATTACATTACATTACACATGACTGCGCCAGCGCTAATGGTCGCTGTGCGCCAGAGTATGCGCCCAACGGCATTACAGAGGATCGTTCTGTAATGCCGTAGTGATGTTTGCGCAGACTTTTAACTCTGAGGCTTATTTACAAGCCACTTGCTCCACCACTTTTGCATCATTTTTAACATGGGAAAGCCGCGTACGGGTGACGCAAGAGGCTTGTAAATTAGCCCCTCTGTGTTTATGTGCATTTGCGTCTGTGCGCATATTGTATTAGCGCACAGATGCAAACACACATAAACACAGACATACTCTGGTGCACAGCGTCAATTAGTGCTGGCGCAGTCATCTGTAATAAGGCCCTATGTGCGTTGCGTCTGTGCGCATATTGTATTAGCGCACAGACGCAAACACACATAAACACAGACATACTCTGGTGCACAGTGTCAATTAGCGCTGACGCAGTCATCTGTAATACAGCCTTATGTGCGTTGCGTCTGTGTGCATATTGTATTAGCGCACAGATGCAAACACACAGAAACACAGACATACTCGGGTGCACAGCGACAATTAGCGCTGGCGCAGTCATCTGTAATACAGCCCAATGTGCGTTTGCGTCTGTGTGCATATTATATTAGCACACAGACGCAAACACACATAAACACAGACATACTGTGGTGCACAGCGACAATCAGCACAGGCCCAGTCATCTGTAACACGGCCCCAGGTAGGAAAACTCCTAATGCAGCATCAGTAACAGAAACCAAAGTACATTAGGGTCACATATTTACATACCTAGGAATGGGGTCAGCAGCATTTTCTTCCTGAACATGGATAGAACATCAGCTTGGATTAAATATGATAGTACAATATGCAAAGGTTACTATACAAAATGTTTCATATTTCAAAGGTTTATGTACCGGAAGACAGCATCAGTTCTTTACGTGTTATATATAAGTAGTCATGCTAAAAAGGCGACAGATAGTGGACAGCAAGGAACTGTAAGAATGATAGTACTGTAAGTGAGGATTTGACCCAAGAAAGTGCGAGCAGTTAGCCAGCATGTAATAGGCGCATTTATGATTGGTTTTTAAAGATTAGAAGGGAGGGAAGGAGCAAATGTTAAATGCTGTGGGATTCTATATTTTCAGGAGCGTTGCTGAGAAATTGACTGATTAATTCAGTTTTCCTTATGCTACCTGTCAAAAATGAGTTTATTAATTAGGCAGGGTAATACTCATACCAACGCAATAAACCCGCTCTGTTTAGGTTAAAACACAGTTCTGAGGGAGTAGGGAAATATCAGCTCAACCTCTGGTAGCAATGGATCAAGCAGCGGGCAACCCTCCGAGAAGTGCATGCTAAATTCAAGCAATACCGTTATTTCAAAATAAAGAACAAATTACAATTACATTCAGAAAATAATTTAGACAAATAGAGAACAATTTAATAAGCAAAAAGACACCAAAATCATCAAAAGAGGTTAAGGGAACTGGTTAAGGCAAAATGTGCCTAGTAAAAGTCAGGCCCTATGGAAAAACAACAGTTCATGGTGGACTGGTGCCTGGGTGCAATTTGTAACTGACCATAACAGACCAGATTTCAGATACACCAAGGAGGTTGTCCTGGTCAAAGGTTTTTTCTTCAGATTTTGAGGGCATATTTACAAGGAAGTGGCGGAGTGTGGCTTTTGCCTCCTTGGCTTAACGCTGCGCTCCGCCTAGCGCTAATTTAGCTGCCTAACGCCAACCCAGGCACCCTTGCACCATAGTGAAAGGGTGCCTGCGTTGAGGGGAATGATTGTTTATGTGCAGATAAACAATCTGAAATGGTGTTTAAAAACTTCTATGTGTTGGGGCGTGACCAGGCATAGGACCAAAATGGCCGAGTAAAGGCGAAGCTCCGTAACCGGCCCGTCCACGCAACTATCCTGCCACAGATCCGGCCCGCTGGACAACAGCCCTGCACGTTAACTCGATTGGCCGCACTCTGCTAGTCCTACCAGCGTGTTACCCCAAAGAATTGTGGTCCATGAAGTAGCGTCCGCGGGTACGCCTATGCCAAAAGTTTAAAATGAAAATGAGTGTCGTGTTAGCCATCCCTGGACACGTGTTTCGAGGTAGTTGCCTCTCGTCAGCAGGGAGTAGGTATGTGTGTAGGGTTGCTGCGTAGGCTGCCAAAAAATATTCTCAGGTAAAGTACCACTCAAGGCGCGCAGGTGCGTAGCCATGGGCTCGTCAGCCCCACCGGCTCAAGGGAGCCTGAATATAAACAAAAACTTGATTGGCCGCACTCTGCTAGTCCTACCAGCGTGTTACCCCAAAGAATTGTGGTCCATGAAGTAGCGTCGGCGGGTACGCCTATGCCAAAAGTTTAAAATGAAAATGAGTGTCGCGTTAGCCATCCCTGGACACGTGGTTCGAGGTAGTTGCCTCTCGTCAGCAGGGAGTAGGTATGTGTGTAGGGTTGCTGCGTAGGCTGCCAAAAAATATTCTCAGGTAAAGTACCACTCAAGGCGCGCAGGTGCGTAGCCATGGGCTCGTCAGCCCCACCGGCTCAAGGGAGCCTGAATATAAACAAAATCTCGATTGGCCGCACTCTGCTAGTCCTACCAGCGTGTTACCCCAAAGAATTGTGGTCCATGAAGTAGCGTCGGCGGGTACGCCTATGCCAAAAGTTTAAAATGAAAATGAGTGTCGCGTTAGCCATCCCTGGACACGTGTTTCGAGGTAGTTGCCTCTCGTCAGCAGGGAGTAGGTATGTGTGTAGGGTTGCTGCGTAGGCTGGCAAAAAATATTCTCAGGTAAAGTACCACTCAAGGCGCGCAGGTGCGTAGCCATGGGCTCGTCAGCCCCACCGGCTCAAGGGAGCCTGAATATAAACAAAAACTCGATTGGCCGCACTCTGCTAGTCCTACCAGCGTGTTACCCCAAAGAATTGTGGTCCATGAAGTAGCGTCGGCGGGTACGCCTATGCCAAAAGTTTAAAATGAAAATGAGTGTCGCATTAGCCATCCCTGGACACGTGTTTCGAGGTAGTTGCCTCTCGTCAGCAGGGAGTAGGTATGTGTGTAGGGTTGCTGCGTAGGCTGGCAAAAAATATTCTCAGGTAAAGTACCACTCAAGGTGCGCAGGTGCGTAGCCATGGGCTCGTCAGCCCCACCGGCTCAAGGGAGCCTGAATATAAACAAAAACTCGATTGGCCGCACTCTGCTAGTCCTACCAGCGTGTTACCCCAAAGAATTGTGGTCCATGAAGTAGCGTCGGCGGGTACGCCTATGCCAAAAAACCCGGGACATGTATCGGGTCTAGAGATCATCAGTTCAACAAGTACTTACTTGCACCCACTGGGGTGAACCACTCAAGAACTCCATCAGAGATCATCAGTTCAACAAGTACTTACTTGCACCCACTGGGGTGAACCACTCAAGAACTTCATGTACCAGCTTCCCTTGGGGCGACCCGGAGGAGGAGCTAGCGGAGTGCGGTCCATTGCGGTTGTTTATAGCCCTGCACCTTGGACCAACAGCGGTTGAGAATCCGCCGACCCCAGGCCGTCTCCGACGTCTGAGACTGGAATTACGGCCACTTGTAGACTGCGGCCTACCCCCGGAGCCCACGCCGGGACACACAATGTGCTGTGAGGCCAGGCACGAGACCCGAAAGTACGGGTGCCGTTGCGCGGTCGCGCCGCCGGCAGTGAATGATCCTTCGTCCATCAGGGGTCCGACGCCTGATCTGCCCTGCTGCAGCTGACAAACTCACACATGTGCCTCTAACGGTGGGCAGACTCCCGCAGTGTCCCCAGTATCGGCGCGGCGGGTACGGTGAGCGGCGCCTTTCATTGCTGGGCCCTGTAGTGCTTCACCTTCTCCCCCGCACTGCCAACGGTGATTGATGGCCGCGCCAGCTGCACGTGACCTTCAAAGGACCCTCGGTCGCGCTAGCACTACACCCCGCGGTTCCCCGCTGACTCGGGTGCGCGGGCGGGGCAGCTGAATTATTGCATCGGTGCGGGGGGGAAGAGGCCCACCACCATAGAGGGGAAGAGACCCGCAACTGGATGCAGGGGGCGTGGCCGGCGTAGGGTCCCATATCAACCGCAACAAATTTGGGTGCATTAATCGCTTTTGTGTTTGGAACAGGTGGCACATCTTTGTTGGTGGGAAGCAGGCCTGAAGCGAGCCACTTGGACCTTCATAATTGAGCACTGGCACCCTCTCCACCCAGTAAACTGTGAGCCGCAATGTGATGCAGGGGGCGTGGTCAGCATAGGGTCTCATATCAACCGGGACAAATTTGGGCGCATTCATCGCTTTTATGCTTGGAACAGGTGGCACATCTTCGTTGGTGGGAAGCAGGCCTGAAGCGTGCCAATTGGACCTCCATAATTGAGCACTGGCACCCTCTCCACCCAGTAAACTGTCGGCGAGCGCTCTGTGGCGGTGTGGCCTGGGTGCACCCAAACTAGCTGTGAGTGGTCAGCTAGTGAAGCCATGGAGCGCAACAAGGCCATGGACACAGTGGCGATTGACATTAACCTCATTAGGGCAGACCTGTCAAAGCTGAATGAAAAGTTCAAACAGGTGGAACTTACCACTACTAGTCTCGTCAGCGACATTGCCCAGCTACAGGAGGAAATCCGCCACCTTCAGGACTTTCGCAAGCTTACTGACCTCAAGCTGGACGACTACGAGGGCTGCCTGCGGCGCAACAACCTCCGCATCCTGGGTGTTCCGGTAAAATCGGAAGAACAATTCCCGGATCTCTTTGTCGAGGAACTAATCCTTAAACACCTGCAGCCGAAAGGACTCAGTAAGTTCTTCGCTTTCGAATGTGCCCACAGGGTCCCGGACGGCAGTCCCAAACCGGGGGCTCCCCCGCGGCCCATGCTGGCAAGGGTGTTGAATTATCGCAACAGAGATGTCATCCTCCAGAACTCTAGGGCGGGCGCGCCCCTCCAGTATGAAAACGCAGATATTTCCTTTTTACTGGACTTCACGCAGAGAGTACAGGGTCAGAGGAGGTCGTTCATGTCAGTCAAGCGAGACCTCAGGGAGCGGGGTCTGAAATAGTCCATGTTGTTCCCGGCACGTCTTCGAATTGAGGCGGAGGGAAGCGCGTGGTTTTTCGAACACCCTGAAGCCGCGGCGGAATGGATCGAGCACAGCGGAACAGTGAGTCCTGGTGATCACGGCAGCAGAGACAGTGCGGACAGTCGGCCAGCTTGAGACGGTGATGCGCTCAGAGGAGGCACCTGAACTGAGTAAATGGGGCCTGAATGGAGGTGGGCCTGGGGGGGGGGGGGGTTGTCTTTTTTCTTTTTTTCTTTTTTTTGTTTCTGATTGTTGGCGCTCATTCCTCCTTGAGATAAAGAATCCGAACACAGCAGCCTGAAACTGAGTAACTGGGAACATGGAGGCGGGGTGGGCTGGGGAAGGTGGGGCACAGATGTCCGATTGCAGGGGCTGAGGATTGTGTATGGCCTTGGTGCGTCTTTTATATTCCAAGCCACTGGCTCAAGTGGTGGTAAATAACAAAGTTTTGGCCGCTTTTTTGCTTAGGCGGGGAACTCGTCAGGGTTGCCCACTGTCCCCCCTCCCTTTCTCCTTGGCTTTGGAACCCCTTGCTGCTTAGATCCATTGGGATCCGATGATACGAGGGCTGCGGTGGTCCCCTGGATGGGAGGACCGCATATCTTTATATGCAGATGACTTACTACTCAATTTGGCCTCTCCTAGGAAGTCCCTCACAGTAGTGCTAGACATCCTTACAATCTTTGGCAGATTCTCTGGACTCTCCATCAATTGGGGAAAATCTCTACTATTTGTATTGAGCAGGGACCCCCCTGTTCCGCCCCGGAACTGTGAAATACAAATCAACACGGCCGGATTTAAATATCTGGGAATTTTTATCCCACTTGACCCCCCTGCCCAAACTCTTCTTCCCCCTCTTCAAGGACTCAAAAGTGATATTGCTCATTGGAAATCACTCCTGGGCAGGGCTGCCCTATTCAAAATGATGGCCCTACCACGATTCCTCTATGCCCTACAAAACTCATTAGATTTATTTCCAGCACATTACTTCGGGGAGATCGAGAGCCTGCAGGGGGACTTATTATGGGACGGCAGACCCCGAATTGCCCTGAACAAACTAATGCTCAACTGGTACGATGGAGGCATTAGCCTCCCAGCTATCATAAAATATAATTGGGCGTCCCAATTGGCGGCCATCAATCATTGTACGTATGGTCGTGCGGACGACCCGGGCTACGCCATGGACAGGTGGCTCCTTCCGGGGGGCAATTTCGGTAGAGCTTTGTATTCCCGACCTAAACGATTTGTGTTGACGGGCTTCACGAAATATTCCATCCAAATTTGGCATAACGCCATCAACTCACTTGGTTGGAGACGTAAATTGACCTTGGCCACCCCTCTTTGGGACTCGGAGATGCTGGGCGATCTGTGGAAAACAAAGGGCTTCGATAGGTGGGATCTGATTGGTATTTCGGCTATCAAGGGTATCTGGGGGGGAGGAGTGGTCAAGTCCTTCAGTATGCTTCAGAGAGACTATGAGCTTGCAGACACCGAATATTTTCGCTATGCACAGTTTTCACACTCACTCCACTCGTTGTTGCCTAAGGGTTCCGATCCCCCGGAGGCTTCTCCCCTGGAAGACAGAGTGTTAGACGGTCACTTCCCTGACAAAACAATCTCATTAATATATAAAAAGTTAATTAATCTCATGGCAGACCCTCTGTGGACACTGCGGGATAAGTGGACACAGGCTGGGATAGAACTGGACGATGAGGATTAGCAAGTTGCAGTATCTTCTCCTAAAGAGGTGGCTATTCCGGCACGCTTGCGACTGGTTCAGCTTAAAGTCCTTCATAGGATCTACATAACAGGGCCCCGGTTAGTGCACATGGGGTGGGCTGCCACAGGCGAATGCAAAAGGGGTTGCGGCCTCGTCGGAACATTCATGCATAAAATTTGGGAATGCGCACATATTAGCTCTTACTGGCTCCAAATCCACGACACAATTAATGAGGTGTTACGTGTCTCTCTCAGCCCGGAGGCGAGACGATGTATTTTAAATATTTGGGAGCCCACGGATTTGAACACTTCTCAGACGCAATGGGTCACACTGGGATTCATGTTGGCCAAACAAAACATCGCCCAACTGTGGGGGGCAGCGCAACCGCCCACTCTGGAAGCCTGGGAGAAGAACCTTGATTGGTGTATGTTTAGGGAAAAAACTGTGTGCTTGGCAAGAAGATGTCCTAGGAAATGGTCTTGTATTTGGTATCCGTGGAATGTTTATAGAGGAGAGATCTGTGTACCACCTCGAAGTATTGAACATGATGACCCTGTATCCCCATGATGTTCCTCTCTATGGTGAAGTCAGTGTATCCTTCCACCCATGCGTACTGTAATGTGTAACTTGCACGACCCCCTGCATTGCATTGTATTGTTTACCGATGTATGTTTCAATAAAAAGATTTATAAAAAAAACTTCTATGTGTGCTCCTTAATGCAGCACACATAGAAGTTTCAAAACTTAATTTTCTAATGATTGTATATGTGTAGGAAGGGACACCTTCCTGCTGATGCAGCGGAGTTTACCAGCTTGTACATGCATACACACAACACTCAATTGGGCACATATACATTCATACATTCAATGAGCTTTGCAAATATCGCTGGTCACCAATTTTGTTTACTTTAGAGAACCTTTACACCAGTATCCTTACCATCTTTGTCTCCTAAGTAAATGTACTATGTCGACAAATCTAGTTTAGATTAGAATAGGGAGGAAATAATAACACATTTAACTTTTATTTAAGAATTACAGACTCAGTAGGAGTTTTAAGAGGTTTATCTGAATTAATAATTTTTGTGAGTCAAATCAGAATACACGTGGATACATACAAATTCTCCATCAGGAATGTAGTACAGTTAGCTTATATTCAATTCACATTAATTCATTTCTTGTGATGACAGTACCTGAGGAGAGAAAGAACCGAGAGCAAATACGAAGCACAAACCCACAGAAATATATTTACCTAGAATGGTGTGAGGACCTAGACATCAGAGTACCAAGGATTCAGGACAGGTTCAGGACAGGGAAGATGATCTCTTCTAGTTGCAACGCCAGCGTTGCACCCCTCTCTGGTACTACTCTCTCCGGCTCGGGCTTGTCCGGACTCCTTCCTAGATGTGCCTCCTCGGTTGTTCCGTGACTCTTCCCTAGTGTTGGATTCTTCAGTCAGATTGCAGCAAAATCGGGCAGCATCTCAGCATAGCATCAGCATCAATTTGGTTAAGTGTGTCTAACTAACTAGAACTTACCTCTGTTATACCAATTCAAATGTATGATCCACCCCCAAATGTTTCAATCCTATGTACACCCCTCAATTTGATTGGGCCAGACAGTGAGGTGAGGACATCACACCATACTAAGTGCAATAACTTTCTTCAGTTCTATTGTATAATTTCCCACCCCTTAATTTTAATACCCACAAGCTTTATTCCCACAAGCATTTCATATGTGGATTGATAAATCTGTAATACAATGTTTCGGCTTCTTCCTCTCGTAGGGTCTGAAGTTGATCTTCCCATGTCCTTGCTGGGCACATGGATTGGCAGCCATTTAATGATTTCATTAGTCTCAGAACAAGGAGGTTACACGCATGCGTAGTTGCCGCAAAAGAACAGGGACTTTGGTCACCCTTCAAGGCCCAATTGCGAGCTATTAATAAAGTCAGAGAAGAACATGTTAGAATACAAAATTAAAAGAATTCACTGTATACCGCTTACTTCTACTCTAACCCCGTTTACTTAATATATCTTTTGCATTTATGGCTTAGTAAAACTTGCATAGGTTAGTTTCAGCACAGCATGTGCGTTAATGCGAGGTTTTCGAGCAGCCATGTTAAAAGCTATTGCGCAGCTGCAAAGATTCCCCACCAAGCTACAGGAGACGTCATACTACGTAGACGTAGTAGAGGCATGCGCAGAAATGTTCCTGCGTTTTGACGGAATTTTAAGGACACTCAGGTTACTTATTACTAAAGCACAAAGAAAAGCTTCCCCTAGATACAATATGTAAAATGTGATGCAAAGTTAGTACTTACAAACAGGTTGGTTATAATGTTACAGGTTATTCGAGAGGTTTGCATACGAGCAAGTTTCTTTTTACACAAAACCTTGCTCCTTCACTGCACATAAACAATCAATGGCGTTTTGCTCTTTCTATGTGTGCTGCACAACGCAGCACACATGGAAACAGCAAAAACGAGGAGAAATGAACATTTCTCATGGTTGAACCAGGGTAAGACCAGGTTTTCCCTGGTCTTCATTTTTGCGCTGCCCCATATTTACGCTACCCTTGTAAATATGGGACAGCGTCAAAATCAATGGGTGTTGCGGTGGAACACCCACCACAACACCCATTGCCGGCCCCTTCCACACTAAGTATAGCATGAAAGGGTACTTTAATCACAATGCAGCGTTAAGCCACGTTAAGTGACGTAACGCTGCCTTGTGATAAGTCGAAGCCCCTATCAACACCACAAGGTCAAGAAAAGTGATGTTGTTGTGGCGATAGGGGCTTGTAAACATGCCCTTAGTCTTCATCTGTCGGGAAAGCTTCTTCTGATCAGTCCTTCAGCCCTTAGTTCCTTAAGCAAGGTTTCTAGGCACCATGCCCCTTTCAAGCCTGGTCTCCTGTAGGGCCTATTCCTCTTTAGTATTGTTTGACCTCTTGGAGTCAGAAGTCCTGCTGCTCTGTGTGTCCCTGAAGCAGGTAAAAAGGAGGCTAAACACTCAATCCTTGGTGAGCAGTTGCAGTCTCTGGTTTTCAGCAGGAGTATCAAGCCAGGCTTCTACTTCCACTAGGACCTTCTTCTTCTTCGGATGGAGTCTTCTCTTTTGGTATTTCTAGGAAGGTGGTGGTGGTTGAGGTGCAAGATTTATCGTGTACCCTAGCCAGTGACTGGTGAAAATCAACCACCGAGCTCTAACTATTTTCTTGAAGCCCTCCACCTTCATTTGCGGCATTTCCTCTTTGCCTTACTGTAAAATTATCCTGGAACCTGCTGTTTCAAAATGATATGGCTCAGACACCACTAGCCTGGCCAGTCTTTAGCTTTCCAGCTAACAGGGCCAAAACGGTGTTTCTCTTCTATAGTCTAGCAGGGTCCTGGGGATGAATAAAATAATCGCTCTCTGCATCTCAAAGTCAAAACAGGCAATTCTAATGCTGTCCTTTATTCATTTTCACAACTGCTCCTGTCAACTTCCGGATAGCTAATCCCTGTTACGAAGTCAGCAGTAAACACAGATTGGCCTTTACTGGGCTCAGAGCCAGACAATTGTATTCTGAGCCATGGTCATTATGAGAAAGTCATAAAAATCAAGGGCAATACGGAGAGCATTCCTAGTAGAACAGAAAAGTCTCTGGCTGACCCCAAAAATTGAGGGATTTCATACATATTTTTTGCATATGAAATTAACAAAACTGCAAAATCATTGTGGTGTGATCGAAAATGTTACACCCATAGAAAATCAGAGCACAGTCTCATTAAAAGTCATATTGCTATAACACCTAAGCACCATCCCATTATTCGGTCCACTCTATGCTAATGCCATCCGAAGAAGGTGTAACAAACTAGATACACAAACAACAACATGTTATTACGATTGTAAAGGGTACAGCGGCAAGACCGTGAAGTAAAGGTTGCGGTTTGGTTCAAAACCGGAGACGGTTTATCAAGAACAACATGACCCGTAATAATGGAAATATACAAATATTACTCTGCTTGACTAAGTGCTGCATATATAACAAAGAGTGAAATGTGCCGGTGGAAGACAAGGGTGATATTCATTTGACTGTTATGCTCAAATTGAGGCCTAGTAAACAAGGGTCAGAGAAACATACTTCTATACATCATAAAAAACTAATTTAAAAAACAACGGTACTGTTTCACTATACATATGTATAATCATGTTTGTAACTATTCTGCAATTTGTTAATGATGTTCAAAAATATAAATGTGCAAAAATCCTCCACATGCCCTTATCTTAGGGTCTACTTGCCTTTCGATTTGATATTTGATTCATTGCCCAGGACGAGGAATGCATATTTACAGAGGTGGAGTGAGGTTTATTCACTCTGATTAATTCTGCGTCACCTGATTGATAGCTGAGTGACCAGGATTGCCTGAATGGCAGTGCCCTCTATAGTTCATCACCTAACCTTAACTGACAGAATTCACTTGTGTTCCCTTTTTACTTGATACACACACATTCACATCCCTGTAGGGAATCTGCCAGCTTGTCAGTCACACACTGTAGCACTCATAAGACTGGGTACCTAAACACTCCCTGAATGCAGAATGCAGCACACATAGAAGTAGCAAATCACCCTTATTTAATGGTTGTTTATGCACAGGAAGGGACACCTTCCTACACATAGACAATCATTCCCTGCAACCCTGGCACCCTTGCACTTTGGGGCAAGGGTGTCTGTGTTGGCGCTAGGCAGCTATTTTTAGTGCCAGTGCAAGGAAAGACACAGTGGTGCACCATATTGTTGAAAATGCAGCGCATCCCTGCATTTTTCAAATGATGCAGCACAGTGCTGCCAAATTTTCCGCAGCGCTGCACCTTTTCCTTTAGATATGCCCCTATATTTGCTCTGTTTCTGCTGATACACTAAGTTACTTTTGTGGTCTTTGGTTATACGCCTAAGCATTTACACTAAACACCAGCCTAAGACAATGGACCACTGCAATTCCACCTGTCAAGTTTCAGGCCCATCTCACCATTGCCTAGGGGATTGGGCTCTCTGCCAAAGAGGACACTTTCCTCAGTGCAGTGGGCATGCTGGACCTCTCTCTACATATGGTAATAGACCAATCCCACTGTGAGTGACATACTCAATTCTATCCTCACATCACCATACCAAGCTTTAATGTATTCAGCTTTAGTAAGGCTCTGTGGAAACTGCACCAACACACAAACTTCAACTTCAGGTACACAAACAGGCTTGAATCCTTTAGAAAGGTTTGTGACTGCACTCTCTGGGCATGCTTGTGGACAATTCTATAATGAACACACTTTTTAAAGCAAGGTCTCTTCTAAGTACCACACAAGGTCTTATATAAATGTATATATTTTCATAACTGAGCTTCTTCCTAACATACTAAATAATTGTAGTTTTTATTGTGCTACATTTAGGGATTATCCATAAGTTAGTTACACAACACAGCCGTTTTGGTCATGTTGTTACTGCTGCGCTGCCCTACGGCAAAACCTCATAAATGAGGCCCCCAAACTGATGGCCTAAAGTTGGTTGGGCTGTCAGGTTAAAGTTTCCACCAGAGGATCCAGTGTGGGTTCCTTCAGCAGAAACATGATGGTCTACCCAGCTTTAAATTGAGGGGACGAACTTTTAGTGTGGTGGCAGGATAATTTTTCATGTTTGTGGTGGAGTACCCTGCCCCCCAAACTCTAAATAACCTTCTAAGGCGGTACCGTTGTAGAGAAATGGATTCACTTTCTTCGCTCCAGAGTTAGAACCAAGCTGTCTTGACCCTCCTGGCGAAGTGTTGCATGAATGAGAGTTCTGTGTTGAAAGTGAATCTCTGATATTTTGCATGGTCTGTCAGGTGGGGAGTGAAGAATGGCACGTTTAATTTGGAGAGCAAGGCTTGAATATGTGGCTGTTCGAAGATGTTCGCAAACATGAGGAATTCAGTCCAAACACAAGACTCAGGCTTTAGGACTGTAAAGGTAAAAAAATCCTCAAAGGCTGGACTGCTTATTATTTGGAGCTCTACTGAACAGATAACTGCTTGAGTGATGCTCTTTAATGATAAGATGTGTAACTTTATTGTGATTGTTATATCAGATGTGAATACCCGTACAGTTCTGTTATATTTCTTCTAGGGAAACACAGTGTCGTTTAGACAGACAGCGACTGACATGGTAGGCTCAAGAACAAAAAATTATGAAGCGCTTGATTCAATCACGAAGACACTCAGTTATCGGATGATTATAAAAATGCTAACCCCAACAGCTCCCTCCCTCCCACTCTCCCTTTAACCATGCCAGCTCAGGACTGCAACTATACATAAGATCTCAGTTTAGTAACCAGCAAAGCGAACCATATCATATGAGATACCATAAAGGGACCAGTAGAGCTGTTCACAGCTGCCAGCATACTGAAAACTATCAACGTTGCGTCTGTCGAGAGACAGTGGACAATGAAGTGTGAGAACACTTCATCGTCCACCACACTGCTGTGCGTTGCATCCTATAACACGATAACCACACCTTGCACGGCATGGAAACCGTTTCCACAGAGGATCAAAACAAAGACAACATCCTTGCAATCTCACACCCCACACATTGTAGCGTAATAGCTATATAGGCAAGCCCTTCAACACTCTACATAGTGATAGTAAGCGCTGGATAAATGCTGCAATACAATACAATATAACAGAAGTCCTTTTTTATCCTCATAGTTTCCTTCCCATCTTCATCGTCGTCACTGGTGTCTGAAGTATTTACCCGCATACAACAGTGACAACTGGGTAGGGGGCTGGTGTAATCCAGATTGCTTTTGCAATAAACCAGGACCAGAGGTTAGTGGCCTTGACACCAGTTATGTTTTTTCACAGACTAGCCCAAACTACCTGCTACATTTGTAAGAATGACATTTACAGATCTCTCTTTTAGTGTGATGTTATGACCACTTCTAGGCACTCTTTTATAAAAATCTTTATAAAATGCATTTGCCAATTACTTCCTCATTATCATCCTCTAAGCCTAAAACTTCTGGTTCATTTCTAGGGACCAGAAATATTTTGAGAAATGCGTTACAGCAGGGCCAAATTAATATTGACTCACTTTTCTTGCACATAAAGCGTTCTCTTGCATCATCTTTTCTGAATTCCACATGTAGATTGCAAAATCTATTCACCTAGTTTGCAGTTCCCCAACAACCACTCTATTTTATATACGATTTTCCCATTAATTCCCCACCAACTTTTTCCATGAATATCTTCTTACCAATCATGTTAAATTATGATTCCAAATCTATGAACTCTCTACAATTACCACAAATCGCAAGCACTTCACTGTGTGGATGATTCACCTCATTTACCACAATTGTTAATGCAAAATCATTACAAATCTTAGATCACTCGCAGTTCTATTAAATGCTTTGTTGAACGCACTATCTTTCCACACAAGCAACAAAATACTTTAGCTCTTTTTACTCCTTACCATGAGCCAGATTTTGTTCATTCATACATTCACAACACAGCATGGTAGCACCTACTCTATCATCCTTTAACAAACTACTGTTTCACTCCCGGTAAGTTATAGGACCATTGTTAGATCTCTCTACTGCATTACCACAGAGCCAGGTTCCATCCCTTTGGACAATTGCTGGACAGAGTCAACAGGGTATTGCACCCTTTTCGCCATGCTCTAGCCGTCATGAAGGGAGGAATCACTGTGTAACCACAGTTCTTTTTTGCCTGTAATGTCTCATGAATATGTCTCTATGGGATCTTCTAAAGGGCTGACAATTTGCAGGTGGACGCAAAACAATGTTGATCAGGGCACTGCTCTCGCATTAACATAAACAGACTCCATAGCCTGGCCCCACGTGATGCATAATATCCCAAACAAAGTGTACCCCAGTTCTAGTTATCTCGGTTGAAGAGTTTAGTTCCATGCTGAAAAACAGATACGTGTTATACCGCAGTATCAGCACAGCAGATGTAGACTATATGTACAATAACCACTATAGGCATCGATCCACGCAGTCATGAGCTAACATGCTTTACACTTTCATAGCGACAAAGTCACCTAAATAAAGAAAAGATTCCTATGTTTTGAATGTATCAGATTGCAGAGTACTATATTGAAACTCTGTATGATATGTACTACATGAACGGCCAAATTGGATGTGTTGTGCAAAAATGAAAAATGACAAAAAAAATAATTTAAAAAAATGAGTGATGTAATATGTGACGTCATCAGCAGTGCATTGTAGGGGCGTGAGTTATAGTTAGCTCAGCTAACTATAACGGCTGAATTTCACAGGTTTTGTACAAGTGATTTGTCAGACTGACT
Organism: Triturus cristatus; assembly: GCF_964204655.1. Taxonomy (NCBI): domain Eukaryota; kingdom Metazoa; phylum Chordata; class Amphibia; order Caudata; family Salamandridae; genus Triturus; species Triturus cristatus. Next base: position 1,024,424,380 of record NC_140590.1, read on the forward strand.
ATTACATTCCTGTAATCTGAGTTTTTTTCCCGGGAATTTCTAAGGTTTTTTAAAATGCTAATTCCTAACTATGGTGCACATGCATCAACATCCCGAAAAGCGAATCCTTATTAGCGAGAAATAAAGAATCGGTAATAAGGAATCGCTTTTCGGAATGCATGAACAGATTCGGTAATTTTCAGCGATTCCTTAAAAATCGCTAATAATTACCGATTACACAATAGCGAGTACAGAAAATACCGATTAGCAATTAGCGAGTTCGTTATTACCGAAATCGGTATTAGCGAGTTTGGTATTAGCGAATTCGCAAAAAACGGGTCGCTCCTGGAGCGGGCTGATGACATCACAACCAGGAAGTCAAGCTGCCCCACCCTCATTCACTGGCCTGAGGAGCTCACAGGAGGAGGCAGAGCACATCGCATTAGATGAGTATACTCATTCACACGTTTTCCGTCCACTTTCCCTGCCAAGAGCAAATATTCAAATGTAATTCACCCATCTTGTCCAAATATTGGCGAAACAAACATGTTTACTGCTTCATATTGACGTTTTTGCTTCATAACGCAGTTGCATGGTGGCTGAAAAACCTCTTCCAATCATCTGAGTTGATGGACCGTTCAATGAGGATCGTCAAGAAAATGGTGTTGGTTGTACTTTCTGCATTAAGTCATCCTCTTGTGAATGGCGCATTGAAGTCAATTTACACCGCAAAAGTCTAGACCTAAACATCATAACAAAACACTCGAAGGAGAAACAAACATGGCCGAATTAGAATTTTAACATGTCTGCCCAGTGTTATTCCAATGGCAGGTATGTATTTCAGTGTCGGCTGATAAGTACAACTTGAAGGGGGCGGCGGTCCCACACACATGCACTCACTTACACCCATGCATTCATATGCAGACATGCACACCCATTCACAACACTCACTCACAAATGCACATAGATTCATACATACACGCACCAAAAAGTCAATAAAAAACACTTTCCTGCTGTAGCTCTCCGGGTGGGAAGACTCGGAGGTGCCAGGAGGGTTGAGACTGCCACCTCCCCTCATTGGCTGATGTTAGGCCAGCCTATGAGGGGAGACAGAGTGGGATGGGGTCAGAAAGACTGCTGACCCCACCCACACCGTGAGGAGGTGTCAGTGATAGACACTCATCCCTGGCACTTCAGAGCTTAAAACTGAAGCACTCAGGTATGAGGCTATCACTGACGCTCTCCCTCATCACGAGGGGGAGGACCTTGAGGACCTTTGCTGAGGTGAGGAGGTTATGCCCACAGGAGCTGTGACACTCAGCCCAAAAAAGTTCAGCTCAGGCAGCCAGGAGCCTGCACAATTTAGAGAATGTCTACTTCCTGGCTGCCAGACCTAAAATTAAAATGTGTCTGTCAGGCTGACAGGAGCACTGCTCCCGCTAGGCCATAGCTAACTCTGCTTCGCTTCATGAAAGCAAGAGCATGGAAAATGGTCTCGCTTTCATGAAGCGAAGCAGAATTGTTTTTGGGCAGAGGGAGCTGCATGTTACCAGGAGTTGGGGAGCCAGCAGGGATCGCCGGGTGCCTTGAGGCTCCCCCCCGGTCGCCAACAATGTGGCCATGCCCAAGGGATGGGGTCCCCGGGACAATATTGGCCCCAGTAGGGGGGGATGCACAGGCCCCTCTACCCATTTAAAACAAAAAATAAGTTGAGGCCTTGTCCCGGGGGATGGGGTCCCTTGGGCCGAAATTGGCCTGAGGGTGGCTGGGCAGTGTCCTACTTTAAATGTTTTTTAAAAAAAAATAGAAATGGCCGTGCCCCAACTGACAGACTGATACAGACATTTATACAGATCAGTCACTCACCCATACATTCATTGAGACAAGTATAATAACTCACAAATTCACACACCCACTAAATCAACCATACAGTCACTCATACACCCATTCATTCTTCAATACACCTTGGCGTATACATATATATAACTTCTTTAGAAACAGTCACACTCACTGGATGATGTCATTAGTGATGTCACTTGAGATGTCATCAGTGATGTCACTGACCATGTCATGAGTGATGTAATATGACAAAACCTACAGAGTAGAATGTGGGAAATGTAGAGCACTCCCAAATGGGCACTCCCGCCCTAAACTAATGCTTGAGTAGGTCATGCACCACTTAAACAGACTCCATAGCCTGGCCCCACGCGATGCATAATACCCCAAACAAAGTGTACCCCAGTTCTAGTTATCTCGGTTGAAGAGTTTAGTTCCATGCTGAAAAACAGATACGTGTTATACCGCAGTATCAGCACAGCAGATGTAGACTATATGTACAATAACCACTATAGGCATCGATCCACGCAGTCATGAGCTAACATGCTTTACACTTTCATAGCGACAAAGTCACCTAAATAAAGAAAAGATTCCTATGTTTTGAATGTATCAGATTGCAGAGTACTATATTGAAACTCTGTATGATATGTACTACATGAACGGCCAAATTGGATGTGTTGTGCAAAAATGAAAAATGACAAAAAAAATAATTTAAAAAAATGAGTGATGTAATATGTGACGTCATCAGCAGTGCATTGTAGGGGCGTGAGTTATAGTTAGCTCAGCTAACTATAACGGCTGAATTTCACAGGTTTTGTACAAGTGATTTGTCAGACTGACTATTACATTCCTGTAATCTGAGTTTTTTTCCCGGGAATTTCTAAGGTTTTTTAAAATGCAAATTCCTAACTATGGTGCACATGCATCAACATCCCGAAAAGCGAATCCTTATTAGCGAGAAATAAAGAATCGGTAATAAGGAATCGCTTTTCGGAATGCATGAACAGATTCGGTAATTTTCAGCGATTCCTTAAAAATCGCTAATAATTACCAATTACACAATAGCGAGTACAGAAAATACCGATTAGCAATTAGCGAGTTCGTTATTACCGAAATCGGTATTAGCGAGTTTGGTATTAGCGAATTCGCAAAAAACGGGTCGCTCCTGGAGCGGGCTGATGACAATACAACCAGGAAGTCAAGCTGCCCCACCCTCATTCACTGGCCTGAGGAGCTCACAGGAGGAGGCAGAGCACACAGGCTGAGGCAAGAGAATCCTCTCGCTGAAACCATCCACCCTACCCTCATCCAGGATGGACAAGGATGCACCAGGCACTGCAGACACGCCCAGGAAGAGGACGAGAAAGTTCTCTGACAGGGAACTGGAGCACTTGATTGAGGGGGTGAGCAGCAAGCATGACAAGCTGTTTGGCAAGCTGTCACTCAAGGTGCCCGAAGCTGAGAAGAGGAAGATTTGGCTTCGCATCAGGGAGGGGGTGAATGCTGTGGGAGTGATGCACCGCAGCATCGACGACCTAAAGAAGAGGTGGTATGACCTCAGGAAGAGGGCCAAGGAAAGAATTGCAGAAAGGGTCAAGGAGGCAGCTGGCACAGGAGGGGGGCCATCCACAGTAGCTGCAAACACTGCCCTGGAGGAGCTCGTCGAGGGGACCATTGAGCCAGAGGCGGTTATCGGAGTTACCAGATGGACACCTCCGGCGCAGCCACCACTGAACAAGGTAAGATGCATGCCTGCGCCCATACTCTGCGTATCGTATACCCATCTCCATTCCCCCAGCTCAATCACAATGTGCAGGCAGAAGTGCATAACACATATGCCCTCACATCAGTATTGCAGAGTCGTAGTCATGTCAGCAAAGTGTGCATGTATAGTCATAAATGCAAAATAAATTAGATCAGCAGTACAGGCCCAAGATAGAGTCAAATAATGTAATTCATTGTAGGACATAAATGCAGAATGACAAACAGATGTAGTCACAAAAATAACTAACCATGCACTGTTTCATACACAGATGCATCTCCTGGGGATTCGGATGATAGTGAGCGCCTCATCATCTCCGAAACACCGGCTGATTCTGATGGCGACACTCCGCAGGAGGGTCAATCCCCACCTCCACCAGCAACAATATCACCACCACCACCACCACCACCACCACCACCACCTGCGACAAAACCAGCAAGATGCAGGGCACAAGTCCCCTCCATGCAGGTGATGGATGCATGCCCGAGTCCTGCACCCACAACTGGGCCAAGTCCTACAGGTGTCACACCGCCAGCACCATCACCAGCACATGGCAGAGTCACGCAGCGGCGCAGGTCCCTGCGCAGTACTGCCGAGGGAGCCGACCAGGCAAGGAACATTTATGGTGGAGTAGAGGCTCAGATGCTGCGTGTTCAGCGCCTGCAGGGGAGACACATGGGGACAATGAACCTCAACATTTCACGTCTCGCAAAACACATGTGCACTCTAACTGACGCAGTGCGGCACATGACCACAGTTGTGGCAGAGGGCAATAAGGACATTAGTGAAAACCTTCAGGAGCTCACCCGCGCCATCCGAGCAGGACAACACAGCGAGCGCCAGAGGCATAGACAGAACTTGCTCCATTCCACAGCATCGACCAGGGCCATCATAAAGCTCTGCAACAGCACTGCTGTGTTGTCCCGTCGCTTCATGTCACTGCAGGTGGACCTCGGACATTACTGTGGTGACGTGGCAAAGGCCTTAGGCCAGGTGACCACTGCAGTGGAACACTTGCAGTCAGGGACATTCAGTGGCAGCAACTTGGGACGGGAGGATGGCAGTGAGGCTGCATCCAGTGTAAGCAGCGTCTCGGTGATGGAGACCTGCACCAGGAGGCGCAGTTCGCGCAGCTCCACAGCCACAGAGACACAGCGTGGTGAGGTGGAGGAGACACACGATAGGAGGCTGGGCGTTCGTGGGAAGCGCCACTAGACATTCTGTCCTGCATCCCTGACCAAGGTGGGGTAACCATGGCCCACTTTAATTTTGCATTTGCACTCCCGTGAATCCAGCGGTCATGTTTTTGGCCACAATGTGTGGGTGAACTCTAATTTGCATTTCTGTTTAACATTACATACATCAGTGCTCCTGTGAATTAAACAGTAACACTACTAATGAAATCGTTATGGCTCATTCTTACCTGGCTCAGAAATGATGTTGTGTGATGTATGTCCACCTCCTTTGACCTTCAGCTGTGTTTGGAACGTGTGCCTGTCGGTGTTGTGCGGGTGGTTGGTCATCCCGGTAGTTGTCATTCCTGTCCACCTCTATGGGTATCCCCCTTCTGGTTGCAATGTTGTGCAGCATGGCACATACTGCTACAATCCTGCAGCAGGTGTCTGGTTTATATTGCAAGGCACCACCAGTCTTATGTAAGATCCGGAAGCGACTCTTCAGGATCTCGAATGTCCTCTCAATCACATTTCTGGTGCTTATGTGGGCCGTGTTGCAGAGTTGCTCCTGTGGTGTTGCTGGGTTGATGTAGGGGGTGAGGATATATTCCCACAGGGCGTATGCACTGTCACCTACAGGATGGAAGGAAAGGCTTAGCGTCAGTCATGGTGGTACATGTGTGATGCTGATGTTATGAATAGGTATGTGTACGTACCAAGCAGGAGTCCCTCTCCGAATTCTCCATTGAGCAGACGCCTGTGGATGCCACTGTGTCTGAATATATAGGATGCTTGTGTGCTCCCTGGAAATTGTGCCACGATGTCCGTAATGATGTGCTTGGCATCGCACACGACCTGCACGTTGATGGAGTGATAGGACTTCCTGTTACGGAAGATGTACTCATTGGCTGAGGGTGGACAGATGGGGACATGCGTGCAATCAATGCATCCTATGACATGGGGGTATTGGGCCACCTGGTAGAATTCCTGTTTGGTGTGGTCCATCTGCTGGGGGGTTGTGGGGAAGCTGATGTGGGTATGTATCATTGTCAGCATGGCATCAATGAATTTACGGAAGAAGCTTGATAGTGCGCTTTGTGATACGCCTCCCGCTACCGCTATGACCCCCTGGAAACTTCCAGACGCCAGTAGGTGCAGGCTGCATAGGACCTGGACGTGCACAGGAATGGCATTGGTCCGACGTGTCTGGTGCTGCAGTAGTGGTTCCAGGTCAGCAATTAGGCGCATTATCATTGCACGATTGAGACGGTACTTGTCGTATACCTCATCCTCATTTTGGCCAAGCAATGTGATGCGCACTCTGAATACTCTCTCCTGGATCCTTCTCCTGCGCTGTGCTGCTGCATTTATTCTCATCCTCCTTGCAAGCATGTAGAGAGCTGCAATTTTGTGAAAGGAAACAGGGTCTCCAGGCCCAATTTGTATGGCTTTCTGATTGATTGCATCTGTGGAACACTTGGGAGTTTTTCAGTTTTTTTTTTTTTTCTGCAACTTTACCTCCTGGTTCTGATTCCCCTTAATCTGCTCATGCAAAATAGCAATTTTGGGAATTTTGGTATTTGCGACTTTTGACGCATTCATTAGCGATTCTTTATTTGCGATTAGCTAATGCCAGACGCTATTAGTGATTTCGGTATTTCCGATTCTTTATTTTGCGATTCTTTATTCTAACGGGGAGGTTATTTGCGATTCTTTATTTTAACGGGGATTTATTTTGCGATTCTTTATTTTTTCACTGTTGGTGTTGATGCATTGGGATTCGTTGTTTGCCACTCGCTAACGGGTGATTTTAGCGATTCGGTATTTTTGCGAGTTGATTTTTGCTTGATGCATGTGCCAGTATAACGTCCCTGAAACCAGTGTTTTTTTCAGTGAATATATATATATTTATATATATTTATGTAACTTCAGCTGTATTAGTCTGGAAAATAGAGTTTGCCCTCAAACTCAGAGGGGGTTCATAATCCAGAGAATAATCACTTACCAAACTTGAGATGTCTGACCTCATTATCCCTAGTTGATTCAGGATCACTATAATCCCCTAGAATGAAGTGTTTGTTCACTTTAATCATCACCAGTCTCTCCTCATTTTCAGGTGAGAGATTGGTCCTTCTGACTGTGATAACAGTGCAAGCTGCACTGAAAATAAGCTCTTAAGAAGCACTGGCTACCAAACATGCAATATACTTTATTGCAAGCCTGCTGAGCTCTGGACACTGTGCCCTCTTGCCATAACAATAAATCAATGGGCCTTGATGCAGGTATGCCTCTGTTGGGTCATCAACATAGTCTTGGACCATCTTCTGATTTGCATTAGTGCTGCCACTTGCAGTGCCTCTGCACTTGATTTAAGTCCTGTTAAATGAAACCAACCATTGCAGAGGTTGTCTTTCAACTTGGAGCGGTTGTTGTTGTGGGTTTTGGAAACACTGGCAATGGTGCTGGCTGCTGCTGCAGTGACTGCAACACCAAATGCAAAGCATCAAGCTGTTTCATTAAAGTACATACACAGACGTTTGCTAATCGGGATTTTATAGTCCCGTTGAGCTGCTCCACTATTCCAGAAGACTCTGGTCAGATAACTACAGTGCTACAGTGTAATCGCTGCTCAATCTGTAATTCTGCACATATCATTCTCAGGATCTCTTTATGAAAATGAGTCCCTCAATCTGATTCCAGAGAAACCAGTAGCCTGTACCGAAGTATTAACTGACACAATAACAGTTTAGCTACAGTGAGGCTATAATTTCTTCCTTGTTGGGTAGGCTTCCACCCATCGAGAGAAAATACCCACTATAACCAGGACATTTCTCAACCCATTACAAACAGACATTTTGATAAAATCCATTTGCATTTTGTTGAAGGGACCACTTGATCTCCCTACATGACTGTGTTACTTGTATCTTTTTCCTCATGTTCATCTGACATGTTACGCATCTTTGGCACAACTCTTCTGCAAACATCCTAAACCTGAGATTGAACCAACTCTGTCTAAACAATCTAAACAGTGCATCTATCCCTATGGGTATTGAACCATGTTAGTGTCAAGTCATAGGATATAGTAAACTGTCAGGTAATACTGGTCTTCCATATGCTGATGTCAGACTACCATGGTCCTTTCCCTCTGCCTGCGGTGTGGCCTTGCAGAGACGACATGAACCTGGCTTCACCGTTCCTTTCCTCCTACTTGCACACTTGCATACGTGCAGTAACCAGACAAGAAGGAAGGCTGGGATATGGGGAGAGAGATCCTGGAAGTTTAGTATGTATTCTCTCATCTTAGGAACACATGGTTGTACCATAAAAAGCAGCAGACAGAATAAATACAAAATGACAATAAAACTATTTTACTGTCATTTTATTTTTACTTCCAGTCCGCCAAGTCCAGTGGGAGTAGGGCCATGCCGCAGGGTTACGGAGCAGGGAAAGGAGGAGTGGTAGGCACTGAAAGTGTGCATGTCGGTTTGGCCAGCCTTCCACAACCGGCCATACCAACATGCTACTTGGATATCTCCAGGCTGTTCCTTGGAGATATCCTAGTGCTTAGGGGCACAGTCTCCCAGCTCCTGCTGGAGTGCAAAACTGACCCACTCGCTTCACTCATGCTGGGAGTAACAGCCTGAGAGTAGTGCTGGAACTGCGTGGAGTCTGGGATCCTGTGTGCATGGGAATTGTAGTACCGGTTCGTGAGCAGAGGAGCAGCACGGCATAGGATCAGAAGATCGTGGTGACCGGCAGGAAAGGTACCTAATAATTACTTGAAAAAAGGAGAGTGAAGTGCATGAAGGGAGTGTTAGGTGTAGACTGAAGGAACTGTACAACAGGTCTTCAGACTATCCACGACAAGCACCCTGTAACTAGGCCTGGGCCAAAATTCCGTTCCGTTCGCGGAAATTGCGATAATTTGGCATTTTCGCGTTCCGCGGAAAGCGCGAAAATGTCAAAATTTCCGCATTCCGCAGCTTAGCGATAATTTGTTTCTTGCTCGCGCTGTAAAAAAATACATTCTTGCGTGCGCGCGATCACCTTACCTGAATCCCCGCGTTCGCTGACAAGTTTTCCCGACCCAGTCGCGTTCTCCACGAGATATTGGATTGTTGGTAGCCATTTTACGCTGTCTCGCAAGAGTTTGCGCTCACATTGTCACGCGATGACGTCATTTGTCGCGCGAACACGTCATTCTTCTCGTGATCATGCACCGCGCGAGTATGAGAAGATTGAGATCTCAAACACGTCATTCTACACCGCGAGCGAGAGGGTGAGGACGCGGGCACGTCTAATCGAACGCGAACAGGAGAAAGAGACCCCGAACACGTCATATCCAACGCGACAGGGACGAAGAGAACGCGATCATGTAATTTTCGACACGCCGGTGGAAGTCATGTGAAGCTCGGGAACTCGAACATGTAAAATTTTCAATTTGGAGAGGAATATCAGCTCTAGCAGCATGAAACCTTCTGCAAATGCTGATTTTGGATGAAAACAACTCCTCACATTGACATTTGGCTGTCCTTTTTTGTGCAAGGAGTCCTTTTTAAAAAGGTGGGGAGAGGGAGGAAGTGACACAGAATCTCCAACTTCCTGTTCCTGTCCAGCAGACTCCTCCCAGTGCTTTGTCCATCTCCTGCTCATTCTGCCTTTGGATTTGGAGCTGGAAAGATCACTCTTTTTGTCTGCTGCATCATTGCAATTGGATTTGAGGATTTTTGGAATAGGATATTTTACAAGTAAGTGGTTGTTGTGTCTGTTTGATTGTGGGCATTTCAGTTGTTGTAACTACAATTTATTTTTGATAACTATCACCATTTTATTTTTAATGTTGTGGGTAGTAGTAGTAGGCCCAAGCTAGCCATGGGCATGGCCTCATGGGTGTGTGCATGATGAAGCAACTGTTCCTTTTGGTGTTTTTTGAATGTATTTCATTTTCAAGCATCATTTAGGGCATGGATGGCATTGGATTGAGTTGGGGAAGTGTGTTTTTTGGGGTGGCCTTTCTGATGTTGTTGGGCCTGGCCATGTGGCTGGTGGCCATTTTGAAGCCTAGGCCTGCAAGCTTGCCTGGCCTTGTCTGCCAACAGGCCTGCTTTCATCCACTAGGATCAGAGCAGGTAGCCACAGCTTTATTAATCAAGTGTTTTCTGTGTGGTCTGTTGAATTTAGACTTCATTTAGGGCATGGATGGCATTGGATTGAGTTGGGGAAGTGTGCTTTTTGGGGGTGGCCTTTCTGATGTTGTTGGGCCTGGCCATGTGGCTGGTGGCCATTTTGAAGCCTAGGCCTGCAAGCTTGCCTGGCCTTGTCTGCCAACAGGCATGCTTTCATCCACTAGGATCAGAGCAGGTAGCCACAGCTTTATTAATCTAGTGTTTTCTGTTGAAATTAGACTTCATTTAGGGCATGGATGGCATTGGATTGAGTTGGGGAAGTGTGCTTTTTGGGGGTGGCCTTTCTGATGTTGTTGGGCCTGGCCCTATGGCTGGTGGCCATTTTGAAGCCTAGGTCTGCAAGCTTGCCTGGACTTGTCTGCCAACAGGCCTGCTTTCATCCACTAGGATCAGAGCAGGTAGCCACAGCTTTATTAATCTAGTGTTTTCTGTGTGGTCTGTTGAATTTAGACTTCATTTAGGGCATGGATGGCATTGGATTGAGTTGGGGAAGTGTGCTTTTTGGGGGTGGCCTTTCTGATGTTGTTGGGCCTGGCCATGTGGCTGGTGGCCATTTTGAAGCCTAGGCCTGCAAGCTTGCCTGGCCTTGTCTGCCAACAGGCCTGCTTTCATCCACTAGGATCAGAGCAGGTAGCCACAGCTTTATTAATCAAGTGTTTTCTGTGTGGTCTGTTGAATTTAGACTTCATTTAGGGCATGGATGGCATTGGATTGAGTTGGAGAAGTGTGCTTTTTGGGGGTGGCCTTTCTGATGTTGTTGGGCCTGGCCATGTGGCTGGTGGCCATTTTGAAGCCTAGGCCTGCAAGCTTGCCTGGCCTTGTCTGCCAACAGGCCTGCTTTCATCCACTAGTATCAGAGCAGGTAGCCACAGCTTTATTAATCTAGTGTTTTCTGTGTGGTCTGTTGAATTTAGACTTCATTTAGGGCATGGATGGCATTGGATTGAGTTGGGGAAGTGTGTTTTTTGGGGTGGCCTTTCTGATGTTGTTGGGCCTGGCCATGTGGCTGGTGGCCATTTTGAAGCCTAGGCCTGCAAGCTTGCCTGGCCTTGTCTGCCAACAGGCATGCTTTCATCCACTAGGATCAGAACAGGTAGCCACAGCTTTATTAATCTAGTGTTTTCTGTGTGGTCTGTTGAATTTAGACTTCATTTAGGGCATGGATGGCATTGGATTGAGTTGGGGAAGTGTGCTTTTTGGGGGTGGTCTTTCTGATGTTGTTGGGCCTGGCCATGTGGCTGGTGGCCATTTTGAAGCCTATGCCTGCAAGCTTGCCTGGCCTTGTCTGCCAACAGGCCTGCTTTCATCCACTAGGATCAGAGCAGGTAACCACAGCTTTATTAATCAAGTGTTTTCTGTGTGGTCTGTTGAATTTAGACTTCATTTAGGGCATGGATGGGATTGGATTGAGTTGGGGAAGTGTGCTTTTTGGGGGTGGCCTTTCTGATGTTGGTTGTCTTAAAGACATGCTTTTGTTGTATGTGTCTGGTCACTGGTGTGTTGGTGTGCAATGCATGCACCCTGCAGACCTTTTTGGGGCCTGTGAATGTTCGTATTTACATTTTGTTGCATTAAAAAGGCAGAGCAGTGTGCTTTAGCATGCATCCTTTACCTGGCTTTTATAGGCCTTTTGTCAGCTCAGGGTGTTTCCCAGGCCCCCGGCTTGTTTGTGATTTGTGAGTGTCCATGTGGGTGGTGGCCTTTTTTTGTGTTTGGACTGGGAGTTATTAGTGTCCTGCTTTTGCCATAGGCCGGCATGGTTTTCCTATTTTCTATTTGGCTTACTGCTTCCATCCATCCACCCCCTTTGCCAGCAGCAGCTCCATGGATGCTGAGATGCTCAAATAATTTATTGGCAAATAGGGTCCACCCCACTTCCATTACATTTTTATTTTGGTGGTTATTATTATTAACTTTCCTATCCTTCCTGAGAGTGTAGTGTGTGGCTGTACACAGTAGTATAACATAATCCCTAGTTAAAAAAAAAAAAGTCATAAATGGCTAGACTATCTTTTGTTTGCACTAGTACAGTACTAAGTAACTGAACCACAACAACAAATGCAACATTTCACTGATGTTCTTCTCCTGGCTTATTTGCTTTTAGGTGCACAAAAGACAGAGTAGGAGGTGTCATCAGCATCACCCGGCTACCCGTTGTACTGCCAGCCAGACAGAAGTCCTGCTGCGCATCACGTCCACATGTGACCAGAACTTGTTGTGCATCTGCATCCTGCCTGACATCTGAAGAAGATGATATGAAAAACAATGGTTCCGTCGGGTGTAGCCAAACAATTACTTTGTTTTCAGTTATGAATGAATCGTAAAGAAGAAACTTAAGTACAATATTTCAAATTTAGAAAAAAAATTCAAAAAATAATTACATTCACAGGACCACATGTAGATATAAATGAGGCAATTTATATATAAAAGAACATTTTACCACCCTGCAAATCTGATGTCATAGTGATTTGTGCATTCTTGTTGTTTGCTTTATGTGGTCCTGTGAATGTAATTATTTTTTGAATTTTTTTTCTAAATTTGAAATATTGTACTTAAGTTTCTTCTTTTCGATTCATTCATAACTGAAAACAAAGTAATTGTTTGGCTACACCCGACGGAACCATTGTTTTTCATATCATTTATACCCAGGTTCTGAGGGACACAGGGTCGCCCCATTGTCTATACAATCTGAAGAAGATGGCCCCAAAGAAAGGTACCAGGTCTAGTACCAAGAAAGTTGCCGGTGAGAAGAAGGAACAGAAAAAGGAAGGGCCATTAACCACGACTGGTGATGTGCCGGCCAATGTTTTTTTTGGCACCAAAAAAGTTACGCCTGCTGCAGCGTTGTCCGGGAACCAAGCTGGGAGCAGCACAGCGGTCCAACCCCACCAACCTAGGCCCAAGTGCTTTAGTGTCGCAGAGGTAGCCAGTCTACTAACGAGCAGCGATGTTGAAGAAATGTCATTACCGCAAAGTAGTACACAATCAAGTTCAACGCAGGCGCAAACTCAGCAGATCAGTGTGCAGCCGCAACAAGAACAGCAGCAGCCGCCGCAACAAGAACAGCAGCAGCAGCCACCACAACAAGAACAGCAGCAGCAGCTGCCGCAACAAGAACAGCAGCAGCCGCCGCAACAAGAACAGCAGCAGCAGCCGCCACAACAAGAACAGCAGCAGCAGCCGCCGTAACAAGAACAGCAGCAGCAGCCGCCGCAACAAGAACAGCAGCAGCCGTCGTAACAGCCAACCATAGTAGTTGTTGCTCCTGACGTAGGGGCATTTCAGGAAATCGAGCTTCCTGCAGACAAAGTGGAGCAAAGTGAAACCACTGTTTCAGAAGATCTATTGTCTTCCAGACCACCAGCAAGGAAAAGGAGGCTTAGTCCATCATCTTCTTCTTCCAGCCCCGCTTCTGATGATCGTGATGCCACTTGGCTACCACCAGCTCAGTCTGAGAGTGATATACGCCACAAGACAATGCTTCTGAAAAGGAAGGTCCCAGAAAAACTTAGAGTTATGGAGGTAGATGTAGAAGAGGGGGGTGATGATGTTGATGAAGACGAGCCAGTCATCACGCACATTACTCCCGCCCCAAAGGGATTGGAGACCAACATTCTCACCCTATCCAGAAAGGCTGCTACTGAGCGGGATGTAGCACGGATATCACCAACACAGGTTACACCACCACTACCTCCAGCTGCCATATTTTCCAAGGCCCGACAGGGACCTACATCCAGCTCAAGCATCTCAGTAGGTAGTGGTAGTAAAAGTCACAGTCTAGGTGCACAGGGTCACATTTCAAGCACCCCCTCCAGTTCATCTGGTGTTGAAAGTGGAACATCCAGCAGTGCCAGAAAGTTCTCCTCCCCAGTTTGGGACTTCTTTGCTGTTAGCACCAAGGAGGAGAACGTTGCTATCTGCTCAATTTGTCGTCAAGGTGTCCGGCATGGTAAGCTTGGTACAAACTATGGTACCGGAGGACAAGCAAGTCATCTAAGAATACACCACACTATCGTGTGGGAGGATCACCTACTTAAGTTAAAAGAAAGTAGAAAAACTCAACCCATTGAAGTTGGTCAGGATGAATCAGGGAGCGATATTATTGTGGTGGCAGGTGAAGAAGAGGGAGGCATTTCTAGCCCTGTCCCCAGTAGTGCAGTGGTAACGCCCACATCCTCCTCAGTAACATCAGAGTGTCACCGCAGTAAGAGCCATACTCAGAGTCAGGGTGAGACACCAAGGCGACCGATTACCTCAATGAGACAATCTGTGTCGTTGAGCCTTAGTGGGTTAATGAAAACAGCACCACAAAGGAAAGTAATCCAGCCTACCATTGAGAGCATGTTTAGGTTGGAGGGGCAGTTCCAACGCAACCACCCAACGGCACAATTGTACAATGCGAAGCTTGCTAAAATGTTAGCGCTGGACCTTCTTCCTTTTTCATTTGTGGAAGGGGTGGGTTGTCTTGAATTTGTGTCTGCCATCTGCCCTAAATGGAAGGTTCCCAGCCGGTCCTATTTCGCAAGAATTGCTGTTCCGGCACTACATCATGATGTGCTGGAATTGGTTGGACAAGCTTTGCAGCAGAGTGCTGTGCACAATATCCACCTGACAACAGACATGTGGACCAGTTGCCAAGCCACAGATTACATGTGCATCACTGCACACTGGATCTCTTTTGTGGGGGTTAGAGATAAGCTATCTGCACGAGGTGTTGTTGACACAGCTGCGATTTTTGAAGGTACTCGGAAACATGCAACTGTAGCCATGTTCGCCATGGAGAAATCTCATACGGCTGAAAACATTTTACACGAGTTTCGCACCAAGGTTTTGGAATGGCTGCGGCCCAGAGGGCTTGGTATTGGTTTTGTTGCCACAGACAATGGCAGTAATGTACTTAAGGCCATGGAACTTGGTTCCTATTTCAGGGTTCCGTGTTTGGCGCACTGCATAAACATTATAGTTCAAGACTTTCTTAAAAAAGAACCCATAGTCAGCAATTTACTGGCCATCTGCCGAAGAATATGCACTCATTTCAGCCATTCTTTTAAAGCTCGGAAGCAGCTAAGGATCATCCAACGTGAACAAAGGATGCCAGTCAAGGCACTCATCCAGGAGGTGGCAACACGTTGGAACTCAACGTATTACATGCTTGATCGTCTGTACGAACAGTACAGGTCACTCCATGAATATGTCTGGAACAGAAGCGGGGATGCTAGTGTTAAAGGCATGAACCTTGAGATGGATCAATGGACCCTAATTAAATGCCTGACTGAGATGCTGTCTCCTTTTGAGGTCTTCACATGTGAAGTCAGCAAGGAGGACTGTACAATGGGCCAAGCCATCCCATTATTGCAAATGCTAGAGTATGAGCTGAATAATGTGTCTGAATCATACAAAGGTGTAGAGGACAGAAGGCAAGCCCATGACTTGGTGGAGAGCTTATCCCGGCGCTTAGCTGAAAATGTAAGGATACAAACTAAAATTTTGTCACAAGAACATTTCATTTGTGCCATAATTCTGGATCCACGTGCAAAATTAGCACTGAAGACATTCTTTGCTTTTTCCGACATTGATGTTGCCCGCTACAAAAGTTGTATAGCTGAAGCAGCCAGGAAGTTGGAAAACGAACGGCAGCTAATTAAAAGCCCGCAAGATCAACCCACAAAAAGTACTGAAGCAGGCCATGCAGGATCAAGTGCAACTTCGTCGGCTGAGGGCAGTGCGTTTGGATCACAATCACAACACTCACCATCACTATCGACCACAGAAACAATAACTGGATCATTAGGCCGAGTACAATCATTATCATTACAGGATTGGTATCTAAAGTTAGGCTTTAATAAGCACAGTGCTGATGCACAGAAAAAACAGCACAAAAGCTTACCAGCAGCAACCCTGAATATTGAGCGGATGGTCCAGGCCTATCTGGACGACCCAACAGAGGTGTACATTGATCAAAACCCATTGCAGTATTGGTATAGGAAAAGGTCTGAATGGCCACAGCTCAGCAGGCTGGTGATAAGCTATCTGGCTTG
This sequence comes from Triturus cristatus, assembly GCF_964204655.1. Taxonomy (NCBI): domain Eukaryota; kingdom Metazoa; phylum Chordata; class Amphibia; order Caudata; family Salamandridae; genus Triturus; species Triturus cristatus. The sequence goes on from NC_140590.1 coordinate 1,024,440,356, forward strand.
CCCTGTCGCAAGTGTCTCTTCCGAACGTGTTTTCAGTGCTGCTGGTTCCATTGTAATATTGAGAAGGACCAGTCTATCGCCAAAAAACGTGTAGAGGTTAACAATGATCAAAATGAATCAGCACTTCATACCACCGAATTACACAATACATGAAGCAATGGAGGAAGATGAGGACAGCGGCTCAGGTGATGGAAGTATTGTGTCAGATGATTACCTACTACTGGCTGAACCCCCAGAGTTTGAGGACGAGCTATACTTCCCTGACAATTAGGCTTGCACTTACTGTCTTCCTCCCTTTTTTCCCCCTTTGTTTATGTGTCTGTCGTTCTGGTTATAAACTTGTGAATCACAACAAATCCATTACCACCGTCTTCTACTCTTCTAATTTAATATACAAGTTTCAGGTGTCTGCTATTTGACAGTACAGTCCTCCGAATCCAGCTCCTCCGCTCCATCATACTGAATCTCCTGCTCAATTCCATTTCCCTCATGAATGATGATTGGATGATGGTAACAACAAATTCAAACTTTCCTAGTCCTTCCAAAAGAAGTGGAGCATGAATCAGATGACTACTATAGCTATCCTCCTTTCAGAGCCGAGAGAGACTGGCCATTAACTGAAAATAAGATGGAACAGGTAATGATTGATGCCATGCATTGGACGCAGAGTCGCAGACTGAATGATTTAGATTTTGTTGTGTTTGTTGTGCATGAATTTATGTAATTGTGCACTGCCACAAATCAACTTTCTACAGAACACACTAAACTTAACGCAAGGTAAATTCAATTGTCCCCTTATTGCAAATATTACATTTGTACTTCTCCTACAGCTAGGTGATACATTGCTTTTAATTCAATACAGGAAGGGGACTCACTCAATCTGCGCAATGAGTATGATTGACACAACAGACCCGTCCATCATGATGATGGCGAAATAGACGGCCCGTTAACTTAAGACGAGAAGGAACAGGTAATGACAATTAATGGCATGCATTGGACACCTGACTCAGAGCGATTGGTCTTTGTGTTTTCGTTGTTTGTTTGTTGTGCACAAAGTGAAGTCAAAGTGTACTAGTAATCTATCTTTCTGTACACAATAAAGAATGACTGAAGTCAGTAATATTTATATTTCTACTCTTGTTGTGTCATAAAAATGTTACTTATACTGCAGGCCGATCTTCACAGTCAGTCAGTAAAAGTATCGGAGATTATGATGAAGTCAGGAGGACGTTTCATGAGTGGCATAAAATGGAAAAGCATAAAGGTAAACACGTCAACAACAACCACAGCAGACACAAATGTCTGTGTAGAAGTGGAATAGAGTGTAGCGGTGGGATGACTGCAGTGCATTGATTTTACTAACTGAAACTGTAAAATGCAATGTTTGGAATGGATAATGTGCTTTGCGTTTGTCCAACTCTTTGAGAAAAAAAAAGGACTCTAAAGTGTTAACGTAGGATGTGCTACTGCTAAGCACTGTGAGCCTGCTCTCTCCTGTTACTGTTGAAGGTCAATGCTGGAAACAGACTAGAGTAGTAGAGATGATGCATACATGCCACCTCGGAAAGTGTTCTTGTTGCACTACACCATAACTTGTGCATTTGTTTTAACTTTCATTCTCAATATCCCCTTTGGTTTTCCATCTACAATTACAGGCCGGGCCTTGCCCTAAACTTTGTAAAACATTACAATGCATAATTACCTTACCAATAAATCACCTTTTTTTTCCCAGCCGGGCAGTGGCGAGTGGCGAGGCGACACACCCAAGATTGATGGACGAGAGGAATGCCGAGATGCAAATCCAGTCCACATTTTTGACCAGGATAACACATTAACAGTATCCACTTTTATCTTCTTTTAAATAATTTGATTAATATTTTGTATACAATCTTTACAACAGTGTGTTCTTGGAGTTGTTATTATCATCATTAGGTTTGCTCTGTGTTTACGATTCTTCCCTACCAATATTTAAAATTTCTATTTGCTATCTGTAAAAGTATTAAGGCCGGAACAGAACAAGAACTAGAAGTGTATGTAATCCGGGTCTCTCATCATCATGCATGCATTGCCTTTTTCTCCCTTAACATATGGATATGATAGTCTTCAATGATTGTCGTTTGTCTATCTATGCATACTGTTTTTCTATGTCAAACCTTCCCCAAAACCCCCCTTCCCATCCATTCAACAAACCCTAACCCTCTTCCCCCGGGCTGTGTGACTTATTGTCGAGGTGTAACTAAATTAAATGTACACCAATACTTAATCACACACTTGCTGGGGCGGATGTGGTGAAAGCAACACTACTTCAATTTCAAGGCAGAGCGATGATCTTCTGCTTGCCCACCCACGAGTAGGATATTTCAGAGGTTATTTTATTTAACAATGGAACATATACCTCAGCATGAATTGCCGGCATTGATTGGATTTGTTTGTTGTCATTCCTCATATACAGCACTAACTGTTAGGCTGTAGGCCTAGTCAAGTGACTCGACACAACTATAGTTTGTAACTCTGTCTAGTAGGCTATCCCAACCACCATTATGTTTTTTTGTCAAATATTTGAGCATATTATTGTTGCTCGGTAAGTTCTGTACTGTACTTCATTCTACTACTCCTCTAACAGTCTCTCAAAGGTGATTGACTGTCTCCTTTTCTGTTTTTGCAAATGCTGCCGCCCTGCCAGTGTCTACTACTACTACTATGCTACCACCACCACCACCCCAATCATGGCATGTATGAAAAAGGAAACCATCTTCACCATGCAGCCAGTGCTGTGCCACAGTTGGACATAAACATCATGCACCGGTAAGAGAGAAGTTTGGGGGAGGCAAAATTAATAATGGACATGTTGTCAATGATTTCATTTTCACACACCAGTACAAATAATGCATAGACTAGAGGACAGACTGAAAGTACTAGAAGGACAAGTCAATGAGTGAGGTGTGTCGCATCTATCTGTTTGTGTCTTATACAGGCAGCCAATTATTTAAATCAAACACAGGCTATGGGCGGCCATGCACCAGCAAGGAAACAGTGTGATGTAAAACAGTTACCCCACCTACAAAACATTAACAACATTGCATGTAACATAGAAAAATATATTTAATTTACCCTAACAAAAATAAACTAAACCCACAAAAGCTGACCCACCCCCCTCCCTAACCCCAACCAATGTCCATAGGAGAAAAAAGTCTGTAACGCCCAAACAAGTTCCCACCCACCCACCCAAACAAGAATTAAAAAAGGGGCAGAACAGGATGACAGGGACTAAGTGGTGGGGCGGGACTCAAGGAGGACACGCATCTGGCGCATCTGGCCCTCTAAAGAGGCGATGCGGCATCTAAGGGCGCGGCAGTTGCAGCCACAGTGGGGGGGCACTGGAGATGGCACTACGGTGGCGGCGGGCAGCCACCAGACGGTGGCGCTGTACCGCTGGAGGGCGGTGGCTGGGGCCCGGGGCACTGGAGGAGGCTTCAACAATTGCTGCCGCAGTCTCCTCCTCCTCCTCGGCTAAGACCACCAGCCACTGGTATTCCCGCTGGATGGCCTCCAGTTTACGGCGCCGTGCCTTGGTGGCCAACTCCTTTCGATTTTGTTTCGGAGTAGCTGTGTATCAAAAAGAAAAAAACAAGACAATTGTAAAATATACTCTTAGAAAAACAGTAAGACAAGTTAATTATTTATACACATAGTGGCATGGTAGAGTAGCACTATAAAGCATAGTAGTACATAACATTTTAAATCTCGCCCGTCCTTCTTCCTTCCACCCGTCTTTCACTTTTTAGTTGAACAGTGCACCAGGTGCTCTTCTCCATAAAACTTTCAAAGCGGAGTTGAAATCAGATAAATGAGGCCATTGGTTACTCAATACTCCCGCTCCTATGCCAATTAAAGGGAATTCTAGTCTTCTAGTTCACTCTTCAAATGTCACCAACAACTCATACTTACTTACGACATCGGATAGCGGGTGTACTTTGTCCGCCCGCCATCCTCACGCTAAAAAGGGTGGGGGTCCCGTGGGGACAATTAATTAGGATGATGCGCTCGGAACAGTGGCGGGCGCATCCTATTTTTTTTACATTCTGGTTGGCGTTGCCGAAAGCAATGCTTAAAATACATGTTGTGCTGCTTTTCCAAGCACAACATGACGGGTCCCGCATGGAGCCTGTCACGTTTTGCTTTGAAAGGCGGGGGGGTACCATGGCATAGGTACGTAACCTCCATGGGGGCCCCCAAGCATACTCTGCAATGTCCTCATGCCTTTCCGTGGCGGACGGCAATGCCGCCACGCAAAGGCATTCCAAAATGCAGATTATATGGCTGGCGGTGTATTCAGAGAGACACCACCGCCATATTGAACCCTTTTCCGCCTGGTCGACATGTGGGGGGTCTGAATTTTGTCTACAGGGATGGCGGGAGGTTTGCCCCTGCGGTGTCGGCAGTGAATTCCAGACGGCCCGGCGGGGGCAATACGCCCACCATCCCAATGGGGCCCTAAGTCACAACTGTACAGTATACATATACATACAGTACACCCTTGCAGTGAGTGTACTGTCAAGTTCAACAATAGTTAAGGATTATGAATCTAACTTACCACCGCCTGCCACTGGTGCTGCCACTCCCCCTACTGCTCCGTTGCTATCTGCAGCAACTGCCGCATCCTCGCCCTCCGCGTCGCCTTCGCTGGCCCCGGCAATGGTGGTCGGTAGTGAGCCTAGAAAACATTACACATTTATTAGGCGTCATATACACCTCCCCCTATTGATCAGTAGCAAGGTTGAAAAATGAGTTAATACTAACATACATCACTAGTACAAATCAGCTAGTAGTAGAGTAGACACTAATAGTTATATATGATCATTGTAGCCTTTGCTTAATTAGCCCTAGCCATGCTACCATTTTACCTTTGTGTCTTTTATTTTTGCACATGTGACGTTACCTTGCAGCTTCTTGTATAAGACATCTTTGAGCCCACATGACCTGCCTCACACTGCTACTGTCTAGTCTACGCGCTGCGTACAAGCGGTCAACAAAAACATTAACAAGCCACTTTTTTAGGAAGTACTGGTGTACTACTGTTACTGTTAGCCCATATTGCTTATCCATAAATGCTACACTTTTTGGCACGGCTGAGAAATGCTTGCAAGTTGCAATATACTAACGCACACCATTTCATTTTTCGCATTACAGACGGAAGATTCTCTTCTACGAACCAGAGCTTCTGAATGGTGCAACAACTACCAGAACTAGGTTTTTCTAAGGTGAGGGGTCCCTTCACTTACATATTCATTTATAAATTTTTATAAACTAAATTCCTAGGGGATGGTGGTGCTGCCTTCCACCACTGTTCAGTTATCATGATTTAATCCCCAACTGTATAAGTGTAACAATGTATATTGTTTTAATGTTATTGATTTTCCGTTTGGTGCTACATTTTATAATAAAACAGTGTACAGAGCTTCTCAATTTGAAATAAACATTTTGAACTTACATAGACTTGGTGGTATTTGGTGTGGACTAACTTACACGAGTGAGCAAATTAAAGTAAGGGTGTGCATGTGCATTGCTTCCACGACTGAGAGGTTGGGTGTGTTATGTTCTGGGTTGTCTACTTGTTGGGTATCTTGGGGGGAGGGTTCCGAGACCTAATAGTTATGACAAGACAGTACTATAGTCAAGCAGTGGAATTGTGGTGGGTGCGGAATTTCTGATTGAGGTGTGCGAGGAAGGTCCAACCTACCATCACCAACATCCTATTTTCTGGTGCAAATGTCTGTGTATGTGCAAGGTCCCTACAACAGTAGTATGTCCTATAGGCTATCATATCAAAATAGTAATAAATCTGGTAGGGCTGTTGTTGCTGTGAATTTTCAAAGCCTCAAGATTAACAAAGACTCAAGATCAATAAGAGTAAAAGTAGTACAAGACGACGACCCAAAGGATTGGACTCAATGGCTCGAGCTACTGGTGAATATGAGTTTTATATTACAACCTTTCACATAAAGAGTGGCACTGGCCAACTGGGCAAGACTAGCTACTACAGTACAGACAGACTGATAGTATGTAGTAGTAGTAGTACTGAGAGTCATCATAGCGGAGGCAGGGATAAGATTTTTGAAACCGTACAGATCGAAGGATTATTGGTGGTAAAAAAATAGCATTTGGAAACAAACAATAGTTCGTGAAAAATATGGGGCAGTAAAAGTTATGGAATTAGAAATATTATTAAAAACAAGAAGACTTACTGGGGCCAGCAGAGGAGCCCTCAGCGGTGTCCTCCTGGTGGTGTTCTGACTGTCCCGCCGACTGCCCACTCCCTGTCTGTCTGCCCCTGGGTGCTGATGAACAGGAAAGATATAAGAAAGAGACAAACATTGATGGATGGTGTCAAACAAATACAATATTTTTCAACAACGGTCAAAAAACACTTATGTAAACAACAATTGCAATAACTAAATTAACCGATCTCATCTGGTCAACAAGTAATATCGGGGGATTCGCAGTTCGACTACTTAAGTTACTATTTATCAACAGTAATCCAGTCTTTCATTCTGATTCCAGAATACTAAGTTACAACTAAGCCTAAGTACAACGTACCACCCAACCTAGCCCACCTATTCCAGGCATGCCAATTGTACATTAAGAATGCATTTCCACTGTATTCCTCAACAATGCATATGGTGAAATCATGGAGGACACATGACTACATTTTTTGTATACACCAAATTTTTTTGTTTGATTAATTGATGCTGATCTACCACCACTCATTGAACAAACTAGAAAAGGTTCTAATAAAGACTGCCGTACTAGCTAGCAGCACGTCACATAACTGAGTGAGGGGGCATCACGCATACCACTAACAAAGTAGAAGCTCATACAAAGTACGTAAACCTAAGTATCAATCCGCCCCTATCTATTAGTGAAAGGACAAAGTAAGGAGTGGACCAGAGTCACTGTAGCATTACGTAACTTAATTTCTATAAAAAAAACTCATAAAGAATCACGCTAAGCAAGCGCAAACGCAAAGCTGCAAACAAGTAAGATTAGTAGTAGCGCAGAAGAGCACCTGTGTCATAATCACAGAAGACTTTTAAACGTTATTAACCTGGAATGTATTGTAAGCAGCAACATTCTAGCTGGTTGGAAGGAAAAAAAGATATTCACAATATATAACACAGAGCAGGAGAACAGACACAAAGTTGTAATAATTAAATAGGTACTCACCAAGCCCCGGGACCTCCACTCCTAGCAGGTCCAGCAGGTCCTGCTCACCGTCCAGGATGTCGGACCACCGGTGCGTCAGCTGCGCCTGGGTGCGCCGGACGCCAGAGAAGCGCGACACTGCCTGGCGCACCTTCCTCCACCGCTGCCGACACTCCCGGAGTCCGTACCCGGACCCAGGCCTGCCACCTGCTGCCAGGGTTGAGGGGAGGTGGCGCTGCACAAAGAAAATTAGTGCAGCCAACTCCACCTCCCCAAATAAGGCCCGTGCCTGCACCCCTTGTGGGCGCCGCCTTCCGCAAGGAAGGCGGTCGCGGCTCTGGCTGCGACGGCGAACAGCCCTAACCTTAGACATGGTTCTGGGGACGGGGCGGGAAAGAAAAGGTAAAATAAAATAAAGGAGTAAAGGAAATAAATAGCAGGCAATAGAAAGAGAGAAAAAGTAGCTAAAAAACAAAAAAAAGTAGACAAAAACCAAAAATATAGAAGCAGGAAAATAGTTAGAGAAATAATAAGTAAGAAAGATCCAAAAAAAGTGGCTATAAACAAAGGATTGAAAAGATTTTTGGAGGATTCAAAATCAGGCCCCAGAACCCTGCAATAGAGTGAAAAACAAGATGGCCGCGCCCATTGCGACCATGTGCGCAAGTTCGCGTGATATTTTCTCCCCGAGCAAGCAAAAAGCAACGCGATCAAGTAAAAGCGGTCGCAAACAGGAAATTTCGACCACGAACGGGCACGAACATGCATTGCGCGACCCGGAGCAGGAAGTAAGCATTGCGAGAGGGCGGGACAAGTGAAAACAAGATGGCCGTGCCCGTGAGCAACCGCATGGGTAAGTTGGCGACCCGCGATCATGCAAAAAATACCGCGAACAGGCGGGCAAAAAACGTCCGCGTCTTCGCGATATTTCCGGCGTGTTTGCGGAGATTTTTAACATTTTCGCGATAAATTGCGATAGTTAATATCGCAAATTCCGCCCACCCTTACCTGTAATACATAAACCATGATATGAGTTCTATGATACACCGTACACAATCACAATCAACATAGCATAGCAGAAAAAGAGATAGCTAAAGTAAGGATATTCACCTTGTTAGGACAGGTAAACACTTGGTTCAGGATTCAACAAGAGACTCAATTGATATTCATTGGGTGCCTTCCATTTTCTGATGCGCACAAATTGTGCGATATGGATTCAATAATGAAAGATGTCTTAAAACATTCTTAATGTATACTTTTGTGCATCCAGCACTAATAAACAAAGAAAGATAAGCGCTCTGCACGCTTTACTGCATTATCCCAGAATAATCCTTCAAAAAGGAAAACCAAGGTCACCCACAAATATACTTCCACACGTGTGCTGGGTCCAAGAATGAGCTCCACGCATATGCTGCCAAAGGAAATGTACTCCAAGCGCGAGACAGCAGCTGTTTTGAATAAACACCATGCTTCCACTGCGTGTTGACAAGAAGGAAACCAAGGCTGCAGTAAAGGAGAGCTTCAAGAAAGTATGGAGTTTACTGCCAAGGGGTATTGACATGCTCCAAAGCATGCCTTCCAGGAAAGAAGGAGTTGTCACAAGCTGTCTCCAAGTATGTATCGGGCACTAACAAACACACATTCCAATGTATGCCAGGCAAATAAGGAATAAAACAAATAGCAGATGCAGAAGCGAGTGGTACTCACGGAGGAGAAGCCTCACATGAGAGCCCGGGGCATAGAGACAGACGTCCAAAGGGCAGGGCTGCAGCTCGTTTTGCCTCCGATAAGCACTGGTCAACAAAATAGAGTGAATGCTCTATAGACCAAATATAGCTTCCCAGGTCAATGGGCACAGACAAAGCAGCATCAAATGCATGACCCATGTCTGAATACTATTTGACCCTGATATTCAATCCGTCCTGCAGAGTCCATGCAAATTGCAGGAAGTAAACGACTGCACTGCTAACCTTGCGGAGAGTCGACAGACATCCTTCCTATGCGTGACCACAACCCAGCTCATTGCCACATAAGGTCCTGCTGACAAGGAGGAAAATATATTAAAAGGTCAGTTCCCACCCCCTTTCATACCGCATTCAACCACTCTGTCTGGGGGACATGGACAAAGCAGTACCCAAGTCCAGATCATGACAGCTGATATCCAAATGGCATATGTATTTTTCTCACATCCTGCTCAGTTCCAGCTCTGCTGTTCTACTTCTGAAACATTTTCCTGGGAATGTTTTAATTCTTCCCAAGAGTCATCTACTGACAACAACATTGATCATTGAGTCGAAAGACATTGAGTCAGAAGACAAAAAGCAGTGTTGTCTTCTGACTCATTTGTAAAAGTTCCATTAAATATGCAGGCCATAAGTGCACAATATTGTATAACTTTATCAGCATATCTGTTTCCCAAAGGTGACATATCCATTGCCACTCCTGTGAGCTGCACATTTAACCACTGCCACTTTTGCTGGCACCTGAAGTGCTTCTAACAAATTTCTTACATATATCTAATTTCTAATCGGGGTCCGATGAGGTCATAAAACCTATCTGGGACCATAATTATCCAAAGTCCTGGACCACACGAAAGCCATACTGACGATCTGTAAATATAGTCATTCTGAATTGGGCTGTTAGACTGCATGCTCTCGTAAGGGAAATTTGTTCTGCAACTTTTGCAGAGGTGACATTTTGAAGCCATGAAGCTGCTACTATTTCTTGAATTGTATAGACAGGGTAAGTTGCTTTTAGGACTTCATTATTGTTTCCCAAACATAAGCAATCAACAAAAATGACATAATCAACCTCAATTAGGGGTTCATCTTTTAGGTCGGGCCTTGACTTGGTGCACAAATCTGTGACATCTAGACAATCATGTTCAATATCATCATCAACATCTTCATCTATAGGCAATAAGGTTGAAGGGTTAAGAACATGGCACCGTTTGGGTACCACATTTTCTTTAGATAGTAGTTGTTCCTATCTGGTAAGTCTTGTGTTGGTCATGCTACGCGCAGTGGACTCGCGTGATGGAGGCAGACACTGACACTGTGGGTGAGAGGAGCGCCTGGGAAAGGGCTCCCGTTCTCACTAGTTTGTGTATCCTGCCAGCTTTATCTTTTAATCTTGCACATTGTTTGTTTTTACTGGATGTCATTCAAAGACGCTGCTATTTTGTATTTAAAATAACACTATTGTACTGCCTACCTGCACTGAGTCCCCGGTCCACCACCGATTTTTCGGATTGTGTGGAGGGACGGTTACATGCTAGAGGAAGGGATTACTACATCCGGCTTTGCTCCAATCAGCTGCCTCCAGCTGATCACTCTTCCCCTTTAAAAATAAAATGCACCGCGCTACGCGCAGCGGGCGCGCCAGCGGTGCGCCGAAGGCATGCCAAAGGCAAACCCGTCTGCGCCCGTCTGCGCCCGTCCGCGCCTGTCCGCCCCCAGACGCCGGACATGCTGCCCTTTTTACCAAAGCTGGGCCGATTTATACAAAAAAGGAGCTGTTAGCCATTAGGAAAGGCTTTGGCTTTATTGCTACTTCCGCGCTGACTTCACTTGCACACCTCCCACGGTCCAAGAAGGCCATTAAGATCTTTAATCTTAACAGTCGATCCTTAGCCAGACATGATGCTGACATTTATGACTTATTGGAGGATTCCTCCCCGGATTTCCTCTTTCTCACCGAGACGTGGCTCTCGGATGATATAACTGCGGAACCTGTCCTGGTGCTTCCTGTAGGGTATAGCATCCTTACTCTTAACAGGGTGACCAGAGGAGGGGGCATTGTGGTGATTTATAAATCGGTCTACCCCTGCACCTTCACTAGGCAAACTATACCTGGTAGTGAATGTGCCCTCTACAAAGGTTACATTCAGCCCTGATTACACCATGTCAGGGCTCTTGATCTATAGGCCCCCTGGGCCAGCTTCTGTTTTTAAGCCTGCACTCGTGGAGGTGGTCAGTGCGCTAGCAATTAATACTGCCAACTTCACAGTCACTGGGATTTGAACATCCACTTAGAGAAATCTGATGACCCTGATGTGGCAAATGTTATAACAGATATGGCAGCTTGCCAACTAATACAACTGGTGCCAGGCCCTACCCACGTAGCTGGCCATTTGCTGGACCCAGTTTTCACCAATATTCCTTCACTTACAGCCCTTGCCCCCATGCCCATGGGAATGTCCGACCATTATTTGGTCCCCATGTCCCTTCAGGAGATAACTCCCTTACGGAGCTCAGACAAGACATCCTCGCTCAAACGCCCCTGGCATAAGCTTAATTGGGATTCTTTCCAGGCCCGACTGTCTATTACATGTCCTAGCCTCCCTAATGACCCTAATGAGGCATATGGGGATCTAACAAACTGGATCAGTCAGCCACTGGATGGACTCATCCATGAGAAATTGTCCCTGAACCGTAAAACTCGATCTAAGCCATGGTACAATAGCGAGCTGGCTGACCTGCGCAAGGAACGCAAAAGACTGGAACGTATATGGAGAAGGGATTTTAACATCAAGGCGAAAGACATCTATCAAGTGGCAGTCAACAGCTATCATAAGGCCATTCAACTGGTGTGCACAACGTTCTATGCCGACCTAATTCGCAACAGTGATAACGCGGCAAAGAGCGTATTCTCGATTCTCTCTAGCCTTAAACCACAGCAGACCAACGTAGGGCAGAAAATACAGTCCAACGAGCAATGTGAGGACCTTGCCTCCTTTTTTATTAGGAAGGTAGATAACATCTATAGGTCCTTCCCTGCCATAGTTATCACCCCTTTAGTGGCAGGGTATGATCAATACCTTGGAGTCTCTTGCACCCATTTCCACAGACCAACTGCAAGCACTCTGCAGGAAAATTAAATCTGGCTCACCGGCTAATCCCCTTAAACCAGAGCAATTTAGAAGGGTGCTGCCTACGATTATGCCCTCCTTGAAACAGGTAATTAATATGTCGCTCTCCACCGCTATTGTGCCTAAGGCGTGGAAACATGCCAAAGTGCTACCTTTACTTAAAAAACCTTTGTTGGATCCGGCCAAGCCCGAAAATTATCGCCCCATCTCACTACTTCCGTGGGTAGCCAAGATCACGGAGGCGCATGTTAACTCACTCCTCTCAGACTTCCTGACCGAGAACGGCAGAATGGTTTTCGACCTGGTCACAGCACAGAGTCTGCTCTTTTGGCTGTGACAGAACATCTTTGGTCTGCTCTAGACGCTGGCCTAACATCGGCGCTGATCCTTCTGGATCTCAGCGCCGCGTTTGACACAGTGTCCCATGCCATTCTGTTACATCGCTTGGAGGAGGTGGGAATTATCGGCTCGGCCTTGAAGTGGTTCACCTCGTTCCTTATTGAGAGGTCATTTAGGGTTACTGTCCCCCCTTTTGTCTCAGGCATTCACCCCATTAAACAAGGTGTTCCACAAGGTTCCTCCCTCAGTCCCCTTTTATTTAGTCTCTATGTCCAACCGCTGGCTGCGGTGGCTAGAAACGGGGGACTGACCATGGTCTCCTACGCCGACGACACTCAGCTGGTGGTGGCACTCTCAAGCGATACCAAGAGGGACGCCCTGAAATTTCGGGGCGACCTGGCGGTGGTCACTGAGTGGATGACCGCTAACTGCCTCCAGCTGAATGCCAGTAAATCAGAGATGTTGTTGGTGGGAAAGGGCCATGGGCTTTGGACCGAACTTTGGTGGCCAGAAAACCTGGGGAGTGCCCCCCCTCCTAAGCAAGCTGCTAAAAACCTGGGGGTATGGTTGGACTCATCGCTCAGCTACCAAGTCCAAACCAAAAAGGTAGCAGGGACTTATTTTGGGCTCTTGCGGGGGCTTAGACCCCTACTGGGATTTTTTTACCCCCCGACGCGCCAGACTATCATTCAGGCAGCTATAATGTCCAGATTGGATTATGCCTGTTCTCTGTATTTAGGGGCAAATAAGGCCAAGATTGCTCGGCTACAACGGGTTCAGAACGCAGCAGACAGATCACTGATTGGCTTGCACAGGTTCTGCCTGGTGTCAGCCACAATCCACCGGCTTCACTGGTTGCCGGTGGCCAGGAGAATTGAATTTAAGGCCCTTTGTATTACTTTTAAAGCCCTGAAATTCAACACTCCTAGTATTCTGGCCAACCTTGTTATTCCCTATGTTCCCACAAGCCAGCTCCCTTCACGTGGCCAGCACTTGGTGAGGGTCCCTAGGTTCCAGAGAGTGCGGGCAGGAGGCCGTTCCATCCGCAGCAGGGCAGCCCTCCTTTGGAATTCACTGCCCACTCACATTCGAAGCCATACCAACTATTTGACTTTCAGGAAGGCCATAAAAACACACTTATTTCCCACAGTGTAGTCCCTGCCTCCCTCCGTGTTAGCTGCCTTGCTGACAGCGTCGGGACGCCCCTTTGCTGGGGCAGCTGTTGCGCTATATAAATGGCAGTAACATAACATAACATATTGAGTTTTTGATCTGGTTAGCAAGAGTTCTATAGAGTGAGGAACCATAACAGTTAAAGGATATCCCATCCCTATGCTCTCATACCTCTCAAGAATAGTTCCCACTGCTGCAACTGCTTTAAGGCAGCTGGGCAGTTCTGCAACGACGGGGACAAGGGTGGTTAAAAATTAAGCCACTGTTCTCTGGGAATCTCCATGCATTTGTGTAAGAAATGAGAAAGCGCAGCCCTCTCTCTCATTGTAAAATAATGTAAATATCTTACTGTAATCAGGCAATAAACTAGTGCCAGGGCACGATAAAGACTTTCTCTCAGCTCTAGGAAAGCTTTTAAGCACTCTATGTCCCATGGAAGCAGGTCAGGCACATCTTTGTGTGTCAGCCTCAGTAAAGGTTTAGCCATTAGGGAAGAGTTTGGTATCCACTGTCTACAGTAGCTAACCATTCCCAGGAATTTTTTCACCCCTCTCTGCTTTCTAGATGGGCTAATTTTTAAAATGCTATATACTCTCTCGGTTTGTACTTTCCTTGCTTCTTTCTCAATAATATGTCCCAAGTATTGAACTTCTTTTTGACAATACGGCATCTTATCAGGGGACCTTTTATGTCAGTTTTCAGCCAAATGATGATCCTGGTCCTGCGTCTCTGCTCCTGCTCTCCTGCCTCCGACTTCAGAAAAAGGAAGCAGGCAGCCAGACTCCCTCCCCTAAGCCAATCACAATGCTACAATGCAGCGTTGTGATGGGTTTGAGCGCCATGACACAGTTCTCAGCCAGGCGCTGGAGGGGTGGGCATGTTCTCCATGCAGGCTGTAATGCACCCTGCATGAAGAAAAGGGAAAATGCGCATGACTGGTTTGGGTAGCCCAAGAGGGCCGACCAAACAGTCACTACACAGTGGGAAAACCACTCCTCCCCTCCCCTGCTCCAAGAGCAGAGCAGCCGTGCCCACCCGCAAAGCGGCACAAACATAATATGATAATAACTGAAAGTTATTATCATTTTATGTTTTTGTTTCTCGCACTACTTGAAAGCAGTGGGGTGACGCTCCTCCGCCATAGCGGAGGAGCTGCTACTGAGTTCAATTCCAACTCAACAATTATCTCAAACGAGCTGCTTCACTCAATCCAATCAAGTTTTTGGACAGGGCTTTCTACTGAAACTCTACTGAAACAGCCTTAGTAAAAGCGATGTGTTGTGACAACACTTTGTATTGCAACACAATGCAGAAGTTACGAGCTAACTTGTATGTAAATGGGGTGGTGGCCATGATCTTATTAGATCTTTCGGCTTTTGATAACATGACCCACTTCATTCTACTCCAAAGACTTGACGCCATCGGTGTTGACGGGACAGTCCTAACCTGGTACAACGGCCTTTGGACTTCTCAGAGTAATTAGAAAGTTTCTCCATTTCATTCTAACCAAAGCCTCAGAGGATCTTGTGCAGGGTTTAACCTATCCAGGACAGATTATTGTAATTCCCGGGCAAAGGGCGGGCCCTCTTAGGCCCTCCGAGGCCGAGTGAGGCCGGGCAGGGCTTATTCCCTTAATTTTAATCTATACCTTTTGTTAGCATTATTGCTATGGCCCAGAGTCTGAATAATGCCATTCTTGAAAAGCCGGGGGGGTCGTTAAATTGTACCCTGGACTGTTATTTTACAAGGGTTCCCACCGACCTTGATAGGGAATCAATAATAGAAGAGCGTAGGGTGGAGCGCCGTCGCTCGGTCGAATGTCTGAAAAATAGGGCTCCAATAGACCTTATGCTCCATGCCCTCCCCTCCAGTGGAGGAAGTTCTAGTGGTATCGACGACCTTACATCTTTAGAGAGTGTTCCACTCCTACTACGTGATTGTGCACCTACAGCTAGTCCTTCCATTGAACAGCCCTTGAGTCATACTCCCCTTCCTAGTTCCAGTAGTATAATTGCCAATTTGGCTAACCCGACCAATAGTAGGGGAAAATCTGCCCGAACTAAGATAAACAAATTAATGCCGGCTAAGGCATTTGGCCCTCCACCAGGTAAAAGAAGACGTAAAGGAGGTGACCAGAAAAAATCCAAGATTAGTTACACTGACTTTGGTAGGCCCTCTAAGCCGGCCACTAGAACAGATCAGGCGTTAGTAGCCGCACCAGCCAAGTTGCCTAACTTGGAAGTCCCCCTTAAGTCCACACACATCGACAGGGAAGTTAGTACCATGGTACCTACTGCCATTTCTGCTGAACCCGTACGGGAAGCAACACTTTCCATCGTCCCTCCAGACAGTATGGAACAACTAATCAGGTCTCTTATTTCACCAATTATTGAGGGGTTAATTAGGGTGGAGAAACGACTAGCGGCCATCGAGTCTGTTTTTAGTAGTAAGGACGGTGCAACTAGGGCCATAGCGAGTACGGTTGTGCCACCTATAACTTTGGTTGCACAACCAACAAGCTCAGCCTCTAAAGTTTTACTCCAACCCACCAAAGTAATATCACAACTTCCTAATTTATTAAATTCTAATAAACTAAGGCTACCACCCCCTTTGCAGGTAACCAAATTAGCTACAATTCCTGTTAGCGAACCCACGAGGGGAATGGAAAAGGCTCTTGTTGGAAAAACGCGGGAGGAGGAGGGAAGTACCAGACACGTAAGGGCACCAATAAATAAAGGTCCATTAGTTGAACTTCCCCCTGAGGCTGTACCCTATGTGGTTGTTTTGACGGGGGTCCCTACACTGATAGACAACAAAAGGGAAGGGTTTGCCGAGCTATAAAATAAAATCATGCATTGGTTCAGTATATACAGACCAATCACAAATAACATCAATGTTGAAATAGTGCATGTTCGGCGCCTCCCATGGCTTGGTGGTAGAAGTAAAGACATTGAGGGAGATGAAGTTGTAGTTAATTTTAGAGATCCTCGTGTGGTCAATCACATATTAAATTGGCCCACGGGCAATGGTAATAACCGCATCATCCCTCGTGCTCTGACATACTTCTATCCCAGATCACTTGTGTTCCCTCCAACTTACATAAGTGGCCAAGTACCTATCTACGCAAATTCCCTAGTACCATGTAATACTGGGCATTTTGTTCAAGCACAATACCCAAGACCTGCTGCTGATCCCTTTGGGTGGAATACCGTACCCCCTAGGTTTAATACAACCACTCATAGGAGAATGGATTATTTGAGACCTTTCACACCCTTGGAGTCAGTAAATAGGTTTGATGTGTTCACTGGCATGGATGAGTGCGATTGAAGATCACAGCTCTCGTGGGGCGGGTGGGTCCGCCCAATAGGGGGTGTTACCCACGTGATGGTACAATCCACTGAAACCCCTAGCTTGCAAGTAGTTCAGTCTGCCCCCCTTACTGAAAGTAATTCCATTCTTGGTCATGAAATCATTTGTAGGGAAGAGGTCTTGATGGTTGGTGAGACGAAAAAGGCCTAACTATAACCTCTAATGTGCCATCGCCTTTGTCTGTCCCAGTTAGGAATGCCCCAAACGAAGATGGGGAAGGGGCAGGAAGTTTAATGTCATGGAATATTGCGGGCTTGCGGTGCAAACAGGAGTCCCAAGACTGGGTTGCCTTTGTCAATGGGTTCGATATATGTTTATTTCAAGAGACATGGATGTGTGAACCCTTGTTCCTTCAGGGTTATTTGAATTACTCTGTACCAGCTACTAAGGGCAAAAAGGGTCGACCCATGGGAGGTTTGACGATTTGGGTTCGGCAAAATCTGTGCTCTAATATAAGAGTGATTGAGACAGGGAGCAAGGACATCCAACTCATAATTCTTGATTTGGGACCGCTAGGGCGCCTTGACCTATATAATGTATATGCTAGGGGTAGCAAGGGTGGGAAGTCAGAAGTTTTAGCTTCTTTGGCGGTTCTCTTAGAGACCCACTCCTTGGTTAATAACACCATAATTGCTGGTGATTTTAACCGTACATTTGAACCACTAGATATAGGCGATGACTGTATTGGGACAGAAGAGGATAGGCATTGGGGTGTTCCTCCATTAGATTTAGACCCGATAAAACGATGGTCTGATGATGTCATTTCGCTAAACGCTATTTGTCTAGAGAGAGGCCTCCGTGCGTTGAATGGGAGAACCAAGAGTGATAGGATGGGGGCTTGTACTTTTGATAATGGTCGGAGTAGGAGCAGGATAGACTATGTCATGTGCAGTTTGGAAATATGGAAGCTGATTAATGATATGGAGGTTATGCACAGGTTGGAAAGCGATCATGACCCTCTGTGTATTTGTCACAGATGGTGGACCTTGCCTAGTGGGAATGTTCGAATAGAGTGGGAAGGTCTCCCTTTACCAGTTCCTTCCAATGACACACGTCGGTTAAAATGGCCCAGTGTTCTGGCCAATCAAGATTCTATGGCTAGTATAAATATGGAGGTGGATAGTGCTATTGAGGCCTTGGAGCAGGCTGCTACTGTCACTCAGGGGTCGCAGGAAGCGACTATAATTCACGATACTCTTTTCCTAACCATCAAGTCACATTTCCAGAAGGTAGGTAGGAATACTAGTAGGGCCCCACCTAAGACTGCGAAGTGGTACAATGCACAATGCACAAATAGGGATCTGGCGGAAATTCGTGGCGCCAGAAGTATTTATAAACATTGCATAGTCGCAGCAAAAAAGGAGTGGGACGAGAGGCACTGGAGAGAGTTATTGGAAGCCTGTGGCTCCAAGGACTCTAGGCTTTTCTGGAGTATTGTTAAATGGGGGAGGGGTGGTGAGCCTGACTGCCCTGATAATAATGTCCAGGAGGAGGATTGGGTCAAATATTTTAAACCCCAATATGCCGAACTTAATCCTGGCAGGGAGATGGATGGGTTTAAGGCTGTCTATCCCAATGAGCCATTTTTTAGTCTTAAAGAGGTCCTGCTGGCACTAAGTGTAGCATCGTTGGGTAGAGCACCTGGAATGGATGGGGTTCCGGTATGTAACCTATTGTGAGATTTGTGCTCAGGGAAAATCAGAGAGACAGCCTAAAAAGGTGTTTTTTACAACCATTACCAACTCATCCTCACCAGTGGCATATTCTAACCACAGATCTGATTGTAGACTTACCCTCTAGTCAAGGTTTTGATACAATTTTGGTGTGTGCTGGCGCATTTACCAAAATGGTCCAATTCATCCCTCTTAAAGGTGTATCGACAGTGAAGGATTTAGCACAACATTTTAGCCAGCACATTGTGAGGTTACATGGTATCCTACAAATATTTTTTTCCGATCGGGCCCCATAGTTATTGTCACATTTTCAGAAGGCTTTCAATAGCGACAAGATTTTCCACTAGTTTCCATCCAGAAACTCATAGGCATACAGAGAGAACAAACCAGGAGTTAGAACAATAGTAGAGGTTATTCCTAATTGATCAAGGAGAGATTGGTCTGAATTTCTCTGGATTTCGGCATTCACACATAATAATGCAATAAATGTGTCCACTGGTTATTCTCCATTTTAATTAAACTATGGTATGCACCCAAACTCATTAGTCGAACTTCGAGAACTCACAGTTCCAGCAGCCAAGGATATAGTTCAGCATCTAACAGTAGTCCATGAGTCAGCATTGGGGAATTCAGTGGGAAATCTAGCCCAGGCTAAAAAGAAATACAAGTATTATGCAGACCAAAAAAAGGAGAAAAGAGCTAGAACCTAAGGTTGGAGTTTTGGTATGACTCAATACTAAAAACCTCAGGCTCAAGGGTACCAGGAAGTTTAAACCTAGTTTTGTAGGGCCATATCATGTTGATACAATTATAAATCCAGTTACCTTTCATTTGACCCTGTCTTGTCATGTTAAAATTCACCCAGTGTTCCATGTATTACTGTTAAAAAAGACCTTCACAAACTTAAGAAGGATTCTACCACCAAAACCCATACAAGTGAAGGGTAGCCTAGAATTTGAAGTGAAACAAATTTTGGATATGAAAGAAGTTAAGGGTCAGGTACATTACTTGATTGGAAGGGCTACGGTCCAGAGGTGAGATTTTGGGAGTTGTATTCTGAAGTTCATGCTCCTCGGTTAGTCAAGGCCTTTCATCAGAAATTTTCAACCAAACCTCGACCGGGAGAATCCTCTTTGTGAGGGGGTACTGTCAGAACCATTCCCAAGAAAGCAAGATTCAGAGCTAAAACTGTTATTACAATCCCTTCTCGACAAAATTCCTGCATGCACTCTAGAAAGGGTTATATCGAATCACTGGAGAATGAAGTGGAGTCAGAGGAACTCCAAAATAGCAGCCAAAATTCACATTGACGAAAACCCAGTCTAGTGCTGCCATGTTTCCAGTCTGGAGTTCAGTGTGAAATGTTCAACGCTGAAGCAATTTACTGAAGCGCTGTCATGTTAGCTATTGTTAGTTAGGTAGAGAAATCGTGCGAGGGCCTCGTTTAGTTTAGTTGCATAGAAACAGTGTTAGTCAGTTCTAGTGGAGACTAGTATTCATTTAGTGAGTCTCCTCTTTGGTTCTGGGCGGCTTTTTGGTCAATGTCCACCTACAGCCTGTAGCGTTTCTTGGCAGGCTATCCAGACATATCAGTGTTGAGAATAGTGCCTCAGTCCTTTAATTGCCTAAGCTCTGAGCAGTATTTCCCCATAGTTAAATAGTGTTATCTTGTAAGACCTTGCTGGCAGTGTCAAAGTAGAGATTCGTGTTTCTAATCGGCAGCTGTCAACAAATAATTGTGCTTCAGAGTGTATAATATTTCCACCCTCAGCTGAAGAGTGTTTCCTAGTTTTAAAATTTCTGGCAGTGCCGCATAGAGATTAGTGTCTCTTTCTGGCAGCTGTCAAATGTGTTCCAGAGCATTTTAAGCTTCCAGTGAGATTGAAAGAGGGCAGTGATTTTTCAGTCGTCTCTCGAACTCTACAACAGCCAGCAACTATTCTACAACATCACACTGCAAGCTAAGTGTATCAATTTGACCTATTTGTTTTAAATACAGTATTGGAAATATAATATGTTCTTCTAGTAAATCTAGAAACAGAAAATAGTAACAGTTTAGAATAAGAAAAGCGACTTACCTGTTGTAAAGTTGGTTTTAAAGAACTTCTTCTCAGTGTCATTATTTTTCTTCAATACTAGAAATACAAAAGATAAAAGAAGAATGTATGTACTGCCTTGCATATACTAAGTTGAACAAAATACCTATAGAAGAGAGGCACATTCCTAATCCACTCTGGGTATGTAGTCATACACATACTCACAATACATTACCCAAGGTAAACAATAGATTGTTGTACCTGAAGATATGTATGTTATGCTTCTTTTTATTTCACCTCTTCGCAACAACTATATAAGGCACATTGATTACTTAGGGCCCAATTGCGACTTTGGTGGTGTGGCGCCGAATCCACCCCGTCACGGCACTGCTAAATCCATGGTCAGACTCGCTCGCTAGATTAGGAGTTTCCTCCTGTCTAGCGGGCTTTCCCACAGCGGTGCTCTGAAGATGGCCACCGCAACGGGAATGCCAAAAACAATTCCTGCACGGCATGGACTGTAAAGTCCATGCTGTGCATGAGCTGGTGTGCATGCACAAAGGGGGGCACATGTGTTCCCCCTTGTGTGCATCCACAAGGTGCGAGGCACCAGGGGACCCTGTAGGGCCCCCTTTGTTTCCTCTCTGCCACAGTTTTAATGGCGGAGGACCCTCCTTGAAAACAGTGGTAGAGATGAAACCTAGAATATGCTTGGTGGGATCAAGCATATTACTGCCTCCTGACTGCCACAACACCGTCAGGGAATGGCGGTTCCTTGGCGGCTGCAGCAGGCTGTGGCAGTTCCACCGCCCATATCGTAATAGGGCGGTCGGGAGACTGCCACCTCTGTGCCCCCACAGGTATGGTGTCCCTTGGACCGCCAACTCATAATTGGGGCCTAAGTGTGCTAGCCAGGTGATTGGACATGAACATCAAGAAGGAAGGAGACCAGAGAGGATCAGGCAGTCTCCACTTATCCCCATCCCCTTTCCTCCCTTAGTACCCTCCAATTTGTGTAATCAGTGGGTGGAGTGGACTAAGAGGGGCAATGGGAACGATCCTCACTCTGCCTCCGTGAAGGTTGTTTTCACTCCTGTCAGCTTATTTTGTTGGAGAAAATAAATTAAGCACATGCAAATTGTGTGCCATGGTAATCGTTGTGAGAATGATCATATAAAGTCTACCTTGAACAGTTTCAGCAGTCAGAAACTTAGACTTTTGGTTCGATTCAATAAATTATCCTCCACCTGTGATCATATAAAGTCTACCTTGAACAGTTTCAGCAGTCCGAAACTTAGACTTTTGGTTCGATTCAATAAATTATCCTCCACCTGCTTTGCGTTATTAAGATCTTTGTATAAAATACTTCCATTCTTACCACAGCATCTAAGGACTTTAGTCATTCAGGCAACAATATTAAGCATGCTGGGCTATAGGAATTCATTGTCCCAGAGAGCCTCTGATTAGATTTTGAAACAATTTCTTAGAATTAAGACGGCGGCTGCCCTTATGTCTCACTCTCTCTCTCCCTCTCTCTCCCTCGCTCTGGAGAAGCTACACTGGCTCCCTGTTCCTACCAGAATTTATTTCAAACCACTTTATTAAATGCACAAAACCATTCATTGGTCCAGGCCCATCTACCTCCACAATAAATTTTCTTGTTACACACCTCCTCGGCCACTACATTCTGCTGATGCCAATCTGTTGATCATCCCAAACTTCAAACACACTCGAAGGGGCGGTAAATCCTCCACAGTCCAGGCCGCCCAGCTATGGAATAGCCTGCTTGTATCTCTTTGCTGAATTCCTGAGTATGACGCTTTTGCAATGCCTTAATACGGTGGCTCTACACTTTATATGTACTTAGGAGCCTATTCATTACAGTGGAGCCAGTTTAGCACCAGGACAAAATTTGGGCAATAGATGCACTCTATACGTTTTTTTAATATAAAATACATTACTCTAGGCATCTGATGCAATGTACTAATTCTTGTATGGATGGTGACAAAGAAGATGTATTGTGTGAAAGTCAAGATATTTCCAGTGAAGGAGTTAGCTTTCACTAGGGCAGGAGGCATCCAGCATGGAGAAAGCCCTGGTAACTTACCGGTCATCTTTATTACTCAGACTCCTGGGCTTCCTGGATGCAGTCCTGAGTCCCGCCCTCCCACCCGGGCATGGCGGTTGACTATTTCCTATTTTTCTTGTGTCGTTTGGCATGGTATGTTACAGGAAGTGATTCATTTGTTCCTCCGTTTTGTGGTGGCTCATGGGTAACGGGGTCATCTTGGGGGAACTTTTTGAGTTTCAGCTAGGGAATTAGTTCTGTCAGAGGGGGGAAGTATCATGCGTGAGGACTTTGTCTAGGAAGACGGATGAGGAGGTAATGATATCCTTCAACTAAGTATATCCATGGTATTATCTAAAAATCCTCTTCATTTTAGGGATTATCTTTTCTGCTAGTCTTGCCTAGGAGTTGGTTCACTAGCCTGTTCGTGGAAAAAATGTATTTTATTTCTGATTTGATTTTGTTGAACTTATTCATTTTTTTGCAAATTATGGTTTGTAAAAGGGGGAAAATTGTTATATTCATTGCACTTATGGCTATCGAGGATTTGATATTTTGTTTGTCATGAATGTCGTACGCTGTTGTTGTGAGCTGTGGTTCACAAGCTTTTTCCAACTCTGGTTGTGATGAGACCAGGATTCCATTTTGGGCAGTTGAAATTGACCTGGTTACCTCAGCAGCTATCCTTTAGCTTGGCATTTACTCACTTGAATAAACCCAATAGCCTTTTCTGCTCATGGGTGACACTTTGTCTTTCGTCCAGCAATAAGCATATGACTCTTGGTGTAAAAAATGCATTTTTGAGCTTGCCAGTGTGTGTGGGACACGTTTTAGGCCCCACACACAGTCCAGTAGGTCTGTCGATGTTGTGGGCACAGCTAAGTGGATCTTCCGGATACCTGCACTTCAGAATGATGGTTTTTGGGAACAGGAAGACAGCGCTGTTGCCAACTAGTCAGCAATGTTCTACAACACCATATTTAATTACATTGGAGCTGAGAAGCACAAGAAGGGAACAAATGGCTTGTTAAACCTGCAATAAAAAGGAATAAAAGGAAACGAGCAGCAGGAACGATGAGACCGCAGAATGTTGAACTGCATGTACTTTATAAACTGTAATGCCTGTAACCGTGCTTTGGTGCTGCATACCTTGGTCCCTCTAAGGCATGGGCACTTGCAAACATTTTCTTCAAGGGCCACATAGTTTGGTCTGTGATGTGACTGAGGCCGCATTGATGCCAGCAGGCTGGCAATCCACGAGAGGGGGCGGTAAGGTGGGTACATTGGGGAAGTGAGCATATACATCTAGTGGCTGAATTGCACAATGTGAAATCAGAAAACCTAGGATAAATTAATCCCAGCGTCCCTCAAATTGTGTGATCCATAGCAATTCTTTTATTTCACTTTCCCTCCTTTTTCTTGTATTATCACATATAATAGGGCCGTGAAATATATGATTTCAGGATGTGTGCTGTACAAAACCTTCTCTTGTATTTGATTTAAAACGATTATGATGTTGTTCATTTATAAGAGGAACCTAGGCTAACCTTAGAGTGCACATAGCAACTGACTTGTCTCTTAGAATGCAATCAAAACAAAAGGAGTGTGTAGTTCCTAAGTGCTTCAAAAGCAAAATGCTATCTAGTTGTAGTGTAACACATAAAGAAAGTCTTTAGGGAGTCCCATATTATTTTCTCAGTATCCTTGTTTTTATTCAATAGTCCATTAATTCCTCCAAATTAACCAATACAATTGATTATTGTATTGATTAATTTGGAGGAATTAATGGTCTATTGAATAAAAACAAGTCATTTGAGAAAATTATATGGGACTCCCTAAAGAATTTCTTTATGTGTGACACTACAACTAGATAGCATTTTGCTTTTGAAGCACTTAGGAACTACACACTCCTTTTGTTTTGATTGCATTCTAAGAGACAAGTCAGTTGCTATGTGCACTCTAAGGTTAGCCTAGGTTCCTTTTGCTTTAATTGTATTCTTGTTGGAAGTGGCTCAGGGGCAGTGGTACCACAGAGAGTAGAGCGTGATTAGATTAATTGACAAAAAAAAAACAGAATTGCAAACCAGTGCACATCCTGTGTGGTGCCTTCACCGCTACGGAATTGTATGATTGACTTGTCTCTTAGTTCACTATTGGCATTGTTGTCAGTGTGGGTGAAAGAATTAAGGTTTCTAAATTCAAATTTGAAAACTATCACTTAAAACAATACCTTTCAATGCACTGATATACTAAGGTGAAATGGTTCTGCATGTTAATGAAATACACTTTATGAATTTCGAAGAGACTTTAATATATTTTTACACTTTTGCTGCAACATGGGTTTGAAAATGAAGGTGTTTCTAAATTTAAGTGACTCAATGCAATCTCCTTACTTCCTTTCTTTAACTTCATTTAACCTTTAAATAAAGGTTTGCCTGTATATTGAACATCTTTTGAATATTAGTGTTGAGTTGGGCGAAACAGTAGCCAAGTGCTGCTGTTGATCAGGGGGTGCATGCAGCCCAGTGTGGTTCTTTGAGGACCATTGCCTAAGGGAACAGGAAGTGCTATGACAGGAAATAGTAGAAACTGAACATTCGCAGTGATTATCAAGTGCCACTTACGTCACCCACGCCGGCCTTGATCAGAACAATCGGTCCTAGACATGGGAATGAAGCCCTGGGTATACAAGAACTTTTCATAAGAAACATGTAACTTCCATCACACAAATTAATGTATTTATTCAGTTTTGAAAATGTTACACTGTGAACAATTGATGTCAAAATGAATTTGCAAGTGAAACGGAACTATTTTTCTAAATCTAGAAGAGATCGCCACCTTGATAAAAATCCTGAAAGCATAAAGTTGTGCATGAATTGATCCATATATTACACTTTCTGCTCAGGAAATGTTTCCTTCTTCTCGGGTGAGTGTAATCTGCTGCTAATCAAACCCTCTTATGAACCAACGCACTAGCAATAAATATGGGATAACTAGTTGGTGGGCGATATACTCCAGCGACTGGCCAACACGCACAACGTCACGTTAAAGGTGTTGAGGAACTAGATAAGAATACTCATACAAAAGATATTTCTTTGCTGAAGCTGACTGTTTGCAAGAAGTCACTACTTGGGATTCCGAGGAGAATATTTAGAGGGGCTATGTTACCCATCCTGAAAATTCTCTTAGAAAGGTTTCAGTACCCCGAGTTCTCTCTCCTTTTAGATTTATTTTGTTTCCCTTTTTTTTCCATGTGGCAGTAAAGAACACGGACATTTTGGTAGCTGAAAAATACATCTGATGGAGATGGGTATTCCAAGTTTGTTACTCTACCCGCTATTGGTGGAGCTAATCCAATCATGCAGGGGAGATGGAACAACCTATAACTTAAGCAGTTACATCATTTACTATTTATTGTCAGCACATGCTCAGAGGAAGGCACAAATGACGTTAAAACAAGGGAAACACCATATGAAATGCAATACTTTTAGAACCCTATGCGTACCAACAAAAGATAAAGGGCCCGATGTAAGACCATTTGGAATTGCGACTCGCAAATTGCAAAAAATAGCGAGTCACAATTTGCGAGTCGCAATTCCAAATGTATAACAGTGTTAGAGACACTGTTAGCGATTCCTAATGGGGTCGCAAAATGCGAGGCTCATCAATATTTATGAGACACTCGCATTTTGTGACCCCATTTAGAATGGCTGACCCTCCCAGGGATGGTGGCCTGCTGTGCTCATCAGACCACCATGTCTGGGACTTCTTTTAAATAAAGCAGCTTTTTTTTTTTTAAATGCAGCCCATTTTCCTTAAAGGAAAACGGGATGCATTTAAAATAAAAAAATTAAACGTTTTCGTTTCCTTTTTTAAGGGCAGGCAGTGGTCCCACCACTGCCTGCCCTCAACAAATATTTTTGCATGTATTTGCAAAGGGATAGGGGTCCCCTAGGGACCCCTTCCTATTTGCGACTGCATTGCCACCTACTTGAAGTAGGTGGTAAATTGCGACATACATAGGGCTCAGAGTCACAATAAGGAAGCAACGCCCATGAAACACCCCTTCCTAATTGCGAGTCGCATACACTATTTAGTGAGTCGCAAATAAATTGCGAATAGCTAAATAGCATTTGTACATGGCCCTGTAGGGTTTTTGCATGCGCAAACGAGTCACAGATCCATTTGCGCATGCAAAAATGGGTCGTACATCTGGCCCAAAGTCCCATGCAGGATCTGTGGTAAGGGGTCGCATACGGGAAATCGGCCCATTTGCGACCGCAAAATTCTCTACTCGCAAAATAGGGTTGAGACTCGCTATTAGGAAGGGGCGAATGGGCGTGCCCAGGGCATCACTTCCTAATAACGAGTCTCACTTAAATGTATGATTGTTTTGCGACCGCAATTGCAGTTGCAAAACATTTGCAGTTTACCACCTACTTTAAGTAGGTTGTAGGCCACTCTCCTGAGGACCCCTTCCCCTTTGTGAGTGTGGGCGGAAATAGTTTTTAAGAGCAGGCATTGGTCCCAAGGACCACTGCCTGCTCTTAAAAATTAAAACAGAAACGTATCATTTTTCTTTTTTTCAATGCTTCCAGTTTTCCTTTGAGGAAAACAGGCTGCATTTAAAAAAACCTAAAAACTGCTTTATTTAAAAAGCAGTCAAAGACATGGCAGTCTGCTGCCCCAGCAGGCCACCATGCCTGTGAGTGCTAGCCATTGCTAAATGGGTCGCAAATTGCACCTGCCTCATGAATATTAATGAGGCAGGCAATTTGTGACCCCATTAGGAATCGCTAACAGTGTCAGAGACATTGTTCTAAATTGCAATTTGCGAGTCACAAAGCGATGCAATTTGCTACTCGTAAACTGTAAGGTTAGTACATCTGGCCCTAAAAGTTGGCATTATTCGCCATTCCACTTATATAGATTAGAAATATATGCAAGATGCATATACGTAAGAAATCATAGTTAAGGAAATAGTCCAATCAACCCCTAGCCAGTGCAAAAACCAAAATGGACATAAGGTCAGAAAGTTAAAAATCAAGAACAAAAGCCAAGCCTGGTACCAATCTGTCTACAGAGCTGATAAAAAGCAAACAACAATGAAAAACAATACCAAGAAAGGGATTGTAAGTCAAATTGAAATATCCAGTGTCAAAATATCGATCCGCAGCAATGTTGAGTGTGAAATATCAGCTACCACTCAATGACTGTCTAAAAGAAGGAACTGGCAAAAGGCAAAACATCAACATAGAGCGGCACCACATCTCAGAAAGTTTGAGCAAGCAGAGATAGAGTGCATAAAAGATGCACTAAGGTATAGGGAGAAGCTAACCCGTGCTGAGAAAATATTTGCTAAATTTTAGAAAGTCGTCTCATATCTGCAGTCAAACACTTGGAAACCAGGCACAGCTTTGGAGGTATTTTACAAGGGATGTTAGTTTTAAGAAGCACAGACTCAGTTAAAGTGGTGAAATGTGTTTATTCAACATTGTAGGAACAATCCTTGTGCACGTCCTTCTCCTCCAGCAACAGCCATCCAATCTGCATCGCATCTCTTCCAGAGCCTTGGGAGCTAGCAACAGTTACCAAGATACAACACATCTACCTTTACTGAAACAATATAAATAAAATAACAAAATACAAAACTAAAAGAAACTAAAAGAAAATAGATCTCCGATTACACATGTTTCTAGTGACTACATTACCAGTATGACTATGAACATACAAAATCATCTTGCCACTTGGGTCTCCTCTTGTCATGTTTGCAGATTCGCTACCTTTGCCCTTACTTTTTGGAACATGGAAATCACACAATTCTTGTGCCAAACCACCAGCCGACTTCCTTAACCAAGTGTTTCATTCCAGTTCATTGCATAACGTAATTTTTTTAACATTCCATCTCTTCTCATCATTCAGCTACACATTATTTCCATCCACCTTTCTGATGCACTTGGGCTCTGACCATCTTGACAACCCCACCTTATGGGTACTCCTCCTGCTGGTCCTTACCCAATCTCCAACCACAAACATGCATCTCCCCTTCCTCAATTTGTCATTGTCTCGCCACACATACTTATCTTGATACTTCTTGACCCTGCACTCCAAATCCTTCTTATCCACACATCGCGTAACAACCCTAGACATCCACGCTGGTGAGACTCTGGTACCTGCTTGTCTTTTTTTCAAAAGCATGAAAGGAGTTTTCATTGTGACAGAGTGGGGCATACTGCGGTAGCTCCACAGCATCTCCTTGACCGCTTTTCTACAATCCTCACTACCTCACTCACAAAGCTGTATACATTCCTTTATAACTCAGTTAAATCTCTCAACGAGACCATTTTTCCAAGTATGATATACAGCTGTGGTGTGGTGTGACACTAGTATTTTTGACAGAAATACTTTGAATTAATCTGCAACAAATTGCCTGAGACCAGGGTCCCCGCGGAAATTTGGTCACAAAATTCTATTATGTTAGCTGCCTTAATTTCTCCTGGCCACTTGGAGTAGTGATCTATCAGTACAAGTGCATACTTGTTCGTTATCCCCTTGGCTGAGAAAGGGCCACAAATGTCCATAGCCAACCTTTGCCATGGTTTGTCAGGTAACTTGGTTTTATGCAAATGAAGATTCTTCAGATCAATGAGACTTGTCGCTACACATGCAATCCGCACAATTCTGCACATAGCATTCCACCTCTCTATCCATTCCCAGCCACCAAAATGTTTCCCTCGTACTCCTTTTGATACCTGACATGCCACTATGTCCCACATACAATAAGTTGAGAAACTTAGATCACAAACCTTCTGGCACCACTAATCTGCCATCCCTGCGCACCACACCATCCTCCATCCGATTTACATGCCAAACCAATGGGACTGAGCCACTCAGACGATTCTATAGCTTCTATGACCTGTGCCTCACACACTATTATATATATATTATATATATTATATATATATTATATATATATACACTTGTCGTGACATCACGAAAGGAAGTAGTTGCCCGCCAAGCGCGTACCTTTCCTAAACGCCTCTGAAGAGATGGTGAAAGTCCATCGAAACGCGTCAGGCGATGGAAGGGCTGTTCATTACACTGGCGAACCTTCTTGTCCATACCGTGATTAAGGCTGGTAACCTTCTCTCTGGTTCGAGTGCAGCTCATGGGGCTACCATGTTGTTGAAATTTTGAGGCGGACGCCCATCTGCCGAGTCTGCACCACCCCATGATTCCCAGGGGGCCACGGGAGAGGATACACCACTCTCAAAGTGGAACAGAGAGCCTGGACTAAGGACTGGCAGGCAAGCTGGGGCTCACGTTTGGGCTGTATTTTTTACAGGAATCAGCGCACCGTTATTAAGGTTGGAAATAATTGCGGCACTACGACTCCCATAAGACACTTGTCGTGACATCACGAAAGAAAGTAGTTGCCCGCCAAGCGCGTACCTTTCCTAAACGCCTCTGAAGAGATGGTGAAAGTCCATCGAAACGCGTCAGGCGATGGAAGGGCTGTTCATTACACTGGCGAACCTTCTTGTCCATACCGTGATTAAGGCTGGTAACCTTCTCTCTGGTTCGAGTGCAGCTCATGGGGCTACCATGTTGTTGAAATTTTGAGGCGGACGCCCATCTGCCGAGTCTGCACCACCCCATGATTCCCAGGGGGCCACGGGAGAGGATACACCACTCTCAAAGTGGAACAGAGAGCCTGGACTAAGGACTGGCAGGCAAGCTGGGGCTCACGTTTGGGCTGTATTTTTTACAGGAATCAGCGCACCGTTATTAAGGTTGGAAATAATTGCGGCACTACGACTCCCATAAGACACTTGTCGTGACATCACGAAAGGAAGTAGTTGCCCGCCAAGCGCGTACCTCTCCTAAACGCCTCTGAAGAGATGGTGAAAGTCCATCGAAACGCGTCAGGCGATGGAAGGGCTGTTCATTACACTGGCGAACCTTCTTGTCCATACCGTGATTAAGGCTGGTAACCTTCTCTCTGGTTCGAGTGCAGCTCATGGGGCTACCATGTTGTTTAAATTTTGAGGCGGACGCCCATCTGCCGAGTCTGCACCACCCCATGATTCCCAGGGGGCCACGGGAGAGGATACACCACTCTCAAAGTGGAACAGAGAGCCTGGACTAAGGACTGGCAGGCAAGCTGGGGCTCACGTTTGGGCTGTATTTTTTACAGGAATCAGCGCACCGTTATTAAGGTTGGAAATAATTGCGGCACTACGACTCCCATAAGACACTTGTCGTGACATCACGAAAGGAAGTAGTTGCCCGCCAAGCACGTACCTTTCCTAAACGCCTCTGAAGAGATGGTGAAAGTCCATCGAAACGAGTCAGGCGATGGAAGGGCTGTTCATTACACTGGCGAACCTTCTTGTCCATACCGTGATTAAGGCTGGTAACCTTCGCTCTGGTTCGAGTGCAGCTCATGGGGCTACTATGTTGTTGAAATTTTGAGGCGGACGCCCATCTGCCGAGTCTGCACCACCCCATGATTCCCAGGGGGCCACGGGAGAGGATACACCACTCTCAAAGTGGAACAGAGAGCCTGGACTAAGGACTGGCAGGCAAGCTGGGGCTCACGTTTGGGCTGTATTTTTTACAGGAATCAGCGCACCGTTATTAAGGTTGGAAATAATTGCGGCACTACGACTCCCATAAGACAGTTGTCGTGACATCACGAAAGGAAGTAGTTGCCCGCCAAGCGCGTACCTTTCCTAAACGCCTCTGAAGAGATGGTGAAAGTCCATCGAAACGCGTCAGGCGATGGAAGGGCTGTTCATTACACTGGCGAACCTTCTTGTCCATACCGTGATTAAGGCTGGTAACCTTCTCTCTGGTTCGAGTGCAGCTCATGGGGCTACCATGTTGTTGAAATTTTGAGGCGGACGCCCATCTGCCGAGTCTGCACCACCCCATGATTCCCAGGGGGCCACGGGAGAGGATACACCACTCTCAAAGTGGAACAGAGAGCCTGGACTAAGGACTGGCAGGCAAGCTGGGGCTCACGTTTGGGCTGTATTTTTTACAGGAATCAGCGCACCGTTATTAAGGTTGGAAATAATTGCGGCACTACGACTCCCATAAGACACTTGTCGTGACATCACGAAAGGAAGTAGTTGCCCGCCAAGCGCGTACCTTTCCTAAACGCCTCTGAAGAGATGGTGAAAGTCCATCGAAACGCGTCAGGCGATGGAAGGGCTGTTCATTACACTGGCGAACCTTCTTGTCCATACCGTGATTAAGGCTGGTAACCTTCTCTCTGGTTCGAGTGCAGCTCATGGGGCTACCATGTTGTTGAAATTTTGAGGCGGACGCCCATCTGCCGAGTCTGCACCACCCCATGATTCCCAGGGGGCCACGGGAGAGGATACACCACTCTCAAAGTGGAACAGAGAGCCTGGACTAAGAACTGGCAGGCAAGCTGGGGCTCACGTTTGGGCTGTATTTTTTACAGGAATCAGCGCACCGTTATTAAGGTTGGAAATAATTGCGGCACTACGACTCCCATAAGACAGTTGTCGTGACATCACGAAAGGAAGTAGTTGCCCGCCAAGCGCGTACCTTTCCTAAACGCCTCTGAAGAGATGGTGAAAGTCCATCGAAACGCGTCAGGCGATGGAAGGGCTGTTCATTACACTGGCGAACCTTCTTGTCCATACCGTGATTAAGGCTGGTAACCTTCTCTCTGGTTCGAGTGCAGCTCATGGGGCTACCATGTTGTTGAAATTTTGAGGCGGACGCCCATCTGCCGAGTCTGCACCACCCCATGATTCCCAGGGGGCCACGGGAGAGGATACACCACTCTCAAAGTGGAACAGAGAGCCTGGACTAAGGACTGGCAGGCAAGCTGGGGCTCACGTTTGGGCTGTATTTTTTACAGGAATCAGCGCACCGTTATTAAGGTTGGAAATAATTGCGGCACTACGACTCCCATAAGACACTTGTCGTGACATCACGAAAGGAAGTAGTTGCCCGCCAAGCGCGTACCTTTCCTAAACGCCTCTGAAGAGATGGTGAAAGTCCATCGAAACGCGTCAGGCGATGGAAGGGCTGTTCATTACACTGGCGAACCTTCTTGTCCATACCGTGATTAAGGCTGGTAACCTTCTCTCTGGTTCGAGTGCAGCTCATGGGGCTACCATGTTGTTGAAATTTTGAGGCGGACGCCCATCTGCCGAGTCTGCACCACCCCATGATTCCCAGGGGGCCACGGGAGAGGATACACCACTCTCAAAGTGGAACAGAGAGCCTGGACTAAGGACTGGCAGGCAAGCTGGGGCTCACGTTTGGGCTGTATTTTTTACAGGAATCAGCGCACCGTTATTAAGGTTGGAAATAATTGCGGCACTACGACTCCCATAAGACACTTGTCGTGACATCACGAAAGGAAGTAGTTGCCCGCCAAGCGCGTACCTTTCCTAAACGCCTCTGAAGAGATGGTGAAAGTCCATCGAAACGCGTCAGGCGATGGAAGGGCGGTTCATTACACTGGCGAACCTTCTTGTCCATACCGTGATTAAGGCTGGTAACCTTCTCTCTGGTTCGAGTGCAGCTCATGGGGCTACCATGTTGTTGAAATTTTGAGGCGGACGCCCATCTGCCGAGTCTGCACCACCCCATGATTCCCAGGGGGCCACGGGAGAGGATACACCACTCTCAAAGTGGAACAGAGAGCCTGGACTAAGGACTGGCAGGCAAGCTGGGGCTCACGTTTGGGCTGTATTTTTTACAGGAATCAGCGCACCGTTATTAAGGTTGGAAATAATTGCGGCACTACGACTCCCATAAGACACTTGTCGTGACATCACGAAAGGAAGTAGTTGCCCGCCAAGCGCGTACCTTTCCTAAACGCCTCTGAAGAGATGGTGAAAGTCCATCGAAACGCGTCAGGCGATGGAAGGGCTGTTCATTACACTGGCGAACCTTCTTGTCCATACCGTGATTAAGGCTGGTAACCTTCTCTCTGGTTCGAGTGCAGCTCATGGGGCTACCATGTTGTTGAAATATATATATATATATATATATATATATATATATTCACTAAACAAAAGATAGGTTTCAGGGACGTTATAGTTAGTTGGACATTTGACTCATATAAAACCAGACAAATTTGCCTGTTATAGTTAGTTGAGCTAACTATAACTCGCGCGCCCGCAATGCACTGCTGATGATGTCACATATTACATTGCTCATGACATGGTCAGTGACATCACTGATGACATCTCAAATGACATCACTGATGACATCATCCAGTGAATATGTGTTTCTGTAAAGTTTAAATATTTTTCATATATATCTATGCCAAGGTGTATTGAAGAATGAATGCATTTATAAGTGTCTGAAGGGATTATTTAGTAGGTGCGTGACTGACTGTATAAGTGAGTGACTGAACATGTCTTACTGAATGCATAGGTTAGTGACTACACTGTGTGAAAGTCTGTATTAGTCTCTCAGTTGGTGTGTAAGCAACTACATGGGTTGCTGAATAGCTACATGAGTATCTATATGAGTTATTGATTTGTTGTCTGAGTATCTGTGTGTGTCCCTGAGTGTCTGTATGTGTGGGTGGGGGGTGTATGACTGTGCATAGATGTCTGAGTGGGTGATTCACTGGTTGTATGGATTCAAAAGCGCATCTGGGAAGGGCTGTATGGATGAGTTACTGTGTGTATGGGTGTGTTGGTGAGTGAATGAATGTCTCAGTGGTATATGTGTGACTAACTACAGATGTTTTAAGGCACTATATGTGAGTGTTGGAGTGTATAAATGACTATACATGAGAATAAGTTATTTGAAGAGTTCATGTATAAATGAGTGTCTGCTTGTAACAGTAATTGTATAAGACAGTAAATATGTGTTAGCATCTCTATAAATAAGTGATATGGTGTGTCTATAAATAACGGACTTGGTGTGTATAACTGTATACATGAGTAAATGGATATGTGATTGAATCTTTGCATTTCTGACTAGGTGTGCCAGTAACTCTATGGATGAGCGGCGGAGTGTGACTGCATGTATAGATGTATGAGTGCATATTATACTACTGTATTGATGAGTAACTACATGTATAAGTGACTGGATGTGTGTGTAGACCTAGGAAACAGTGAGTGGTATGTAGTATATGGCATTGTTGTGTGTATAGTTTCAAAAATTGTAGTCTGCATTTTAGAATGGGTGTATCAAAGTTTATATTAGGGCATCAGTATGTGCATCAGATTATCACGTGGATGATGTCATCAGTGAAGTCATCAGTGATGTAATTTGAGATGTCGTCAGTGATGTCATCAGTGATGTCACTGACCATGTCATGAGTGATGTAATATGTGACATCATCAGCAGTGCATTGCGGGCGCACAAGTTATAGTTAGCTCAAGTAACTATAAAAGGCGAATTTCTCTGGTTTTAGATGAGTCAAATGTCCAACTAACTATAATGTCCCTGAAACCTATGGTTTTTTAGTGAATTTCAAAGGTTTTTTAAATTCTAATTCCTAACTAAAACGTCTGTAAAACCTATGGTTTTTTCAGTGAGTTCCGAAGGTTTTTTAAATGTTAATTTCATATTTGAATGTTTATAAAACCTATATTTTTTCTATTTTTTTTTGTAATATTTTGGAACTCTATTATACTTCTTTTTTTTTAACTTTAAAAATTAATTAATGTTTTATATCTTCCCCCAAAAATATGTATATCTTTTTTTTTGGGGGAGAAAACTGCACTCCCAAGCTGTACCAAGCTACATCACCACGCGAATCCTATCCACCATATTGCTAAACTCGTAAAGGATACGCATTTCGTATCCGACGGATTCGTGGCACCGCATTCTACGTAACTTCATATACGTATGAGTTCGTGCCAGCTGCTACATAGGTATCCGACGGGTACGCAGTACCAAGCCACGCATTACGTCATGTACGTATGGGGACGCGCCCGCTGCGCGTTGCGTATGTGACGAGTGCATGCTGCCAGGCCCTGTGTTATGTCATAGACGTATGGTGTCGCGCCGGGTACGGCTTTCCCTCGTTTTTTTATGTCTCAAAACTATATCTAAATAACTTTAAACTGTATATGAGAGCAAGCGATAATCTAAAATAATTTAAACATTTATATATTTCTAACTGTAATAAAGTTATATTATGATAAATATATTTTCTCAAAATCTTGTCGGGTGCGGCCTCCTTGCACCTTCGATGCGCGATTGCCATGTGACCTTAAAAAAAAGCATTGGATTATGTCATTACATTTCCCACTGTAACAGTTGGAGTACCCCACCCGTTTTAGTCATTCTCTCTACAGCGTTTGATGAGACACACCCCTTCTGCTTAGAGAGCTTTTTTGAAAAGATTTTTTGCTGTGTACACATATCTTCTACTACACACAACATGCAACGATCATCTTGATCAATATTCATGGTCTGTACATTAGCCTTCCACGTGTGATCACCATGCATCTCAAACGTTACATCAAAAATCAAATGTGTGTTACACGATGCATCTGGTGTGTGTGTGTGCACATTATTGTGCTGCCTTTCGGCCTGCGTATTACTGGCCCGAAGGAGTATCATCGCCCGGGCAGAGTGCACATCCTAGATCACATGTGACAAACAGTAAAGAGTAATGTGTAGATTTGTGTTGCAGTATGCTCTGTTGTCAGGCCTTACCAGTATAGTAGTGTGTCATATGTGAAACTTTCAGATTCACGTTTGACATGTATTGCTTGACTGTAATGAGCATTATCACTGTGTACGATGTAGCCTCACTGCTGACCCTCCCTCCATCCGAGCACATTCACATGTGTGCGTTTCGCGATAGCAACACTTTCAATAATACCACACACCATTGACATGAGTGTCTGCGCATATCCACAACCTTCACAACGACATGTGATGTTGACCATTCAATGTTTTTGAACAGCATCTCTTTAGCGATAGTTGCCGTCCTCCCCATACATGCTACATTAATGTAAATTGCGCATTCTGCGACGTCAAAACTGCAATAGAAAAACACAGAAGTACACTTCCTGGCCAGGCAGGAACTGAACAACGCCCAGGTCCCCGGAACTATTGTTCACACCCCTACGCTCGCCTGGCGTACGCAAGCCCAGCCCACTTTGCGTACGTATAAATAGGATAACAACAACGCCACATGTCCCAGTTCTTCTACACTGTCTCAGGTGATATGGCCGCATCCACCTCACATATCACAATGCGCAATAAAAAAGGGATCCATAAGGCGTACACCATCGTCGCAATCAACACTGCACCTGAATTGTGAACACTGCTGCCCGTCATGTTTGGACACACAACAATGACAGCAGGTGAGCAGTGGGGTCTGGGTGCACAGGGGCTGCAATTGAGCGTGATTCTGCAGGAGGGGTGGGGTGCATCAGCCTGGGTGCGCAGGCACAAACAAGCAATATTGCCCTGCTTAATAATGTGTTCTCTGACCTCATTCAGTCACATGTCTGTCTCATTTTAAGGACCTGCTGGACGTAC
Organism: Triturus cristatus; assembly: GCF_964204655.1. Taxonomy (NCBI): domain Eukaryota; kingdom Metazoa; phylum Chordata; class Amphibia; order Caudata; family Salamandridae; genus Triturus; species Triturus cristatus. The sequence goes on from NC_140590.1 coordinate 1,024,477,601, forward strand.
TGTAGGCCTGAGCCAGCTGGCAGTGCTGCCCTACACACACGTGTTGAGCGCAGTGCTGCGGGAGGGGTGGGATGCATCAGCCTGTGTGCAAAGGTGCGAACAACCAATGTTACCCTGCGTACCAATGTGATAGGCCTGAGCCAGCGGGCAGTGCTGCCCTACAGACATGTGGCATTGGCATTGGCTTTTGGGGCACTGTAGTGAGCTGATTACTAAGTGTACATGCACACAGGCTTGCGCCACTGCATTACACATGCACATTATGCTTCTAGCATGCGCTCTGTTCCTTTGTATGTGAACGTTGGCATAACATATTATTATTTAACCTTGTGTATTCTCGTGCACTCCAACTCCTCTTTGAACCACGATTACCACTAACAGTTCAAAGATCGTACTTCAAGAAGGAAGGATGCACTCAACTGGTGTTCTCTATTAACGTTGAAAGAAACCTTAATTTACCTCAAGACGTTTCCAACATTAAATTTTTTCTCCCTTTTCAGACACTGGGTTAGTGGAGCCAAAATGGGCGGAGCGGGTGCTCACCCCGTGATGATGCCCTGGGCATTCTGACGCCTTCCACCGTAGTATCAAGACACCGTACCCGGCCACAGACCTGCTGGGCCACCCTGATAGCGGCACCCCGGAGTTGGAGCTCGCACTGGCACGTTCTTGGACACACCGGTTGTGGCAGGTGAGCAGTCAAGCCTCGGTGCTCAGGAGCTGCAATTGAACACAGAGCGGAGAAAGGGGCTGGGGTGCAGCAGCCTGGGTGCACAGGGGCAAGCAAGCGATGTTGCCATAGATAATAATGTAATCTCTGGCCTCATTCATATCTCTGTTTCATTTTAAGGACTTGCTGGACCACACTCTTTCTCGCGGACCCCAGCGTCCCAGACACACGGGTGATAGGAGGTGAACAGTGAGGGCTGGGTGCAGTAGGCCGGCGCTCTGTCTCCTCCTCCCTCTGTTCTTTTCACTCTCCCTCCCCTTCTCCCTTCCACCCACTCGCTCTCTGTCCCATTCTCACTTTCCTCCGTTCATTCTCACTACCTTTCTTTTTCTCTTAGACATGGCACACATACTTATGTTTCTTTTTTGTCTTGCAGGTTTTGTACGCTGCTTCCGAAGGAGTCCCACCCACTTCTTTCATGTTTTACTGTTATTTGAATAAAGTTGCATTTCCATTTATTTGTGTTGTGTTAATAAAAGTTATTTATTTTACCAATAAATAACTGAGTGTATGGGTCTTCTTTTTCTGACAACACTTTTCTGTAGTTTATTGTGAAAATCGGCGGTTGATAGTAGGTTATAAGGGAAATTTTGTTTAATTTTCCGGTGCACCTACCAAATATAAACCAACAGACTATTAAATAAATGAAGCATGGATAATTGTACAATGGCAAGAGTTCTATGAGTGGATCACTTTATAACACCATGAGTACTGCCCGTGTGATTTCAGAACCAATAAGGCACTGCCTAGGGCCACCAAGGATTCAAGGACTGTCGAGGCCCACCCTGCATATTTAAATAAAGCCCCGGAGGTTGCCGATCCCCGGTCTTGAGTTGGCCTCGAAGCCCCCCGAACAATTCGTAAACAATACCTGGGGAGGTGTCGATCCCCTAGTCTGCGAAACGTCTCTGTGCCCCCCTGCGCCTAATTTACATGTGAGATTAAGATCCCCAGTCCTGCAGAGACCCTGCAATATAATAATAGGATTGCCCCGGAACATTACCCATCAGTGGGCTCATTTAAATGAAAGGGTGAAACCCCGCTTCATTTTTTTTTCTCCATTTTTACCATCCGGTTCCGCTTTATTGAAACGATACGAGGTTTTCCTCCTCTCGCTTCAACGAGGCAAACAAGAATTTACTATCAGAGGGTAAAATCAATGCTCCCGCCTTGTAATAGCAAACATAAATATCCCGCGCTTGCACACCCCGGGACATTGTATGACCTGCGCCTGGGAGGTGGCACTCCATGGGACCATGATGCTTTGTTTAATGCATAACTACAGAATTAGTGTGAACGCATACTAACACTACTTGCACATGTGTGGTACAGCAACCAGAGTGTAGTGAAGAGGCAGAGGAAACCCAAAATCAAAAAATATAAATCCTACCAGAGGTAGGATCACATAGTTCGATCAGCCGAAGACCCTGGGATGAGTAGAAACAGATTAATCCAGAAAACGGGTCTTCAGCACACGACCCTGGGATGAGTAGAAACAGATTCACCAAGAAAACGGGTCTTAAGCACAACGCAAGCAAGCGTAAAATCTTGGTGAGTGCTGCCTCCTTTTCACCTTCTCCCGCTCGTCGCCAAATTTATGTAGTGAACAGGAAGACAGCAGTGGATCCGATAAGTAGATTTATTGCAGGAAAAGAAGGCAGCTTAAACAGCCACCAACAGGACCAGACACCAAGGCATCCGTCTTCTCCAGCACCGTGTACAAACTCCCCAAGATTCCCCTCATGACAGCCCTACATTCTAACATTACATACTTACATTATAGTATCATTACATAATAACATTGTACTATGAGTTACATTGAAATAGTACAAAGAGCACATCATTTTACAGCAATGAGCTCACGGTTTAATCGAGTCTTCACACCGGTAGGCGTAGTACTTTGCTTCCCACTTCCGGTATAGTATAAACGCATGGTAGAGCTCAGTAGTTCGCTTCCCACTCCCACTAAACGCCTACTAACACTACTTCCACAGGTATCCTACAAACACCAGAGCACATAATTTTACAGCAATGACATCCCGGTTTAGACTCTAGGTTTCATACCAGACTGTAGCAGCATCTCATCTCAGCACCATGTCACTCTGAGCAATACCGCACTTTCAGACCAGTAGGTGTGACTACTTCACTTCGCACTCCCCCACAGAGGTTACAGTGTTCCTATCCTCCTGTTTCCTACTCTTTTCGTCCTTTTTCCCCCTTACTCGCTTCAATGGAATCACAAAATGGCAACCAACACTGCCTAGTTGCAACCGCTCGCAGCGCTCACAACCAATAGGCAGCAAGCTCGTGCTCGTAACACCTCAGCCAATCAGATGGCAGAATTTCCAAATATCAATATCTGTAAATTTCGATATATCTACAAAACTACTGAACGGATTTTTACCAAATAAACAAAAGCGTGCTTTTTAGACCAAGACCCTTCTTCCTGCCAAATTTGGGGCAATTCTGTTCACCCGTTCGACCTGTGGCCTTGTCTAAAGTTTCCTATGAAAATTAACATGGAGAAAACACGTTTTGGGATCCCCTCTTTTTTCTTCGCCCCCTCCTTCACAAATCACCCCCAAACTTCCCACATAGGAGCTGATATGAACAAATAAATAGTTTGGGAAATTTCATGAAGATTCATCAAACGACGCCAAAGTTATAAGCAAAACAAAAAATGCTCTTCCTATGGAAACTTGGTCCTAACTATAACTACCTAGTAGGTTTTATATATATATATATATATATATATATATATATATATATATATATATATATATATATATATTAGGGGTGGGCGGAATTTGCGGAATTAACCTTCGCAAATTATCGCGAGAATGTTTAAAATTATCGCAAACAAGCAGAAATATCGCGAAGATGCGGAAGTTTTTTTCCGGCATGTTCGCGAGATTTTCTGCATGGTTGCGGGTCGCCAACTTACCCATGTGGTTGCTTGCGGGCGCGGCCATCTTGTTTTGAGTTGTTCTCGTGGTGCATGATCGCGAGAAGAAAGACGTGATCGCGCGACGCATGACGTCACTGCGGGCGCGAACTGTCGCGAGACAGCGCAAATGGCTAAAAACAATACAACATCTCATGGAGAACGCGACCGGATCAAGAAAACTTGTCGGCGAACGCAGGGATTCAGGTAAGGCGATCGCGCGCGCGCGAGAATGTATCATTTTACAGCGCGAGCAAGAAACAAATTATCGCCAAGCTGCGGAAACCGGAATTTTTGACATTTTCGCGCTCTCCGCGGAACGCAAAAATGTCAAATTATCGCAATTTCCGCGAACGGAACGAAATTTTTGCCCAGGCCTAATATATATATATATATATATATATACACATATATATATATATATATATACACAGTGCTTTTCTTCAACTGTTCTTTGAGTGCAAATGGCACATTCCTCACTTTGTACACACAGGATGGGGTGGTTGGGATCCAAGACAATCCCCAACATTTTCTGTGCGCACCAACCCAACTGCGCTCTCCCTTTTTCCACAACATATACCTCGCTAACTACTTCCTTGTCTTTTGTATGATAACTTACAGTTGAAAAATCCCAATAATGGAAGTTTTATGCCACAATAGCCTACAGGTTCTATGTCTAGAAGACTCAATTTACACCTACCTACCCTTTCCCATGTATCCTTGTCAATGATTGTGCAAGGCGAGCATGAATCTGCCCAAACCAATATCTTAGTACCATTAATTGCCATGGTACACTTGGGTGGACTGTAACCTTCACAAATGTCATTAATCATGTCATCACACACAGCCAAAACTTCTACAACGTCAATATCTCCATATGAATCCTCCCCACTGTATTCCTTGATTACATGCACTGAATGTTTCCAGCCATCTGGTGAGCCATATTTGCATATACGTGAGAAATGACCCAGTTTTTTGCACGTATAACATCTCACTTTAGTTGCAGAACATCTCTCTGAATCAGCTGTGTGTTTCGCACTACCACGCCTATAGCAAACACGATTGTGTTTTGAAAATGTTCCCTGAAGATCCCCCTCATCCTTTTTTTAAATATTTTATTTCTACAACATAAACCTTACTGGAATCACCTTTGTCTTTAGTTTGATCATTATTCAATTCCTTGACATACTTAGATGTGTTTTATATCCGTCTTGCCACATCTATAGTTTTCTGTAAGGATGGATCTTTTAAAGCTAGTAGTCTTTCTTGTATCTTTGCATTACTCATCCTATTGATAAATTGATCTCTAATAATTTCCTCATGTAGGTCTTTAAACTTGCAAGTTGACACTAATGTCCTTAACACTGAAATAGATTGCTCTATTGATTCGCCTGATTGTTGTGATCTGGAGAAAAATCTTTGTCTCTAACCACAATGTTGACTTTTTTCCCCTAAATGTTCCTCCGACACTTTTAAGACTTATGTAAATTCGTCAACATTGTCCCCAGTACCTCTTCACCCTCTTCACCTTCTTCCACTTCCTCGTTAGTGGAATTAACCTGTGTGTGTATAGTCAATGCTTTCAAAACTTTTCTACCTTCCACTCCTAAATTATGCTTCAATAATGCTACTTTTCTGGAAGCCACAAAATCTTCCCTACCAATTGCTTCCAAGTATGTTTCAAAGGATTCGAACCAATCCTCCCATGTCATTCCAGGTTTCCTGGGACTTTGTAGAAATTTTGGAGGAGCTATTATTGAGGACCTGTCCATAACTATTCTGGTTGTGACTTACTTTCTTACTAGGTTACAAATAAAGTATTCTCACACAGATGATCATACACACATTATATAAGATTATGCAAAAACAAAATAAGTTAAAATAAATAATGTGGTCACCGCTGCTCGAGATAAAAACAGTCACTAGTAATTTGAAGCTTCCTTTTTTTGTCCTCTTGTCCTCTTAGGCTGCTCACTGCGACCCTTGGACAATTGCCTACTCAAACAATCCTTTCAGTACGTAGTGCCCTTCAGCATTAACACAAACCAGCACCCATGACGCATCTTGCACATCACACCTGCCAGCAGTAACAAGGCAATGATTCCGGCACATGCATCTAACGCAATCGTGCTCGGCGGCTATAACGGTTGCCACAGCAACGCTTCCGGTGCAGCACCTGATCACGCACTCGCGAGATCAGTGCTCGTCGATGGAACAAAGAATCTTGGTGGCACAATCTTCAGCGTTCACTGACTTGTGGTTCTGGCACGTGTGCTCTCCAGCAAATGAAATGCTGGTAAGGTGCCCTTTTTAAATCATAACAACGCGCGCACGCTGCTCAGGCCAATATCTCTTGTTGACCTCTCCGTCCGGCAGTAAATTGGTACAAATAGCAATCCCCCTCAGTTTGATGGTTTGGCAGTCATTCAGCGCACATCAACACGTCCCAAATCTAAACTTGCTCACCGTAGGGCAAACCGGCCTCCTGGTAACTCCACGGTTGTCTCAGGTACCACATACTCGCAGGTCAGATAACACAAAAGTGATACATGTGTGAGAGTTGCGTGCCACACAGGCTTAACAGCTGATCCCAGCGTGCCACACAGATCCAACTACAGATCGTAGCCATAGTTGTAACCACTCACTAGGCACGCAGGGCCATATGTATGAAAAACGCGGTTTGCGATTCTCAAATTGCGATTTTTAGGGAATCGCAATTAGAGAATCGCAAAATGCAATGTATGTAGGATTTGCTAAATATTTTGAGAATCCTACATATTCCTTATTTGCAAATCGCAAATTGAGATTCTCAAATAAGGAATACCTTCCCATTCATTCTTAGGAATGAATGGGAAGACATTTTCAATTTGCGATTCCCAATTAGAGAATGCAATTTTAAGGTTGCAAGGGTGTCAATGGAACACCCTGTTGCACCCCTGAGATTAGCATGTGTGCACATGTGGCACACATACATGCCCTAAGGGCATATATGTGTGCCACATGGCTCTTTGAAAAATGCAAAAAAGTGCATTTTTCAAAGAAATCGCAAATTACCACCAACCTGAAGATGGTAAGAATTTGCGGTTCCTTAACCCAAAATCGCACAACTTGGGTGCTTCCTTCATTGCATTTAAGGAATCGCAATTTGGGATTCCTTAAATACATTTGCAAAATAGGGAATCGCAAATTTTGCGATTCCTTATTTTGCGAGTGGGTATTTGTGTGCTACATTTCACACTGCCTAAATTGCAATCGCATATGCTGAAATTCTGCGAATTTCAGCATTTGCGATCGCAATTTGAATTCATACATATGGCCCTTAGTTACTCCCAGAAAGTCAGGGGTTGCTTGATTCTGAAAAAACATAATTCTGGTTCAGTCTGCAATGCTGTCGAGGGATTAACGTCCCATCCTCGTCACCAATTTAAGAAGTGCAGACTCAGTTAAAATGGTGAAATGTATTTATTCATGATTGTAGGAACAACTCCTGTAAACATTATTCTCCTCCAGCAACAGCCATCCAATCTGCCTCGCATCCCTTCCAGAACCTTGGGAGCTAGCAACAGTTACCAAGATACAACAGTTAGCAAATAGGAAATGAATAGAAAAGTATACTCTAGCGAAAGAGGAAAGGAATTCTCCCACAAGAACAATATGTCTCACCTATGGGGGCCTTTTGGCTTTGTCTGTGGTTCCAGCCATGCTCGATGCTCTGCAGCATGGCTAACAAAAGAGAAAAAAGCTTATGAGATGGCCAGCTGCACTATTTTGTAGGCACATACAACAAGCATGATTGGTACACAAAATAAAAAAATGTAGGTCAAGCAGGTGCAGGAAGAAATGTGGGAGGGAGAAGCAACATGGAGGGTAGGAGGGTCAAGAACATGGGGGGCAGGTGCAAGCAACACGGGACATGGTTTGGGGTAAGCAACACAGAGGTGACAGGTGGGAGGAAGCAACAAGGAGGACACAACTGGGGAACGCAACATGGCCCGGGGGAGATGCAAACAGAAAGAGATAGCAAAGTGGAGCAGGGGAAGAGTACACAAGTAAGAAAGTATTGCAGGGCAGGGGAAGAGCAATGAGAACGCATCACCGAGGGGCCTGGAGAGGCATACAAGTAGAAAAAGAGCAACGTGAGCGTGGCAGGGGGTAAAGTATACAAGGAGGACAGCTGTAAAACACATGCACTCTTGTGGAGAGGAGTGGAAGTAATGCATCCATACTCTAGGGGGCAGGATGAACACAAGAAGGGGAAGTAAAGCTCACACAAGCTAATGAATAAGAAGAAAGCAAATGAGAGTGACTATAAATTAAATCAATTGTAAGCCATGGGCAGACTCTATGTCCCCTGTAAGCGAACAACCCGCCTCAGAACAGAACCTCAACTTATTAAAGAATTTGACCAAAAGTTGGCATTTTTTCTGCCTATGGAGGCTGACCTTCCCCAAAGGTGTTGGGGGAGTCCACCCTCCCAAGAATATTTTTAAACAGTGGGGCAGACAGTGCAGATAACAGCACATTTCTCAAATAAATTATCTAAAAGCTTGGGTTTTACCTGCTCTTCTGAAACACAGATCATGAAATGTTATGGGTTTTTATGGTGTTCCTGACATGTATGACCTTCACTAGTGATATTTGAGGAGGAAAAGGGTTCCCTCCCATCCTAAACATATTCATTTAGAATGGTGTCAATATAGAAAAATGTTCAGTCCTGTTTCAATGAAAACTGCATAAAAATCCATGTGCTGTACAGTAACTAAAATAATATTTGTATGAAATTTGACATGGCCTACTATTATACGTAAAGATCCCTATCACATATTTATTTTGCCTACATTCCTATTATCCGTATTTTCTATACCTGCCCCTTCCAAGTACATTTTCAGTCAATGTTCTCAAGTTGGAATGGTAGGAAAATACAAAGCTATTCACTTATATCAATTGACAGGATGCCTCAATTCATGTCGAACTCATATAAGCTTAGATAGAGCTGCCGCTCAAGATATAGATACCTTAGATATTAATGCAGTGAATGTGTCCCTTAGGTAACTCCAATTGCTCTGATCTTGGACAGCAGTACTTATGCTTCAAATGCCCACAATATGTTAAGGATGCCCATTTAATTCCACAGCCACCGTAAAGCCTAGAATGCTCACAGTGTGCAAAGGAGTCCAGCTTAATGAGTAGAATGTCCCGAAAAGAGTTGCACTATGCCATAATCACCATAATGACCAGAATGCCCATCACCAAGTCTACCAGTGCAGTGTTCTGACAACTCACTCCAAATTTTACCTCTCGTCTCCACTTTTCTTTCACTAAATCATGTCAGTTTCATTAGTTTCTGCCACACGTCTCCTCTTTTAGTGTGTGCTTCCCATCTATTTCCTATTTGCCGTTCTCCCTTAATATTTTGCTTACCTTTGCACCTACTCATCAATCTTCTTATTCTCCCACTTCATCTCCCCACTCAACCTATCCTAACTCAATTATTTGTTCTCACATCCTAATCTGTGACCCATTTGCTGTCTTTACTTCGCTTTTGTTCTGCATTTCTTTTTTCCTTTCTGTTTCCTTTCTGCTTGTCTCTTTTTCTGCTTTCTTTCCTTTCATTTTATTATTTTGTTTCCCTCTTGCTTATACTTTCATCTTGGAACGTTTGTTAACTTCCTCTATTTTTTTTATTTCTCCACTCATTTTAGTATGTTTCTTCATTCCATCTGCTTCTCTTTGCATCATCCCCTTTCACTCCTACTCCTTTTTATATAGCTGGTATTTCTCTCCTGCTTGGATTTGTGTTGGTTCTCACATTTGTGTTTTTCTTCTTCTTCTGTTTTTCCTTCTTTTATTTTTTCTTCTGTTGTTTTGTTCTTTCCTTCTCATCTAAACTCTCTTCCTCATTTCTTTTTTTTTCTCTTTATTTGTAACATTTTTGCCCTTTTCTTCCCCATACTTGTCTTTTTTTATTTCAACCATTTTCCTTTCTTTCTTACTTTCTTTCTCTTTCTTTCTTTCTTTGTTTCATTCATCCTTCCTTTCTTTCTCCAACTTCCTCCTTTTCTTCACCTTTCTTTCTTTAATTTTCTTTGTTTGCTTCATTGTTCCTTTCTCTTTATTTATCATTTCTTTCCTTCTGATTGTTCTTTATTCTCTCCTTTCTTTCATTTTTTTTCCTTCCTCTTATGTTTTTTCATTCTTGTTTTCTCTCTTTCTTCTTTTCTGTTGTTCTCCCTTTTTTCTTTCCTGTGCCTCCCATTATTTTCTCAATTTTCTAATATTCTTTCTTCACATTTTTCTCTCATTGTAAAATATGTTTGTGATGAGACAAACTGTAATATTTGTTATTCCTTCTTAGTTACTTAAAACATTGCATATTTTAAATACAAACAGTAAAAACAAATAGAAAGTGACAGTGAAAGTAAATAATAGCTTGGGTTAAAAACAGTACAATTACATAGCCTCAATAATGTTCATAAACTAAAGGACACAGAGAATACCTTCCCATCCATTGGCTAGTGATTGTAGCTCCGCTGGTGTTCAATACTCAGGGCATATTAACAAGGAACAGGGAAAATTAACGCTAAGGGTGCTTAGCGTTAATTTTTTAAACGTCCGCTATTGCTGGATAATATCGCCTGGTTATTGTGTTATTAACAACGCTAACCGCCTAGGCGATAAAAAATCCAGTGATAGCGGCATTTTGGGAGGTTATCGCTGGTAATGCAGCGATAAAACTACAAGGATAGGCATATCCTTGTTGCTAGCCCATGGTGGATTGAGCCATGTATTCCACCTCCCATTGGATTTCATGGCTAAGTCTGAAAATTAGCAGACGTAAAAAAGCAGCGTAAACCGTGGTTAGCGCTGCTTTTTTTGTCTCGGTTGCGACAAGCGTGAAGCTTGATAATAGGAGAAATGTCGCTTAGCGACATTTCTCCTATTATTTTGCTCTCGAAAGCCCACTTTGCATCTCATTAGAGATGCAAAGGGAAGCGTAGTGAAAAAGGGTGCTAACATGTGATTTTGCATGTTAGTTAACCCTGGGCACAGTGCTACGCTCTGGCCGCGGAGTGTGCGTAGCTTTGCCTACTTCGCGATCCGCGAAGTAAGCGTAGGCACACCCACGACGGAGCGAGTTGCCCGCCTCCCGCCTCCCTCCCGCCCGCTTTTAAAATACATTAAGTCTAATGTTAAACTTTCAAAAAACAATGTTTAAGTAAATAAAATAACTTTGACAAATGCGGGCGGCCGCGTATGCGCATTTGTAAGGAAGTCGTCGCGAGAGAAGGAAGAGGGAGCCCCGGGACGCCGCAGCTCTGGTAAGTTATTTTATTTACTTAAACATTGTTTTTTGAAAGTTTAACATTAGACTTAATGTATTTTAAAAGCTGGCGGGAGGGAGGCGGGTGGCACGTAGTGGGGCTACGCGGAGTGTGCGGGTGGGCGTAGATTTGCCCACACTCCGTAATCCTCCGTGTAGCCTCACCACGCCCACTACGCCCAGCCTTAATGTTAGCACCCTGATATTTTTATCTCCGCTTCTTTGGCTTTTAAAGCCAAAAAAGCGGAGATAAAGCCCTTGTTAATATGCCCATCAGAAGTTAATACCATCATTTATTTCTGCTAGCATCAGAAATGTCACCAAACGTTTCTTTGAAATGGGACTGTTCGGATTTGAGGCACATGTAACAGCTAGCCAGCATGTGCAAATACTCCTTTGGTTGAACAGTTACCCAGTCTTTCCCTGCAGAGGTTTGGGCCAATGAAAGTTAAATGAACTAAAGCGATATCTGCCTTGTTGCATATACTTCATCACTTGTTTTATCTTTCATTGGGCCTTCTTGAAAACTTAGCAGGCGTCAGCAAATTTCCTAACCAATATTGCATAAATGTATGTTATTTGACTGGAGTATCCTGCTGAAAATATGGTTGGCTAGGCAATGCTGTATAACTATTTAGCACCATCAATGGGTGAGACTTTTTGGTTAATATCAGTTGCTCTTGCAAGCGTGATCGTTTTCTCGTATTCCTGTTGATAAATTTCTTTAAAACTTGCAAAGTGACCGGTGCTTTCCCCAGCTCGCGTTCTCCCGAGTTTGTCAATGCTCTTTCCCTGTATAGACGAGCCGGAGCGTCGGGGGCCTCTGCATCTTCAGCTCGGCCCAGGGCAGTACATTTAATGACTCGACCTTAGTTGGTGTAAGCTTATACCAGATAATTAAAATGCCCCCCTTGCCTTGCGATGACCGCACCTGCATGAGGAAAGCTGACTTTGGCTGATGATATATCGATGTATGCGCTTTTGTTACAATTTTGTCTAGATGAGGTGCTTCTCTTCTCTTCCTCGCCAGGCTCCACTTCCATAACTAATGGTTGAGGAAAGGTTTGCATCAAAAACTTTCAATATTGGATCTAATAATAATATTAATAAGTGTCCCAATACTTCCCCTTAATATGCATGTAAAAGTACTCAAGCGGTTTCATCCATTTGTCCTCTTCTCTTCTCACATCACTACGATCCACCCTCTATAAAACATAGGGGCATATGTACGATCCCCTATTGCCACGGGAACGTCACTTTTTGTGACGTTCCCGTGGCGATAGGGGCCTTGCCTTATGTACAATGCACCCTTTCATGCTATGTTTAGTGTGAAAGGGGTGTGCAGTGGGTGTTGTGGTGGGTGTTCCACCGCAACACCCCATTGTATCTGACGCTGCCCCCATGTACAAGTGTGGCGTACATACGAGGCAGCATTAAAATGACGCCAGGAAAATACTGGTCTTAAATTGGCGAAACGAGGAGAAATTAATAATTTCTCCTCGTTTTAGCTTTTTCCATGTTTGCTGCCTTGTACAGCACACGTGGAAAAAGTAAAATGCCATTGTTTGTTTATGTACAGGAAGGTGGGCCTCCCTGTACATAAACAAACCTTTTTAAAAAATGCCATTTTGTAACTTTCATGTGTAAAAGTTACAAAATGGCATTTTATTGATTGTTTATGTGCCAGAAGGGACACCTTCCTACACATAACCAATACTCCCCAGCACACAGAAACCTTGCACTCTGGTGTGCAAGGGTGCCTGCGTTGGCACTAAATTGTTAGACTTAGCTCCATTACAGGGGGAAACGCAAGGCTGCACCACATTCTTGTAGAGTGCAGCCTTGTGTTTCCGAAGAGGCGGAGCATGTCATTAAACCCAGGAGGCTAACAACACTCTCCACCACTTCATTGTACATATCCCCCATAATCCCTAGAGGTTCTGTCACTCAAGAAAGACACTTTATCAAGCGTAAAATCGAGTGATTGTTAAGTGTTTATTACTCTTTTTTAAAAGTAGTTACCCGGCTGTGCATAAGCAAGCTATGTTTTTTCTTAGTGCTGCATAATAATAATCCGCATTTGCTCATGTGCTGTGTTGTGGGGAGGAGAAAGGCTTAGTGTTCTTGGGCATGCCATGTTGATGCTAGTTTGAGGCGGCAGTGTCTGTTTCAGGCAATGCTCAGTGGTGCACGTGCACATCTGAAACTAGGAAAGAACATGCATTCTTAGCTTGATCACAATTCGTTGCTATGAAACATGTGTCAACTGAACCACTGCTTTAGCAGGGTTACTACCGAGACTGCGTTTATAGAAAATAATGTTTAGTTAGATTAACTAGGACACAAATTGACATTATGGAGGCTTAGAATGCTTTCACTGACGTCCACTGCCGAAGAAAAGTTGTTGCTTAATTTTCTATGAAAGGGTTTTTAACGTTCACTTCTCTGGATGGTGTTTTTTTCCTTTTCAGAAAAAAATGAAATAAAGATCATTTTCAGGGTGCTTTTATGTTTCAAGAAAAATGTATTACTTTGTTTCTCAAGAAGGAAGCCACATAACAGGAGATGTGCCCAGTATGTAACATTTTCAAGTCTTGCTGCTAGATCCCACCTGTGCTTCACTTATTTCCTAAATGGCTTATTGTGCTTTTTTTCACTTGAACAGTGCAATTCCCCTTGTTTTTGGGGAGTGGGTGTTGAATTACTCATCATAATGTAGGTGTTTTCTTAAAGTTTTTTATTTCATGTAGCACAATTTCTCCAATGTTGATTGGTTCATGTTATGTATCCTTGTTATTGCAGCCCTATGATCTCACTTCAAACCATGTCGAATGCATGGCTTTTTGCTGTCTAAAACATGCAAAATGTGCATCTTCTTGGATATATGCCAGATTATCCTAACCTTTTAACTGAGTAGGCTGTATGTCAGACTGTTATTAGCCTGTATACATAGACTTTTTGCTCTCAATATCAAAAGCAGTCTCCACCTTAGACTATCTGCTGATTTACATTTAGACTTTTGCCTCTTTCTTTGGAGGCAGACTTCATGTCAGTCCTCTTGCTGATTTATATTTAAAATGTCCTTGACTCTTGAACTGAGTAGGTTTATGCTGGTCCTTTTCTGAACTATATTTCTGCCTCTTGTTATGACCTCATGCAGTTGGCAGCATGGTTGTCATTTGGGTTAGTCAGGGGTCGCAGCTGTGACCTCTAGCTTGCTACCTGCTACTCCTGGCACTTGCTTTGCGACCCTGGCTTTGGAGGAGGCAAGGCTTTTGCCTTCCCTGAGGCCAGGGGTCACAAAGGAAGTGCCAGGAGTAGCAGTGAGCATGCTAGAAGTCACAGCTGTGACTCCTGATCTCACCTAAATGACGTCCATGCTTGGCTGTATTTTCATATATTATTGATGATGATTTGAATCTGACTAACTACTATTCCCTTGTATTATGATTCTTAAATTTTGAGCAAACCTTTATTATTTCCCTTTTAAATTTGTCTTGCAAAGGTTTCTTTATTTGGACAAGGGCCTCAGAGTTTTGTGTCTCAAACTGCCTGACCTTTTGCATCATTCCTTTTAATTTATTAGTTAAAAGCGTTGACAATACAAAGTCATTATGGAATTTGAAAAGTACTCTAAAAAATACAAGAACACAGAGCCTGCGGAGGTCTGGAAGCGATCTGGAGAATTTCATATGGGATGCAGCCACCTGAGAAGAGACAGAAAATAAATATGGGCGTGGATGAGGATAGAACAACGGTACTACTGGAAAATATATCCAAGGGCAACATGGAACTGCTACAACACATTAGAGAGGCTTTAAACTTTCAGTCTAGGCCGCAGATAGAAGGAGGTGAGTTATTTTCTCAATATACTTCCAGAACGACCAAAGATCTGTCGCTACATGATGTCATAAAATAAATTATTCTTAAAGGATGGGAGAACAGTGATACAACATTGTTCCCTAGGAGTTTAATAAGAAGTCATCCACTGAAGGGCTGTGAGGAATATTTCCTATAAATACCCTACTGTACATTACCCAGTATGGCATCCTCATCATCTCTGGCATCAGAAGAAGGATCTCTTCCTGATGCAGTGGAAAGGAGGGTAGAAGAATCCTTTAAAAAAGGATATGCTGCATCAAATGTATCAATAAGAACAGAGACCTCTGCAACTTGTAGGAAGGTGGAGTATTAAGTGGTAATGCTGGTTAGGCTTCACCATGCAATACTCTCACAGATCCCAACCCCAACCCTCACTGTAGCAAAACCTAAGCTCAGTCCTGGTAGTTTGGCAAAGAGCAGTCAGGCTTTACTAGAAAACATGTGTTAAGCATTTCAGAGTACCAACATGGACGATAAGTAATTGACACAACAAAAGAAATCCAACACCAATTTATAAAAATAAAGCAGATTTTTAGATTAATTTATACACCAAAATGAACATGATCAGATACGTATAACTGGAGTTATAGATTTGAGAAGAAAACATAAATCACAGCAATTCAGTACTGCAAAGGTTTTGCATTGTGGTTAAGGGAAAAAGTGGTAGTGACAATCGATCACTTTCAGGTCGAGTTGTGTGGAATCCACGGAGGGTAAAGGTGATGCGGGTCCCAGGACAAAGCCATGGCAGTCAGTTCAATGTTACCTGGCCCCTTGAGCCTGGGTGCAGAGTTGTTCTGGCTGCCCTTGGTGCTGAACGGGAGCAGCGGGAGAGCTGCTTTTACTGCTTACACAGTGCTAAGGGGGAGCAATGTGCAAATTCTCAGCAACGGGGTCACTGCTGACATCAGAGGAAAGTTGTATGGCGTTCCCTCTAGATGTGGCATCGAGTGAAGGGGGTTCTATAGATGGGCTGGTGGCCAACAAGCTGTGGCAGTGGTAAGTACAGCATATGGGTACTTCAACGTCCAGAAGTCCCAGGGAGCATAGTAACTGCCTGAAACTTTGTGAAGGGCAGGACTACAGTTCCCACAATGCACTAGACCATCTGGATTTAGGCGATCCCTTAGAGGGCCCGATGGCAACAGATTCTTCCATCCGGAGCGTGGTTTTACCTGCAGTATGCAGGAAACTAGTGCCACTAGTCCAGGGGAGTTTGAGGTTGCTTCTGGCTCTCACAGTGGTCCCTCTGTCTGGGGGAATTGAGCTTTAGCCTAGGACGAGCCTCGTCATGCACTTCTAGGAGTGTTGCCACAGGTGCATAGTATCCCTCTCTTGGTTTGTGAAAGTCCTGTTGTTGCAGACTTGGGTCTCTTGTTTGTCCTATTTGATGCAAGCTGATGCAGAGCTGAGGTTCTGGTGTCAATGGTGGCCCTTAAATCCTAGATTTAGGTGTGTTAAGGGTGTGGGTGCAAGTGGCCAATGGGTTACCAGCCCCAGTGGCTAATATGCCCCTGAGATGGCCACATCTGTGGTTGTAGGTCACCTTTTTTACCCAGACCCCGCTATTCTACCACTTTTAAAAATGGCAGAAGTATTTCTTAGCTGTACAGACTAGGTAGCCCACCTTAGAGGTGGGGCTAGTCTTCTGGGGGTGTACACCTACTAACTACCTAATTTCCTGCCTGCCCGGGTGCAAATGTGCCTGGGGCAGGGAAAGGGTTGTTTCCTCCTTAGGTAGGCAGTCTGATTGCATATCACAGGTGGTGCAGCATTTGAATCTCACCGCCTTAATATGCCACTTCACTAGCCAGTCTGTCAGGGAGGAAGGTGTGACATCCTTCCTGCCCATGCCATTGTTTCTGACTCCTGGGAGAGTTAACACCTCCTGGCAGGGGATCAGATTCCTGTCTTGGCAGCAACAAGTGTGGGTTGTCAGCCAGAGCACAGAAAAAAATGGGGCAACCAGGTGAGCAACCACTAAGGTAGCCACCTGGGTGCAAACCACATCGTCCTCGACATGAGATCCATGTCAGAGGTGATGAGGCATGTTGTTTGATGCCAAACACAACATACTTAGGCGGGACGATAATGGAGCTGCCAACCTCGGGTTTGCCCAGGTGCCAGCCCATGTTATCCTATGAACTGACTCTCATTTATAGAGTCCTTCAATGGTAAAGGCCACTATAGGGACATATATGCTTGTACTTACATGTCCACACCTTTAATATAATGCACCATGCCTCCTGGGCTTTAGGAGGCCTTCCTTAGGGGTGACTGGTATATATTTAAAACAGTTCATTGACTTTGCCACACATGGTGAGGGTAAAGTCGAGTTTGAGCAGTTTGCACTGCTCGTGCAGTCTGGAATGGCAGGCCTTCTTCTGTCAGTATTTTACTTGGGTCACTCATGGTGGCACAAATAGTGCTTTAGGCCCTTGTGGCCCTTTAACACACATGCCCTGTGTACCACTGGTACCATACACTAGGGATTTTTAAGGGGATTAAAGTCATTTGCCAGTTGGGGTTACCAATTCACACATATGAGGTTTAGGACAAAAGCAATGGCAATGGGGCCTGGGCAGCAATCTTCAGTGCACTTTCAGAGTCGTAGCCATCAGCATTGGGGCGAAAAGTGGGTGGGTGACCATACAAAAGGGGAACTTTCTTACATAACTTATGTCCCAGAGTATTGTTGAATGATCTACAGTCTCTGTATGATTGCCTTCAAGGAGAAATAGATACTGCACAGATGGATTGTGGTCATCAGTTAAAGCAGAAGGTGCTGCAGTAGCAGGAAGAATATTATGTGAATCAAACTGTGGGGACCTAATCAGAGCCAAAGGTTATTGATTCAGTGTCTGCCTATTTTGGGGTAAAATCTATTAGGTCTGGAAATTAAAAATATGGTCCAAGAGCTAACAGAGGAAAGAAAAATGCTTCAACACTTCAGGGCTCCAGTGGGGAGATGACCTTTACTACAAAAGGAGCCAGCTCAGCTTTTGCTCAAAAGCAAATGTCCCTTTTGCGGCCGGGCCAGAGGCCGGGGCTGCTACTTAAGGAAAAGTCCTATCACAGCCAACTATCTACAACTGCAAAACCTGAAAGCCTGACTAAATGGACAGTGCAGTTGGGAGAAGAACCATGAATTTCTATTACCAATAGGAACTTTTTATATAAAGTACAAGCGTGTCCTGAACTTTGTGCAAAATAGCTGCGAGATAGAGTTTGCAACTCAGCTTTCAACTCAATTTTTCCGGGTAACTATGTTACCAAAATCATATGTCAAGAGGCGAGCCATGTTGCAAGAAATGCAGTCTTTAACTCAAAAAGTAACAATAGTTCCAGTGTCACAGCCAGGATAGGGAGTTTATTCCATAATCTTCTTTGTTCTAAAACTGGATTGGAGGTTCAGACTGGTGCTGGACTCAAAAACTGAGAGTATGTTTGGCTGAAATACAGCATTCAGAATGACCTTGCAGGCCATAGTTCCTTTAGTTTTAGAAATATACTTTTTGGTAGCATTAGACTTACCAGAAAACATACTTACATGTTCTGATATGGATATCTGATAGAAAAATCGATGCCAGGAATATAGTGTGGACAGAATATTGTTTCGAAAAAATATTGAGGACCAAAATTTGAGAAGGTAAGTGCAAATAGGTAAATATTGATTTACTATACTTAACTCCACCTCAAACCTTGACGATATACTTATTGTCAAGGTAGGCAGAGGTGGAGTTAAGTATAGTAAAACTTTGCTTTCCCATAGAAACTTATGTTCACAATAGTTTAGTCCTCGATATTCTTGCCATGATATTTTGTCCACAGAATAGTTTCCCTCGATAATTTGCCCAAGCTTCTCTAATACATCAAAACAGTCAAAGATCATGATTTGCAGCATGTGATCACCTTAACCAGTTCAGAGCTCTCCCATGAAGGATCTCGCTTTCTCTGAGAATTTTCAGAAAAGAATTGGCTCCAGTGTTGGCATCTGTACCGTTACAAAGCATACAAATATTTCCTTATCTTCATGACTGGTCATTTTCTGTATATTTATTATTAAAGATCGAAGTCAGTGTGGAAAAAGAGTGTAGATGTCCGAAGTCATCATAAATCTTCAGAAGTTGAGTCTTCAACTGATGCAGCTATAGATATGTACTGGGGATCTCTTTGATACGGAACCAGGACAAGTATTTCTTCAAGAGCAAAAGTGATAGAATTTACTGGCTCCATTATCAGAGTTGTTAGCCCTTCTGCAGGTATCAGCCACAGATAAGCAGGTATCGGCCAGAGATTTGTTCAAGGTGCAGGGTTTGAGGCCATTAACCACTGCTGTAGTTCCTTTAGTTCCTTATCACCTGAAGCCTCCATTACAGCATGTTCTGTCCCATTGGTCTCCAAAGTCTCATAATTATGAGGATGTGATTCCGGCATTCTAGATTGAAACAGGTGGTTGGTGACAGAGAATTTGCGATGGAAGTATGTTTAGTATCTAAATCTCATGGAAGTAGCTATGGAAGCTCATCCTTGAGGGTGGGGAGCTGCTACACTGGAAGGGATGTAAGTGAAGTGGAAATGGTTACAAACAGACTAGACATGTTCTTCAAATTGGAAAGAGTTAATGGCCATTTGTTGTTCCCTTCAGAAGTTTGCTTTCCATTTGGATAGGAAGCTGGTTCTAGTAAAAACAAGGTTACAAAAAGCTACATCAGACAAGGTGGAACAAAGAATAAAGGTCTAGCAGAGATAGCAATGACCACATGCCCCTGTGCAGAGACACACACTCTCTCATTGAAAGCAATGCATTTATTGGGGGAAGGAAACACACAGGCAGACAGGCTCAGTAGGAGCATGCCATCTTCACTAACATTCCACCTATGTCAAGAAGTATTTTGGAAAATAACAGTTTTCTTCAGTCCATTTCTGAACTTGTTTGTACTCCAAACACAAAATTGGCACGACAACCTCTTAGAGTGCTTATGGAATTCTCCCCCTAGCCCTAGTTTGAGTCAACCTATCTACCTACTGCTAATATCCTTAAAGACAAATGGTCAATTTCAAGAATTGAATGAGGCTCACTCACATAACATGACTGTTTCATCATTTGCCACCTCATCCCACCCTGGTGAGATGATACTACCAGGGTGGACTCAACCTCATGGAGCTGAATTGAGGGAGTTCTTAGAAATTAATTATTTTCTCTCGATGAAATACTTGGATCCAGTTTAATGTTTAAAAAACCTTAGGATATGCCACAAAGTATCCTTTATTTGGGTGCCATCCTAGGCTTGAGTAAAAAGTATGATAAGGCAATCCCAACGTGGTTACTATGACCTTTACGTGCCCCTGAGTTATCATGCCAACATGTTTCTGCCATTTCACTAGAGTCTCCTGGTCTTGGGCATTCATCAGGGCTGGCTATATGTATCCCTACACTCATTTAATAATAGTGAAGAGTACCATAAAAAACATCGAGAAGGAGTCAAGACTTATCTGCGTAAAAACTTTCAATCTTCTTTGTAACTCAATCACAAAACTAGTTAGGAGACATTGGGGCATTTTAAACTCTGGAAATTTGAAAACTGCACACCCTATATTCTCCTTTAGAAGGATCCAGAATTTACGTCATACCCTGGTACACACACGTCAGAAGAAAAGAATAGCGGAGACTCAAAGGGCACTATGGGATACCCCACCCCGATGGGCCACCAGCCCTGCGATAGGTGTGGCATATGTCAGTTCACCAAGAAATGCAAGTGTATCAACTTGGTCCTGGCTACCCCAGAGGGTTTGAAACACTTGACAAATTGCAATTCATGTCATGTTATATATGTTCTAAAATGCCCCTGCAATATAATGTACATTGGTATAACCACTAGGAAGATGCTTGTTTGCATCACTGAACATAAAAGCGCAATAAGGTGTAGGAGACAATACAAAATTGACTAGACACTTTTTCAAACACTAACACAATGCTGATGACATTGAATGGTGTGTGATTGAGAAATACGAACACAGGCATACAGATATGAGCCAGGCACTGTTGAAATACGAACAGCGCTGGGTGTTCTGCCTCCATACTGACCCCCTAGGACTTAATGAAAAAATCCCATGGGGAGCCCTGGGTAATTAAAATGACATTAAGGATTATCTTGTGGGCATGGTCTATACCTTCTCCCTCGCCACAGACCTGTTTTCCTTTCTCCTCTCAAGTATAAACTGTTATAACCATTGGGGTTCTAGCAGGGACCCTCCTGTGTCTTGACAGAACTGCGCCACTGTTTAATTATGATTAGAACCACTCTGTCACTCATATGTCCCTTCTCCTGTGTGTAATAATTGTTATTCACATCATTGATTAAAATTAAAATTGTTCTGGGAATGGGCTACTACAGCCCCATAATTATTCCTGACAACACAGGACTGTCCCATCCTGTGTTCGGTCTTTTTCAATCTAATATTCCTGGGAAATAGACTTCATTTCCCAAGTTCCCCAGTAGAAATGGAGGCCTGCTATACTCTCCCATAGCAGCGTAGCACATGTACATGACACAGCCACGCTCTAGCCGGTGCTATTAGTCACAAGTGCTGTAAGTAAATACCTCTTTTTCTATGATCACCCCACAAATGTTTGTACTGATGCTTCTGGTTTTTGAGTGAATAGGTACCAGTGTATATGCTCTGACTGTTCAAATATATGTCTAATTAGCTAATACCTGTTTGGCATATTTAACTTACATATAAGTCTCTAGTATATGGTACCTGGTGTACCCAGAGCCTGTAAGTTAAATGTAACTAGTGGATTGCTGCACTCATTGTGACCCAACTAGGGTGACAAGGTCAAAACATGACTCTAGATCTCCCACTGCAGCCTAGCCGGGCAGCTTTTAAACTGCTAACCCAACTTGGCAAAAGTACCTTCTTGCCATGTCCAAACCTTGTATTTGGGAATACCTAAACTATTTTAGTTGTTGCCAAAGCTAAATTTAAGCTCACCAAAAATATAAAGATGACTTAAGAAATTCATCACTTCTTACCTAAAAGAATTTCTAGCAGCTGTTTCTGATTACCTCCAGCAGCTGGTATCTGAGACAGCTTGCTGTCCTCCTGCCATTAGGTGAATGGTGCCCAGAAAGGAGAACAGAAGGCCTGTTGGTGGGATGAGGTGAGGCTTCCTCTCTACAGGAGGGCCAGAGGGCTGTGCCCGCAGAGCAAAGATTCAAGGAGTCAAGGCCCTGTCACAAGCAAATGCAAGCTACACTTTAAACTGCTCTCTCCTTTGCCTAGGTAGAAAGGCTGATATGTCTTTTAGAGTGGAAAAACCTGTTACAAGACTCAGTTTTCTAGGAGGAGTTGCTCATTATATTGGGCCCTCCTAAGATGTGCCAGTTTGTGGATAGCCTCATTCTACCATTAAAAACTAAGGCTCCCACCAGTGCTGGATCAAAGATGTATAAGACAAGACCTCTCAACGAAGAAAAAACCCATAAAAGTTATTAAGTGTGAAGGTAAAAGTTTGACTTGGACTACCAGGCCCCTGTATCCAACCGGCGCTCCATTGTTGTCGGCCTAAAACTTTGACTTTGGCTAGTTCAAAAGTGTGTTCACAACTACTAATCCCTATATGTCTAGTTATTTTAGGTGTCTATCTTCTGTACAACCATATTTTCCCTTTGGGTTTGCTGTCAAATCTCGGTTAAGGGTAGACTATTTTCTGTCCAAATTTGTTTTCCTCCTTCCTTCATGCATTCTCTAAAACATCATCCTTTCTGTCAGTAGAACGTGCTATTATATAAACCTTTTCTATAGGTCTCATTAAACAGGTTATATTTGTTCTGCTAGCAACAGCTCCACAGAGTGACAAACCATGACAGTTAATGGGTATCCCATCACTATGTTCTCGCTCTTTTCCAGACTAGTACATACCACGGCCACCACTTTAAGGCACGAGACTATCTCGTCATGAACCCCGCCCGCTAATGCAACGCCCGGCACAGGGCGGGGAAAGGGCGGGGCACTGAAGAGGTTAAAGGTGGTAGAAAAGTAAGCAACAGATTTTCAAGATCCGCCATCTGTTTGTGTCAAGAATGAAAGAGCAAACCCATCTCTTTCACTTCAAAATAGTGTGAACTCTTGTATAATCTGGTATTCCTAGTCCTGGGGCACAACACAGTTTATCTTTCAACTCCAGGAATACATTTGCACATTAATTGACCCATGGAATCGGATCAAACACATCTCTGTGTGTTAGTAGTAGAGGCTTTGCCACCAAGGAAAAGTTTGGTATCCACTGTTTACAGAAGCCAACCATTCCCAAAAACCTACGTATTTCTTTCTGCGTTCGTGGTGGATTCATCTGCAAGATTGCCTCAGCTATTTCTGGTGACAGTTTTCTAGCTCCCTTCACAATGATGTGTCCCAGATATTGAACTTCTCTTTGACAGTGATGCAGTTTCCCTGGAGACACTTTGTGTCCATTCTCTGCCAGGTGATTCAAGAGTACAATGGTGTCATTTTCACATGCATTCGGTGTTTTTGATGCCACAAGCTAATCATCTATATATTGAATGAGGGTGGATTGATATGGCATTACGAGAGTCTCTACATTCTTTTTCAAAATCTGGTTAAAGATAGATGGACTCCCTATATACCCCTGTGGGACACAACACTATGCCAATGTTTTCTGCTGGAAGACAAAAGAAAATAAATTGTCTCTCTTCATGCAACAGCACTGAGAAGAAAGACTGACATAGATCGATCACAGTAATTATTCAGTACATGGAATTTGAAACAGTATGGTGGCTGGATTCGGTACCACAGGACAACAGGGTACTACAATCTCATTTATCTTCCGTAAATCCTGAACCATCCTATATTTTTCATTGGGTTTCTGTAAACCCATAATTTGAGAGTTACATGGACTTCCAATTAGTTCTCTCAGGGTTCTTTTTTGTAACATGTCATCTATCACTGGTTGTACACATGTAATCGTTTCTCGGGTCAAATGGTACGGTGGTGTTCTAGGGTGAACCGCATTTGGATTCACCATATTTTGGATTGGTTCTACTTCTTTAATTAGTCAGATGTCTTTCCTTGTAAATCCAAATCTTTCTCAATCGCAGTTCCTCTCAAATCTTCGGGTAATTCATTAACTCATTAACAGTTAACAAAGGAACTTGTCCTTCCTCGGTTTACTGTCTGATCAATTTCAAATCAACGTCCTCATCATGTGTTTGGAATGCTACACCATCCGGTGTAAAGTAAATTGTGCAATTTAACTTGCACAAAACATTTTTCCCTAACAGGCTTACAGGACTGGAATCGCAAACAACAAATTGTGGCTTTTCTTCAAAGGAGCCTATTTTTGCTGGTACCCTTTCAGAAAATGGACTTTGAATTTGTTTATTAGTTACTCCTACAACTTGGATTGTTTTCCTTGAGAGAGGTGAGTCTGGGACTTCCACTGTTCTAACAGTGGACCGGGTAGGACCAGTGTCAATGGGAAATGAGACAGGGTGGCCATAAACCTCTACATCTACATATGGGCCACTCTGGTTTACCTCTAATACTGTGCCAAGTACACAATCCTCTTTCTTTCTCAGGCACCATCATTGGGAATTATCTGAACCAAAACCATCAGTTTCAAATAGTAGGAATTGTTGTAAGGTATTCTGATTTGGGTTCTGGAATTGTGGCATAGCATTCTGAAATTGACTCGTTTTTGGCATCTAATTCAAATTAAATCTAGGATACCCCAACTATGCAGGTGAAATTGGCAACATTGGGACCTGCCCCTGTGCTGACATTTGCATTCTCTGACCGGGCACATTTTGCATTTGCATACCTTGTGGCACCTGCATATTTACTCGAGGATTTCCAGGATATCCACATTCCCTCTTCCAATGCCTGATTTTATGACAGGTGTGACAAGCAGTAATCTTTTTTATAGCAGCAACATCTGATCCAGATCCTTTAACCACAGGAACACCTCTACCTTTTCCCTGTGACATAGGAATTCCTCCTTAGAAACCTGTTTATGGCGTACCAAATTCCCAGCATAGTTTGAATTTGAATTTGAATTTAAAAGCATTTGTTAAGCGCACGTATACCATGCGGTTTCATGGCGCTTTAAGTGATGCAGTAGCGGTCGGCAGAAGGGCTAGACAGTATAAGCTTGCTCAAATAACAGGGTTTTAAGGTCTTTCCGAAACTGTGTGTATGACGGAGAAGATCGGAGAGCAGGAGGGAGAGAATTCCAGAAAAGTGGGGCGAGAACAGCAAATTTCGCTCCGCCAGATTTCTTTTTCTTGAAACGAGGAATGATGAGGAAAGCCCTATGGGCAGAGCGGAGTTCACGACCTGGGAGGTACGGTTTTATGGCGGCGCAAATGAACTCGGGGGCTGTACCTGATCTAGCCTGAAAGGTAAGGCAACCCAGTTTAAAAAGGGCACGCTCCCTCACCGGGAGCCAATGCAAAGCTTTAAGCAGGGGAGTGGCACGATGGTATTTGGGTAAGCCATAGATCAAACGAGCCGCTTGATTCTGAATGAGCTGCAAACGATGGAACGCATATGCTGGAGCTCCATTGTAAATGATGTTACCATAGTCAACTCTCGACAGTACCATGGCCAGCACAATGATTTTTAAAGCAGGAAGGGAAAAAAAGCGGGATACTTTCCTAATTAGTCTTAAAGAAAAGAAACAAGCAGAGACCACTGAACCTACATGTGAGTGAATAGAGAGTTGTGTGTTAAGAAAAATCCCAAGAGTTTTGACCTTAGAGACAGGAAGAGGGGGAGCACCAAGTGACAAGGGCCAGTGGGCAGAGGTCCATGGACTGCAACCACCTCCGGTCAGGACTAACTCAGTCTTGTCCGGATTGAGTTTGAGGTGGTTGCAGTTCATCCAGTCCTGAATGAATGTCATTACGGTCTGAACATTGGAAGCAGATGAGGGGGAGTTGGAGAGATTAAAGATTAGCTGGAGATCATCAGCGTAGTTAAACACCGTGACCTCCATCTGCTGTAACGAAAAAATGAGGGGATAGATGTACAAATTAAATAAAAGTGGGGAAAGTGATGAGCCTTGAGGGACTCCGCACTCCACTTTGCGAAAGTCAGCGGTGAAATTGGCCAAATGGACGGCTTGGGCCCTCCCTGTGAGGAAGGACTCAATCCACGAGAAGGCAGAACCTTCTATGCCCGCCGCCCTGACACGGCTGAGAAGAATGGAATGATCCACCGTGTCAAAGGCGGCGGACAGATCTAATAAAATCAAGGCTTGCGGAAGGTTGGTGTCAATGCCTTCACGTAGCACGTCCATTACCGAGATCACCACTTTCTCGGTGGAGTGCAATGGGCGAAAGCCGGCTTGACGGGGGGAAAGACAGTGATTGATTTCAACATGAGTGCTTAAGGTGGTTGTGACGTGAATTTCCAAAATTTTTGCTAGGTAAGGCAGTAGGGAAATGGGACGGTAGTTGGAGGGGGAGGAAGAATCAGCGTCAGGTTTTTTAATAATAGGTATGACAACCGCTGATTTATGTATATCAGGAACGTTTCCCTTCTTTAGCGAGTCATTGAGGAGGGTCAAAGGGGGAGTGGGGGAAGATAAATAGATTTCCCTGAGGATATGGGCGGGGGCAAAATCTAAGGGAGAACCGGATTTGACTCGGTGAAGTAATGAGAAGAAGGTGTCCTCAGTTAAAGGTGGAATAAGGTTAAGTTTGGGGACAGTGGGGGGAGGGGAAGAATTGACAAATGCAAGGGAGGGTGGTGGAATGTTAAGTTTGATTTTGAGTATTTTATCAATAAAAAACTCATTGAGCGAGTTACAGAAGGACTGAGAGGGGGGAATGGTAGTCGTGGTTCGACTGGATAATGCTAATTCATGGACCGCGGTAAAGATTTCCTTTGAGCGAGACTCAGCTGCCATAATCCTGCTGGTATAGAATGCAGTTTTAGCCGCTAGAATGCCCGCTTTATAAGTTTTTAAAACAGATAGATATATAGTCTTTAGCTCTGGGCTGTAGTCTTTCCTCCAGGCTCGCTCGGCTCTTCTAGCTGCTAGTTTCTGTTCTTTTAGCTCTAAGGTGAACCATCGATTGGCTGCATGGGCCCGCTTGACAGTGAGTCGCCTCATGGGGGCGAATTCGTCGCCTGCCAAAGTCAGCCAATTATCAATGGCGGCCAGTTGCGACGTAGCAGTGAGATCTGTAAGGTCGGGAGCGGTTTTGGCCAAAGTTGAACAGAAGGAGGGCATGTCCGTTTTACCCCATTTCCTGACCCAAATGTTTTTAGGAAGAGGAGGTTTGACCAGTGTGGTCAGTGCAAGGGAAAAGGAAATAATAGAATGGTCGGACCAGGAGCACGGGGAAATTATGGGGGGTGTGGATGGAATATTTAGCGCCCAGATTTGATCCAACATATGACCGTGGGTATGTGTGGGGCCATGAGTGAGCAGAGAGAAGTTCAAGGAAATCATGAAGTCTGTAAAATCTTTGGATTGAGGGCTCTCAGCAGGTTCATTGGGCCAAAAGTTTAGGTCCCCTAGCACTAGTACCGATGAATTGTTAACCACCAAGGTGGCTAAGAGAGCCTGAATGCTAGGGAGAAAGGATGGGGTTAGCTGGGGAGGACGATAAATTAAGACAAAGGTGAATGGTACCTGATGGAGAGTTGAACGAGCTACTAGGTAATCTACCTCAGGAATGGGTAAGGAGGGGAGAATCTGGAAGCAGAAGTCTGTCCGGGCTATTAAGGCTACTCCGCCACCCCGCTTGCCCTCAGGCCGATCTGCTCGAATGGCAGAGTATGATGGAGGTAATGCGGCTAATACATTGGGTAGGGAGTCTGCCTTAAACCAGGTCTCCGTTAAGAATATGAGGTTTGGATTATGGGTATCAATGTAGTCAAATAGCTCGTATTGATGACTAACCGCAGACCTGGTGTTTAAGAGTATTGCTGAAGTGTTACAAATTGGTGCTGGGGGGGCTGGGGGGGGCAAGATGGTGCAGGATGGTGTATTGGATAAAGGAAATAAAGGTGGGCTGATACTAGGAGGACGGTAAGGTGGGGAAGAACATAAATCAAGCTGTCTCAGGTGGGTACTGATCGAAGGGTCAACAGTTCCAGGGACCCAATATGAGAGTAGTAATGCAGGTGAGTACGTAAGTAAGCGGGCAGCCTTTCGTGCCCCTAGCCCCGGTCGGCCGCGGACGGGCGCAGACGGGCTTAACTCTGGCGCAACTCCGGCGCGCCTACGTCGCGCCCGCTGCGCTCGTCCGCTGCGCTGACACATGCTGCACGATTAAGTAGGGGCGGAGCGGTGGAGGAGGGGCAGGGCTAGGAAGGAAGGCAGCCCGATCTAAGATGGCGCCTGTTGCTGCTTAGAAGCCCGCAAGTGCACCAACCCGCCCTGGCAACCCACCTCTGAAACCGCAAAAGGTAAGAGACCTGCACAAACTTTGAAGATGAGTTAAAAGCAGTAAAATACAATACAAATGTACATCGCCTGCGCTAGTAATCAGCGGGGGCGGAGAGCAGGATGATCGCGACCAGCAATCCAAGCGTCAACCAGCAAGCCCACTGCCACCGGGCTACTGGCAAACACAGTAGAAGGACAGGTCAAGGCTCTTAAATAGGGGCGGAGCGGTGGGGGAGGGGCAGGGCTAGGAAGGAAGGCAGCCCGATCTAAGATGGCGCCCGTTGCTGCTTAGAAGCCCGCAAGTGCACCAACCCGCCCTGGCAACCCACCTCTGAAACCGCAAAAGGTAAGAGACCTGCACAAACTTTGAAGATGAGTTAAAAGCAGTAAAATACAATACAAATGTACATCGCCTGCGCTAGTAATCAGCGGGGGCGGAGAGCAGGATGATCGCGACCAGCAATCCAAGCGTCAACCAGCAAGCCCACTGCCACCGGGCTACTGGCAAACACAGTAGAAGGACAGGTCAAGGCTCTTAAATAGGGGCGGAGCGGTGGGGGAGGGGCAGGGCTAGGAAGGAAGGCAGCCCGATCTAAGATGGCGCCCGTTGCTGCTTAGAAGCCCGCAAGTGCACCAACCCGCCCTGGCAACCCACCTCTGAAACCGCAAAAGGTAAGAGACCTGCACAAACTTTGAAGATGAGTTAAAAGCAGTAAAATACAATACAAATGTACATCGCCTGCGCTAGTAATCAGCGGGTGCGGAGAGCAGGATGATCGCGACCAGCAATCCAAGCATCAACCAGCAAGCCCACTGCCACCGGGCTACTGGCAAACACAGTAGAAGGACAGGTCAAGGCTCTTAAATAGGGGCGGAGCGGTGGAGGAGGGGCAGGGCTAGGAAGGAAGGCAGCCCGATCTAAGATGGCGCCCGTTGCTGCTTAGAAGCCCGCAAGTGCACCAACCCGCCCTGGCAACCCACCTCTGAAACCGCAAAAGGTAAGAGACCTGCACAAACTTTGAAGATGAGTTAAAAGCAGTAAAATACAATACAAATGTACATCGCCTGCGCTAGTAATCAGCGGGGGCGGAGAGCAGGATGATCGCGACCAGCAATCCAAGCGTCAACCAGCAAGCCCACTGCCACCGGGCTACTGGCACCGGGCTACCGGGCTACTGGCAAACACCAGTAGCCCAGTTCCTTGGTTCTCTACAAATGAAGGGTTCAGAAACCTTTCTGAGCCAGTTTCTTCTGAGCCAACATATTTTTTTATGTGATTTTTTCTGCTTCATATCTAACTCATTGCTACAATATTTAGCATATCTCAGGGTTTCATTAAGTGACTTATTCTGCCAGCAGATCACACTTTGGGTTGGGTACAATAATCTTGATATCCTTTTCCTCAGGATACTCACATCCACTGCCACTGGAATACCTGCAACATTCTCTCTTAATATTCATGCACAGTGTCGTTTGGCTCCTGGGTAGTTCATTTAATTTTGAGCCAATCCAGATATTTCGGAGGCACTCTGCCCTTCAAAAAGGTAATAACAGGTTCATACTTCTCCTTCGCTATAGGAGACGGCGCATTTGTCCCTGCCACTCTCACTGGTTCCTCTCTAGGCCACTGCAGCACAGTTTCACATTCTGCCCATAAATCTGCAGGCACTACTATGTCAAAAGATATGTTTAAACCTGTTCACAGTACCTTTGAAATCTTTACAAACCTTTGGACTTGTGCATACCACTGCACCGGCTTGTCTCTCAATTTGGGAAAATTATTCATAAAAGAAGCCAAATCACCAGGACTCAAAGGAACATGGACATATGTACCTCCTGCTATTTCTCTAAGTGGGAAAGCTGCAGCTTCTCCCTCATTACCTTTATCTTGCTTCCCTGCAATAGCATCTTCCCTCTTTTTCTTCTCATGTTTCTTGGCCCATTTGACTTTTAATTTTTCAAAATCACCCTACCTGTGAAGCATTTAACCAACTCTACAATATGCAATTGCAGTCCTGTAATCCTTGTGTTCTCAAATGTCACCTCATCTAAATAAACACTATAGCTTCTGTGTAGATGTATATTTTTTGTAAGATCTTTCTCATGTTTCTGAGCAAGTTCAGTTAATTTGTCATGAGTTAAAGCAGCTCTCCTCATAACTTCCTTGCAGAGCTACATTCATTATTTTCTTTGATACTACTCTAAGTGTTTGAACTCTAGGCCCCCCTTATTATTTCTTCCAATTCAATTTTCAGTTGAGAGATATTTATAGGCTTTTTTTTAAATCTTTGATTTCTCAGGTGTCCCCATAGTTTCTTCCTTAGTAGATCCTTCTCTTTCCTCAAACAAACCTGGTATGCATCTCTCCTCAGTCACAACTATTTTTCTGGGCATCCTTCCCCCATTTATAAGGGCTTTAACTGTTAATGGTCGCTTCCAGGCTAACTATCAGTGAGTTGTCGGAAGTTGGGTCAAATCCTGTGGATACTCCTCCGGTAATTATTCGAGTCTCAGGTCTAGTTTCTACAAGCCAAGGCGCAATGGCGCAATGGCTATTACCCGGGTTAAAGATGGAATACTAATAACAGGTGCTGGGGCTACACTGGGCCACATGGCTGTAGCCGTTGGAACAGCAATTTATGGTCAAGCTATTACTGTTGGGGTGATTTGCAATATCTGCAGGGCAAGTTCAATTTGGGATGCAATCAGCTGTACTGGAGCAGTTGGTGCCATAGAACTAGTTCTAGCACCTGAGCACCCAGCTCTGCTAGGGTCATGTGTGGTGGAGGTCTCAAAGCCAAAATCTAGAATCAGTATTTGACTCACTCTCTTCCTTCGTACTGGAATCTTTGCCCTGTCCCGTCATAGCAGTCTCTGAAGTGAGGACTAGGTACAATCTAGTTCCTTCATGTGAGTAATTCTTCACTGCCCTGAAAGTCCTCCTCTGGCATTTTTCCCCTTCCTTTTCAATGGTCGCTCTCTCCCATACATTAAAGCTTCATACTGAAGGGGTCTAGGTGGTGGCTTCATCTCATGCAATTTTCCCTAAAAGGATCAAGAATTCTGGTGTTAAATGTCCCATATCTAGGAAAACTCAAAGCGCCCTCATTCTGAGTAATCCATCTCCAGTGGCGAAGCCAAGCAAATGTATTTAACCCACGTTTGGTAGTCATAATGCATGTGGCGTACCCTCAATAGGGGCCTCTGCACCTTTGCATACTGGAATAGTAACATCCGCTCTCACCAAACTTTTAAGCACTTTAAAACATAACAATTTAAATCTGAAACAACACGATTTATTAAATGTTATGAGTTTGTTTCCGTATAAGTCAAATTTCTGCTAACCCAATTAAAGTCTGGCTATTATTTCCACAGTCTTTTGATAACAAATCGAAATTCAAGATTCACTTTTAGTGATCCAATCCCAGTGTGACACTGCTACGTCACCAACCAATCACAAGGCGAAAGCACACCAACCGACCAATCCCAGCGTGAAACATTGTGACATACCTTACTCCTTACAGCGCTCACCCTCCCTTATAATTTTCTCCATATCTACAAATACTTCTCAACTCTTCAACCTTGGTTTGCTCTTACTAAAGAAATAAAATTTTGCATACACACAAGAATCTCTTCAGCATTTGTTAGTGAAATCTCGACCAATGTGGAATCACCCAAATCAATGCAGCTTCCCCCCTGTTTGCGCAATTAGGTTCCACTAACACTGATCAATATTAATCAATCACAACAATTTAATAACCCTATGTTACTGGTGCAGGCGATGGTACATCACACACCACACCTCAAAATCTCTGCAAACAAGTTTTCAATTATTATTTATTTTATTCTGGGATCTTTCGACTACGAGTCTGAAATTTTCAAATACCTTTTTTTCAACTACTGTTAGACTATTTTTCCTCACCCACTCAGTCTAATCAACATTAATCCAATCCAGAGAAAATACACGTTTGCCCTATTAATACTCACACCTTGAAACCGCAACCACCTTCGAGTACCGCTTTGCCGGATCTTCAAGTTCGGGACACTGGATTCAGAAGATGGAAATTTTATAATTGTGGCCTGGGTACTATTTTTTTTTTTAATACCTCTTTTTTATTGAAAACAAGACATGACATATGCGTAATCAAGTTATACACAGATTGGCAATATTTGGCACATTGCGAGTGGTACATTAAAGCATAATTATGTCAAAACAATAGTGACATTTTCCAATTGAACGTATTTAGGTCTCACTGAGAATATCCTCTCTCGATCTCGGAGGTTCACATATCTCTCCCCTATGGAAATTCAATTGTCCCCATATTTGCGTCCATTTATTCGGGCACCCCTTGGCTCCGTACATGGATTTTTCCGTGACCATACACCAGTCCATATCTTTGCCCCACTCTGCTAAATTTGGTGGGCTCTGGGCCCGCCACATTCTCGCAATATTACTTTTCGCCACCATCAGCCCCAAGGTAACACATGTTCGCTCCCTGGAGTTCAGGTCAGTAGGGCCCCACACATTCAGGAGAGCCAATTTAATATTGCAATCAATCTGCCGCCCCAACGCTTCCTTCATCAGGTGCACCACCACCTCCCAATGTCTCTGGATAGCTGTGCACTCCCAAAGGGTGTGGATAAAGGTGCCCTCCAGCCCGCATTGTCCTACACAACCACCATCTGAACGATATCCCATGGTAACCATCAGGGGCCCAGACAGGTAGGATCTATGGAGAAGCTTAACTGCACCAGGCGGTGTCTGGAGGAGATGGCCACGTCCTGAGGGGAGGCCACCGCAGCCAGCCACTCCTCGTCATCCAATCCCGCCACGTCGTGATCCCATTTAGCCCTCAAGCGAGTTAGGGGATCTGTCATGTTGTTGATCAACTTTTTGTAAATAAGTGATATGGCCTGTTCGGGTAGGTCGCCATCTAAAACTCTGTCTTTGAGTGGGGAGTACTCAGGAGTGTGCTA
The DNA here is from genome assembly GCF_964204655.1 of Triturus cristatus. NCBI lineage: Eukaryota > Metazoa > Chordata > Amphibia > Caudata > Salamandridae > Triturus > Triturus cristatus. Next base: position 1,024,510,884 of record NC_140590.1, read on the forward strand.
CCTCTAGGAAGAACTGCCAGCAAGGCATGTCTAATTTGGAGATATCTGAAGTCTTCAGACTGGGCTAGTTTGTATTCTTGCTGCAGCCATGAAAATGGGACGACCTCCCCTGCATTCCACAAGTCACCCACCCTGGATATACCTATGAGGTCCCAACGATCGAAGCCCTTTGAACGAATCAGTCTGCCCAGTTGCTCACTGTGCCAGAGTGGTGTGGCCTGTGTGAGTCTCCCCTCCCATCCCAAGCTTTTGGTAGCCACTTTCCACACACATGCACCGCATGTCCAGTCGGACCAGTCAAAGCAGGCTTCAACGACCGCACAGAAAGAGCCCCCTCAAAGCTGCCACCCGGGAGGAGCCATCTGTCGATCTGAAAGGCCGGGTCACCCCGCGGCCTGTACATACATTGGTTGATTGCAGCGAGGTGTGATGCCCAGTAGTATTTCTTTATATCTGGAAGTCCGATGCCCCCATCAAACCACCCCAGCATGAATTTGTGTATTGCAATATGAGGTGGTTTACCCTCCCACAGCAAGTCCCGCAAGAAACAGTCGAGATCATTAAAGTACACGGAGCCAACAGGTTGTAGAGTGTTTTGTAGCGTATACAAGAATCTGGAAAGGGACATCATTTTGAATAGGGCCGCGCTCCCCAAGAGGGACAATGGAAGTGACTTCCAATGTAGGACATTTGATTTAAGATGGACTAGAGGCGGCAGGAGATTACGATCGTAAAATCTGTACAAGTCTTTAGAGACCCAGATCCCCAGGTATTTGAAACCTTCAGCGCCTTCCGCCAATTGGCAGCCCCGAGGGATTGAAGGCCGCTTGCCATAGAGGATATAAAGCACTGATTTAGTCCAGTTTATTGAATAACCAGCAAATCTACCAAACACCTGAAATATGTCCAGGACCACGTTGAGGGAAGCAGCCGGGGAGGCCAAATAGAGCAAAACATCGTCCGCATGTAGCGATATGCGGTCCTCCCATCCAGACGTCCATTTGAGGCCCCTTATAACGGGGTCCTGGCGGACCCACGTTGCCAGAGGCTTGGGAGCCAAGGCAAAGAGAAGCAGAGACAAGGGGCAGCCCTGTCTGGTGCCCCTACCGAGAGCGAAAACGGACGACTTCCTGTTACTGACTACCACTCGGGCGAGCGGTTGGTGGTATAGAAGCCGAACCCAGCTGGTAAATTCGGGGCCAAAACCCAATTTGTGAAGGACTGCGAACATGTAGGACCACTCGATGGTGTTGAATGCCTAGGCAGCATCAAGGGATACCACAACAGCGTTTTCCCTTATTGTGTCGGCACAGCACTCCGTGGAGCCTGTGCAAGTTGCGGGAGGTGTTTCTCGCAGGCATAAATCCCGATTGGTCCGGATGCTAGAATCTTCGCTAATATTTTTGCTTCGCAGTTAAGCAATGAGATGGGTCTGTAGGAGGAACACTTGTTGGCCGGCTTGCCCACTTTATGAATGACAACAATATTGGCGAGCCTCTGGTTCTCGGGCAGGATACCCCCCTCCCTACTTTCGTGGAACATTCCTGTGAGATAGGGTGCCATCTTGCCCGCTGTGAGCTTGAACAGCTCGATGGGCAAGCCATTGGGGCCCGATGCTTTCCCCCCACGTAAGTCGTGAATGGCTTTTTCAACCTCAGCAACTGTGATATCTAGGTCGAGATCAGAACGTTCCACTTCAGTGAGTGATGGTAATGAAATATCACGTAGAAGCAAGTAAGCCTCTTTCTCCGTATGTGGTGTGTGGGAAGTATAAAGAGTCTGATAGTAATGGCTGAATTTATCCGCTATATCCTGGGGCGCAGTGAGACGGGAGTGGAAGTCAGTGTCTATCTCAACCACGACACGATGGGACTGCTCCCTGCCTTATCGCCAACGTCATAGATTCTGCTAAGCGTGGCCCTATAATGCTTCTTTGCAGCCTCAGTAGCCAGATCGGTGAATTCTTTGACTTTAATACGCAGTTTTGGTCACACCTCTGCCGAGTCATGATTCCGAAGTGTGTTCTCTAAGTTTAAGATTTCCCCCTCCAATCGAGTCATATCCACACCAATCTCCTTACGCTGCCCCGCGATCTGGGCCAAAGCCACCCCCGTATAACAACCTTGTAGGCCTCCCAAAGTGTTGCCATCAAGTCTACCGACCCCCACGTTCTCCTGAAAGTAAAGGTCCGATTCACTCAAGACCTTGTCCCTGATTTGGGGATTCATGAAGTACCAGGAGTTTATCGGGCAGTGCGGCCAACCGAGGGCTCTCCCACTTCTAGGCGATACAAGATAGGCGAATGGTCGGAGATTCCCCTGGCCAGGTGCTGTATTTCTTTTACATTGTGGAGTTGGTGTGCTAGCGTCAGCACATAGTCTATCTGGGACATGCTACGGTGTGGGCCTGAGTAGAAGGTATACTGCTGCTCAGTCGGGTGGAGTCCCCTCCAGACATCCACCAGGCCCATTACACCCAGAAAACTGTGGATGCGCATGCCGGACGGCGGCAAGGCCTCTGGGGCCATTGCTCGAGAGAATCAGAAACAATAGAGTTATAATCGCCCCCTATCAAGACTCTGCCGTCCAGTAAATCCAAAAGGAGATCCCCAAGGTCTGTGAAGGCCTGAGTGTGCAGTCCCGGCGGTATATAAACCGAAAGGAGATTGAGCCCCTCCCAGGTCCCGGAGGCAGCAACAAATCTACCTAGGACATCAGTGCGGACCGAGTCAATTGTCATGGGAAACGACTTCCGGACCAGTATACCCACTCCCCGGGAGCCAGAACCAAAAGCCAAGTGTGCCACCAGCTGGAAACCCCATTGCGACATGGCCTTGCATGCATTTCCAAGCAAATGTGTCTCCTGTAGGAGGACTACATCTGGGGAGTGCCTTTCAAAAACTGGAGCACTATGCCCCTCTTGATCTTGTCTCCCAGCCCATTAACATTCCACGATAGCAGCTTTAGCCCCTGTCTAATTGTCTTGCCCATCCCATCTTAATTTGTGTTCGGTCAATCGCAGGGGGACCACCCGCGAGCGCCCCCAGGAGGAGACACCCTAGTAGACCATTTACCCTTCATAAACAGCAATACCAAAAACATGCAGCCAGTTACTGCCCTGTCACGGATCAAGTCATATGTGTCATACCTGTGAAACAGAAAAACAACCATACAAATTTAAACTACCCCCAACCCTCGCAAACACCCCAAACCCATTAAAATGACCCCCCTCCCTGCCTCCCTGCATGGCGGTGTCAGAACCTCCCGCCCACCCAAACTTGCAGAGTGCCTATCGCCCACCCCTTAAACTTTATGGGTGCGTATGACCAACCGGGCACCCGTTCCAGAGACGTGAGTAACTTGCAGACATCTAATTTAGTTAAAAATACACATTAGACTACAATTCAGTGTTCAAATCACAGTGTGTTCATCACCAAGGATTTCCAGAACCACAGATCAATAGCGGTTCACTCACTATGAGGGCCCGAACCTCATCTCAGTCCAGTGGCAAGCAGATACATCCCCAACCCACAAGTAGAGTAGCATACAGACCAGTCATTCACACCCTCCCGTAGCCGCTTCCTGCTCGCCAGGCAGGGTGTATCCATCATATTCTGCAGTGCCCTTCTCGCCCCTTGCTCCCCGGGTGCGGTTGTTGTTTCAGCCTACAGTGCGCCATACATCTAACCAGTTCCAGGCCTCCTCAGGGGTAATGAAGAACCAAGCCTTCCCGTTCGATTCCACCCTCAGCTTGGCCGGGAAGAGCATGGCGTATTTCAGATCTTTCTCACGAAGTGCCTTTTTGACGTCGAGGAAGTTGCGTCGCTATCGCTGAACCTTGAGGGCAAAGTCTGGGAAAAAGGTGATTTGACAGTTCTGGAATTTCAGTGGGGGCGCAGATCTAGCTGTCTGCAGGATGATGTCCTTGTCCCTGAAATAAAAAATCCTAGCCAGCAAGGGCTGCGGAGGGGCCCCTGGCTTTGGTCTGCTGCCCGGCACCCGGTGTGCTCTTTCCACGGAGAAGAAGTTGGATAGTGCGCTTGGTTTGAGGTGAGTGGTGACCAGTTCCTCTACAAACAAGTCCGCTGCCGGCCCTTCTGCCCTCTCCGGAGCCCCCAGTATGCGGACATTATTACGCCTTGAGTGCCCTTCATAATCGTCTAGCTGCGCTTCTAGTTTGGTAGTGTGGGCCTGAAGGTCGTTCATCCTGCGCTGCAGTTCAGAGGTGTTTTCGACCAAGGAGCTAGCTTTGATTTCTACATCCTTCAGTCGCATGTTCATGGAGAGCATATCCGCCTGAATAAGGGATACTTCAGTGGATACCGAGTCAATTTGTGACTCCAACGATGTGCGAACAGTCGTGATGGCCGTGAGGATGTCTTGCAGTGTTGGTTCTCTCGCCTCCGCTCCAGACTCCAGCATCTTGCTGCACCCGCCCCCGCCTCCTGTGGTGGCCTCGGACCAGGGCCACGATCGGTTAGGAAGGCGGTAAGCGGGGCATAGGCACTGTGGGACTATCGGGGTCACGTCCTTCCCCCGCCCAAAGAGGCGGGCAGTGCTCAGGACTGGAGCCACCCGTCATGGGGCAGCCGGTGATCTTACCCGCAACAGGGCCCAGCAGTTGGTTGTGGGGCCACACCCTTGGATCAGTGGGGTGATAGACTTCTGTGCTTCCCCAATGCAGGCAAGCACCCAATCCTTCCGGTGTCTACAGTGTCCAATGTTAAAGCGGGTGCCTCATAGGTCATCGCCCTCCGAGTTGTGCGGTGCGAGCCCCGAGGCCCGCGTGATTTGCAATCAGCCAGCGGCGCGGCTTTTAGGCACAGCCGGTCACCGCTCATCACTGCTTCTCCACGGGGCTGCCGCCCAGCCTCCACTCAGCCCCCGATGCCGCAAAGAGGTGTTGACGCAGCCGACTCCGGTGGATCTGATTGCCCGGAGCCGAGCCTCAGTCGGCAGTTCAGGTTCCTCACGTGTGCTGTCCCTGCAATACCTCCGCCGGGCCGTGATGCGCGTCATCAGGGCGAGAGCCAGAACCACTAGCTGGAATCGGCAGTATCACGGCTCCTTCGGTCCGTGGTGGGTTCCGATACTTAACGATATCCTTTTCTGCCAGTTTAGGAACGGATTATTGGGCGGATTTACACTGGAACGGGTGCGCTCTGTGGGAGCGGCCTCAGAAAGCGGCCATGTCTCTCTCTGCGATTGACCACGCCCCCGACCTGGGTACTATTTTATGGCTCCATTCAGGGGGTTCCCTCATTAAATATTGATGTCAAAAATATAGTTAACAAAAATATCGATGTAAAAATATTGAATACAAAAATATCGACTCCCTATACTTAAACAGGAAAGTACAATAATATTGAATCAAAAATATCGAAGTAAAAAATATAGATGTAAAAAATATCAACTTAAAAAATATATATGACTTAAATAAAATATATTAAATAATATTAATATTTTTAACAAAATAAATTACATTAAATTTATATTAACTAAATATAACAAATAAACTTAATTAAAAAAATATAAACACACAAAAATGTGTACATATACATATATTTACTTAAATATATTTTATAAACTATTATCTTTATTTAATTTATAAACTTTTTAAATTATATAAAAATAAAACAAATACATATATCATTAATTTAAAATAAAATAAAACATTCTATATTTAACTAACACATTAAACTATTAAAAGAAAATAAAACATACATTTCGCAACACAATAAATAGAACAGTAGGAAAAATGTTGGATACTGGAGGCGTAAAAATTACTATTCCCACTCCAGTGAGTGCAAAAACAGGGAAAGTACTGGATAGCGGAGGGGTAAAAATTACTATTCCCACTCCAGTGAGTGCAAGAGCAGGGAATGTGTTGGATAGCGGAGGAGTAAAAATTACTATTCCCACTCCAGTAAGTGCAACAGTAGGGAAAGTGTTGGATAGCGGAGGGGTAAAAATTACTATTCCCACTCCAGTGAGTGCAAAAGCAGAGAAAGAGTTGGATAGCGGAGGGGTAAAAATTACTATTCCCACTCCAGTGAGTGCAACAGTAGGAAAAGTGTTGGAAAGCGGAGGGTAAAAATCACTATTTCCACTCCAGTGAGTGCAACAGTAGGGAAAGTGTTGGATAGCGGAGGGGTAAAAATTACTATTCCCACTCCAGTGAGTGGAAAAGCAGAGAAAGAGTTGGATAGCGGAGGGGTAAAAATTACTATTCCCACTCCAGTGAGTGCAAGAGCAGGGAAAATGTTGGATAGCGGAGGAGTAAAAATTACTATTCCCACTCCAGTGAGTGCAACAGCAGGTAAAGTGTTAGATAGCGGAGGGGTACAAATTACTATTCCCACTCCAGTGAATGCAAAAGCAGGGAAAGTGTTGGATAGCGGAGGGGTACAAATTACTGTCCCCACTCCAGTGAGTGCAAAAGCAGGGAAAGTGTTGGATAGCGGAGGGGTAAAATTAACTATTCCCACTCCAGTGAGTGCAACAGTAGGGAAAGTGTTGGACACCAGAGGGGTAAAAATCACTATTTCCACTCCAGTGAGTGCAACAGTAGGGAAAGTGTTGGATAGCGGAGGGGTAAAAATTACTATTCCCACTCCAGTGAGTGCAAAAGCAGAGAAAGAGTTGGATAGCGAGGGGTAAAAATTACTATTCCCACTCCAGTGACTGCAAGAGCAGGGAAAGTGTTGGATAGCGGAGGAGTAAAAATTACTATTACCACTCCAGTGAGTGCAACAGCAGGTAAAGTGTTAGATAGCGGAGGGGTACAAATTACTATTCCCACTCCAGTGAATGCAAAAGCAGGGAAAGTGTTGGATAGTGGAGGGGTACAAATTACTATACCCACTCCAGTGAGTGCAAAAGCAGGGAAAGTGTTGGATAGCGGAGGGGTAAAAATAACTATTCCCACTCCAGTGAGTGCAACAGCAGGTAAAGTGTTGTATAGCGGAGGGGTACAAATTACTATTCCCACTCCAGTGAATGCAAAAGCAGGAAAAGTGTTGGATAGCGGAGGGGTACAAATTACTATCCCCACTCCAGTGAGTGCAAAAGCAGGGAAAGTGTTGGATAGCGGAGGGGTAAAAATCACTATTCCCACTCCAGCGAGTGCTGCAGTTCAGAGGTGTTTTCGACCAAGGAGCTAGCTTTGATTTCTACATCCTTCAGTCGCATGTTCATGGAGTGCATATGCGCCCGAATAAGGGATACTTCAGTGGATACCGAGTCAATTTGTGACTCCAACGATGTGCGAACAGTCGTGAAGGCTGTGAGGATATCTTGCAGTGTTGGTTATCTCGCCTCCGCTTCAGACTGCTGCTTCTCCATTGCGGCCGCTCCCGCTTTCGTGCTTGCCCCAGGGGCCTTGTCTCATGCAAATTTGTTCAGCTTGGCATGGACCGCCGTCTTAGTGTCGAGCCCCCCAGCCATGACCAAGCCCTTTTAATCCGCGTATGATCCAAGGGAAAGGAGCAAATCAGTTCTGCGCAGCTGGTGATCTATGCCAATTGAGCTTTTCCTGCGGGGATGCATGTGGAGCCATGAGACAAGGGCTGTTGGGGAACAGACAGAACTAACGTGCCGTATACTACACCCCCGGGGACCAGGCCTCAAACCCTCCTCCAGTTAGCAGTCTGTCACGTCCTCTCTGCGTATGGCACCAAGAAATAGCAATGGCGGCCAGAGTTCGCCTTCCGATATCGCTTGCTTCAGAACCCTACACCTGCTGGGAGCACAATCCGGCCGCTAGGCCTCTAGGCGGCTTTCCTTGCCACCTCGGGGGGCGGGTAAGCTCATCTTTTAACCGGGGCCGCGATCGGTCAGGAAGGCGGTAAGCGGGGCACAGGTGCCGTTGGACTATCGGGGTCGCATCCTTCTCCCGCCCAAAGAGGCGGGCAGCGCTCAGGACTGGAGCCATCCGTCATGGGGCAGCTGGTGATCTTACCCGCAACAGGGCCCAGCAGTTGGTTGTGGGGCCACACCCTCGGATCAGTGGGGTGATAGACTTCTGTGCTTCCCCGATGCAGGCAAGCACCCGATCCTTCCGGTGTCTACAGTGTCCAATGTTAAAGCGGGTGCTTCATAGGTCAGCGCCCTCCGAGTTGTGCGGTGCGAGCCCCGAGGCCCGCGTGATGTGCAATCAGGCAGCGGCATGGCTTTTTGGCACAGCCGGTCACCGCTCGTCACTGCTTCTCCCCGGGGCTGCCGCCCTGCCTCCACTCAACCCCCGATGCCGCAAGGAGGTGTTGACGCGGCCAACTCCGGTGGATCTGATTGCCTGGAGCCGAGCCTCAGTCGTCAGTTCAGGTTCCCCACGTGTACTGTCCCTGCAATGCCTCCGCCGGGCCGTGATGCGCGTCATCAGGGCGAGAGCCGGGACCACCAGCTGGAATCAGCGGTCTCATGGCTCCTTCGGTCCGTGGTGGGTTCCGATGCTTAACGATATCCTTTTGTGCCAGTTTAGGAACGGATTATTGGGTGGATTTACACTGGAACGGGCGTGCTCTGTGGGAGCGGCCTCAGAAAGCGGCCATGTCTCTCTCTGCGGTTGACCACGCCCCGACCTGGGTACTATTTTATGGCTCCATTCAGGGGGTTCCCTCATTAAATATCGATGTAAAAAACTATAGTTAACAAAAATATCGATGTAAAAATATTGAATACAAAAATATCGACTCCCTATACTTAAACAGGAAAGTACAATAATATTGAATCAAAAATATCGAAGTAAAAAATATAGATGTAAAAAGTATCAACTTAAAAAATATATATAACTTAAATAAAATATATTAAATAATATTAATATTTTTAACAAAATAAATTACATTAAATATATATTAACTAAATATAACAAATAAACTTAATTTAAAAAATATAAACACACAAAAATGTGTACATATACATATATTTACTTAAATATATTTTATTACCTATTATCTTTATTTAATTTATAAACTTTTTAAATTATATAAAATAAAACATATACATATATCATTAATTTAAAATAAAATAAAACATACTATATTTAACTAACACTTTAAACTATTAAAAGAAAAGAAAACATACATTTCGCAACACAATAAATAGAACAGTAGGGAAAATGTTGGATAGCGGAGGAGTAAAAACTACTATTCCCAGTCCAGTGAATGCAAAAGCAGGGAAAGTGTTGGATAGCGGAGGGGTAAAAATTACTATTCCCACTCCAGTGAGTGCAAAAGCAGAGAAAGAGTTGGATAGCGGAGGGGTAAAAATTACTATTCCCACTCCAGTGAGTGCAACAGTAGGAAAAGTGTTGGATAGCGGAGGGGTAAAAATCACTATTTCCACTCCAGTGAGTGCAACAGTAGGGAAAGTGTTGGATAGCGGAGGGGTAAAAATTACTATTCCCACTCCAGTGAGTGCAAAAGCTTAGAAAGAGTTGGATAGTGGAGGGGTAAAAATGACTATTCCCACTCCAGTGAGTGCAACAGTAGGAAAAGTGTTGGATAGAGGAGAGGTAAAAATTACTATTCCCACTCCAGTGAGTGCAAAAGCAGGGAAAGTACTGGATAGCGGAGGGGTAAAACTTACTATTCCCACTCCAGTGATTGCAAGAGCAGGGAAAATGTTGGATAGCGGAGGAGTAGAAATTCCCACTCCAGTGAGTGCAACAGCAGGTAAAGTGTTAGATAGCGGAGGGGTACAAATTACTATTCCCACTCCAGTGAATGCAAAAGCAGGGAAAGTGTTGGATAGCGGAGGGGTACAAATTACTGTCCCCACTCCAGTGAGTGCAAAAGCAGGGAAAGTGTTGGATAGCGGAGGGGTAAAAATACCTATTCCCACTCCAGTGAGTGCAACAGTAGGGAAAGTGTTGGATAGCGGAGGGGTAAAAATTACTATTCCCACTCCAGTAAGTGCAACAGTAGGGAAAGTGTTGGATAGCGGATGGGTAAAAATCACTATTCCCACTCCAGTGAGTGCAACAGTAGGGAAAGTGTTGGATAGCGGAGGGGTAAAAATCACTATTCCCACTCTAATGAGTGCAACAGTAGGGAAAGTGTTGGATAGCGGAGGGGTAAAAATTACTATTCCCACTCCAGTGAGTGCAAAAGCAGAGAAAGAGTTGGGTAGCGGAGGGGTAAAAATTACTATTCCCACTCCAGTGACTGCAAGAGCAGGGAAAGTGTTGGATAGCGGAGGAGTAAAAATTACTATTCCCACTCCAGTGAGTGCAACAGCAGGTAAAGTGTTAGATAGCGGAGGGATACAAATTACTATTCCCACTCCAGTGAATGCAAAAGCAGGGAAACTGTTGGATAGCGGAGGGGTACAAATTACTATCCCCACTCCAGTGAGTGCAAAAGCAGGGAAAGTGTTGGATAGCGGAGGGGTGAAAATAACTATTCCCACTCCAGTGAGTGCAACAGTAGGGAAAGTGTTGGATAGCAGAGGGGTAAAAATCACTATTCCCACTCCAGTGAGTGCAACAGTAGGGAAAGTGTTGGATAGCTGAGGGGTAAAAATTACTATTCCCACTCCAGTGAGTGCAAAAGCAGAGAAAGAGTTGGATAGCGGAGGGGTAAAAATTACTATTCCCACTCCAGTGAGTGCAACAGTAGGAAAAGTGTTGGATAGCAGAGGGGTAAAAATCACTATTCCCACTCCAGTGAGTGCAACAGTAGGGGAAGTGTTGGATAGCGGAGGGGTAAAAATGACTATTCCCACTCCAGTGAGTGCAAAAGCAGAGAAAGAGTTGGATAGCGGAGGGGTAAAAATTACTACTCCCACTCCAGTGAGTGCAACAGTAGGAAAAGTGTTGGATAGAGGAAGGGTAAAAATTACTATTCCCACTCCAGTGAGTGCAAAAGCAGGAAAAGTGATGGATAGCGGAGGGGTAAAAATTATTATTCCCAACCCAGTGAGTGCAAAAGCAGGGAAAGTGTTGGATAGCGGAGGGGTAAAAATTACTATTCCCACTCCAGTCAGTGGAACAGTAGGGAAAGTGTTGGATAGCGGAGGGGTAAAAATTACTATTCCCACTCCAGTGAGTGCAAAAGCAGAGAAAGAGTTGGATAGCGAGGGGTAAAAATTACTATTCCCACTCCAGTGACTGCAAGAGCAGGGAAAGTGTTGGATAGCGGAGGAGTAAAAATTACTATTCCCACTCCAGTGAGTGCAACAGCAGGTAAAGTGTTAGATAGCGGAGGGGTACAAATTACTATTCCCACTCCAGTGAATGCAAAAGCAGGGAAAGTGTTGGATAGTGGAGGGGTACAAATTACTATCCCCACTCCAGTGAGTGCAAAAGCAAGGAAAGTGTTGGATAGCGGAGGGGTAAAAATAACTATTCCCACTCCAGTGAGTGCAACAGCAGGTAAAGTGTTGTATAGCGGAGGGGTACAAATTACTATTCCCACTCCAGTGAATGCAAAAGAAGGGAAAGTGTTGGATAGCGGAGGGGTACAAATTACTATCCCCACTCCAGTGAGTGCAAAAGCAGGGAAAGTGTTGGATAGCGGAGGGGTAAAAATCACTATTCCCACTCCAGTGAGTGCTGCAGTTCAGAGGTGTTTTCGACCAAGGAGCTAGCTTTGATTTCTACATCCTTCAGTCGCATGTTCATGGAGTGCATATCTGCCCGAATAAGGGATACTTCAGTGGATACCGAGTCAATTTGTGACTCCAACGATGTGCGAACCGTCGTGAAGTCTGTGAGGATATCTTGCAGTGTTGGTTATCTCGCCTCCGCTTCAGACTGCTGCTTCTCCATTGCGGCCGCTCCCGCTTTCGTGCTTGCCCCAGGGGCCTTGTCTCATGCAAATTTGTTCAGCTTGGCATGGACCGCCGTCTTAGTGTCGAGCCCCCCAGCCATGACCAAGCCCTTTTAATCCGCGTATGATCCAAGGGAAAGGAGCAAATCAGTTCTGCGCAGCTGGTGATCTATGCCAATTGAGCTTTTCCTGCGGGGCTGCATGTGGAGCCATGAGACAAGGGCTGTTGGGGAACAGACAGAACTAACGTGCCGTATACTACACCCCCCGGGGACCAGGCCTCAAACCCTCCTCCAGTTAGCAGTCTGTCACGTCCTCTCTGCGTATGGCACCAAGAAATAGCAATGGCGGCCAGGGTTCGCCTTCCGATATCGCTTGCTTCAGAACCCTACACCTGCTGGGAGCACAATCCGGCCACTAGGCCTCTAGGCGGCTTTCCTTGCCACCTCGGGGGGCGGGTAAGCTCATCTTTTAACCGGGGCCACGATCGGTCAGGAAGGCGGTAAGCGGGGCACAGGTGCCGTTGGACTATCGAGGTCGCGTCCTTCTCCCGCCCAAAGAGGCGGGCAGCGCTCAGGACTGGAGCCATCTGTCATGGGGCAGCTGGTGATCTTACCCGCAACAGGGCCCAGCAGTTGGTTGTGGGGCCACACCCTCGGATCAGTGGGGTGATAGACTTCTGTGCTTCCCCGATGCAGGCAAGCACCCGATCCTTCCGGTGTCTACAGTGTCCAATGTTAAAGCGGGTGCTTCATAGGTCAGCGCCCTCCGAGTTGTGCGGTGCGAGCCCCGAGGCCCGCGTGATGTGCAATCAGGCAGCGGCATGGCTTTTTGGCACAGCCGGTCACCGCTCGTCACTGCTTCTCCCCGGGGCTGCCGCCCTGCCTCCACTCAACCCCCGATGCCGCAAGGAGTTGTTGACGCGGCCAACTCCGGTGGATCTGATTGGCTGGAGCTGAGCCTCAGTCGTCAGTTCAGGTTCCGCACGTGTGCTGTCCCTGCAATGCCTCTGCCGGGCCGTGATGCGCGTCATCAGGGCGAGAGCCGGGACCACCAGCTGGAATCAGCGGTCTCATGGCTCCTTCGGTCCGTGGTGGGTTCCGATGCTTAACGATATCCTTTTCTGCCAGTTTAGGAACGGATTATTGGGCGGATTTACACTGGAACGGGCGTGCTCTGTGGGAGCGGCCTCCAGTGAGTGCAACAGTAGGAAAAGTGTTGGATAGAGGAAGGGTAAAAATTACTATTCCCACTCCAGTGAGTGCAAAAGCAGGGAAAGTGATGGATAGCGGAGGGGTAAAAATTATTATTCCCAACCCAGTGAGTGCAAATGCAGGGAAAGTGTTGGATAGTGGAGGGGTAAAAATTACTATTCCCACTCCAGTCAGTTCAACAGTAGGGAAAGTGTTGGATAGCGGAGGGGTCAAAATTACTATTCCCACTCCAGTGAGTGCAAAAGCAGGGAAAGAGTTGGATAGCGGAGGGATAATAATTACTATTCCCACTCCAGTGAGTGCAACAGTAAGAAAAGTGTTGGATAGAGAAGGGTTAAAAATTACTATTCCCACTCCAGTGAGTGCAACAGTAGGGAAAGTGTTGGATAGCTGAGGGGTAAAAATTACTATTCCCACTCCAGTGAGTGCAAAAGCAGAGAAAGAGTTGGATAGCGGAGGGGTAAAAATTACTATTCCCACTCCAGTGAGTTCAACAGTGGGAAAAGTGTTGGATAGCGGAGGGGTAAAAATCACTATTCCCACTCCAGTGAGTGCTACAGTAGGGAAAGTGTTGGATAGCTGAGGGGTAAAAATGACTATTCCCACTCCAGTGAGTGCAAAAGCAAAGAAAAAGTTGGATAGCGGAGGGGTAAAAATTACTAGTCCCACTCCAGTGAGTGCAACAGTAGGAAAAGTGTTGGATAAAGGAAGGGTCAAAATTACTATTCCCACTCCAGTGAGTGCAAAAGCAGGGAAAGTGATGGATAGCGGAGGGGTAAAAATTATTATTCCCAACCCAGTGAGTGCAAAAGCAGGGAAAGTGTTGGATAGCGGAGGGGTAAAAATTACTATTCCCACTCCAGTGAGTGCAACAGTAGGGATAGTGTTGGATAGCGGAGGGGTAAAAATTACTATTCCCACTCTAGTGAGTGCAAAAGCAGAGAAAGATTTGGATAGCGGAGGGGTAATAATTACTATTCCCACTCCAGTGAGTGCAACAGTAAGATAAGTGTTGGATAGGGAAGGGGTAAAGATTACTATTCCCACTCCAGTGAGTGCAAAACCAGGGAAAGTGATGGATAGCAGAGGGGTAAAAATTACTATTCCCACTCCAGTGAATGCAACAGTAGGGAAAGTGCTAGATACCACACCAATATTAAAAAAATATCAACATTTGTATTACATTTTATTTCCATTATTAAAATAATTAATATTGACATTTAAATATATTATTTAAAAAAAAAAAAACATTCATTAATTACACATTGCTAAACACTATAATATCCACAACACACACCTAAAATAATTACACAATTACAATTAATAATTAATAATTAATGAATGAAAATTAATTAACAAATTAATAATTCTTCAATAAAAAAGTAAATTACCTCCCACCCTTCCCACCATTTACACCTATAAACACCACAACACACACCTAACATTAATTAAACAATTACCATAATTAATTAATAATTAATCTAAATTGATTAACAACTAATTATCGAACAATTATACATAATTTAATTTACACATTTAACTCTATAACATCACAATTATACAATTATGAATAAATATAAATTATTGAATATATTTCATATAATTAAATTACTTCCCACCCTATTACCCTATAAACCCACAACCCGCTACGGACCTAAAAACGCAAAATTCAATTTAAAAAAATGTATTAACTACTATAAATAATAAATAAAATCTATATAATTAAATTACAGTCAGTCAGTCAGTCAGTCAAAAGTGCTTTATTCGAGTATTACTCATAAAAGCAAACATACAAACATATAATAAAAAACAATTAAATCTGAGATGTCATATTGACATACGCACATTTCTAAAAAATATACATAATCACAGGAATAAAATTCATTAATGTTGATAATGCAATTAAGTACAGTTTATAAAATCTTTATACTAAAAAAAGAATCATTTAGAATTTCATTTCACAGGTGTAAAGTTCATGATGTTGATGATACAATTGAGTATAATTTGTAAAATCTTTATACTAAAAGAGAATCGTTTAAATTTTTTTCCAGATGACACGATAAAATACACTAAACAAAGAATAGACAGTACTCTAGCAGTCTCTGAGCGTCTAGGCAGAGAGTAGTCACCGAACTAGCAATCTCTGCCTGATTATCCATGCCCACCCCAGATACTTAGCGGTGGCAATTATGATCCAAGTTAAAGTAGTCGATCTAACTATGCGCAAAGCCATCATACCACTTTTAGTACCCAGGTTCCTACACATAGGTGCCAACCAAACACGCCTTGGAGTAGAGTATGGTTTGCAGGAGAACAAAAAATGTCCAAGTGTTTCATTACCTTCCCCACAAGCTGGGCATATAGCAGGGCCTCCTTCCCTCCACTTAGATGTTAGGTTACGAAGAGGAAGAGAGCCCGCCCTTAATTGAAAAAGCAGTTTCCTATCCAAAGGTTTGGATATATAATCCCAATACAGTTCATACATGGGGTACAGTTTAACCTCAAGAAAACTAGCAGTCATGGACCCATAGTTGATACTGAGCAAACTCTTATTAGCAACATTTTCCCAAAAAATATTTTTTAGGGTTGTCTTATTAGGAAATGATGCCCCAGCTGGGTCGGACCATAGTGCATTTAGGCCTAATTCAGATAGTGCAAGTTTTAATAATTTGAACCATCTAATTCTATTAAAGCAATCTGCTTTAATAACGTCAGTGAACCCGGCCGCATAGTGAGTGAGCTCAGGTGTGGTCCATAATCTGCGCCAATATAAAATTGGTCGTAGTTTGCCCATTTCCGAGATTTCTTTCCTGCCAAGCTCATATCTCAGAGGCAATAGCGGACTACTCTGTGGAGTACCCATTAGTTTCCTAAAAAACTTGTTCTCTGAGATTTGTAACTCCTGTAGATTTTCATGCCCCCATAACTCAGCCCCATATAATGCTGACCCAATTGCTTTTGCCTCATAAATAATCAGGGGTGGTTTGATCGGTTTAGTCAATGATTTCCTATGCTCCTTTATGATGGTTCCAGCTAATTGCTTGTGCCTTAGAATTGCAATATTTAAATGCTGGTTCCACCTATTATCATTAGAAATGAGGATCCCCAGGTATGTAAATGATGATACAACCTCAAGAGTGCGTCCACTCATGGTAATGTTAGGTTTAAAATTTCGATACGGATTAAAAACCATGAGTTTTGTTTTAGACGCATTCACCTCCAGTCCGTGATCCCCACAAAACTTATCGAAAATGTCCAATGCTTTTTGCAGTCCACTTGGAGTTTTAGATAAAATTAACGTGTCATCGGCGAACATTAAAATCTGAACTTTTACACCTGCAAGAGAGGGAGCATCCACTGCCTGTGATTGAATGCGGGGGACAATGCCATTAATAAAAAGGGTGAACAAAGTTGGTGCCATTGAGCACCCTTGCCGAACCCCACGCTCAACAGGAAATTCGGCTGTGTCTTTACCGTATCCCCCCCATTGGATTTTTAGCATAGGTGCCTTCATGTAATCTCATGATCAGAGTCAACAAGACTCCTGGGACCCCTAGGGCCACAAGTACTTCCCACAGTTTCGCCCTTGGTACCAGGTCGAAGGCAGCCCGCAAATCGACAAAAGCCGCATAAAGGCTGCCCCCACCTAGCACCACAGTCCTCCACTGGATCAGCTGGAACCGAAAAACTTGGTCCACAGTACTAGTGGCCCTGCGAAACCCAGCCTGAAAGGGAGATAGAATATTAAATTCTTCCGCCCAATCGAGCAATCGATTAACAATCACTCGCCCAACGATTTTTTGGACTGTATCGATTAGGCTAATTGGGCGGTAGTTACAAGGCTGGGAACGATCACCCTTTTTATACACAGGGATAATAACAGCACCCCGCCATGATACCGGGATAGCTGCACCCCTAGCTATGTGGTTTATTAACAAGTGAATATATTTACACCACCTCCCAGTGTCATTTAAAAAAACGTCCGCTGGGACTCCATCAATGCCAGGAGCACGTCCACTATGTACGGTTCTGAGGGCCAACAGAATTTCACCCTTCGTGAAGACGTTGTCCTCAAAGGTTGTATAGATAGGGCAGGTGTTATTTACAATCTGATCCCTGATAGCATACTGATCACTAAAAAAATTTATCCAGGCGTCCTGTGGGACGTTGTTATTACAAGCCTCTTCAGGCCTTTCTTGCCCCCATTTGACAATATGCCAAAATAATCTAGAATCTTTTCGATCACTAGCACACTTCAACTTGTCCCAATGGGCTTCGTCCCAATCTTTTTTCGCCTTGGCAATACAATTTTTGTATAACTTTCTGGCAGAGCGGATGGCCCCCAGGTTTTTGCTCTTGATTGCAACTCCCAAAGAAATTCGTGCCACCTTGCAAGCATGGTTATACCATTTAGCTGCTCTATGAACACGTCTCATCTTAGAATTCACTGGTTTCAGAAAGTAGCTTTTAATTTCTTGGAAAAGAGACTCATGTACTTCAATAGTGTTGACTTGACCTGAAGTGATCCCTGCTTCATCGTCTAGGGCCATAATGGCCTTATCGGTCGCAACTCCTATATTTTCTATAGCTTGCTGGTCCGTCCTAACACTTGTCCATCTTAACCTACGCATATCATTTGTTGGTATAATAAGCGGGGGTAGGGAATCATCCAGAGGAATAGAAGCATTGGATTCAGACGACCACCATTTGTGAGTAACACATAACGGATTATGGTCACTCTCTAGCATTTCTGTTACAACCATATCTCTAAGAGTTGGCCAAAGGGAAAGGCTACAAATAATATAGTCGATACGACTTTTGCTTCTCCCATTGTTAAAGGTCATAGCTGGTACTCTATCTGACTTTGTCCTTCCATTCAAAGCTCTTAACCCTTGTTCAAGGCACATTGCATTCAAACCCAGAATATCCTCAGTGCAACGAGTTACTGGGATAGTATCTAGTAAGGGGATGTCCCATTGTTTGTCTTCCTCTGCACCTAAAAAGGCTTCGCCTGTATCTAGAGGTTCAAACGTACGGTTTAAATCCCCTGCAACTATTATGTTTTTCCCACTAGAATGTGTCTCAAGGAGATTGTACAGGGTAAGAAGAACCTCAGATTTTCCTACATTTCCACCTCTGGCATAAATATTATAAATATCGATGGATAAAGATAAATTACTCGTAAGTCTAATGAGCTGAATATCTTTTTGATCAGTCTCCACATTTTTTACAACAACCTTTAAAGATTGTTTGACCCATATAGTAAGGCCCCCCATCGGACGCCCTTTAGGGCCCTTGGAAGCTGGTACGTGAAAATTTAGGTACCCCAAAGCAAAAACGGGGTCACAAGCCCATGTTTCCTGAAAAATACAAATGTCAAACTTGCTAACAAACCTAAACCAATCACCACAATCCAGCTTGGAACATAGCCCGGCCACATTCCAGGATAATAAGATCCCAATATCATGTGCCATTACAGGTTTGGGGCTAGAGTCAAGCCCGTTCATCACAGTATCGTTTAAACCATTGAATATTACATTTTCGGTAATTGAACCAGCTATGGCCTCCATGTTAACAGTCTCAGGACGAGAACCTACTCGTTGACCTAGCTCATCAATAAAGCGTGACTCAGATGAATGGTGAAATGGTTGTCAATCACAAGCATCCAGGTTTGACAGGGCAGAAAATCTTTTTTCCACACATAGACCCCATTCGCGAAATCCAGCATCATTACTACTCCTATTGGTCACAACATTCCATTTAGTTCTTAGAATACTAGGATTCGGACCTCTTCCTTTCCGAGGATAAAAAAAGTCCAGGGTCAATGGTACAATTGAGGTTGACCTTCGCTGAGGAGGCAAGATGTTAGGCAAGATGTTTGATAAAACCTCGGGGTCAGTGAAGTTAAGAACAACACAATCCCCTCTGAACCTCTTAACGCTGTTACCAATCCACTCAACCCTTCTGGCATTAACAAGTTCTACAGATAATTGTTGCTTCCCCCAAGGCGATATTACCATGTTGTTAGTAAGCCACGATAAAGATTTATTTAATAAAGAAGGGGCAGATTCGACCTCCCCAGAAGCCAAAGGGGGGACATTTGCAAGGACAAGAACTAATGGAGAGGCTTCAACTACAAGCTCGAAAGACCCTTTCCCCATGTTAGAATTATTAGTGGCAGAGACAGGGGGTATATCTACAAGGGCACCCCTAGGTACATTAGACAGTGGTACAGGATTAGAGTCAGATCCACTATTCTCAACAAGTGATGTTTTACTCATTACTGGCTGATACAGCAACTTCAGTAATATTTCCTGTCTTCACCAAAGTTTTCTCTAGTAAACCACCTAGTCTATTAACCTCAGCGGTTAATTTATCAATTTTACTAACCAGGGGTTTAACTATACCTTTAATTTTTGTGTCCATCATGCTCCATAGTTTAGTAAATTGAGCGTTAGAAAGGGTTACGTGAGCTTCACTGAGCAGATCAACCTCCTCCTCCTCGTCCTCTGGTATTTTCCTCGAAGGGGTTGCAATTTTGTTTCTGCCAGATCTTAGACCCCCTCGTTTTGGGATAACCTTACTTTTACCCCTAGTAACCCTCGGAGCTGGAACAGGGGCAGTAGAAAAAGGGGACTCAATGTTAGTGGATGTCACTGACACCCCTTCGCTATCACTGTTGGCTTCAGTAAGAACAACTACGCCACTAGGCAAAATGGGGTTTGTATCGTAAAGAGGGTCATGAGCCACACAAGATGTACTACTATTATGTAAAGCCGAGGAATCCCCATACTCTTTATCGGCCATTTGAAATTGGTTGGATGAATCTAATCCCAGTGAGGATCTCCTGTCGCTGTTAATTTTAGCCACAACTTGGATAAGATAATTATCTATAGTATTATTAGCTGGGGTTTGTTTTTTTCCAGGCATGAGTGAGGTAAATAAGGTGGCTAAGATGATCAATACACTTGTAGCACAAGATTCAAATAGAGGTTATAATTACCCTAATTGGACCAAGCTGCTCATATGTACAAGAATAGTAAAAGTAGATTTTCAGGCAGGGTCCCTGGCCCAACCCAACCTAGTCCAACCTCGGACGGCCTCAGACGGTCCCGCCCTTGTCCCGGGCTTCTCCCGGCGCAGTCCCGCGTGCGGTCCCCGCGAGGCGGTGACACAGTTTGTTTTTAAAGGGCTCCAAGCGCGAAACTGCGGTGGGCGGGTTCCTGTTCCGCTTCCTGTTCCAGCGCTGAGGGTGCTGGGAAGCGTAGTTTCCCTCCGCACAGCGGCCGCGTTTGTATTGCGGCGGCGGGAGGGAAACAGACAGCGTGCGCGGGCCAAGAGTCACGGAGAAATCCAGGTATGATGTAGCCTCCTACAGTGGTGTCAATCCTTTGAAGAAAATGCTCGCCCGCTCTGCCAGTGACACAGTTTGTTTTTAAAGGGCTCCAAGCGCGAAACTGCGGTGGGCGGGTTCCTGTTCCGCTTCCTGTTCCAGCGCTGAGGGTGCTGGGAAGCGTAGTTCCCCTCCGCACAGCGGCCACGTTTGTATTGCGGCAGCGGGAGGGAAACAGACAGCGTGCGCGGGCCAAGAGTCACGGAGAAATCCAGGTATGATGTAGCCTCCTACAGTGGTGTCAATCCTTTGAAGAAAATGCTCGCCCGCTCTGCCAGTGACACAGTTTGTTTTTAAAGGGCTCCAAGCGCGAAACTGCGGTGGGCGGGTTCCTGTTCCGCTTCCTGTTCCAGCGCTGAGGGTGCTGGGAAGCGTAGTTCCCCTCCGCACAGCGGCCGCGTTTGTATTGCGGCGGCGGGAGGGAAACAGACAGCGTGCGCGGGCCAAGAGTCACGGAGAAATCCAGGTATGATGTAGCCTCCTACAGTGGTGTCAATCCTTTGAAGAAAATGCTCGCCCACCCTATTCTCCTATAAAGCCATAACCCGCTACAGAACTAAAAACGCAAAATTCAATAAAAAAAACATATTAACTACTAAAATTTTAACACATATAATAAAAATACAAACAATTCTCATACAAAGTACTACAATACATAACATTAATAATAAATTGATATTTTTAACAACTATATTTTTGTAAACAATATTTAATACTTTGATATTTTTGCAATTGATATTGCTTACCTAACAATCGATATTCTTGACCACAATATTTTTTCTATTAATATTTCTGACCCACAATATTTTTACCTCGATATTTCTGTATATCGGTATTTATACATCGATATTCTAGCTCTGCACCCATTTAGGGTGTTTAACCTATCCTTTGCTACCAGATTTGCTAGTGTGGAAATCCCTCAATAATTTCCACAAATTACACTTCTTTAAATGTACTTAGAGAAATTGGAAGTTTCAAGCCTTTTTAGGCCAATGAGTCTTTGCCGCTGTTTTCGAATGGGGAAAACAAAAACGCCAATAATTACATAAGATGTTTAGTCAATAAAGAAAGGGTTGGTGATTTTTTTTAATGTATTTTCTGATTTTAGTAGATTAGTCAGTATTTGTGTTCGTTTATTCAGATTAGTGGTTAATCATTTACAGAAATAATAAGAAATAAGATTTAGAACAAGCATAAAGAAATAAAAACAGTGTTTTCCATTTAAAATATGGTCCCTATTCTAAACTAAAGGACCTATCCTATCCTAACAAGAACCCATAAAGAGTTCCATCTGGAAAAGAGCAAAAAGATCTTGGAGAAAAGTCAAATAACTTAAAGGAAGTTCCAACTCCCCTTAAAGGGTGGTTCTGGAGACTGAGACGTGTTCTGCAGACAATTGCAGTAGCAACTGTCTAAAAGGGTGAAAAGAAAAGAATCACAGCAGAAACTTGGTCTGCATAAAACATAAAACTCTCCTCACAAAACACAAGCAAAACAAAGAATCACTATAAGCAGTAGCTTATAGCAAGTCAGGCTAGCACAGCAACGTGCCAAGGGTCACGGCAGGGTAGGGATGCATGGAACGAGTTCTTCTCTAGCTAGAAACATGTACGATATGGAAAGCAGCTAAAATGTGTTGCAAAAACAGATGAATGTGTCATCATCATACAATGATGAGAGATCTTTTGATGGCCCGTCGTCTCTGCCCTCGCTTCACGCGGTAAACGGCCACGCCAACATGAAGTCATTTAGAAATGGCTACAACGTATTACAAGAAGTTACATCTATGAAGGTTCTCATGAGAACCTTTTGCAAGCTTACTCTGTTAGCTGTCTGTTGTCCCATCGCATAACAATGAGCTACTCTATGAAATGAAACATTCAAATTCTAGTATGTACTAGTTAGCTCATAAATGTAGGCTGCAGCAAGCATTTTCTTTTCATTAATACATTTGTTTATTATGTATATGTGGTGAAGAAAGTAAGTACAGTGAAGTTATATGGTGTGAGAAAAGAAGGAATACACTGTTCAGGAAACAGCAAATTTCACAAAAAATCAAGCCCTAGAGTGCAATTATAACTTGAAATCAATTTTTTAAGAAAAGCGTTTATCTTCTTAAAAGATTAGAGTTGAATAAATGAATAGTGCGGCCTAGCAAGTGAAGAACAATAGAAATGAAAGTGTTATGCAGAAAATAAACAACATTTTTCACGTTTGCACATTAAATAAAGGTACATTGCTAACCTTTCACATACTATGCATTTTTCATGCTAATATTTAGCTCGTTTCTACAATATCGTGTGGTGAAATTTGCATTAAAATGTCTCAGCTTTCTCACTATTGATCTGAGGTCTCGCTTCCTCGTGCTGTGCTGCATGGGAAAGGAGTACTCAGCTTTCAGCATATGTTAAACTCCTCCACAATATTGTCATTGTGCATTAAACACATGCAGGGGACACCCTGCGCTACATTTCCCCAACCACTGCCCTGGAAAGATGGCCTGTAATAGGGCTGTGCCTATATTTATGGAAAAATATTTGTAACGTATACAGTGTAGGACAGAGTATTTTGTCACCCACCGACACACACACTCACAGACACGCACTATACACTCAAGCGCCGCAACAGCCCGTGAGCTACATTTCTCTAAGCAGCACTGCTCAGTCCTCTGTGCATGAAACGGGGCCTGAAAACTGGTGCTTCACAGTTCACCATTAAATGAAAGCAGATGTCATTCTTGCGCAGTGCTTTAAATGAGCAGGTACTGAGTACCTGCACTCCTTTTATTTGAGAGAGTTAGTACTTGCACTTCTCAGCGCTGCTGCAATACATTTTGAGAGTACTGGCACTTCTCAGGAGCAGAAGATACTATTGATATTGAGAACCCACACTTCTATTTTTCCACTTAAAGTATTGTTCTTGAGTCAAAAATATCCCGTTCCAACCCAACCACCCCCACCTCCATCCCGGAAGTGACGATGCATTGCTAGCCCCCTCGTACGGCAAGCTGCTATAGAGTATCTGGGCTTGCTTGAGTGCCTTTCAGGAGCTAAGTCCCTGTAGAGAGAGCAACTCAAGGGTTGGCCGGCTCACACTGTACTAATTCGAAAGATAAACACTTCTTGTTGGAGCAGCAGGGAAGACATATTTTATAATAGCCTCTAATATGGAGCATAAGTTGTGGCAAAGCCAAAAGTAACCCCAGCCGGGAGACAGGTGTCTAATCGCCCCATGACATCATTGGGCGAGATGTGCGGGTCATGAACCCTGCCTGTTGAGACTGCAGTCTGAGACTGAAACGTTCTGTTTCTCGTTCCCCTCGAATCCCCTGCCGAGCGTCCGACAGTATTAAGCATTTCATCACATCTCAAGCTCTGGCCTCGCTTATCGACAAAAGAACAGCTACATTAAAAAAACATATGGCAGGCCGCGGCTCATGTTTGTAACACCTGCAGGACGCACTTCTTCTTTTGGGAAAGAATATGTTTCGCATCGGCGGAGGGTGTTACGGAATCCGTTCACTGCCTGAGTCCAGGACTTTTCCCCTCAGTAAGGCCTAACAATTGGGAGTGATGTCATATGCTCGCCTCCGGGATGGTCGCAACCAATCAATGGCGGTAAGAGGGAAGCTGCAGCCTCTAGCATTGAAGTGTGCGTTTTCACTCAAAAAAACATTTGAGGCCGGGGTGGGAGAGGTGGGGATTGGTGAAGTAAGGCAGTAGGTGGGTCACAGTCACACCACACACTTTGTACACGTTATACTTTATACAATGAAAGTTTTCAGCAAAACTGTCGATTGCTTTTTTTTTGTAAAAGTGAATTTTAAAAATGTTTATTTTGCCCTCTCTTAAAGACATTCTCTTGCTAAATGGGAATTTCTTTTCTCTGTGTTTCAGATTCGTCCCCAGGCCTAATTTCGAGCCGGTGGGGTGGAGATAATGGAGCTCCTGATGCAGTGGTGGCTGCTATAGGGCCATAGTGGTAGGCGTGCGGAGTGGGGAGGCAAGTATGAGGGGTGAGTTAAAAAAAAAAAGTATATCGCACTTATCTGGCCGTCGCCTCCTCTTCCGTCTTCTTCTGTGGAGGACGCTGCAACAGGAAGCACCCAGGCTCCCAGTCTGTCCCAGCCAATTACAACGGATAGCAGCATCGTGATTGGTCTGAGCACTGTGGTTCGGCGCTCAGAGAGGGAGTGGACGCCTGGGCATGTTCTCCACCCAGTCTGTAATGTAGCCTGGGTGGAAAACATGCAAAGTGCACATGATGGTTTGGCCGGCCCAAGACGGCCGGCCAAACTGTCATGTGCACTTAAGTGCACATATTACTCCTCACCCTGCTGGCTGACAGCCCAGCACCGGCTCTTAAAAAAAAAAAAAAAACAGGGCCAGTACCATAAAAAAATTATAATAACGTTTTGTTATTATTTATTTTTCGTGTGGGGTGACGTTCCTCCGCCTTAGCCGAGAAGCTGCCGCTGTCCTGATGGTGCACTTGCCATTGATTGATCCACTATCGGAATCCACTTACGGCACTTATTTTGCCACATCAGACATTTCCAGCGAGCACGAGGAGGCAAATACACAAACGGGGAAAAAGAGGAAAAGAAAGACTGAAAAAACTTCACCAAGGGAGAAACAGGAACCTGCTTCAGTGAGATAAAGTGGCAGTGAGTGTCTGGCAGTGGGTTAGAAAAGCCTGGAGTTGATCCGGGACTACGCAGCCTTGGTATTCGGCACACTGACATTTAATTGTGCTAGCCGAGGGCTTCTAAACTACACCTTGGATACCAGCATTCATTATTTTACAAATTAAGCACTGGGCACAGTGGACCGGAGGTGTAATTGCATTGTGGAGGGATCCCAATTTTGAACACACCTTCAGACGCCATTAACAAGGTGCTGGGAGATCGCGGAGCTCATCATTTTAAATCAGTTGTCATAATTTTTAAGGAGGGAAACTGGTGTTTTATTGATTAAGGTGCCCTGGAAGTATTAAGTAAAAAAAGCAAAGGTGAATCCAATAGGTCTAGCAAGCATTTTTTGTTCTAATTAAAATAGCACAAAAAGGACTGTTGCACTGAAAAGAAACAAAGTGAGCATGATTTTCTATGTAGAATTCACCTAGAAGGTCAATAATGTAATGTGTGGTGATTCGCTGCGCTTTTGAGATGTGAAGCAGTCTCTCCTGCATTGCAAAGCAAGGTCTTCAGAGAACAACGCTACCCAAAACAGCCAATAGCATGAGGTGAGAGGGTCATACTCTCCTGGGTGAAGGCAAAGCTCTCTCTGAATATTTCAAAGAGTTAGTAATAATAGGTTTTGCAGACAGCTGCAACGTCAAACCAGTGCTACAAATGTGTTAGGGCAGTCGTGGGACAGGCCAATTGACTCCCAACGCAATCCTTCACATGCAGAGACGTATGTCTCACTTTTCAGACATTACAGCCAAAGAACATTCATTTTTAGGTCTAGTCTACACACACATTTTAGCCGCTATTGCGTCAGGCCAGTGCTTACCTTTGTTTGGCTTTCATGTTCATATCATTTGAGTGCTTCTTATTCTTTCCTGCTTTTTATTTTGATTGATTTTCCTCTGGAACAACACTTCTTTAATATCTGTGTTACTGGATGACTTGTATCCTTTCACTGCTTACATTCAATGAACTAGTCTTAGCTTTTTCTTTCAGCACTGTATGGTAGTGAATGCGCATTCTTACTCACTTCCTTGTGTGCTGCTTCACCTTGCAAATCCCCACCCCTTTTCTCTCCATGTTGTTCCACCCCCTTCCAATCTAATACACTGTATCACCAATCCCTCTCTGTCCTGCTTTAAAAAAATATATTTTTGAATTTCCCGATATGCAGTAACTCCATTGCTTTTCTTCTTCCCTTTGCTCCAACCACCTTGCTGACATGCACCCCCTGCTCCTCCATTGTTTCCCATCTCCTCCTCATTTCTTTCTCTCTTTCTTTCTTTTTTTTTAAATGAAAACTTTTTTGGAGGCACAGAAGCTACAGTTCGGTACTGGGCCATTCGTTTGTCTTTGATGTGCTTTTGCACATACTTTTTAAATTTCACAGCTCCAAATTAGCATCTGCCAATACAGTAAGCTAAAAGGTTTTTAAAAATAGCCCGTCGTATCATGACATATACTCGTGCCTGCGTGGTGATACATATATGCTGTTAGCATGAGGCAGTGGTGGCTTTTTTTCTCTTTTTACCAATGCTGTCTTACAATAGTAAAAAAACATATTTTTTTGTTGCAAATGTGGAACGGCATTGGAAAAAATTATGGGCAATGCCAAAAAGTCAGATATCTCCATTAAAAGGTGAGACCTATTGGCTTTGCCAATGAGTGTTTTTAACTTGTAATTTTTTTATTAGTGTTTCAAAACGTAATCTTTTCCATTGAACCAAAAAAAGGAAAACTAGTATGCATTGAATCACTTACCTATAACCATTGGTTCAGGAAATCAAGAAAATAACATTTCCAGCAGTATAAAATTGTGTGTGAGACTCTTTTTATGTGGTAATTCTTTAATATGGCACCAGCCTATGTACGTAGCCATCTTTGAGTTTGCACTGATTAAAAACAGCGGTACAGTAGGATGTAACACAGATCTTGGCAGTTCACATACTTATGAAGAAGGAGGTACTTTTTTGCATGTGAACAAGAAAACAATGAATTAGTCATAAGCATTGTAGCAGCAGTTTGATACATTAGGATGTCTCATAAGGTACTATAGTGGTGGCCCCTCTAGGAGGGAAAACAAATTGTAAGGCAATAACATTCGGCCATATAAGGCTGTCCAAAGAGAACAGGATAAACACAGTCAACTGTGTAAGAAGTGAACAGTGGGTGCGGGGAGCAGGGAGATGTAGGTAGAAGGGAAGGGTGGCTGGGGGGTGTTCTCTCAGGGCAAGGTGGAGAGCTATCCAAGTAGACAGACATTCTTACTAGTAACAAGGTATGTCTGCACTGACGGATTAGGAGTATGGGGCTCATCAGTTAGAAAGGGTTGCCAGATTTGGAGAAAGACGTTAGCTTTTTCCTGGACCCGTTTTGTAGATTGTAGCGAGCCATTCGTCACGGGTCGGTCTTTGTGGTGCTCTCCATTGGCACAGGACACATATCTTTGCCACAGTCAGTCCTGCAGCTAGGAGACGCCACCCGTGAGTTGTAATATCTGGTAGGTCAGACGTGTGGTGGAGGAGGACGAGCGGTTCTGTCAAAATGACGAGGGATTGTAAGGCTTCACAAAGGGTCTAATTCACAGACTAATCTACTTTTGGTATTCATAGAAGGCATTTAGTAGTAGTAAACTAACTTTACTACTACTAAATGCCTTCTCTGAATACCAAATGTAGTAAGTTTAACCAAAAGTAGTAAGTTTAACCAAAAGTAGTAAGTGCATTCTGTGCATACCAAAAGTAGTAAGTGCCTTCTGTGAATACCAAAAGTAGTAAGTGCCTTCTGTGAATACCAAAAGTAGTAAGTTTAGGATTTTGTCTCAGACTAGTTCTGTGAATCGGGCTCTGAGTGAGGTCTGTATAGAGGTCCAGTGTGTGGTGATTTCCAGGCGCTGGTAAAGTATATGGGTCAGGTTGCAACAGTCGTAGGTGCACCTCCAACAGGCCTGATGGTATTTTGAAAAGTGTGAATTTCATTCTGGATTCCCTGACTCCCTTGTCCAGCTTTTCAATGAGATTTGTCCAATCTTGCTCTGAAAACAAAGTCCTTGTGTAGTAATTGTTGCCAATGTAATCTTCTCTGATGTGGCAGGAGTTGGGAGTACAGCTGTTGGAATAATATTTGACAATAGCAAAAGGGTCCAGATAGTTAAAAATACCCAAGCGTATACCTCATGAGTTTCTCTTTATTACGGGGTATCCGTGATATAATTTAAAGGCAAGTGGTTAGAGTGAAAATAATGTTTAACCTTACTGTAAACTGTTGCTGACATGTTTCAAATGATTTTAATGGCATTAAAAATGGTTAACGGTCTTCATCAGGATTACTGAACTCCCTACCTAGCCTATGGTTTCATAGGGATGCAATGGAAGGAGGCATAAAGCTCTCATACTTGTTTTGTGTAACTCAGCAATAAGCCCTTATTGTGGGGTGCATCTGAGCTTCATGGGTTAGAGTGAGGAACGCCTTCCTGTAGTTGCACATTCGTTAAGCGATAGATAATACCTTGCTTACCCTCATGTTTCTGTATAGTGGACCACTATACGAGCCTTATGCTTCATTCTTTTGCTCACTTGGGGGTATACCCTTCGGTATTTTTAACTGACTATCTTGACCCTTTTGCTATTGTCCTGAAAATAATATTGAAGAGCTCCCAGTCCTTGGTGGAGTACACTGGAGTAGTACCATCTTACTTACAAACCTCATCTGCAGACAAATACACAACTAACGTCAGAACTCGAGGTAACCGGCTGGTGTGAAGCGTAGTTTAGGATGACCAACCGTTCGTAAATTTCACGGACCGTCTGTAATTTGGACCTCACGTCCGTTGTCCATGAGGATCCTTTTTATGGACCCCTTTTATCCGAAATTTTGGGCCTTGCAGAGAACAGAGTTGTTCTCTTGCGAGAGGCTTCAGCTCTCTGATGGGGCCGCCTCGCACTCATCATGGGAGCATAAGAGCAGCCCCACCCGCCCATTGTCATTCTGTCTGCAGCTGATTGTCACATTCAGAATGACAATGGGCCAGTTAAGGCACTTACAGCATGTGGTGGTCCTCCTCCAGCCAAAGTCTAGGGCAGGGCATTCTGTTAGGGTTAAAATGTACAAAACAAACGTACAACGTTAAAAAGGAGAGGTTACAGTTCTTACACAGTCTCATCATTTCAGAGCTGAAGCATTTTTATTATTATATAAAACGAAGACATAGTTACTGTTTTTTTATTTATTTTATGCAACTAACATCCATTGATAAAGCCAATTGGCCTGGCTTGTTGTAGGTCCAACGTTTCTAGATGCAATGATAGAAACAACAAAATACCGGTCGGGCGTCACATTATGCTCAGCATATATTTTAAGGTGTGGTGTTTTAAGCCACGCCCTTAATTACATCAGGCACGTCCCTTGGAGAGACCCCCAGTTTTTTCATCCCACTTAAAGCCCTGGAAACAACACCATGACACAGTCACCTTGCGTCCTGGCACTGTTAATCATGCATGACTAATGACTTCCATGTTTTCAGATGCCTATGTGCAGGGGCATGGTGAACCCTCCCCCACCCCAACCCTTACTTTAGGAACTACAGCGTGGGTGAAGTTCTTGATGGTCCTCTTCTGTTTGCAACTGTATGGGTGAAGGATGGGTGGCTAAGTGAAAGGGGAATGACAAGAGAAAGGGAGGATGGATGGATGAATGATAGCATGGATGAATGATTGACAGAATGGACGGGTGAAGAGGTGCATGGATGAGTGAAAAGAAGAATGTAAAGATGGATGTGAACGAATGCATCCATGAGTGAAAGGGAGGGTCGAGAGCTGGAAGAAAGGATGGATGGATGAGTAAAAGGGTGAATGGGTGGATGGATGAGTAAGTGAATGGATGGCTGGATGGGTAAATGATTGGATGGAGGAGTGGATGGGTGGATGGTTGGAAGAGTGGATAGATGAGTGAAAGGTTTGCTTGGGTGAAAGGGTAAATGGTTGGATGGATGAGTGAATGCATGGATGGGTGGAAGAGTGGATGGATGAGTGAAAGGATGGATTGGTGAAAGGGTAGGTGGATGGATGAGTGAAATGATCGATGGAAGGATAGATGATGGATAGGTGTGCAAATGGTTCAAAAGGTTTGGATATGGAAGGACAGAATGGATGGTGAAAGACTGAATGATGGATGAAAGAATCAATAGATTACATTTTGAGTGACACCCATCTGTTACTTGAATGTTACACTTGTAATTGTAAATGTATGCATGTCTTAGGTGTAAGATTTTAGGGAGAGTCTCATAGTGCCATGAGCTGTGCTTGAGATGTATATTGTGTTAGCAATAGGCAAGGCGTCAAAAATAAACTATGTAATAGTGCATCAACAGTGCCGTCTTTAAGAAAGCTGCAGGGAAAAGCACTTTTGTGACTTCTGTCAGCTTGTAAAACTCTCTGCGAAGCCCCCATAATCAAAGTCAGATTCCATATTTTAAGTTCCACTTGCTGAAACACCCATAATGCGTTCCCTATAGTGGGTTTATCACTGCAATCCTCCCTTTAGCTCACCTTTGCTTGCCGCTTTACATCTAACAATGGCACTCAGATGTGAGATGCTAGTAACAAAGTCTATCCAAGCAGATCTTCCTGACCACTTCTCTCACCAAACATGCCTGCTCAAGACCATGAGTGAGTTGTAAACAAAATATCAGACTGGACAACCCAGTGCAGTAACCATAGAAATAGATTATCATATGAAATACCACAAAAAGACCTGCACAGTGGCTCAAAGCTGCACGCATACCGAAAAACCGTGAAGTGCACGATTGTCTCAACTTAATATAAAACTTATTTTGACTTGTACTTAATTGGTTGTCTATTTAAGTACTTTTATACTATCGCGCAACTTCCTCTGATGTGTCTGTAAAACGTACCTTTTATCCCGAAGTTTTGTCCTGTTGACCTTCTGTCCTGAATTTTTGTCTTGAATTTTGACCCTCTGTCCTAAATTTTTACACTTACCGTCCTGAATTTGCACACATGCCAGTTGGTCACCCTAGGGTAGGTAAGTGACTGGACACAACTAGACAATATGAGAAAAAACCCACTTCCAAATTGCCGAGCCTTTATGAAAAACTCGTGGAATGACAACCCTCCTATCAGCACCAACATTTTGACCCCAGAATAGCAACTCACCTGCAGGACAGGGTATGATAATACAGAACAAACAATATCTGAAGGCAACCCCTTGGGATCTCATAAAAAACAAAATGGAACCCGAAGATGACGCACACAGAAGGCAGAAAACTAATAAATAAGATAGACAACCGTGAGATGTGAGCTGGGTCGTGAGTAAGAAATTCCCAGGAGTGGCAGCTGATGCAAGCATTCTGCTGGGAAATCGAGGGGCGCTTCCTTGTTGTCCTAAAGCGCCATCGTCCCATGGCTGAGGGGGGCATGTGGGTCAAGGAAAACATCCACATGAGCTGCAATGCCAAGGCCTGGGCTGGAGCCACGTGACATTCTGTTTAATCAGGATGAGATCATGAGAGCCCTGGAGATGGCATTTTATTCTGCTTTCTGTTCTCTTGTTTAGATTATACAACATTTTTATGGGCTTCTAGAGGGCTCCTTTGTATTTTATTGGTGAACGGGCAGCTTCCTCTCCATCTAGGGACTACTACTGCTTGAAGGCTTTATAAAGCTATTGCTATAAAACGGTAGTTTGTCGAGGTTGTTTGTGAAATGTTTGTTTATTAACAAATTTCCTTAGCAATGCTTCATTAATTTCACCAGGCAGCCTTTGAAGTTGTTGCTATTACCTTCTCATTCCACATAGCCTCTAAATTTTCAAATATTTTCCAAAAAATAGGTCTCTTCAATGTTTGCAGATTTTATGTTGTATAGACGCATGGTCTTGCTCGAGACAGGTTATGTGTGTATTCAATTGAACCTCATGCTAGAGGGCCTGTTTCCATTAAATCCCTACATCTCTCCTGACCCGGGAACGACATGTGTAGAAATAATAAAATATTTTAATATTTTACAACCCTCAAATAATGGAACCATGAAATAATAGGTCCGTGGATAAACAATCAATTAAATGCTATTGGTGCAAGTAAAGAAAATGAAATTGAACTGATAAATTGCTTTATGTGATGGACTTCTTGTAGGAATAGGAAAATAATGCGTTTACATTTGTGTTTTCGATGATAGATGCATTTGGAAAAAAACTGAATAAAGGGGGCGATGGGGTAAAACACTAAGGGGCAGATTTATGTTGCACTTGCGCCACTTTTGCGCCGCCGTTGCGTCACTTTTGTGACGCAGCAGCGGCGCAAATCCTGCGCCATGGTGCGTGGTATTTACAACGTGACGCATCTGGGTGATGTGTCACGTTGTAAAGCCCTGCGCCACATGTAGGCGTTCCAGGGCAGGTGGGGGCGTTCCGGCGCAGGAACGCCCCCTAAAAGTGGTTGAGTGAAATCTACAAGATTTCACTCAGTCACTTTTGAGCCCATGCTGCGTCAAAACCCTGCGCCTTCTTGAAGCAGGCGTAAGGATTGACGCAGCATTGTGCAGATAGGGCCCCCCAGAGCATTGCTGGAGCTGCGTCGCGCTTGCGACGCAACTCCAGCAATGCGCCACTTTTACGGCACAGATGCGTGACGCATCTGTGCCGTTTTTGCCCCATGGTGCGCCGCATTATAAATGCGGCGCATTCATGATGGCGGAGCTGGGGCGCAAAATAACTGGCGCATCCCTGCTGATATGCAGGGATGCGCCAGTTATTATAAATCTGCCCTAATAGAGGTATATTTTCAAATTTCACACTTTTTTTTTTTTCTTTTCAGTTTCCAAAAACCTTTATTGACAAATATAAAACGGACATATCAATACACCGTGAAGTAACAAAGCCATCAGTTGGCCCCACTAATCAGCGGGGAGGAGGGGGGGGACGGGGGGGGTGCAGTCATCGCTTACACAGCCATTCAGCCGACATCCCGCAGGACCGGCGGCGCTTCAGGAGAACCCTCACCGGTGGTGAACCCGTCGTCTTACTTCTGTAATACAGTACCTGCACCTGACCCCATACCGCGCCACAGCCCGCTCTATCTTAAGGCAATCCTACCCGTGCCCCCCAACTCCTGCGAACCTGATCTAGTCCCTGAGAGTCCGTAATCATATCCCAACGCCCCCCGCCCCCCCACCACCCCCCCACCTCCCGCACGCACGTCATCGCATCTCTCTCACATCCACTTGCCACCTTCTCCACAGTCCCTGCATCTAGCAGTGAGCAACCGTTGCGGCCCTCAACATTCAGATCGCCGGCGATCCTGCAGCACTCTGCCGCCGTCCACCCAATCACCTATGGGGCGTACCCAGCCCCCCCGGTCAATCCCCAGCCACCACCTCCACGCAAGGGCACACCTTCAGACTATCACACCAACGCCTCATCCGGTCGCGCATCCAATGGGTCGTGATCCTGTGCCACCCTTCCCTCCGTCCCACTGTGTGCATTGGGTACGTCGCCCTGTGTCTCCCCCTGGCCGGTCGATTCAGCAGCCCCTGCAGATAGGTATGTTCTATACAGCCCCCAGAAGTTCTTGGGGCGGCTCTTCGGGGGTAACAGTTCACTGTAGATCTCCGCTTGTGTGCTGCAGTACAGCATGTCCCTAGCCCATCGTTTCTTTGTGGGAAGCGGCCCCCTCATCCAGCAGGCCGCTACAACGCGTCGAGCCACTAACAGCGCCATGTCCGTCAGGCGTCTCAGCGCAAGCGGGAGAGGTCTGGAATAGCCCAGCAGCGCCAGCGCTGGGTCTGGCTGTATGTCGGTTTCCAGCATCTGGCTCAGTTCCCGAAACACCCCTGTCTAGAACCGGGCTATACCCGGGCAGTGCCAGGCCATGTGTATGAAATCCGCCACCAGAAAATGGCAGCGCTCGCACTCTGCCGTTGGGCGAAGCCCATACCTGTGCAGTCTCTCCGGGGTGTAATAGACCCGTTGCAGGTACTTAAAATGTGTCAGTCTATGCCTACCGTTCAGAGAGATCTTCTTGGTGCTGGAGCAGCAATATTTCCACATCTCGTCCGTAATTTCCATGTGGAGGTCGGCCTGCCAGCCGCTCCGTGCTGCTGAACACTGGGGCGCCCGGTGCGAATCCCCAAGTTTCTTGAGGGTCGTCACCAATTTGGCCGACGCCTTTGTTTTAATAACATAGGTGAGTTCCGGGATGTCCGGGGGTTCTACCAGTCCCGGCCCCAACAGGGCCAACAGTGCACTGCGGACCCTGTGGAATTGAAAGCGCTGGAGCAGAGTAGCTCCAGGTCTGGTCGAGGCGAGCTGCTCCCATGTCTTAACGATCCTGTCTTGAAACAGATCCGCCATCGTAACAACCCCCAAAGCGTCCAACGCCTGCCTCACCCCTGTTTCTCGCAGCGGGGGGAGCCAGACCGCCCATTCCACTCGCATCAGTGGGGATTACAGCAGGTCGCAATCCTGTGCCCTCCGCAACGCATGCCACGCATGATTCGTGGCTTTAAGGGAATCCAACGCACCCACCCGGCGGTCCACCGGCTGGAACACTGTCGCTGGGAGTGGGAGCGGGGCCGCAAACAGCCCCTCCATCAACACGTGAGGTATGTCCGGGTTGGCGTGCACCCATGTGTGCAGGTGGGCCGCCTGCGCCACCCTGTAATAACTTTCCAGGTCGGGGGCCCCGAGCCCTCCCATCTCATAAGGGAGCGTTAGTACCTTCCATTGCACTCGAGGCTGCTTACCGCCACAGGCTAGCCGCACCAAGGTCTGAGTCAGCCGCGCGAAGAAGGCCCTAGAGAGCACTATAGGGATGTTTTGGAAGAGGAACAAAAATCTCGGCAGGACCACCATTTTCATGATTGCCACTCTGCCCATCAACGACAGGGGGAGTTTAATCCACACCTCCACATCATCGACGAGACTGGAGTAGGCCACCCCGTAGTTTTCCCGGAGCAGGACCTCTGGGTCCTTGTGAAGCCGAATCCCCAGGTATCGAATTGAGTCTGTCGTCCACTGTAGGGGGTATTCCATTGGGAACGGCTCCGTGACTGGGGTCAACGGGAACGCCAGCGACTTGGTCCAGTTCACCTTGAGACCCGACAGGGCCCCAAACCGGACCACCTCTCTCAAGACTGAAGTGAGATTCTCCTCCGGGTTGCGGACATATAGCAGAGTATCATCCGCATAGGTGGATATACAGATCCTGTAGGAGGGGAAATTAATACCTTCGAATTTGTGATACTGCCTCATCGCGCACGCCAGCGGTTCCGCCACCAGCGCGTACAGGAGAGGGGAAAGGGGGCATCCCTGCCGGGTTCCCCTAGAAATCTCAAAGGCGTCCGTGACTCTATCACCTATCCGCAACCTGGCAGTAGGTCGGAAGTACAGTGCGCCCACCATCTGCAAGAAGGGCTCTCCCAGCCCGAGTTTCCTTAAGACTCTCACCATGAAGGGCCATTCCACAGAGTCGAACGCCTTCTCCATGTCGAGGAAGATAGCTAGAGCCTTACCCCCCGGACGCACGTGTTGCATGGCCCCAAGGACCATGCGGATGTTGTATGTGAGGTTCCTGGACGGGATGAAACCTGCCTGTTCCGGGGCTACGAGTTCCGGCACCAGCAACGCCAGCCGAGTCGCGAGGACCTTTGCATACAGTTTGGCATCTACGTTGATAAGGGAGAGCGGCCTGTATGAGCTGCACAGATTCGAGGGTCTCCCGGGCTTTGGAATGGTGACCAACAGCGCTTCTCGCATCGTGTCAGGCATGCTGCCCTCCTGGCAGATATCATCGAAGAGGGCCATGAGGTGTGGGAGGAGCTGATCCTGAAAGGCCTTGTAAAAGGCCACCGTCAGCCCATCCGAGCCCGGGGCAGAACCCGCCCTCATGCTCCCCAGGGCCTCCAGTATCTCGTCCTTCTGTACAGGCAGCGCCAGAAATTCCCTCTGTGAGTTAGACAAGAACGGCATTTTTATGTAGCTAAGGTAGTCGTCTATTTCCCCTTCCATTTGGGAGGACTGAGATGTATAAAGTCTAGCGTAATAATCCCTAAATTCTTCAATTATCTCGGTCTCGTCAGTGATCACCCCGCCAGAACCAGTCACAAGTTCATCAATAACCAGGGGCCGCCTGGTGTTGCGAAGTATCCCCGCTAGTAGGGAGCCCGGGCGTTCGCTCTCCCCGTAGGAGCGAGCCGTGGCATACTTGCCCATATGCTGCACTTCCCTGTCTGCTTCGCTGTTGTATTCCGCCACAAGCGTCTGTATCTGAGCCGCCACCTCAGGGTCCGCAGACCTCCCATGCCGCTCCTCTAGCTGTGCTAGTTGCGTTTCCAGTGCCCCCAAACGCCGCCGGATGGACCTCAGGACACCGGAGTGCTTTGCCATAGCCACGCCA
This sequence comes from Triturus cristatus, assembly GCF_964204655.1. Classification (NCBI taxonomy): domain Eukaryota; kingdom Metazoa; phylum Chordata; class Amphibia; order Caudata; family Salamandridae; genus Triturus; species Triturus cristatus. The sequence continues at coordinate 1,024,547,358 of NC_140590.1, forward strand.
CGAATAAACGCCTTAAATGAGTCCCATACCGTTTGAAAGCTCTGAACCGACCCCAGGTTGGCCGCAAAGAAAGTGTCAATCTCGTCTGCTAATTCCCCCCGGAACACCTCGTCCAACAGGGAGTATGGCGGCATCCTCCACGTGAACGGAGGCAGTCGCCTGACCGGGGAGGCCAGCACCACAAGGAAGGGGGAGTGGTCCGACAGGGTGCGTGGCAGGACCTCGCAGCCCCTGACAACCGCCAAAAGCGTCCGGGATGCCAGCCAATAGTCGATCCTGGTATGCACATCGTGGAATGCAGAGTAATGCGTATATCCCGCCCTCCCAGGGCTCCTGTGCCGCCAGACATCCACCATGTCCAGTCTGGTTAATTCCGCCTGCATACACGAGGCAGCCCCGAGGAGCGGTCCAGGTCTGGGTTGAACGTGAAATTAAGGTCACCGCCCCACACCATGTAGGGCGTGCACGTATTGCCTGCACTGTGCAGCAAGTGCAGTATAGAACTCTGGGGTGTCGTAGTTGGGGCCATAAACATTGACTACAATGAGGTCATGTCCTTTCCCGGCACACCGGGTAATCAGGTAGCGCCCGTCCGGGTCCGCGGCCAGCTTCTTTAGCGTCAGTTTTGATCGTGGGTTTACCCAGGTGATCACCCCTCTGGAGTGCGAGGTAAATCCCGCCGCCCAACTGTTACACTATAGCCCTTTGGATGACAACAGTTTACTGGTGAGAGGGAGGTGGGACTCCTGTATGAGCGCCAAGTCAATGTGGTGTCGTTGCAGGTAGCTCAGCACCTTCCTCAATTTGTGGAAATCATTCAATCCTCTCACATTCCACGTCAGCGCTCTAAGGGTCACCTCGCTGCTATCATCATTCATCTCGCTAGGCTCGGGCATCCCTGCATTCACACTCCGTAGCTACAGCGGGCAGTGGCCCATCATCGGACTCCCCCCACCAGGAGTCGCCAAGCAGCGGACCTCGGACATGCAAGAACAAAGCAAGGGACGTGGCGGTCCATAAATCGTGCGTTTCCCAACCTCCAACCCCTGAACAACCCCTTAACTGCTCAACCCCCCTCCCACAGCCGACCGCCCCCAACCTGGCCAGACAGGACCCCATCCCACCCCCCTCCCCTGATCACAACAAACTAAGAAAACCTTAACCGAACCTGCCCCCAAGGGGGCGATCTGAGCGCTGGGGCAGAGGCCACCGGGCATCCGCCGCCCTGACCGTTTGGGGGACCACTGCACAGGCGTGCCCCCGCACCTCTTCCTCCATGCATCAGTACAGCTAGAGCTGGCATCGTCTCTCGTCTTATAGGTCAAAGGGAGAACCCCACCGTCCCCCCGCAGGGGCATGACACCCCATCCGGGGAGACAGGCAGGACTGTCCAGGGGAGCTCCCACATAACCATCCAGTTCAGTGTCCAGTAGGATCAGAAAATCGACCCACACAGCTAAAACAAGTAATCACCCCAGGGAGGACCCCTCAGTGATGGAGCCCCAGAGGTAGGCACCATCAGCAGTAAGCAAGTACAGGTTAGCCCCCCTCCCCGAGCCCCCCCGCCCAGTGTTGCAGTGTTAGGGTGCCCTCAACAAATCAGAAAGGCCTCACCCAGCATCAGCCGCGCCATTCCCAGGAGTAGTCGTCTCCTCCTCCACCAGAGCGTCAGTCCAAGCGCCAGTCCACCCGCAGGGCAGCGGGCATCCCCGCGCAGAGTCCGCAGGTTCAGTCTGCGCAGCAGCCCGCAGAAGCGGGCCGCCTCCTGTCGCCTAATCCTGCCCATCCAGATCGCCGGTCTCAGTGCCACGGTCCGCGTGGTCCCGCAGGCCGCCCCGCTGCCCCCTGGTCCACTCCCTCAGGGTGCGTTGCAGTTCTCTAGGATCCGTGAAGAAGTGTGAGTGGCCCTGCCTGTTGATCCGAAGTCTCGCCGGGTACAGCATAGCATAGTCCAAACCCAGATCTCGTAGTTGTTTCTTATAGGGTGCGAACTGCCTCCGCTCCTCTTGGACCTTTGCCGTGAAATCCGGGTAAATGGAGATGTCCATTTCTTCGAATTGCAGCTTCCCTTTTTCTCTAGCTATCCGGAGGGCAGTGTCTCTGTCTCTATAGTTCAGCAGCTTTGCGATAATGGGTCGCGCAGGGGCACCGGGCCGTGGGCGGGGGCCCAGCGAACGATGGGCCCTCTCGACGACGAACATGGGGGAGAACACGTCCTCACCCAGCAGGGTGTGAAGCAGTTTTTCCACGAAGGGTTCCATCCGCCCTGTGTGCGTCGACTCAGCCACGCCCGTGATGCGGATATTCGACCTCCTAGAACGGGCCTCTAAGTCCTCCGACTTGTCCTGGATGACCTGCAGCAGCTTACTGAATTGCTTACGGTCTGAGTCCCACGCCGTCTGCGCCTCCTCCACCTGCGCTATTCTTTTCTCGGACTCGTCGAGCCGCTCCGCGTGCTTGTCCACCCGCTCCGACATGCGATCCACGCGATATGAAAGCGCATCAATCTTGGTGCCTATCGCAGCCAGGCTTCCCTGCAGCCCCTTGTCCATGTGCACTAGCATTTCTTTGAGGTCAGCACACGTAGTGCTTTCCGAGGCGGCTGCGCCGGCCTACGCCGCCGGAGCCGCGACATCGGGCCCCTTGCTCTTTGCGGCCCCGATGTACTCACAAAATCACTTCGCGCAACTCCCTTTTTTAGAGAGAGGCCAAAGGGGCAAAGGCAGGCGGAGAGGGCCGCACCAAAGGGTAAAGTGGGCACAAGACGACCCAGTGGGCAATCACACTCGGAGCAAGCAGCAACAGGACCAACTGGTGGCAGGGACAAGCACTTCGACAGTCTGATAGTTAACCTGTCAAATAAAGTGCTAACTACCAATGAGACCACAATTCTAGAAAAGGGCTTGGGTTTCGTTCCAACAGCACGCCCTGACAAATTCCGTCTGCATTGCGAACTCTCGGCATTCTTCAGAAAGCTCAAACTCAAGGCCTTCTTCGAGGAACGCACTCCTGAGCTTGCAGAATCCGACAAGGGCGACACACCCCTGCGACCAAAATCCACATTTATCCCTCCCCCACATACCATCCCGGTGGAGATTGCTACCTTTGAGCGTGCAGTTTTCGCAGAGATTGAGAATTTGGATTTACCCTCCACTTTTAAAAATCTTAGTGCAGAGGAGTTTAAAGCAATCGACTCTCTGCGCCAGAATACGAATATCACAATTAAACCAGCGGACAAGGGGGGCGCAGTAGTGCTGTTGAACACCATTGATTATGACCAAGAATGCCTACGGCTTCTTAGTGACCGTAAGAATTATACGCCACTCCTCTCTGATCCCTCCAACGATCTGAGAGATCAGATCAAGAGAATAGTTGAAGGAGCTTTGACCAAAGGGGTTATTACTACCTCAGAAGCACGGTTCCTTACAGGAAGTCAAGGAACGATTCCGTACTTCTACACCCTCCCAAAAATTCATAAGGATAGACTCCCTCCCCCGGGCCGCCCCATAGTCTCGGGGATTGGCTCACTTTTGGAACCATTATCACTCTTTTGTGATCACTTTCTCAAACCCTTGGTTCAACAATCATCCACGTACCTCAAGGACACAAAGGATTTATTGAAGCTGTTGAACAACATGACATGCTCTGATGATACCATCCTGGTGACAATGGACATCGAAAGCCTATATACAAGCATCCCCCAGGACGAGACAATCAGAGTCCTGGAGGAGTCCTTGGATTCCCACCCATGGGAATATAGAACTTCCAAGGATTTCATCATACAATGTGCTACTTTGGCTCTGAAAGAAAACTTCTTCGAATACCAGGGACACCTGTATTTACAATCTACAGGTACTTCCATGGGGAGTACCTTCGCCCCAAGCGTGGCAGGACTTTACGTGTATGACTTTGAACGCAAATTCATCCTACCCAGTACCAACCCATATATATCCTCCATAGGCTTATGGAGAAGATATATAGATGACGTGCTGCTAATCTGGCAGGGTAGCCAGAATGCCCTGCTCGCTTTTTTAGAATGGGTCAACACTCTGGATCCCAATCTGAGATTTACCCATACCCATGATCACTCAGAAGTAGTATTCCTCGATGTCACAATTACGAAAAAGCAGGGAGCACTACATACCAAGACTTATTACAAACCAACTTCCAGAAACAATCTACTTGAGTTTACGAGTTTCCACCCCCGTACCTTGAGGGAGAATTTACCGTACGGCCAATTCCTCCGCCTCCGGCGTAATTGCACCACACTGGGCGATTTCAAAAACCAATCTGACGATCTCACTTCCAAATTGTTAGCAAGAGGGTATCCTCAACCTATACTCTCCAAGAGCTACAAACGCGCTAGGAATCAACCTAGGGAAGTACTGCTGGAAGATCACATCAATGATACAAGCCCTACACCACTAACTTGCGTAACAACTTACAGCACTTTATCCAACAAAATGAAAAAAGTCATCAACAAGCACTGGAGTATTATTAACATTAACAACCGCAAGTGGGAGAAACCTCTCTTCTCTTTCAAACGGGCTCAGAGCTTACGTAACAGTCTGGTACATACACGCCTGATCGTACAACCAAACATCACTCAAAGGACTATCACAGAGGCCTGGGGTCTGCCTAAGATCACAGGACATCATCCCTGCTCCGATTGCAGCATCTGCCATTTGACCTCGCATACAACAACCTTAAATCTGGAACCAGGCAAGACCTGGACACAAAGAGGACACACTAATTGTGATACATCCAATGTGATTTATTTAATCACATGCCCGTGTGGTCTACGCTACGTGGGAATGACTACCAGAAAAGTGAAACTCAGAATATGTGAGCACCGGAGCAACATCAGGTGCAAAAGCATCACAACTAAACTGAGTGAACACTTCCTGACTTCTAATCATACCACCAATGACTTAACATGGACCGTCATTGAGGAGATCACCGCACGGCGGAACATACAAAAAATCCTTTTTTGAAAAGGAACAGAGATGGGTCCACCGTCTGGGGACTAATCATTGTGGGCTCAATGACAATATACCTTGGACTACAGTACTATACTGATGCCCCCAATTATTACCAACCTAATACCCCGACGTTGAGACTATTTGCTGGTACCCTCAGTGTTCCTCCTCTTCTCATACAGTTGCATGTAAGAACGTTTACATCTGTGCACCCCAACTTTCTGATCCTTATGTGCCACCTACCCCGTGCATAGAGTGTGTGCTGATTAGTACTACTCACTTCGCAAAAATTCCTGCGGCCATAAGTTTTTTCCTGTTGCCAAATTTTTCACTGTGTTGCACTTCGTGCAGAACAACACGATATGATATCTAAAACGGTTGCCTGGTGATTGTGCTGTGTCCAACTGTTCATACTGCGATGGTAGACTTTGTTAGCTCTACTCTCGTATACAGCCCATTTATATACTTGGGATCTGTCATCTATCACATGTAACTCTATATTACCAAATTCACAATGGGAAATTGTAAGAGTTCCACTCTTAATAAAGCTTCTTTGTAACAACATAAAAACCTTTCTCCTTCGCGATCAGGCACCTGAGACTACACAGCTTTTTCCGTCCCTTAACTGCGACTTGATTGGCTCCCTAGCCACTAGGATATCCTATCATGTAGCAGTAGGAGCGTAGCTGGACCAATCAGTGCGGCCGTCTCTAGTCTATGAGTCGTCGACCAACGTGACGCACGTTTACCTCGCTGCTACATATACGATCTCCTCACCCCGGGCACTGACATCCTGGACCCGGGCATAAGAGGCGTTCTTTAGGTACCGAACGTGTGCCGAGCAACGAGGGCGTGAGTAGAACCCCGTCCCCTTTCCCTCCAATCTGACGGTAAGCGTTCTCCAGCGAGACACCACGTACCTGGTTTTTCAACCATTTCCTTTTCATCTCTCCTTAATTTCAGGGTGTGCCATATGCTCCCACCCTTCTCCCGGGATCCCTGAGGCTTCATACGGATATGCCTCCGAGTAAGATTGGGTTGTTTTAATTGATTTATTTTAATGTAAAGTCTCTATCTATGACCTCCACAGGGGTACATTTCTTCGTCCCCCTCGCCCATATGCTATATAATTATTAGCATGTTGTACAGCAATCACGTGTGTCTCGATATACCCAACTAGACACGCTATTCAGGACAAGTGTCAACCCACTTGCCTGACACTTGAGCCCTGGTACTCTTAGGTGCACCGATCTCACAATTAGTGCACCAGTGGTACGACCTAATGGCACATCACCGATTGAGCACTTTGTTTGCTGCTTGACTGACCTGGCAGCGACTGATTATAAGTTTGGACATCAATACTTACAATCCTTTCTTTGTTTTGTCTTCTGTTGTGTGTCTGTCAATTATAAGAAAAAACTCGTTCCTCTCCACCACCATAATTGTTGGCGGATTATTCCCAATATATATTTTTTACACTCACAGTCCTCGGCAGGGTGAGCCTTAGTGCGCTCATACCGCCGGGACTCTGCACCCCCACTCTGGTCCTGACGAAAGCCTGTATACCATACATCGAGGCAGAAACATGTTGACCGCCACAGAGTGAATCTGGTCTTCTAATTTTTTTGACCCTCACTCTCTTTTTTAATCTTTCCAATTAGCAAAACAAATAAAACTGCTTTTTTGACTCAATTGGAAATTTTTAAATTCACTGTCACCTCACACGAACCCCGCTCCGCAGTAACCTGGCGTTGCAGCACACTGGGATGGCATTCGGCCATACCCAGTGGAGCCCGATGATGAAGCATGTCACCAGCCAGGTTGGTGAGTGAGGGCTTTATACGAAACCTATGTTGGTTTTTTCTTCCTTAGACAACATAAAGTGTTGTTTCGAGTCAGCAGACTCGTGCTCCTTTGACCCTAAGAGGTTGTGTTTAAACCACACGGACTTTGTTGTTTGTTGAAATTTATCCCTTGAGGGGAGTAGTCGTGTTGTGTTCCCTTCCTCTCTCGTTGTTTTTGTGTTTACAAACCATATCACAGAAACCCTGGCGAGGTGAACACAGTGGAGATTCTCTGTTGGGCCTGGGAGGGTTTAAGAAAACGGGTCGGTGCCCCATTGCTCTATGCTCCATCCACCCCTCTTGCACATCACCCACTGTTCCATACTCTTCAGGATAAAGGCACAATAGAACGAGCCCGCAAAATCGGTATCTCCAAGATGGGTGACTTATACCCGCAGGATACATTATTAGGGCCACCGCAAAACCAAGCGGGCAGCCCAACTCCTATTCGTGAATTATTACTATATTACCAGCATAGAGTGACTTGCAAAATGATTCATTCTACTTTCCCGGTGCCTCCGGCCACTATGATGCCGTTAGAGCCCCCGGAAACTGATTACCAGACTTTACAATCACACTCAATCAAGCACCCCACAAGTGACCTCAATGGCCCTGGTTAAGTGGAGAATTGATCTGGATGAACTGCCCACAGATAAGCAATGGTCATTTTGCTGTTCCCAGCTGAGTCACCTATCCCCTAATTATAAACTGAGACTAATTCACTTTAAGTTCCTTCATAGAGTGTACCACACCCCCTCACAGCTATACAAGCTAGGATTGCGCCAGGACTCTAAGTGTTGGGGGAAGTGCAAACAGGAAAATGCACCATTTCTGCGCGTGGCTTGGGCATGTCCTTCCATAGCTAGATTCTGGGAGGCGGTAATATGTTACTATTGGGGAAGTCACATGGACAACACTTGACTTCACGCCACTTGTGGCCCTACTGGGGTACGTTGAGGAAGCCCCGCTAGAGAAGCACCGGCTCATTGCTATGATACTCTTACTCGCAAATAGTAGAGTGGCCATACACTGGGGTGCCCCTCAATCTCCCTGCATTAAGATTTGGATACAGGACGTTGTCTATTGTCAGGAGCAACTTGCCGCATTTTGGGACCTGATGCCCATGGCTTTTCACCCTAAAGCCATCTGGGAACCCTTCCTGTCCTGGCTAAAAGAAAAAGAAGAGACAGTTACGGTTAGCCCAGAATAGGTCACTAATCCCTCAACACCAAACGTACACTATCTGCTCTTCTGACTTGGAATAGACTGGAGTCACTGCCCCTTCTGTGGATTTGATCGTGCGTGTAACACACAGAGCATGTATTCTTTATCAGGAAAATGTCACGATTTTTACTAGCATTGTAAACACTGCCCTTAACTGTTTCAAGACAAATATGCCAACCTCTAATCAAACGCTTTATAAACCGGTGCTTTAGAGGGACAAGTGAACACTATGTTAATCATTTATGGTTTTACATGATGCAAAGTGATATAATTTGGTAATCAGATGTAAGTTAGCCATGGGTTGATACAAATCCTGCAAAGAACTGTAAGACACGAAACTGCACTATAATTTGTAGTATGTTTATGTCTGTACAAAACTTTCATAAATAAAAATCTAAAAAAAAAATGTTGTACACTAGTATGGCTGTTATTCAGCATGGCCAAAAGGTAGTGGGATAAAGGAGAGTGGATTAGATTGGAGTGTCGTTAAGGGGAGTAGAGTGAAGTGGCATAGAGTGGGTGGAGTGGCGTGGAGTGGTGTATAGTAGAGGTGAGTGACTTGGAGAGGAGAGGAGTGAAGTGGAGTGTCATGGAGTAGCATACAATGTTGTGGAGTGTCATGGAGAGAGAAAAGTGTCATAGAGTGGAAGAGTGTAGAGGTGAGTGGCATAGAGTGGAGTGACAGAGTGTCGAGGAGTGGTGTAGAGTAGAGTGGGGTGGCATAGAGGGTGTTGCGTAGAGTGGAGTAGAGTCTTATAGAGTAGAGTGGTGTACAACGGAGTATATTGTCATAGAGTAGATTGGAGTAGTGTATTATAGAATAGGGTGGAGTAAAGTGGCATGGAATGTCAGAGAGGGTGTTCCGTAGAGCATAGAGTAGAGTGCTGTAGAGTGGAGTGGCATAGAGTGGAGTAGAGTTTCAGTGGAGCACAGTTTAATGGAGTAGGGCATCATCAAGTGGAGTATCGTGTAGTGATTGAGTCGTAGAGTGCAATGTAGTAGACTGGAGTAGATTGGCCTAGAGTGAAGTGGTGTAAAGTACAGTGGTGCAGAGTTGATTGGCATAGAATGCAGTGATGTAGAGTATCACAGAGTAGAGGGGTGCAGAGTAGAGTAGAGAGGTGTAGGGTGGAGTGGTGCACATATGAGTGCATTGACGCAGTGTGAAGCATAGTGGCATAGTGTGGAGTGCTGCTGAGTAGAGTGCAGTGGCATAGAGTGGTGCGAAGTAGAGTTGAGTGGGGTAACTTGGAGTATGCATGGTATGGTAGCATACTGCCATTAGAGACAACACATCTTCAATTGAAATGGCCATTACATTTACACTCACATACAGTTATACTGATAAAAGTATACAGCGCGCAAACAATAATGTGTAGAAATGTCATCACACAATGTATTGATTTGATCATCAGGGCAGCTCATTTACAGACACTTACATTTCGATGTGTTCTAGAAAAAATTGAACAGCCTTCCTCAAGTAGACCCCCAGCAGCGTAGATGGTTGTCACATAAATCCTCTCACTTTGAAGTCAGAGGGAAAAAAATAAAACACCAGGCTCCCTGGAAGACGCAACCTGACATTTGACTGCCATCTTTGAATGCACAGCAAATGTGACAAGAAAACAAGATTTACAGGCCTGTTTCCAGAAAGCAAGTTTGTGGAAGAATACAGTAAACAAGGTTTGGGCAACGGGAGGTCCCTATACTGGATGTGATTTTTTTTTGCCCATGTTATATATGTGGGTTATTTTCACACTATTAGTTTGCTTTTGAAATGGTTTTCTTTGCCTACAGTGCTCACTCCAATTCACATTGACACATAGTTGTACACATGTAGGGTCCTAGGCTGCTAACTGATAGGTGGAAGCATCACTCACACCGGCAGTGGTGCTGGAGCAATTTTCAGAGTGGGGTTGCTGACATCAATGTTACATGACTGAAGTCATAGGGATTTCAATTCAAGTGTTAAACAAAGAACAAGTCTAGCAAAGATGATAAGTTCATTCATCAGGAAAGTGATGGAGTGTAGCACGTAGCCATTGGCACATTCTGGTGCATAACATCACAAAAATATTACTAAAGCCTGGTATGACAGAGCATGGTTGTTTCCAGACAGAGCATTTTCCTTTGAAATGGCCACAAAATTCACACTGACATGCAGTGTTACTGAATTAACTAATTTCGGGTTTCAGCAAATAATTAACATTTGCACATCAAGTAAAGTGTCTTGATTTGTTCTCATCCTAATAACATCTTTGTTTCCATCAAACTTCAGAATTACAAAACAATAATGTGCTTCATTAGTGCTTACCGAACTGCTGATGTATTTTGAAACATTTTCATTTATTTTATAGGTATTTATATGCTCTGTGTTAGGAAAAAACGGACATAATTTCCTCTTACATCCCCAGTACCCCAGCAAAATTGTCAGAGAATTCACTTTACAAAATTTCGCAGTCAGAGGAAGAAAAGTAAACACATTCTCCATGTTAAAAGAATAAGCAGCAACATGCTACAAGATACAGCGTGACATTAGACTAGGGGTGGGCGGAATTTGCGAAAGTGACTTCCGCAAATTATCGCGAAAATGTTAAAAATCTCCGCAAACACGTGGAAATATCGCGAAGATGCGGAAGTTTTTTTCCCGCCCGTTCGCGGTATTTTCTGCGTGGTCGCGGCTCGCCAACTTACCCATGCGGTTGCTCGCGGGTGCGGCCATCTTGTTTTCACTCTTCTCGCGGTGCATGATCGCGAGAAGAAAGACGTAATCGCGCGACCAATGACATTACTGCGGGCGCGAACTGTCGCGAGACAGCGCAAATGGCTACCAACAATCCAACATCTCGTGGAGAACGCGACCGGATTGGGAAAACTTGTCGGCGAACGCGGGGATTCAGGTAAGGCGATCGCGCGCACGCGAGAATGTATTATTTTACAGCGCGAGCAAGAAACAAATTATCGCTAAGCTGCAGAATGCGGAAATTTTGACATTTTCGCGCTCTCCGCAGAACGCGAAAATGTCAAATTATCGCAGTTTCCGCGAGCGGAACGGAAATTTAGCCCAGGCCTACATTAGACCTTTGTCTTTCAACACACAGCAAATGTGACATGATAAAGTAAACATTTAAAATCCTCTTTATTGCTCATTCACTTTCTGAATTCCAGCATAGTATTTGTGGAGGGTGCTGTACTTTCAGAGCCTATGCACACAGGTGTAAACTCAAGACTGACTTTTTTGATGCTGCACTAGCATGACAATGCGACAATAAAATCCTTTATTGGTTCCAGAGTAGCGTGCTACTCGCCAAAAAAGTGCTTCAACACCTCATGAGGGGTAGCAAGCGCTATATAAATACAAACCTTTTCCCCTCCTCTACCCCTCCACTATCCTTCTCAACCCATTTAACTGACTAACATATCCACCACTCAAATTACTTTCATATTTCACTATACTAATTCACCACTAATACTTTATGGGTTCCAGAGTAGCATACTACTCACCAAAAAGAGCTTCAACACGCCATCAGGGGTAGCAAGCGCTATATAAATCCAAACCTTTTTCCCTCTTCTATCCCTCAAATATCCGTCTCAATCCAAATAACTGACTAACATATCAACCACAAAAATTACTTTCATATTTCACTATACTAATTCACCACTAATCCTTTATGAGTTCTGGAGTAGCGTGTTACTTGCCAAATAAGTGCTTCAACACCCCAACAGGGGTAGCAAGCGCTATATAAATGCAAACCTTTTTCCCTCTTCTGTCCCTTCACTGTCCTTCCCAATCCATATAACTGACTAACATATCCACCACTCAAATTACGTCATATTTCAGTATACTAATTCACCACAAATCCTTTATGGATTCCGGAGTAGTGTGCTACTCGCTGAAAAAGCCATTCAACACCTCGTTAGGGGTAAAACGCTATATAAATGCAATTATCATACAATTACAATACAGTGTGAAAGCCCCAAAGCAACCAGGACAATGATACCAATCTGCAGATCCCGCTGGGCCCAACCTACATCCCTGCACCTCCTGAAACCTGAGTATGAGATTGAAAGATTTAGGGGCAGGAATAAAGGGTGACCAGAAATAATGTTTCCAGTTGATATTCCTGCACCTAAACGTCGCTATTAAAAGATAAATCTCAGGTAATAGGAAATAGTCAAATAAACTTGGGGGCAGATTTACTAAGAGTCCACCAGTGCAGCAGGGCAGGTTGGAGAGAGCTGAAGAGCATCATATTTGTAAAGATATAGCACTCTTTACCGCTCCCAGCACTTGTGCACTTGTGCCTGCCTAACGCCAACTCAGGCACCCTTGCGCCATGGTGCATGGGTGCCTGCATTACGGGCAGGATTGTTTTGTTTTTTTGCAGGAAGGGGCTTCACAAACATAGTAAATCTGGAATTGTGTGAAATCCATGTGTGGTTGCACGGGAACACCCATGCTCCATACATGGAATGCCTACCAGTATGAAATGTGCTTTAAATTTCTTTACCAAGCCACACAAGGCCAAGCAAATCTAGGCTTGCGTGGCTTTAGAAATCCCAAATATGCATTTGGTTTGGCCTGTGTCAGGATGGAGGGAGGGTGGGGGAGGGGAGAGACGATTGGGTTAAGGCTTACTAAATATGGTCCTCGCTTTTCTGAGTGAAACTCTGAACAAAATTCCTAATTCTAATTTGATTAATGCTCCCATTTACTATCTGCTCTGAACAGGTGGTAAGGGGGGCGTGGAAGTGATGTGGGTGGCAAAAGTTTGAAGTATCTTAAGATTCCTTGGGCTTGTAAGGATCATTGTGCTGGGCTCCCCCACTGCCATATAAGAGGGTCTTGTGGGGACCCGGGCCTGAGCCTTATGTGATTTTACTAGATGCTACTTCGGCCTATGAAACTCGCCCAATGTTGCTAGCATGCAGGTACACTGGGTTAATTATAATTAGACTGAGCGGTATCCCTCCCAAGGATAATGCTCCCTCCAACTTGCAATCGGGACTACAATGTCTACATTCCTCCATATCTTAGTTTCCCTGGCTGCATCTTTTGGTGACATGACTGTGGCTGCATCTACCAGTCCTACAGAAACCCAGTCTGTCTTTCCTGGAATGTTATGGCCTTCCTCACTGCGCCCTTTGACTATGGTCTCAGCCAACATCTCTGTTTCTCTCTCTCTGGTTTCTTCCAACCCCTCTGTGTCTGCAGTTGACTCCAGTATTCATGGCACTTTGCACCTTCAGTGCACACCCAGCTCCTATCATGAACTGCTCCTGGCCTCATGTTCTGCAGTCTACTGTTTCCTGACACTCTCTGCCCCACTACCTATGGATCTTTGGCCTGTGACATGGTTCGCTTGGCCAGGACTGCCTCTCCTGCAGCAGTTCCTCCAGTCTCCTGCCTAAGGCTGACATGGTGATGGTGGAAACCACTCAGCGACATCTATATGGGTCCTGCCTCAGGAACGTCAGAGAGGGATGGGCTGTGAACCTGCATTCACCCTTGGTGGCCTGCAGCTGTGATGTCAGTTAAGTCTATAATATCCAGGAAGAGAACTGTCACAAGGGAAGGTCTCACCACCCTTCATTTGTTTTAATCCGGGTTGGGGTGGGGAGCTGATGGGGACAATGCAACACGCAGAGAGGGCAGGGTGGGGAGAAAGACACAGGTGAGAGAGAAACAGGAGCAGGCAGCAGACACATGGGCAAAAGCACAATGGGCATGTTGGGTGGGAAGGCAGGGGAAAGTACAACAGCAATGGTGGGAGGAGGCTAGCAAGCAGAAAAGAAGGGTGTAGAGAAGGGGAAAGCAAAGGGAGATGAAGAGTGGGAGGGACAGCATAACAATAGGAAAAAACAACATGGATCACTGTAGGTGGGCAGAGAAGCTCATGAGAAAGACAGCTGGAATAAACATGCACTATCATGGAGTGCTTTACGAAAAAGAAAAAAATAGTTCCCTCAAGCACTCGCAAAACAAGATAAGGAGCCAATCAGAGAGGTTGCCAAAAACCTATGATCCACTAGACAAGACAAGATGAACAGACTACAATAAGCAAGCGAGCAAAAATAAGCAAAGCCAATGGTAAGCATTGGGCGGGATGCATTCTTAGGTAACCTTTTGGAATGTCACCATGATATCTTTGCAAGCAGACAACTACTCTGTCTGGTAGGCTTTGACCTAAAAAGGGCTGACTGAGACCCTGTGCTAGGCAGACCAGATAATCACTTATGTTATGTACATGTCATTTATTACCAATACTCCCTTCCCCACATGCCCCTCTCATGCCCTTTTCTGGCAATATCACATGGCCCTCCTAACCTAGGCTTCAGTGGGTCAAGTCATCTTCCTACTTTCTGCTGCACATCAAAGACCATGCTTAATTAAAAAAAAAATAAGTGCTGGGGCCCAAGGTTTTTCTATGAAGCTTGCTGGTGCGGCTTCCAGTTATAGGAGATGCCAAATCTAAGGCTGTCTAGTCTCAATTAAACCTCATGCCTCTATCATACACCATCATACTCTTCCTGTCCCAGTTTGCCACTCTTGCAGATTCTTTTTCAGCCCTGCTTTCTTCCTTTGTCGATGTTTTTTAATCTTTCTCTTCCTCCTACTGTCCACTTTTGCTGCATTTATCTCTCTTGTTCTGGGTCAAACTCAGAAGATGTAAAAGCAGTCCCAGTTCCCAAACAAGAGTACTGGTGCGCCCCACCTGCAATATTTGGCTCATAGTAGGCACTGTAGACAAGTTCACCAGTTTCCCCAGCAGTTTCCTAGATCACTCTTCCATTGCTGATACCTTGTCAGCTGCTATATACCTGTTTTTCATGTTAGGAAAGCTTGCACTGCTGCTGTAACTGTTCCTTGTCTGCTTGCGTTGTGTGTCAGTGAAGCATATTGCAAACCTTTTCAATAGACAAGCACCCAAGCGATTGGAATAACCAATGCTTGCTTGATAAGATGGGATAATGACTAGGAATGAGCTATGTGTTTCTTTGACTGGAAAGCATGCCAAAATGTGAAGTTAAACTCTGCAACTTATATCTATTTAAAACAAACACATAGGACATCCAGCCCCCTAGAGAATTGTGGTGAACGATGTCTGGTTTGGGTTTAACAAATAATAGGGCATATATACAAGAACTGCCGCTAACTAGCGTTTGCTGCAGTTTTCTTAACGCGGCCTATCACCAAAAGCTATCGCCCTGTTAGGGATGTATTTACAATACGTCAGTACATGGCGGCAGTTTCTGGTAGCCGCTGTGAAAACTGCCGCTAACACCAGCGTGAAGGTTAAGCGGGCTAAAATTGACGAAAGGTCTATTAGCGGCAAAAAAACTCACATTAGTCAACCCAAAGTGACTTTTTTTGCCTCTAGAGGCAAACATAGCCTATAAGTCCACCTCTAATGAAAAATCGGAAACAAAACCAATGGAATGCAGAATGGAGCAGCCAGGGCCAAGTGCAGCACAGATCAACAACCCCCCAAGCCCCCCAACAGCCAGGATGACCAGCCAGAGTCCCAAGGGAAGAGGAAATTAAGGGCTACAATCATGAAAAGAGGCACATCGCTGGGCAAAACCAGTGATGCCTCACTTATCATTGTGCACTCCTTGCAACACCATGGCATCCAAAACCTTGAGTGCGCGGACAGTCCCCAAGGCCCGGAAGCCTCGCTTGGCCTGCGTCTGGGACACAGAGTGGGATGCGGAGGTGCTGTGGAGTTTCTGGGCTGTGGCGGTAGACATTGATGCGTAGGTGATCACACTTACCTGGTGGTGAAGTCTGCCAGGTCACATGGAGACATGTTGCTGACCTGTGTGAGAGGATCGCCTGG
Organism: Triturus cristatus; assembly: GCF_964204655.1. Lineage (NCBI taxonomy): Eukaryota > Metazoa > Chordata > Amphibia > Caudata > Salamandridae > Triturus > Triturus cristatus. The sequence goes on from NC_140590.1 coordinate 1,024,563,246, forward strand.
TGTCCCTTGGAGCTGTGAATGGTAGAGGTGCTCTTGCACACCAACATAGGGAGGTCTGCATCACATACCACGTTCCACCACTACACCAAGATGCATGGAGGAGATTGCCAATGGTGGGCAGTGCCTCTGCATCTCAGGCCGGAGGATGTTGCTCTGGCAGACGCTGTGGAGGGTGAGGCCCCTAAGCTGCGCCATACTTGAGTGACGTGAGCACTGTAACTTCCCACCTAAGGGGTCCCTGTTGCATCACCTGCATCGGTAGCTTCTCCAGCTGACTTGGTGGCGACTGCTGTACCCAGGCTTGTGAAATCCCACCTGGCTGAGGCTGCTGCTGGCTGAGTCATAGATTTGGAGCGAGTGCAGTGGATTGCACCACGGTGTCAATGTCTAGGTGAGGAGAAGCTGGGACGCGTAGCGGAGGAGGCCCGGGGGTCAAGTTGGGCCCAGGCTTAGCACCTGTGGGTGACGCACCCCCAGTGGCAGTTCATCCACAATGGCGGAAGAGCGTCACCACACTGCTTTTAAGCAGTGCAAGAAGAGGAAACATAACATGATGATAACTTTCTGATATACTCATACCCTGTTTCCTTTGAGGGTGGGAGGGTAGTTGGGCTGCTCTACTCACGGAGCACGGCAGGGGCGGAGTGGTATGCCCACTGAAGTGCGCAATGACTGTTTGGTCAGCCCTCTCAGGCTGCCCAAAGCAGTTATGCGCACATCCCTGTTCGCAATTCAGGCTGCATTGCAGCATTGTGATTGGCTTAGGGTAGGGAACCTGGCTACCTGCTTCCTGTTGGTGGAAGCAGACTCAGGAGAGCAGGAGCACAGAAGAAGCAGGACCCGGCCTTGAGGTAAGAATTTTAAAATTAGATATTTACAACCTCCGCTCCACCCCCGTGTCCCCGCCCCTCCAGTGCCCTTTCCCTCATTTCCCATCTCCCAGCTGTCCAGTCCTCCCCGCAGCACTACATAATGGCGACCGCTGTGCGGCCATGCACAGCGGGCATACCACTGGTGTGCCAAAGGCAAGCTTGTATGCGTCCATCTGCCCCTGGATTGCGCCCAGCACCAAGGACCCTTACTCTCAAACGCTCCACTGCTACGCCGCCAACACCCTCCTCGCCATCAACCCTGGATGCCACACCATCTAGCAACACTGTAGAATTCTCTTGCACCCTGCGCCTGTCGAAAATTCAAACACACCTTCTGCCTCATCAGCACACCAGCGCCTCCTGCCGCCCAGCCGACCGACAGCACAGCCAACTGGCTCAACTGCATCCTCCTCAAAGTGCGGTTCCTCCACAAACATGCAACAGAAATCTGGGACCTCCTCCCTGCCACCTCTTCAGACACTGCCTTCTTCACAGAAACCTGGACCAGCCTCTGCTCCGGACCAGATATCGCCATCACCATCCACGACCGCTACAAATTCACCAGCACGGACCACCCCAAGTGGCTAGTAGGAGGCATTGCCATTGTCTAAAAAAGGCAGACTCCGACTGACCACTCACTCTAATGACCCGACGTTGACCATGGAACACTTCCACTTCCAGATCCGGACCAACCCCAACACCACCCTCGATGCCACCCTCATCTTCAGGCCCCCTGGGCCATGAAGCCCCATTTACTGATGCCATTGTAGACCTCATCACAGCCCAGGCTCTCCCATCCACCGACTACATCCTACTCAGAGACCTCAAGTTCCACCTGGCCACCCCAATGACCAGAACACCACCCCCCTCCTGGGGTACCTCGCCAACATCAGACTCAAGCAGCTAGTCACTGCACCAACCCAAATAGTCTGACACATGCTTGTGCCCGTCTTCTTCACCAGCGGGTACTTCAACTACAGCCACACCACCGGCCTTTCCTGTACCGACCATCATAGCTTGCATCACGCAGTCACCCCACCCACCGTACATAATTGCCATCATTGCCCCCGTCTCAGCCTGATCAAGGCCACCGTAGAACTTTCTGTCAACTTCCTCAGCACCACCACTCTGCCAATGCTAACAGACGCCAACACCGCAGCACGCAACCTACACCGATGGGGCTCCAACTGCGCCAACACCCTGAAACCCCTCAAGAAAAGACCAGGCAAACAACACTCCACACCATCAATCAACTCCGCAACACAGTCACCATTGCACCATGGCGCAAGGGTGCCTGCGTTGGCATAAGGTAGCCATTGTGTGCCAACGTAGGGAAAAAAGGCAGGGGGCTTATTCATGAGCCCCTTCTGACAGTTTTACCCCGCCGGTGCATCATTTTCTTGACGTACTTGCAGCGTGATTCTTGCACCATGTTGCTCCGGATTTGCAAAGTGTCGCATCTAGGCATATGCATGACCTGTGTCATAATATACCTGCATCAGGTATGATGTATGTAGGGTGGGCATTCACACACAACAAAGCCTCATAGGAGTGGTGCAGTGAAATCCATCAGATTTCACTGCAACAATTGTAGGACGTCACTGCGTCAGTACCTTACGCCTACCTTATGGCAGGCGTAAGGGTGACACAGCACCACAGGGATAGGCTGGCCCCATGCATTGCTGGAGTTGCATCATGCTTGTGATGCAAATGCAGCAATGCGTGAGTTTAGCGCTGACAAATACGTCAGGATTTCTGACATATCTGTCATTAATTGCGACATGGAGCGCCGTAGAGTGAATACAGCGCATCCATGGTGTCGCAAGAAGGGCGTGGTGAAAAGTGTTGCAACGCTGTTTTGTCGCGGCGATACAAAACTTTTCATGAATGAGGCCCAGGAATGCACCCTATCTTATTGATGGTGCGCATTCCTGCCCTGTAGTTTTGTCGCAGGGCAGAGCAGCAACATTCCTTGTAGTGCTGTCCAGCACCAGAACCTTCTGAAATGAGGCCCCAAGTGCTTGCACCATTTTTAAGACCAGCTATTTTCTGGTCTTAAAAAACTACCTCGAACTGGAGTTAGAGGCAGTTTTTTGGGCATTGCACCATACAAGGTATTCCTTGTAATATCGCGAAGTGGGGTTAGCGGCACTTTTGCAGGGAAGCGCCTACCTTGCATCTCATTTTTGTTAAGTCCTTCAATACAGCGATAAAAAAAAACGTAACTTCAAAAAATGTATGCTACGGCGGCGTTAAGTCCTTGTACTTATGCTCCATGAGTCTCCATCTCATAAGTGCTCAAGGATCAAGAGAGTTATGGAGACAAATAGTGATGGATGGATAGCTGGCATCGAGGGCAGAGGGGCAATTCCCGGCAGGCCAGTTCATCTGACAAGTCTATAGACTTGGACATGTCAGAGATGACTCTGAGAGGCCAACAGGGTTGGGGAGGCGTCCATCACCTGCCAGACAAAATTTCTGGAATGTCACTGTAGCTGGAGAATTGTCACTCACATATCAAGTGGGCCTTTGACAGGCAGGTAGGGCGGAGCAAGAGTTAGTCACTGATTAGTTGCAACTATTACAGGATGGTATTGCATGATCTGAGTCTGTCACGTCAGACACAACTTTGAAAGGCTGATAGGGTTGTTTCAGAGTCATTCACCTGTCAGGGACACTTATGAAAGATACATAGGATAGGTGTAGATTTAAGCACTTGTAAAGTGTATCTCTAACAAGATTGTAGTGGAGGGGTCAATGTCAGTTGCATGTCAATCACACATGCGGGAGACAGAGAGAGCTAGGGTGGACCAGTCACATCCTAGACCCATTTCTGGCAGGAGGATTGATCTGGGGTAGGGTCAGTCACATGTCAGGTTTGCTGTGCACTTCCAAAATGCCGCAAGAGCTGAAATACTATCTCCAGATCTCACAAATGGGGTGCCCTGATTGGGTGCTGGGTCTTAACAAGCATCGACCAAGCCAATATTTTTGGCTATAGCACAGTGCCTGAACACAGATGGACTATCCCTTATATGCTCTATGGAAACCTGCAATCATCTTCTTAATATCTACCTCAGCAGATTCTTCCCTCATTAAACATTCTTATATGCCTACCACATAAACCTGTACATACTTTTCAATGAATAACAAAGACGTTTTAAAATTTATCACTGCAATATCCACAAAATAATGTTTATGCTTACTTTCTGTTCATTTACATAAACCTCTTCTGTTTTTCCTACATGTTGCATTTTTAAAAGTTGCTGTGCTTCTGTCATAACAGTGCATCATGCATCACGCCATAAAACGTCACTCTTCTATTTTAAAACAAATATTTTTATTAATTGTATAATGTCCACATGCACCATTTACTTCAAGACGTGGCAGTACAATCGTGTGTGCTAATCTGGCCCAGCTTTGAGGTACATCAAAATATCCATATTGTATTGAGCGAATAAGAAACAGCAAATGTGAACACGAGCATCAGAAGCATGCAATTGAAAAAATGACAAAACAAAAATCGACAGTGCAATCGAGTTTGCTCATCTCCCCATGCCCGCCCACCCCTGTGTAACCTGGGTGCCAGGAAAACCAAAGCAATATCACCCAGGTGGCAGGCAAAAGTACAACAAAAGGTAACAGTGGAGCCTTCAATCGACCAGCACCTAACCTAATATAACTCTCCCTGTACTGACCCTCTATTTAAGGGAAAATCGTGTGCACACTCAATAGCACCCACTGTTACAATGCCTATTCCCTTAGGAATCAATGTAATTAACAACAAAAGAGAGGTGCACCACACGAGGAGCTCAAGGTCACACAATTCGTACGTGGTTATAAATTTTCTTCAAGAATCAATTTTTATATTAATTTTATTTTCGTTTCTCTACAGAAAGACCAGCCGACGCGTTTCGTCCTGAACAAGGACTTCTTCAGGGCTGTTAATCATAAGTAAAAAAGTACATATAAATATCACACATATAAAAATACAAATACAAAAAAGCACTTACATATATATAAAAAGACACTTATACATATATAAAAGGACGGCAAACAGACAAAACGACATTGTATACTAATCAACAAATAGCAGCAGTTTTTCTATTTTGGACTTTTCAAACAAAACATTCCATACATAACATTATATGTAATGAAAAATCCTATATATTTTTTTCTTCATTTTTAAATACATTATATGTCTTTATATATATATCTTAAGAGGCCAAACGAAAAAGGGATCAATTATGTTAATGACTGAACCAAACCATAACAACTATACAGGTAGTATCATGGGATAAGGAAAAAACATAAGGGAAAGAGGAATTAAACATGAATAAACAGAAAAAAGAGAGAGAGAGGGGATCTAACCTACCACAAAAATATGGCAACGTTCATAGGAGGAAGTGTCTTCCAGAGTGTTTCACCAATCCTAAGTAATTTCAAACTGAAAGGCAGCGTTCCCTCCAATCAGTTCTATAATCAAGACACAATCAGAGAGGGCACCTAATCATAAGCGATAAATCTAAAATCTCAAAAAACTCAAAAAACCAAAAACAAAATGAGTGCTGCCACAACAATATATATGTATCAGAAACACCGCATATGACTCACAGATTCACGCCAGAACTTTGTTATGGTCCAATGGGTTAACAACACGAGGATTCCACATTCACAGGAATCATGCACCCTCTGGTGCTTGGGATGTGAGCAGTAGGCAGCGTCCCAATATTCTAAAAGGAAACCGGAATATATTTTTTAGATAAACAATGAAGAGTGGGAATAATGAAAGAAAATTATTTTTCTTCTTAAGATTTCTAAGACTACACTCAAGTAAACATCTATCTTCGGTAGTCTGAGCATGATATCCTACCGTATTACACAGCAACTATCCAAATAATGACAAACAGAAGAGGATAATTTATTTCTTCTTCAAATGGGCAAAAACCAAACTCAGCATATAATGCGCATGAGTAACTAAGGGACCCATATTGCTCGGTTAATCATAAAAACAATTCAAAATAGTCCCAACAAGAGGAAAGCGTACTCATCAAGCTCAGAAAGTGAGCGAGAACGAAAAAAAAAAATATTCCCAACTATCGAGTACAAAGCCTACATAAGACCTGGTAAGCGGCGCGGTGCATGGTTCAAAACTTACCGCAATACGATAGTTGCCGGACAAATGAACAAACGCAATCTTCAACGAATGGAATAAAGGTGAGATACCCTGGAAGAAAACCTGACTCTATGGAACGCGATCTTTAAATAGTGCGTGTAGAGGGTCCAGGTGAGGACATCACGTGGGCAGTTACCATAGCAACTTGTTTGTTTAAAACTGACTCGTTAATAGTGACAGTCATATCAAAGCTACCTTCACCAAGGTTATCAGTATAATCAGCATACAATATAAACCAAAAACAAATAGCATGTATCGTTGGAAACTATAAATGAAGTCACCGAAAAATAAAAGCGGCCAGATTTAGAAGCAGCACGACACAAAACAATGTACGTCAAATCAGCGTTCCTCTAGCACTAAAGTGGCGGCCATCTTGGCATGGTGAGAGGTATGTAATCACCAAGCATGGGGAAGCCAGTAATAAAAACGGCACGGCACACGGTTAATGTACGTCAGAATAAGCGTACTTACATCCACAAAGCCATCTAAGCGTGTGGACCACTACCTTGATTGTAATTAAAACTGAACGTAAGCCGAAGCTTAACATACCAGAGTATGGAGATAACAAATAGTCTGCTCACAGTATTTCTAAGTGCAAGTTTAACCCCGAAGGTCATGATCATCCGATGAAGGGAATCATGTCCCTCTGGGGGGGAGACAATATATATCTGTCAGAATTAAAATCCCCCACCACCACCAGGGGCAAAAGGAGTCACACGATAGATGTACGTCAGAATAAACGTACTTTCATCCACAAAGTCGCGACCGTCTAAACGTATGGACCACTAACCTAATTACAATTGTAACAAAACATGATCCGAAGCGTACACGGGGGGGTCCGACTCGAGCGTACACGGGGGGGTCCGACTCGAGCGTACACGGGGGGGTACGCACCGTACATACACGGGTGGGGGTACGACTCGAACGTACACGGGGGGGTCCGACTCGAGCGTACACGGGGGGGTCCGACTCGAGCGTACACGGGGGGGTCCGACTCGAGCGTACACGGGGGGGTCCGACTCGAGTGTACACGGGGGGGTCCGACTCGAGCGTACACGGGGGGTACGCACCGTACACGGGTGTACACACAGGGGGGGTCGGCGCGTACCTACGGGGGCTGGGGGGGGGTCGGCGCGTACCTACGGGGGCTGGGGGGGGGTCGGCGCGTACCTACGGGGGCTGGGGGGGGGGTCGGCGCGTACCTACGGGGGCTGGGGGGGGTCGGCGCGTACCTACGGGGGCTGGGGGGGTCGGCGCGTACCTACGGGGGCTGGGGGGGTGGTCAGCGCGTACCTACGGGGGCTGGGGGGGGTACGGCACGTACCGGGCACCTGTTTGGACGTCTCCATGGTTGTTATGGGAGTTCGGTGCGGACGGTCTTTTCACCATACGGTTGTACATTCGGACGCCCGGGATGGATCGTGATTCCCCGGTCGGAGTTCACCTTTCACGTTTGTACGGTGAATCGTACGAGGACGTGTCGGACACATTTTCCGACCCGAGGACGTGTGGGGAAATATTCCCAGTGCGGTTCGTATGGACTTTTTACCATGCGAATCGTGATTGCCAGTTCGTACGGCACTTGTACGATTCGTACAGTATAAAGACCCGATACGAGTCGTACGGGGACATTTTTTACCGGATCGTGATCGGCACCATTGTGTCTGTCTTTTGTGTAGACGAATGTTTCATGCCGAACTTCACAACACAACAAAAGTACAACATTGAGAGTATCAGTGCAACTTTCCCTAGCACAAAGAATAAGTAAAGAACAGGTGGCTGTAGCAGGAGGAACATCACACAATTCCCTCACTCATACCAGGCAGGCACAACACAGGTAGCTAACACACTCAAGTGGCAGTGAGAGAAGTTAAAGGACTAGTGTACACTCTGTAAATACACACACGTATACAAGAAGCACAACACACCTGGAAGAAAGAGCCAAACATCTAATAGAATTACAATACATTGATGTGCTCTTATGGGTTGATGAAATCCACCTAGCAAGTGTGGTATGGTTCATCAGTGGGTTCCACTACTAGCACTATAAGCATCCTCAAGAGTACTACTGTTTCCTAACTGTGCAGTTTCCTAGTTATGGGCTTCCTAGTTTTGGTAAAGTTATGTCCCTTATGTTAACATTTATGTTAACATTTATGTTCCCCCATTGTTAAACTCTCAGACCTATAATATAATTGTACTAATGGTATCTCCCTACCACAATATAAAAAAATAGAGGGCAGAGCAACAGACCCTGCTTCTCTTTTTTGTTAACATGTTTTGGTGCTTGAATATTTACCCTATGAGGATAGGAACTTTCTCAGGACTACAAGCATCTCACATTAAATATTGTGGATAAGTCCTTATTCATTGGGGACGCTATGTAAATGCATTCAATATATCGATTTTTCTTCACAAGCATTTGAGGTACAACTTGGGCAGGAATAGTATAAGCTTTCCTCCTGCAGAAGACAAATATAGGTAGGGCAGCAGGACATGCTTTCCCCATCACTGTACACATATAAGGCCTCGGCAGTGCAAGATTTGCTTCCTTACAGAACAGGTACAGGATGGCAGTAGCAAATCAAATTTCCCACTCTCTACATTCCCATCCGAACAGATCCTGCAGGGCAGAAAACAAATCTCAGAGGTGAATCAAAAGGTGGATGAGGGAATGCAATTGCTAGTTTTGACGCCATTCTCAGTTAGCTGATATTCCAAGACAACATCCTGAAAGATTCAAGTTTTCCACATATGGAGAAATAGCTGTTAAATCGTAGGTCATTGTTATTTGCATCAGCTCAGCTGAGCCTAAGAACTATGCTCTACACAGAGACACAGGTGGCAACCTCTTCAAAACGTTTTGAATGCACACACACCAGGTGCTGTGCAAATCCAGTCTTGGCGCTGCAACTGCTCAAAATGTGTGAGCGCCACCCATGGGTGTATCAGTGTTAACTGGACGGATTCCATTTCAGGCAGCTATTCTTGAGGTAGAAAGGGTACTGGACCACCCCTGCAAATCACCCTGCCTATGTTCTGGTGCATTGTGTTGACACTGGGGCACAGAAGTATACAAAAAGTTTTGGATGGAATACTTGAATTAATCTCAGCCACTAGTAATTACTCAGGACCAAATCCTAACCCATTGTTACCTTGCACACCATGCCATCTCAGATTGGACCCAGCCATAGGCAACTCAGCCTTGATCCTGCTCCAGTATGATCAATTGAGCCCAAATTTCCAGGACAGGCCCACCCTGACCTGGAACATAAGCAACTCAAGACTGGTTGCTCCCTTTTTAAGGCTCATCAGTTGGGTATAACTTGGTTCAAGTAGCACAGGGTGCTCAGGTCCCACATCATTATGCAAAAAAGGGATGGATGGAATGCTTGAATTAATCTCAGCCATTGGTAATTATTCGGGCTGCATCCCAGTCCATCGTTATTCTACATACAATGTCTTCTCTGTTTGGACCTATTCATATGCAAATCTGTCTTGACCATGCTCCAATATGACCCATTCAGCGTGAACTGCCAGGCCAGGTCCTCCCTGAACCAGAACACAAGCAACACAAGACTGGGTTCCTCCGTATTAAGGCTTATCAGTTGGGTGCAGCTTGGCTTCAGTAACACAGTGTGCACAGGACCCACATCTGGGCATCCCCATCCCAATTAGAGCACCGTGCTGAAGTATACAAAAAAGTGATGAATGGAATGTTTGAATTAATCTCAGCCACTGGAAATTACCCTGAGACACAGGCAGTGGTGGCTACATCATCTGTAGGGGACTTATTTTTAATTTCCAGCACAGCCACCTGCACGTTTCACTTCACAGACAATCATATGCATTTTGTCCAGATAGTGTTGTGATTGGAAACAATTGGAGGTTCAACTGCAGTACAGCTGGAATAACGGACCTTGCGGCCACATCCAATAATCCATTGAGATAATCTTCACAAGCTGCTAAGAGATGAACAAGATTTTGTTTTTAAATATCTTTTTATTTGCATTTTTTACTGACAAGACAAGTGTGAAAGAAATCATTACATGTACAATTAGGTCTTCTGTACAAGTCATACAATCCAATTGGGAATGCAAGTCAGTTGATCCTACCGCATTTCTGCTTTACACTCCCAACTAGCATATCACTAATATGTTACATTCAGTGCCTAATTTACTCATTTTGTCTTAGGAGAGATCGGAATAAAACTGTTTTGTAGATATTTCAATCTATTATAAGCAAACTTAATAACATCATAAACATATCAAACAATTAAAAAACATATAGAGCAATCAGATGTTTGGTATCTCTGTGATCTTTGTAGCTACTACCGATCTATATCTTGTGTCACTTCAACTTAAGGTGGTCATCGATATTCATGTCTGGTTAGGGAAGCGAGTGGGGTTTCAACTAGACTGGTTACTACCTGGTGTTGTGTTCAATTGAGGGAGGTTGAGGCATTTCCTATTGACCTGCCATTTTGAGTTTTTTCTCTGGGGGTTTATCTCCGTCTTCTCCTCCCCTGAAGACCATAGTCCCAATAAGGGGCTGGGTCTCATGCTTCTATTGTCCTCCTCCATCAGTGCCCTTTTTCTGCTCTGGCCCAAGTTGTGACATCTTTCTCCCAGTCCTGTGTTTTAGGTCCTATTGTTGCTCGCCACCAGAGGGCTATGCGTCTCCTAGCCAATATTAGCGCTAAATCCACAAATCTGGTGCCCATCTTCCTGGCTTTAGGTCGTGAGAACAAGCCCAGGAGACAAGCCTCTGCCGTTCTGTGGCGTAGGAAGGGGGGGGGGGATGCTGGCCGCCCCGTGTGTCATCACTGAGGGGGTTGACAAAATTCCAAAAATATGTGTGTACGCCACCCATGAGGGGCAACGACTGCTCCAATACATTATTTAGGGTCTCTACAATCTGGCACCAATACTCCCATAGGCCTGGGCAATCCCAGACCATGTGTGTGAATCCAACATCAGGGGTTCCGCAGCTAGTACCCTTTAGCTCCTGGGTCCTGTACATGATTTTAAGTCTGTGTGGAATTAGGTAGGTCAAGTGTAGGAAGTTGAATTCTTTGTATTTGAAGTTGGATTTCCCAGAGATTTTCTTTGGACTGCTCAGGGCTTTGCTCCATTCTGCCTCGGTCAACTCCTTACCTATTAAGGCTCCCCATTTCTCTTGTAGTTGACTCAGGAGTTTTGCTGTCATCTCCATGATGGCTCTATATAACCATTTTACTAGGTATTTTGTGATTCCAGCATCACTACTGCTTGTAGCAAACCGTGTGTGTCAGGCTCTCATTCCCCTCTTCCCCATAGTGCCCCAAAGGTACCCTGCATTGTGTGATAATTTAAGAATTGGACGTCGAAAAGTCAAAATGGGCTATGAAATCTTCCAGGGGGGTCAATTCTCCCTCTTGGTAGCAGTCACGGATCATCAGTATGCCTGCTGCTGTCCACTCTTGCAGCTGTGTTTCAGTGAAGTAGGAAGTGGTGTCTTCCCTCAGTAGACCTACCAGGGGAAGGTCAGGTGCATATAGAGTGGTACCCGCCATACAGTGGATGCTTCTGGTCCAGCATTTCAGCGCAAACTGTAGTAACCGGGGCTTGTATCTGCACCTTGGGATTCACTAATTTTGCTAGCAATTTCCCCTTGTTGACTGCCTGTTTTGAGGTTTCCAGTGTCTCCAGACCTCTCCCATCCAGCCATTGAGCGAGCCATTGAAGCTGCGCTGCCAGATAGTATGCTTCAAAGTCTGGAGCCCCCAGCCCACCAAACTCCAGGGACCTCTGCAGCACAGCCAGCGACACCCTGTGGCAACCCCCGTCCGAAATTAGTTCTCTTAGCAATACGTCCAACTCTCTGAACCAATTCTTGGGGATCACCAATAGGAGGTTGACAAAGTAGTATAATATCCTTGGGAGTGAAACCATTTTAGATAAAGCCAACCTAGCCATTACTGTAAGTTTAAGTGAGCACCAGAATTAAACACAGGCTTTAAGGGAGAGCATCGCTTGGCCAAGGTTTCTCTCCTTTAGGTCTATTTGGTCATGGAACACCTGTACACCCAGGTATTTGAATGAGCGAGGGGCCTAGTTGATTCCCACCGGGAGCGTGATCGGTCGGGGCTTTGAAGGCTCGATTGGACAAATATGGGTCTTGGACGTGTTAAAACCTCAGTCCTGTCGGGTTCGAGAAGTCCCTCAATACATTCATTGCAAAAGTCACTCCATGTGGGCCCTCCCTCAAGTATAGAAATATATCATCCGCGTATAAGTATATTATATACTATTTCCCCCCAGCATTAGCCCCCGCCTCGTCCCTTCCTGTCTGAATGGTGGTTCGATATCTAGTGCAAACAACAAAGGGTATTGCGAGCAACCCTGCCTAATCCCTCTTTAAATGTCGTACGGTGTTGAGACTATACCTCCAGTTCTGACTCTAGCTCTGGGGTGGGCGTATAGCAGCTGTACTCACCATATCCACTCATACCCCAATCCCATCCTCTGCATGACTTGCATCATGTAGTCCCAACTCAGTGAGTCTACGGCTTTTTCCAGATCTCCAGCCATTACGACCGCCTCAGGGAAAGTAGTGAAGGTGTGATGGTATAAAACATGGTATAATCTTCAAAGATTTCCTGAGGTCGATCTTGTTGGTATAAACCCATTCTGGTCAGGATAGACCAAGCCTCACATGTGGGGGAGCAACGTGTGGCTATTATTTTGCTAAGAATTTTGAAATCCATGTTTAACATGAAGAGTGTTCGGAAGTCAGATGTGCTGGGCAGATCTTTTTTAGTTTTGGGTAATGAGATCACTAATGCTTCTCTGGTGAAGGCCGGTAGTTGGCCTGAGCGTAACGCATTGGCATAAACCTTTATTAAGTATGGGGCTATCAAAGTTTTAAAGGTGGAATAAAATTCCCAATGGAGTCCATCTGGGTCTCTTCTTTTCCCCTGGCCATCTCTTTGATTGCAGCCTTGATTTCCTGAGTGGTTATCGCTTCACCCAATGCTTTCTGCATCGTAGGACATATCCTACAAAGTGGTAGTGTTTCTAGGTATTCGTCAATGCACTCTTTAGGCTCTTGGTTTGGTGTCCCGTATAAGGTAGTGAAGTATTCAAGAAAGGTGAAGTTAATACGTTTGGGTGAATACAATACAGTGCGATCTTTCATCGGTAATCTAGTTATAGGGGAGCCTCTGCTAATCTAATCAGCCATGCAGGTAGCCTCCCTGATTTCCCTCCTTCGGCATGTTGTTGCTGTTGGTATGCCCAGAGATCCAGCAAGCGCAATCATTCCAATGTTGCTTTCTATTCACTCCTGGCCTCTAATAGTTTCCTCTGTATTTCCTCTCGCCCCCCAAGTCTGGTTTCCAAGGAGTGGATTTGGGTCTCCAGTGTACAGTGTACCCTATCTAATTCTCCTGTCACCCCTATTGTCTGTTCCAAGCATTGCCCCCTTGTCACTGTTTTAAATGTGTCCCACTCAACCAGGGAGGAACTCGCTGTGCCTTGATTATTTTGGAAATAGTCTGCGATTGAGAAGTGTAGTGATGGTCGAAAGCATGACTCTTCCAAGAGGGCCGGGTCTAGGCACCAGATCGGGGTGGCTGCTCCCTCGGGAGCTCGGGAGAGGGTCAGGAGTAATAGGCTGTGGTCTACTAGTGTACGGCCTAGGTATTCCATGTCAGTCACTGCGTGGCTTAAGTGAGTTGAGCAAAGAAACATATCTAATCGGGTATGTAGGCGGTATGGCGGGCAGTAGTATGAATAATCTCTTTGTTGCCCATGTTGACTTCGCCATGCATCTACTAGTTCCAAGTGCCTCATACAGTCACATAGGCCCCTCAAGGTCATATTCACCATTGTGCCTCACATTGGGGGAGTGGATCTGTCTAATTGAATATCAGCCAAACAGTTATAGACCCCTCCCAATAGTAAATAGTTCGCCGCCACTCCTGACAGGGGTCTGGACAGGCGGTGTAGGAACTGGGTTTGATCATGATTCGGGGTGTAAATGCTTCCCAGTCTCACCTCTCTACCCATTAGTCTGCCCTTAACAATCACGCAGCACCCCTTAGGATCACTCAGTGTGTGTGATGCCTCAAAGGGGGGTCCCTGGCCATATCCACAGCAATGCCCCTCATGAGTAAACAAGATTTTAAAATGTTTTTAACTTTCATAAACACTGAGTGTAGGTAACCTCTGCCTGGATGCGATGTTCACAGAACAGAACTCTCTTTCTGTAGTGTTAATATACTAATAACAATAATTTGGGTAGTACTCAACTTTGTTTCAGAGCACACATTTGAACATGTGTTTGCCTGTTTTACCTTTAGGCACCTAAAACAATTCCTTCCATTTGTTGACTATACTCATCACAAAGAAATCCTGGGACCTCTGTTTAACTGCAAACTAGATTATGCAAAATGCATTGATAGGAGGTGTGGCAGGGCATCCAACCTTTCTTCCCTCCTCTACTTTTGTGTTATGGTCACATATCAAATGGGCTTGATATCCCAAGCTTACAAACACATGCCATAGCGGCACTCCAGTCTTCTATATGTTCTCTCACTGAGGGTTCTAGTTTGCTAGTAGCTATGACTCTTCTAAGTTGCCGTACAGTGTGTTGTTTCCCATTTGAAAGGTGAAGCATTTAGGGGAGGTAAGGGAAAATGCTCTGTGCCCAACCTCCATGTGTGTCCAAACCCGCTGTGTATGGCCGTCCACCCCGCATTGTCTTCTCCTTTTAAAAAAACAGATTTCTGGTATTGCTGTACTCTTACGGTACCCATCATGCAAACCTCCAACACATTGGTACCATGGTACTTCACAGTACTGGGAACCACGGGTTGGAGGCTTGTGAGATGGATAAAGCAAGCCTACCATGGTACCTCATAGGAGGGTCGTGCTAGGTCCAGGAAGAGTACTGCAATAATCTCAGTCTGGCCCTCTCAGGTTTCCACCAAGTGCCTGGTGTTCAGTGTGTCCCTAACCTGCACCCTTATGCCTTTTAAAAAAAATATTCAGGACATGGGGACAGAGTACCCAAGTCCTGTAAAGACGAGCACAATATTTTCTTGAGCTGCTGAGGCTGGTCGATCAGATTGCAAAGTTCTGCAGTCCTATGTACTGCAGTACTGCATTGGCAGATGGGACAAAAGGCTCTCACAGCCATAGGGATATGAGTATTTTTTCATTTTTGGTACCCTGGGCCTCCTTTGAGAGTTCCGCAAGTACATAAGTGTCCAGATATCACTAACTTTCCCAAGAAATTAACCTCTTCATGACTAACCTGGTACCGCTTTAAAAGCAAATTTCTCAAACACTACTAAACAGATTTACACCAAATAATGAAAAGAATGTTTTCTGATTAGTTCTAACTTTCTTGTCAAATTTGGTGTAATTCCGTTTAGGTGTTTCTTCTGTACTAAAGAGCAAAGATTTCTATCAGAATTCAAATTGGAAATCGATGTATTAGGACCCCACTTTGTCTTGACCCAACCTCCCCCCGCTTGAAAATCAGCATGAAACTCCTCATGAAGGAGTTGAAGAAAGTTACCTTTTTTGGAACGATTTATGCAGATTCATTGAACAGCGCCAAAGTTATTAAAGTTATCAAAGTTAGCATAGGAACAAAAAATGGCTTACCTCTAGAAAGTCCGACCTATGTAGCTAGGGTCCGCCGGTGTAATGTATGTGTGTGTGTGTCACAGACGCAATTCCAGTCAGGAAATAAGGGTGCACTCACTGAGTCATATTCAAACATGGCTTCATTGTAGTCGAATCTCACATTCTAAAAGCAACAGATTGGTTGCGGGCCTAAAGAAACTCTCTGAATGATGAATGCAAAGTTTTCCGGCAATCGCAACAAGAATTTTAGATTCTATTAAGGACACGGAGGCAAGGATTATGCTCATCAATTTCTTTACTACTCAAACAGCAGCCAATGAAAAAACATTAAATATGTAAAAACACTACATATCCCATGAGGCTTTGAACCACGCCTCCTTCATTAACCAATCAAACATGTCCTGAATATGCAAAATAGCGAGGCACCACTTTGACTGCCTCTTTCTTTGCAATAAGCAGTCTCAGGAGTCCAGTAAACAAATAAGCAACAGTTCTGACTCTCAACGGAGAGCAACTCCAAAACGAGTATCGGACAAGAAAACTATCCACCAAGAGCGCTGGCTTCCTTGTCTCGAGGAAAAATAGATTCATCTCTGTTTGGAATCCATTCCTAAAAGTAGAAACAAGTTTGAAAACTTGGGACCACAAGTTTGGTATCAGGGTAGGACAAAAAACATACATTTTTTGCACCATAAGACAACATGACAGTTGTAAATCTTACCTGTCGGGATAATCTTCACCTTCGTGTCTTTAATAGAATCTAAAACTCTTGTCGCGAATTGGAAAATTTTGTATTCTACGGCAGGACCGGAGGCTCAGATTATGTTGGTTCAATGCTGACCAATAGCAACAGAAGAAACATGAGCAATGGGTTTATAATAACATATTTTAAACATTAAGGGGCCGATTCCAATCCTGGAAAAAGGCTGTACGAATCGTTGTACGGAGCGTTTTCTCCGTACGACTCGTACCCGGTAAACTTTCCGTACAACCTAGGAAGTACGATTCGTACAGAAATCCTATTTCCGTACGAATCGTACAAAAGACCGTACGGGTAAAAAAAAACAACGAATAGGATCCGGAACAGCCTGTACGTAACGTCCGGACGTATTTAAGCAGCGGTTTCTGGCCCAGCAAGTACGATTCGTCCCTACGGCACTCCGTACGGCTCTTTTCTTACGGGAGCCAAAAACAGCCGTAAAAGCAGAGTCCGACAAACGGAGCCCCGGTACGCGACGTACACGCCATGAACCCCATCGTACGTGTCATCCCGGTCCTCTTAGCTTACGACCTGGTGCACCAAAACCGATGCACACGCCGCAGAAGGTGAGAACAACACCCAGGGGCCAGGGTGGGGGTGAGGGGCAGGAAACATACCCCATACCCAAAGCCAAACCTATAATGTGGAGCACATACATTACCACCAGGGTCTGGTCACTTGGGGGTGCGTGTCGAGCAACCCCTGCGTACCGCAGCAACGGAAGTGGACGTGTACTTTGCGTTTCACACGTACCCCTACGGCACCAGTACAATAGTGATACGTGGTGTACACACGCAATGAATGCGAGGGTACGGTGCATTTCACACGTACAGGTACGGCACACGTACAATAGTGATATGGGGCGTACACACGCAATGAATGCGGGGGTATGGTGCGTTTCACACGTACAGGTTCGGCACCAGTACAATAGTGATACGGGGCGTACACACGCAATGAATGCGTGGGTATGGTGCGTTTCACACGTACCCCTACGGCACCACTACAATAGTGATATGGGGCATACACACGCAATGAATGCGTGGGTACGGTGCGTTTCACACGTACCCCTATAGCACCACTACAATTGTGATACGGGGCGTACCCACGCAATGAATGCGTGGGTACGGTGCGTTTCACACATACCCCTACGGCACCACTACAATAGTGATACGGGGCATACACACGCAATGAATGCGGGGGTACGGTGCGTTTCACACGCTTACAATAGTGATACGAGGCGTACACACGCCAGGAATGGAGGGCTACGAATCGCACAAGGATGTCCATCAAGTACTTGTCATTGCACACTTTCATGTGCAGGCCCTAGGTGTGTCAGCCAGTGATATTGCACAGGTCATCTCATCTAGTTGCACAATTGATGTGTGATTGGTTAAGGTATAGTGGGTATGCTTATATCAATCTGCACATCAATAGTGTCTCCTTATAATTGTATTATGTTAACTCAGATAACATTGGATCAAACGATTAAACAGTGCAACATTGATGTCTGATGCTCATCCACCCAGAGCATCGAATCCTAAATACACAACAGTGATATAGGTTACAAACAAAACAATGACACCAGAGCACAGCATAAACATATTACTATCATGCTCTATTGTATTGGGACAAGACACAGATGAATCCACATCACTGAGCAGCAAGAGTAGTTGTCGATCTTTTCCAATTTATTATTCAGTCAGTCAGTCAGAAAGCTTTATTTCGATAAAAGATTGTATCATAAAAGCATATACATACAAACATAAAAGGTACAATTCATCGAAATAGCAGCATTTGTGTCAAGTAACAGTAAATGTAAGAACGCTCTCAATCTAATGGCTTTTGATTTAACGAAAATTTACAATATCAAGAATTTAAAAAATTTAAAATAGGGTTAAAAAGTCATTTCGAATATAAAAAGGACAGGGAAAGTGCATTGTGCAAGATCATGTAATCGAGCTAGGGAGTTTACTTCTGATAATCCATGACCACCCCAGAAATTTGGCCACCGCACAGACTAGCACTAGGCTTGTATCTGATCGTAATATTTGTAGTGCCGCACGGTAGTTTGATATGCCCAAGAGACGGCAAGCAGGGCCTAGCCATCTTCTTCTCGGATTTTTATACGCTGGGCACTCGAACATAATGTGGGCCGTACTTTCAACCTTTCCCTCACAGTTCAAGCAAGTATCAGGGGTCTGGTGGGGAGGCTTCCATTTACTAGTAAACTCTCGAGTTGGAAGAGTCTTGAGTCTAAACTGGAGATATAGTGATCTGTCCCTTGGCTTCTGCACAAATTCAAGATAGGGCTCGAAGCTAACAAACTGTTTGTGGATATAAAAAGCTTCAGTTAACCTGCCCATATTAGGGTTGCTAAGATCCTGATGGTCAATCCAGGCCCAATAGGCTCTTTTGAGATCTGCCTTGCTTACGGGGGCTCCATGCTCCCATGCTTCATTTAGACCAAGCTGGTTGAGGGACTTTTTGATATTATGGAGCCAGCTTACTTTGTGGGAGCCCATAGAATTCATGATTTCTTTTAGGCCCTCCGTGTATTTGGCTAGCTCCGGACTACGCCATAAGCGAGCCCAGAATAACAGAGGGCGTAACCTTGCCATATCCTTAATCGAACGCCTACCCAAATCACTAAAGAGTGGTTTCAGTGGGGTACCCCTTGGCAGTAAGACTAGATCTCGTAGGAATTTGTTCTCAGACAGGGTGATTTCATCGAGATTATCATATCCCCATAATTCAGCACCATATAGGGCCGACCCGACTGCTTTGGCCTGATAAATCACTAATGCGGGAGTGATTGGCTTGCTCCTCGAGGAGCGATGTTCTTTGGCAATGGCTCCCGTGGCTCGTTTGTGGTTAAGCAGCATCTTGTTGATATGGGGTCTCCAGCTTAGGCTGTCGGAAATTCTAATTCCGAGATAGTCAAATAGTTTGACATATTCTAAAGGGGCTCCATCGAACATGATGGGGGCACTGGGTGATTTATGCAATTTAAAAGAGAGAAGCTTAGTCTTAGTTGTGTTAATAGCCAGACCTCTCAGTGTGCAGAACAAGTGGAATCTGTCCAGAAGCTTCTGTAGCCCTGCTGGTGTCTTAGAGATCAGGAGGGTATCGTCCGCGAAGAAGAGAGTGGGGACTCTTTCGCCCGCCAGGGCAGGGGCGTCAGCTGGTACATCTTGTAAAAATTTCACCACTCCGTTCACAAATAGAGAAAAGAGGGTGGGCGCCAATACACAGCCCTGGCGGACTCCTCTATTAACTGGGATCTTTTCAGTTTTCTGGGCCTGAGTTCCCCACCTCACCCTTGCAAAGTTGCCCTCGTGGAGCCGAACCAGAAGGTCAAGGACAGAGGGTGGAACGGCCATTTCTTATAGGACAGACCAAAGACGATCACGAGGGACCAGGTCGAAGGCGGACTTCAGATCAATGAAGGCCAGATGGAGGTTGCCTCTACCGATCAAGACGACCTTCCAGTGTAACAATAACAACCTAAAGACCTGGTCAATCGTGCTCGTGTTCGGTCTGAACCCAGCCTGGTAGTGCGACAGAACATTATTCTCATTGGCCCATGATAAAATGCGCTCCAACAGGACCCTGCCAACCACCTTCTGGCTAACATCAATAAGACTTATTGGTCGGTAGTTGGCAGGGTCCTCCCTAGAACCCTTTTTAAATATTGGTATTACCTCTGCTCCCTTCCAAGACTCAGGGATGGGTAAACCCTTAAGAAGTGCATTAAGTAAGATGGTAAAGTACACTGCCCAGTGTTTAGAGTCGGAACGGAACAGGTCACCAGGAAGGCCATCGGGGCCTGGGGCTTTGGCTGGGACCAGTTTGTTAATAGCAGTCATGGCCTCTGCCTCCGTAAAAGGGTCGTGGTTCTCAAAAATAGGGTCTGTCGGGGTGGTGGAAG
Source organism: Triturus cristatus (assembly GCF_964204655.1). NCBI lineage: Eukaryota > Metazoa > Chordata > Amphibia > Caudata > Salamandridae > Triturus > Triturus cristatus. The sequence continues at coordinate 1,024,583,620 of NC_140590.1, forward strand.
GAGAGACCCTGGAGCTTTGGGTGTCCTCGCCTGAATAAAGATTCGAAAAATGAACAAACCATTCCTGTTCTGTAATATGGTTCGAAATTGTGTCAGGGTCAGAGCCTCTGGAGTATCTGCAAAGATTCCAAAATGCAGTTCCATCTCTGGCTAGACTGGCAGTTTTCAGTGCCAAACAATGGGATTCCTCCCAGTCATACTTGGCTTTGTTCACGGCCTTCCTATAAATCGATCTGGCGGATTGGATTAGACAGCGATCCTTGGTTTTAATAGCAGCTGCAAGCTTTTTCTTGCTCGTTCTACATTCAGAGTTGTACCAAGAACCAGGTGATTTACGTTTGATGGATTTACTGGTAGAGGAAGATGCCATAAAAAGTGACCCAATCGACTCAACTACAGCTGTATGTATAGGCCCAGCCCTTACGCTCCCGTCGGGTTCATCGCATATTCGCCTAAATTCATCTAGTGTGATTTTGGGCCATGTGAGGTATCTTTTACAATTTGAAGGGGTAATATCTTTGGTCGACATAAGAGGGCAAGGGTCAAGAATTGAATGGTCGAGGGGCCATGGTCTCTTCAGTGCTAAACACAGAGGATTGTGGTCGCTATTGGTGGTAGGAACTATAACCAAATCTACTGCATAACGCCAAAATCTACGATCGATCAAAATATAGTCGATTCGGGATGGGCTGGAAATTCTGTTAAAAGTAGAAGCTGCGTGAAGATCAGAGGGGAGTCGACCATTGGCAGCTCTCAGCCCAAATTCCATAGTTAAAGCGTTTAGTTGAATTACCATCTGCATCCACCTCTTAACTGGAGGGACCGTCAAAGGGGGTATGCCCCACCTGGCATCTTCCTCTTCAATCTCTAGAATGTCTTCAGAGGCGAGGGGTTCGTAGGTACAATTCAGATCTCCAGCTACCAAAATGAATGAATTAGGAGGACAGGAAGAAAGCTCCTCTTCCAGGGTGGTAACTATAGGTGACTTGGTTCCTCCCTGAGTGCCTCTAATATATACATTGAAAAGCTCGATGGTAGGTCCTCCTTTTATCCCTCTCAGGGTTAAGTGCATCACGTCTGGGGAGGAAATTTGTACATGGCAGACTCTACAGGAAAGGGCAATATTTACCACCAGAGGGACGTCCTCGGCCGGTAGATACTGCGGGAACACAATGGCAGGTATAACCAGATTTGTAAAGAGGTATTAGACTCCAGGTCTCTTGAAATATACAGATGTCATAAGTGGCAATAAAATTGTTCCAGTCCGGTAGTAAAAGTTTGGCTTTCAAGCCGGCAATATTCCATGAAATGATTTTAAAATCATTTTCTGAGGTTGAACATATAAAAATGTCAGGGGCGATAGTAAATGAGTTGGAAGCTACGTGTTCGGTCCCACCTTCCCCCCTATCCCCACTAGAGATGACAGAAGGGGGTATTAAGAGGGGAAAATTGCTAATGGTATTAAGAGCAGCATAAGGCACTTTACAAAAATGTGGTGGAGTATTTGCAGCCGGGGTTAGTCAGTCAATGTTTTCCAGAGTGGATACGTCCTCGGCACGAGAGTTCAAGATCTCACCCCTCCTCCCCGCTAGGTCATGACTTGATGTAGGGAAACGTCTAAATTGGATGGAGGATGAGTCCGGGGAAGATGATCTATATTCAAGGGCTATGAGGCCATCGGCTAAAGAGTGATTAAGTAAGGTCAACTCAATGGTGTCCGTAATATTGTCGTTAGATCTAAATCTACGGGCCCTTATTAAGTCATCTCTTATAAGAGATCGGCAACCTCTGACATGGCGGATCCAGTGGGTGACCTTGTTTTTCAGGGATTCTTCACCCTCATGCCCTGCAGTCGTAGGAACACCCACCATGTAGACAATAGGCTCTAAGGTAGCCGGGAATGATTGAACTTTGGGGAGTGAGAGGGACGAGTTGTGAGCTGGAGTTCTTTGGGAAGAATGGGATTGACTAGACATAGTGTGGGAATTAGTGGTTACACGAGACTTAATGTTGGAATTTGCAAGATTGTTCCCAGCTCTGGTAGTAGATAGAGATTTTGGTCTAGTTTGCGGGAATGATAATAGCGATGGAGTCGGAATAGGTGTACGAGTATCATTAGTTAGTAGGGATGATGCTGGAAAGTTTGAATGACAGGCAGTAACAGGTAAGGAGATTGATGATTGCGTGGAAGGTTTTTGGACAGTTGACAGCAATTCCAATACTAAAGCTTTTAAATCGTTAATTTCTTGCTTCAAAGCCTTAATGGTTTCCATAATTATTCCCGAGTCTGTAACAGCCCCTCCTTGCTGGTCTTGGTGTGACCCGGCCCCTTCTGACACAGCTCCAGATACAGAGCCCAAAACGGTACGTAGATTAGATGTTACAGATGCATCAACACTAGCAATGCTACCAGTAGACTCGATAACATCAATGTCAGCTAGTGCCTCAAAACGATTGGTGCAAATGATGGTGATAGAGTCATGTAAGGCCGAGTTGTCAACAGGGTCATGAAAATTTTCTTCGTCCAACACCGGCATAAGATTAGCAGTGTTACTCTGCGGATCATCACTTTCCAGTAGTTGATTTGAGGGTAATTTTTTACTAAACATTCGTGGAATGGTGACAGGGCCTGGATGATTTTTACTTAAGGGCAATGGGAATGGGGGCGTGGCATTTGAGTCTGAGACTAAGATAGAAGTACAATCATCAACCAAAGACTCTATATGATCCAGAGCAGTGGTGGTCATAGGTTTTCTGTGGGACTTTTTAGCTTTGTTCATTTTTGCCGCACTGCCGCTGAGACTAGCGGCGCGGCCATTAATGTCCGACATTTTCCTTTTGCCCATCGTACGCCCCCCCTCAAGCCACGCAGTCAAAGGCTAGCTGGTATGAAGACTTCAATGCACAATAGATTAACACAGGACCCAACAGTAACAGTAACACCACAGTACCTTGTTTGAGGGTTAGCAGCAATGTAGACTAATGAAGCAATGACGTTAGGGAGGTGCCCCGACCCGGCCTCCGTTGGACCCGGACGGCCACAGACGGCCCGCCCTTTGCCCGGACTTCGCCCGTGCGCGTCCCGCGACGCGGAGGGAGCCTCGGGGTTTTCTGCGCCTCCAGGCGCGTGCGTGGCGTCAACAGGCGCTAAGACACCTGGGGGCTGTAGTCTCCCCCTACTCGCGGCCGCGTGATGGATAGGCGGCAGTAGGGGAGACAAACAGCGAAAGGTGCCCAGCAACGGCAACGGAGGGAGCGGAGTAGTAGCAGGACCCCCACAGCAGGTAATGCAGGTCTTTGACAGGTTTCCCGCTCCACCGAGGGAACCTCTGGGTTTTCTGCGCCTCCAGGCGCGTGCGTGGTGTCAACAGGCGCTAAGACACCTGGGGGCTGTAGTCTCCCCCTACCCGCGGCCGCGTGATGGATAGGCGGCAGTAGGGGAGACAAACAGCGAAAGGTGCCCAGCAACGGCAACGGAGGGAGCGGAGTAGTAGCAGGACCCCCACAGCAGGTAATGCAGGTCTTTGACAGGTTTCCCGCTCCACCGAGAGAACCCCGGGGTTTTCTGCGCCTCCAGGCGCGTGCGTGGCGTCAACAGGCGCTAAGACACCTGGGGGCTGTAGTCTCCCCCGACTCGCGGCCGCGTGATGGATAGGCAGCAGTAGGGGAGACAAACAGCGAAAGGTGCCCAGCAACGGCAACGGAGGGAGTGGAGTAGTAGCAGGACCCCCACAACAGGTAATGCAGGTCTTTGACAGGTTTCACAATTTATTATTTTCTTTTTCAAAAACATCAGCCGACGCGCGTTTCGCCCCTAGGGGGCTTCCTCAAGGCTCTATTCACGTCCTGTATTACTCATAAGAGATCAGTCAACAAATCCGATCTATACTCTTTTAGATCGGTATAGATATGTTGAAATCCAAGAAATGCTCAAATTTAAGTCCATGCGCTAAGTTTTTCACAGACATAGTTGTACAATAACTTCTTGTTATTTTCAAAAGTAAGCACTTCCAAAGTGAACCATGATAAGTCCCATCCAAGTGTTATTTGAATACAGAGTCACAATTGATGTGTGATGACCTGTGTACACATGTCATGTGTGATGGGGCACTATGTGGCACACATCACCTTGACATTTGCCACATGTGTGTCTGTAGTCCAACTGTGTCATGCACAGCAGCAGTGGGATGGCACAGTCATCACCACCCGCACCTGTCTCCTGATGCCAGGGACAGGGAAACTCGATCAACTGACATGTCACGATCAGCATGCCCCTATGTGACTATGTCAGGTGTGTGTCATGTGTTCCCATGAGCTTGCTGTTGGTGTTCCGTCAACTGCATCTGCTGTTGGTGCATCCAACATGGGTCTGTGTGGAGATGGGCATGGCACACATCTACGCACACCATGCCACATGTGGATTCCCACGGCTGTAGGGTCTGTGTGCATCGGACATCATATTTTCCCAGGCATACATGTCTGCGTCGTCTCAATGGCTGTGTTTTTTTGTTGACACGTGTACCCCTTCATCGCAATGTGTTTGATATGTACATTTGACATTCCATGTGACCTGTGCGTGTGCCTTGCAGTCAGCTGTCTGGATGAGATGACATCCTTCCAATGCAGCTATGTGGATGTGTGTCACTCCGGTGATATCTCTGGCTGTTCACTCAGACTTGCCCCCAGCTCATTTCAGGGCATGTCATGTAGACTGGACAATCAACAGGTGTATCTGGCTTTTCGTAGGAGTGCCAGCAAGCTGGCATATGTGTCCTGGATGTATTGCACACACCAGACTCCATAGTCACCTGATGTTTATTAGCAGTTTAGCATGTGCTATGTTCATTGACATTGATGTTGGCAGACTCTCAATCTTCATTATTCCTAACAATGTCCTGCAGGGCACAGCCTGTCCCAAGACCAATGCCAGACTTGGCTGCCATGAGGGAACGTGCCTGCATCCGATGTTACAGATTCACTCGACAGTTGATTGAGGACTTGACTAACAAGCTGGCACCACACCTCCAACCGCGACACAGGTATCCTACTGCGCTGACCCCCAAGATGAAGGTGATGGAAGCCCCACATTTTTTTGCCACAGGTACGTTTCAATTGACCATAGCTGATGTTGGTGGGATGTCACAGACAATGTTCAGCCGTGTCCTGCGTGATGTTTTGGCAGCCATGTTGGAGCACCTTGATGAATTCATCAAATTTCCTACTCCTGAGGAGTTGACAGATGTCAAGGGTGATTTCTATGCCCTGGTAGGGATGCCCCATGTCATTGGGTCCATTGATGGGACACATGTGGCTTTGGTACCACCACAGGCACAGGAGCAAGCCTATCGCAACCGAAAACATTACCACTCAATAAATGCCGTTGTGGTGTGTCTTGCTAACATGCTGATTTCCCATGTCTGTGCACATTTTCCAGGATCAGCACACGATGCCTACATTATGAGGCGTAGCAGGGTGCCACAAATGATGCTGCGGATGCACAATGAACGAGCATGTCTTGTTGGTGGGTATACTCTGTTTGTCCTGTGTGTTGCGGTATCTTTGGCTCTTACGGCATCTCCTGACCCACTTATTTACATGATGTTTCCATGTAGGGGACTCTGGATATCCCAACATGCCATGGCTACTGACACCTCTCCGCAACCCAAGAACAGCTGCAGATCACCGGTACAACAATGCACACGGGCAGACCAGGCGAGTGATTGAGAGGACGTTTGACCTCCTGAAGAGCCGATTCCGGTGCCTTGACAAGACAGGTGGGTCCCTCCCATATGCACCGGAGAAGGTCTGCAAAATCTTCATTGTGTGCTGCATGCTGCACAACATGGCAGTTGAGAAGGCAGTGCCACTCATCCTGGATCCGGATGAGCAGGAACATCCACCCGTGGAGGATCCAGGGCTTGGTCACGAGGCAAGTGATGAGGAGGAGGAGGATGATATCTGGAGTCAGCTCATACGCAACTTCTTCTCATAATGGTGAGTCACTGGGTATGAGTGTGCAAGCTTGTAGCATTGAGTGACCTGTGTTGCAATGTGTGTGTCCAGCTGACTGAATGCAAAGTGACTTTGATGTGTGTTCTGATGTGTCACTCGAGTGATGATGTCATGCCACACAGTTTTGCGGAGAGACTTTCTTTGAAATATGCATGTGGCCAACATTGTTCATGTTTCGTAACTGACCATGTGGGCGGCGAGAATTGTTTTAGGTGACTTCTTGTGTGTCTGTCATTCCCAGGTTTTTGCGCCTGTTGTCTGCTCGTGTCATCTTTGTCCTCCTGCTATTCATCATGAGGATTGCAACGTGTGCTGAATCAGCGTTCCATGCACGGACATGTGGCAATGTCAGTTTGGGTAAGGATTGCAGCAAGGCTTTTTGGTGGTGGTACGGGTTAGGAATGTGTGGGGACTGCTTCTGTGCATGTTGTGGTACCATGCATACATCTCTTCTCACCATGGAGCATATAACATGTAGCATCACTCCCATGACATGATAGTCACCCTTCTTGACAGTCATCTGTAGTGGAGTGTGGAGTCTGATGAAGGCATCAATGTGTGTAAACCTTGCCTCTGAAACATTGCGGATGCTACGGGTGGACTTAGTGTGGGACATCACAACAACAGGCTCTAAGTTGAATTGCAGCCTCCCCGTGTGCAGCAGGATGTGTTTGGCTTATCCCCTTAACTTGTGTGCCAGTTCATTGGGATTTACAACATCCGTGTTGTGAAGGGGGGGTCCAGCGTATGTCCCACATGTTACGTCAACTGACCTGTGAGTTTGTTCATATGGATGCATTTCCCTTTGTGTGAGTTTGTGTAATAAAGGTGTTCAGCACAATCCAAAGTGCCTCATCTCTGTCACTGCAGATCTCTTGCCAGTGTGCATGCGTCATCTATGGCATAATTGTCAAAGATTGAGCATATGAGTGTATGTGTACTTCGGCAACATGCATGCAGTTCTTCATGACTAATAATCCCTATTGTGCATGAAGTACCTGGTTGTGTATGTATTTGTGCAGGTTGCTCCCCACAACGTGACGTCAACGCCTGCTGACGGTGTGTCTCCTGTGCGCAGCTCCGCATTTTGTTGCCTGATCCTGTGGCTGTCATTTTTGGTGATTGTTCATACATTTTCTCGGAGTGACCCATAGGTAACCTGACACTCCTTCCTTTACATACACCTGTTGCATTGTGCCTTTCTGACCTCCTTGTCTTTGTGTGCTACTTTTTGCCTAGTTTCTCACCCCTTCCACCTGCTGCTGCCTCACCTGCGGCACCGCCCCACCGAGTGCCCTGATTCTGCAACCCACACGACTCCAAAATGCTCCTCCCTTCTCCCCTCGACCCATTCTTAATGCAGCCAGCAGCTTGTCTGTGCCACTGTTGCGTCAACGCCGTGCCAAAGGCAGGACCGTCTGCGCCTGCAATGTGCACAGTGCAAGACCCTCTGGTCCTTGCATGACCCACGTCACACAACAGGCTCATGCTGCTGCCACCCTCCAAGCAATGTCCACCAGACAATCAACCGCCTGCTAGCAGGCAACCCCTAAGCGCACAAACGACACCTTCGCATGCTGAGTGTGCAACTCCATCTGCCTACACAGCGCTGCCCCGCCTACCAGACCCTGTCAGAACAACCAGGTCATGTGCCTCCTACTCCACACCTGCTCCGTCCACCAGCACGTCATTGGACTCTGTTACCTCCTCAACACAACAGCCCCACACATCACCTTCATGACAGTAACCTGGATAAAAGCATCCTCAGCGAACAACTTCTTCATTGCCATCTCTGACGAATACAAGATCACCCGCAGGGACGGCACCAACAATCCCGCAGGATGAATTGCAATTTATTCACAAGTACACCCTCAGAGTCACAAATCCGGTTTCGCACCAACCCCCTGGCAACCCTCAGAGTAACACTCATCTACAGATCTCCAGGCCTACATCCACAATTCCGCAAAGCCATCAACACGTACATCTGCACGCACGCCCTCACCTCCACAGGCTACATGTGTCTGGGGACCAGTAACTTCTTGCTGGAGGAGAACCACACCACCATCCATCATTGGTCCATCAACATTTGCATCCACGTCTCCGACAAGCAACACACTGCCCCACACCCCGCTACCGATCCCCCAAAGATGCTTGATGTAAGTCACCACAAGCTGTGTGGGACACTCGAACCAACACCCCCGCCACACCCTGCAACCTCACACACTGGATCAGCAACTGATCCAACAATCTTGCCACATTGACAGACTTTCCTGTGAAGCACAACAACAGTTAAGCCACCTGGGACAAGGCAGACCTACTGGACTCATACAGATCTAGCCGGACTATTGTGCAAACCTTGCAACACAAAGAACCATCAGTTACCTTACAGCCCTGGAAAACGCCACACACAGCCATCACCATATCATCAGCAAGGACAAGTGGAGATCCTTCAGATAGGGCCGAGGCACCAAAACACACAACATCAAGGAGCTCATTAGCATTGTGAGTGAACTGACAGCAGCTCTCCATCCAAAAGACACCCCACCCTTGCAAGGCAGATCAAATCCCTCGCAACTTTCTACCACTGCAAGCTCATGGACACACACGACAGCCTTGGCACACAGAGGCAGACAGCACTATTATCCACGGGACAAACCCCCCCTCAGGTTCTGGACTCCCGTCAGCAGCAAATACACCACCTGGCTCATGTGCACCATCCACTCTGGCTCTCCATCAGGCCCCTTCCCACACAACATCTCAACCACATCATTCCCCATTCTTGAAGCCCATGTCCAGCACGTCATGAATGTCTCCTTTGAGTTTGCCACATTCCATGGGAGCTGGAGGCATGCAGAGACCCAGGCCCTTCTTAAACAACGGACGGCAGTACCGCAGGATCTCCTGGAACATCACCCTGCTTCCCTACCCAGCAAATGTCATCAGGAAGACACTCAACGAGCAATTGACAAACTTCCTCCACGCAAACAGCTCCAGGCAACCGGCACCAGACCATCTTCCACAGTAATCACACCACTGCAACCGTCATAATTGCCACCATCAACAACAACTTTGCCCTACTCAACAATGGTGAGACCACCCCCCTTGACCTCTCAACGGCATTCTACACCATGTGCTACCACACTGTCAGCTCACACATCTCTAACACTGGTATCCAGAGGAGGGCCCATGATTAAATCAACAAGTAGCTCACCAGCAAGGCCCGGGGAGTCGGCCTCCACCCTTCAGCATGTAGTACACTGGGGTCATCTCTCAGCGTGACGATCTTCAATGTCTCCATGACCCCCCTCTCCACCATCACATGCGCACACGACCTCATCATCATCTCGTATGCCATTGACACCCAGCTGCTCCTCACCCTCACCAAAGACCTAGCCATTGCCAGATCCAACTTTCAAGGAGACATGAGATCCGTTGACGAATAGCTAAACATCAGCCAGCTGAGGCTGGACTTGGACAGGACTGAGGTCATCATCTGAGGATTGTCCCCTTATGGCTGGGTCAACTCCTTGTGTCCCACCGGCCTGGGCACCGCACCAGCACCCAGTGGCCACGCACGCAAGCTGGTGTTCATCATGGACTCATCGCTCACAATTAAAATGCAACTCAACACCATCTATACCTCATGCTGCAACACCCTCCGCATGCTGCAAATGATCCACAGATAGATCCACTCCAAGGCAAGACAGACCGTCCCCCAGGTCCACGACACCAGCCGGGTCAACTACAGCACCGCCCTCTATGGAGGAACAACAGCAAAACTGCAGGAGAACTTGTCCACATCCAGGGTGCATCCGCACACCTCATCTTCAACATCCCCCGCCCCAGCCACATCACCATCCACCTGAGATAGCTACAATGGCTCACTGTCTGCTGCAGGATCACCTTCAGACTCCTCAACCACACTCAGGAGGCAGTCCACAACCCCAGACCCAAAACCGACCTTGGACGTCTGTCATCCAACACCCCGTTGGCCCAACTCCGTGCAGCCAACCTTGCCCTGGCCACCATTCATCACATCCACAGAACAACTGCATGTAGGAGATAGTTCTCCCACCTCGCCAAACAGACCTGGGAACTCCCTCCCCGGGCACCTCCACATGACCCATGACCTCTAGGCCTTCATGATACTCTTCCAAATTTGTCTGTCCAAGCAGTATTGCCAGCCCCCCCTCAGCATCTTGAGGCCATCACGGGTGAGTATTGGGCTCCATGTCTGTATTTGATGATACATTGTGACCCATGTGTGTCCTCGACCGGACTCAGATCCCAGTGTATGGATGGCTGGAGTTAGTTCCACACTCAGGCATACTTTGACATATCCCCACACGTATGTTGTGGACTAATGCTAAATGACTGCAACATAAAATTTCAATTATTCTTTTTTGTATTATAGGTCTGGTGCGTGATTTGTGCAAAGAAAAAGGTGTGATACAGGGACCATAGAATCCAAAGTTCACAGGGGGAGATGGGATCCTTGGCATTTGAAGTCAGCAGAGTCCAGACCACAGTGTTTGGCATCATTGGTCAGACTGTGACTAGCAAGTCCATGTGGCAGATGATGTCAGTCAATGAGGTGATGCTGTCGCACATGAGGGCCAGGTGCCAGGCCAGGTGACCTGGGAGATGTGGATGGGCCGCTGCCTCTCACGGTCTTTTCCGTGGACGACCCACCTTCCTCGGGGGACCCTCAGATGCAGGCCTTGATGTTGGTTGGGACGCTCCATCGGACGAATCCTCCTCCTCCTCCCTCCCTGTGGCTGGTGGTGGTCTTCGCCTGGTGGCACAGGGAGGGTTGCCCATGTTGTCGGCGATCGGACGGAGTGAATGGCTTATGTCCCTTTGCACCGCCAGGAGCTCAACCAGTCTTGCCTCCATACGTCCTTGGTGTTCTTGTTGACTGGCGTGTTGCTCGGCCTGCTGGTTCTTCATCTCTGTGATGGTCCCCTTTATCTCTGTGAGGGTCCCCACTATCTGGCTAAACTCCCTGGTGTCACGCCAGTATGCGTCCATGATGTTGTGTATGTGTGACATACCGGTCCCTTCAGCTGGCTGGTCAGGTTCTCGCCTCCGCCTGCCTACACTCCCACCACCCCTGCCCACATGAGCCTGGGCTGCCGTTGTGGGCACATCGGGTCTACGGCACCCCTAAGGGATGGCAGTGGCGGTGTTGTCTGCCTCCTCCTGGGTGCCCGGCGCACCTTGTCCCTCCTGGTCAGACTGGCTCAGTTGTTCACTGCCGGCACGGCTCCTCTGTGTCTCCTGGGATGTGGCAGGAATGGGGGGGGGTGATTGGCACAGATGTTCCTGAACCAGGTGCTGCAGGGGCTTGGACAGCAGAGGGTCCAGGTCGGTCGGGGTCATCCGCGGAGTGTTCAGAGGCGTCGCTGCCGGTGGGATCAGGTTCCTCCAGAGCCTGGGACTGTGATTCTTCACCCCCATTGTTGGGGGGAGATTCATCACGTTGCCCTGTGTGAGAGACAGACAATGTTCATGCAACATCCATGTTTCATACACATTCAAGTTGGCACTGTTCCTCCAGGTAGTTGTGTGTGCCTAGCATTCTCCTCAATGTTCACTTGTGGATGGGTATGTTGTGGGGGACAGATTGATATGTTCTCCTGAGTCTTTGACATGTAGATTTTTGGCTTGGATGCTTCTTCGGCTATGTATTTGTCTTGTTGTGTTACATGTTCATTGTGACAGTGGGTAAATCCATTGCCTGTCCCGGGGGTGTCTGCTTGTGTAAGGGGGGTGTGTGACAGGGCCTGCTGGTGGGTGTAGTGTGATTTGGCACTGGGGCTCCCAGGTGATGTAGCTGTCCCCCCATGGAGCATGCTGCCATGTCAGTGAGTGTGAGTTCCTGTCCTAGATATCTGACCTTGTTGTCTTGGTGTTTGTGTTTGCACTGGTCACAGGAGGGCCTTGTGCTGCCTACACCAGGGCCAAGTGTCAGCTATCTTGTCAGTACTTTCCCAGTCCCTGTGCCTTGCGCTTGGTGCATGGGTATGTACCTGGGCCATATGGGATGAGGGCAATTGTGTCTGATCAACAATGCGTTTAGTGACACCCACCCTCCCAGCATACCGGACATCCATTCTTGGGTTAGTGCTTCGTGTAGCATGGGGCATAGCATGGCCTTGCTTTCTCAATGGGGCATACACATGTTAGTGGCATTAGCGTTGTTTTTGACTGTGGTTCTGGCCGGTGAGGTCTTGGGGGTAGTTGCGTGCATTTTGTGTAGTTGGGGTGTGGATGCCATTACCCCCATGTTCCATAAGTTGTTTGTGTACTCACCAGGCTCTGGAAGTCCTTGAAGTCCATGTACTCCCACCGGCGGAAGCAGGGCCATCACCTTCTCCTCCCAGGGATGGAAATGTACTGGTCTGTGGGGCCCACCACCTCCAGTGATGTTTCTCTGGGCGTAGTCGTTATTAATTTTTCGCTTGACTGACCTCCGCAGATCGTACCACTTGACTTGGCATTCAGTCCTGGTCCTTCTGATGGGTGCGACAGCATTCACCCTATCGACGATCCTCTGCTACAGGCGTGATTTTTTGCCTATGCTGGTCTGTCTGACCAATGTTCCAAACAGCTGTGGCTCGACTCTGATAACTTCATTGACAAGGATCTCCAGCTCCTCCCTTGTGAACTTTGGATTCTTGTCTGTGGGCATGGTGTGGGGTGAGGGTGTCGATGGTTGTGGGTGTGTGGGTCTGAATGTGAAGGTGTGGGTCGGAATGTGAAGAGGGTGTATGTGTGAAGGAGGTTGTGTGAAGGTGTATATGTTAAGGTGGATGGGTGCAGTTGTTGGTGTGTGCTCTCTAGCTGCAGTGAGTCTGTTGCAAAGGCTCATGGTTTGTGTGTGTGGGCCCTTTTTATTGGTCCATTTGTGGGTGGGCCTCAGTTTAAATTTTTGGTGGGTGTGTTATAAGGGGTGGTTGTGAGTTTTACCCCTCTGTTTGCCTGTTTGCCAGGTCAGTCATTTCGATGTTTTGTGCACTGTAGACGTGTTTTGTGGTGTTGTGCGAGTCGAATAGACCCTCCTTGTGCTGTTTTGCAGTGTCCGTGGTTCAGTACGACTCGCTTCGCTGTATTTGCTTTTGTTTTTTTGTGTGTCCGACTCAGTCATACGCGACGTTCTCTGCGGCACGAGTCGTACTCCGACATGTTCCCAGGGGTGCGAATCGTACAGGGGTACAAGTCGTACAGGCATACACCCCCATGCATTGTGTATGTACGGTGCGTACCCCAACATTGCGTATGTACGGTGTGTACATACGCGATGTTGTTGTAAGGTGCATACATACGCGATGTTGGGGTACGCACTGTACATACGCGATGTTGTTGTAAGGTGTGTACATACGCAATGTTGTTGTAAGGTGTACATACGCGCTGTTGGGGTACGCACTGTACATATGCGATGTTGTTGTAAGGTGTGTACATACGCGATGTTGGGGTACGCACCGTACATACGCGATGTTGTTGTAAGGAGTGTACATATGCATGGGGGGCCTGTACGACTCGTACCCCTGTGCGACTCGCATCCCGGGAACAACTTTTCCCGGGATACGAGTCGTACAAAGTTCGCTTCGTAGCGGGTTAAGGCATTCCCCGTGTACAGGACGTTTTCCGTACGAATCGTATATCGGAAAGCCGGTCCGAATTGTACTAGTACGGTCGGACTGCATTTTTACGATTCGTACGTAAAAGTGTCCGGGTCCGTCTCGTACAACTTTTCCCGATCCGATTTGTACGGATCGGGCCGATCCGTATGTATTTTTCCCGTACGAATCGTACTTCACGGGTCGGACGGGACTTGTACGATTCGTACGGAAAAAATTACGGATACGAGTCGTACGAAAAAAAAAAATACAGGATCGGAATCGACCCCTGAATCTGAAGACCAATCTGCAGCTTTCAAAATGTCTTCTAAACGAGAACCCATAATAAAGGCTTTAGATGGCATAGCGCCCCTTGCTGAATGCGCACAATACACAGAAATACCTATACCAGATTCAGCCATCACCCACCTAACCCAACGCGCCAGAGTGGCCGCTGAGACTGGGCGAAATGGTTTCTGGATTGCCAAAAGAAGCTGATCCAGAGGGTCCGATCTGTGAGCTAAAGTACGTTCTTCATACACTTTTAAGCATTTCAAAACACATAATTTAGCATTATGAAGAAAAGCTGGATACTCAACCGAACAAGGCAACGTTTTAGTTCTTCTAGAGATGATGAAAGAAACACCCTGGGGAGAGAAAACCCTTCCTGCCAAATCCAAAGCATGAACATCAGACACTCTATGACAGGAAATAAGACACAACAACATAATGAGTTTAGCAGAAAATTGCTTTAAAGATAAATCTTTATTGTCCACCATGATTCTAACAAAGAAAGAACTTTTGATACATCCCATAATATAGTATATCTTGGTCGTGGAGGACGAGCAACTCTGATACCTTTCAACAACTTACACACCAGCGGGTGTATTCCCACTGGTTTTCCATCAATGTGGTTATGTCCGCCCGATAAAGCCGACCTGAAATTATTCACTGATCTATAAGACAGACCTGATTCAGCACATTCAGACAAAAAAATTAGTATTTCCTTCAAATCCGATCCCACGGGATCCACCTGTTGTTGAAGGCACCAACCCATCTATTGTTTCCTGGATGCAGAATATCGCTTGCGGGTGGATGGAGCCCAAGCCTGCTGTATAAACTCGGCAGCCGCCGATCAAAGTCCCTCGATTCGTTCATGTCTCCTGAGAGCGTCCAAACCATGAGGGTTAACTGATTCTGGAGGACCAGAGGATGAGGAGAGCCCACTGGATCCTGGAGCAGCATAGGGAATACAGGTAGTTGGAATGGCAGGTCCACTGACAGCTCCAATAGAGTCAGAAACCATGACTGTGTTTTCCATAACGGTGTGACTAATACTAATGAGGTTCCTGTCGCCAGACCTGAGCTGCTACTCTCAGAATTAATGCGAAGTGGGAAAAGGCAAAATACCTCTGGGCACCTCAGTGAAAAGAAACGCGTCCATTCCCAACGCCATCGGGTCTGGTCTCCAGCTGCAGAAGTGGGGAAGCTGAGTATTGAGGCGAGAGGCAAAGAGATCTAGCAGGCAAGGGCCTTTGAATACTCATGATCTCTAAAAACACAGAAGGATGGAGTCTCCAGTCGGTGAAGTCCCTCAGAAATGTAGAGTTTCAATATGCCACCTGATTGGTCTGGCCAGGAATGTATTCTGCCACAATCCTGATCTTCTGCGACAGGCAGAAGTGCCAAAACTCCCTTGCAGTATTGGCCAAAAGTCAAGATTTTATCCCTCCTAGGTGATTTATGTAGCGTACCGCCGACACATTGTCCATCCTCAGGAGGATGCAACAATTGCTCTTCAATGGGGAGATCTATCTGATGGCAAACAATCCGGCTAACAACTCTAGACAGTTGATGTGTAACTTTAACTCTTCTGCCAAGCACCGAGTACCAGTGGCATAATCTCCGCATCTTGCGCCTCAGCCCCATCGACTGGTGTCGGACTCGATAACTAAGACGGGAGAGGCTTCGAAAATGGCCTTGCCATTACAGGCCTTCATGT
This sequence comes from Triturus cristatus, assembly GCF_964204655.1. NCBI lineage: Eukaryota > Metazoa > Chordata > Amphibia > Caudata > Salamandridae > Triturus > Triturus cristatus. Next base: position 1,024,599,256 of record NC_140590.1, read on the forward strand.
GACCTAACCACCATTGCAGTTCTTCCTGAGCGTCTAGAGACAGAGTGATCAGATGAGCGTACGAGAACCTCTTCTGTAGATAATGGATCTTGAGGTGTTGTAACGCCCTGTAGTGGAGAGGTCCTGGGAAGATAGCTTGAATCAACGACGCTAGAAGACTCACAATTCTCGCCAGGGACCTCAAATAGACCATCTGCTTCAACAGGGTCGTTCGTATCTCTCTTTTTATGGACTAGATCTTGGGCGTCGGGAGGAGCAATTGGGCATTCGTTGAGTTGATTTGAAAACCTAGGAAGTCTACTTGTTGGGACGGAGTAGTCATGGATTTTTTGGTATTGATCACAAAACCCAACTCTTGCAACAGAGAGATCGTTCATTGTCAGTGAGTGCACAACAGTGAGGGATCTTGAGCCAGGAGAAGCATGTCGTTGAGGTAAACGATCATGCAGACGCCCATTTCTTGAAGACAAGTGGCTACTGGCTTCAGGAGTTTGGTAAAAACCCACGGGGCTGAGGAAAGGCCGAAGGGAGGGTACGGGTAACAGAACTATTGCCCTTTCTACTGAAATTGAAGATATTTCTGATGGGAGGGGCAAATGGGGACTGTTAGGTAAGAGTCCTTTAGGTCCAATCGGACCATCCAATCCTTTTCCAGTAATAAATCTCTTTAAAAGATGGATTCCTTCCATCTTGACATGCCTGTAGACAACTAAAGGATTGAACACCCTGAGATTTAGCACTAATCTCTGGCCTCCTCCCTTCTTTTGCACTAAGAAGACGTTGCTGCAAAAACCTTCGGGAATGAAGGGTCCCACAGCAATGGCCTGCTTTGTCAAAAGCTCTTGAAGTTCTGAGTTTATAAAAGATTGTTATTGTTGGGGAAAATGGAGAGGAACGGGGGGGAATGCTTGGAAAGGAATATTAACTAACTCTATTTGATAACCTTGAACAGTGTGAATGATTCACGCATCTGAAGTGATCTTTGTCAAATTGTACAGAAAATGAATTAGTCTGCACCAAGAGGAATCATAGGAAGGTGAGGTGGTATTACCTGAGGACTGGGCATCATAGGTTCCTGAAGCCTCTGTTGATGCCTTTGTTGTACCGGCCCCGGAAACCCCTGGATCTGGTGGGGTAAAATCCAGCCTGGTCTGGTTCCTGGGTATATCCCTACGTCTAGATGCGAAGCCACAATGAGGACTTTGGTGACTGTAGCGGCCGGTTGAGCGTCCTCTCCCACGACCGACCCTGCCAGAGAGGGGATGGAATACCCTCTTGAGAGAGGATTGCGACTTGTCAAGAGAAGTGAACGTATTAACAAATTTTGCAAAGCCTTAACGAATCGTTCTCAAAAAAGCTGTCCTTCAGCCAGAGGACCTGGCTCGGCAGAGGCTAATTCCACCAGTTGTGGATCAATACGTAGGAGGAGTGACTTGCGTCTTTCTGAGGAAAGGGAACAATTTGCATTTCTGATAAGACAGATCGCCCTCTAGGTTCAGCCTGCAAGGACCTCCGGATGGATAGCGGCCCCAGTCTCTTGCGCTTGAAGTGCTAGTTCCAAAATCTTAGCCAAATGCCCGAGACATCTAAAAGCTTATCTTGGTAAGCCCGAAGGGCCCGATCTATGCCTATTTTAGGGTCTTTTTTATACTTCTTTAGGAAGGTCTGCATGGAAGTATGTATCTCGGGTGTCAGGGCAGTTTTATTCGCAAGATCTGGTCGCGGGCATTCAGATCTCAATCCGGCCCGGACCTCCTTATCGAAACTCTTGCGTAGATTATTTTGCATGTATTCCGCCACTGCCGGGGCGGGAGCCCAATCATAAGAGCAGGGATGGGCGATGCTGGAGGGATCAAAAGTAAAAGGTGAAGGTTAGACAGGAGAAAGGGAGTGTTTGCACTTCTTGGTACGTTTACGTGGGCGTGATTCATGTGAAGAATCAGTATCGGTATCAGTATCCGTCAGAGGGATCGGGCGGAGGGGGTCGGGACCGGGGAAGGGACCGTTTGGAGAGTGTCATGTTCCTTGGTGGTCCGTAGTTTGGAGTAAATCTGCAGGTGGGGCCAAGGGAGGCCCAGGCGCTCAGAGGGGGGGAAAGGGGAGGGATTAGGAGTACCTACAAGAGGGGTAGGAGAGGGACCAACTAATTGGTCCAGATGGAGAGAAATCAGTAACAAAGCGGATAAAAGAGCCATATCCAGCTTTTTATCTAGAGTCTTTTCAATAAGGGACTCCACATTCTCGTCATAATAATAACCCTCATGCTCTGCAGGACCATAAGCAGCAAGTATCTCCTCATAGACCTCACAGTCCAACATCTTGAATAATATATATATATTAAACTCAAATTTTACTACCCTGACTCTCTGGTGAGAAAGGACATCGAGAGGGAGCCAAATGCTGGAGCTGTGAAGGCCAAAAGGTACCAAATCCCTGTAAAATAGGACTAATGGAGGGTGTTAGCCCTACCTGCCTAATTAAATCAAGGAGTTTCAAAAAATTATTATAATCTCTGCAGGCAGGTCAATAAGGGGTTAAACTGAGCTCAAACGCTGAAAAAATGTGAACAAAGTCCTTATCTGAAGCCCAGTACCGGCAGAATCACTGCCTGCTGCTTCCCACTGTTCTTCTAGCCCGGGGAGAGGCATCACCCAGTGTGGTAAAGGGAGTCTGCAGACACGTGCACAGACGCGTGCAGACTCCCGATGCAGACGTGAGCAGCCCGAGCGGGCTCCTCTACGCGCACCTCGCTCCCAGAGGGGGGGGGCCAGACACTGCCGTGAGCACAAGGAGCGCACATACGCGGTTACAGACCACGCAGAAGCGAACCACACAGCCTGAGAAATAACGTGCATAAATAGCAAAACAATGCTAATGGGAAGAAGCGCAACACGCGCTGAACGGAAAGAAAAAACTTATTATAACGCGTGCTACTGCCGTGTGAGCGCAGTCGCACTAGGCAATAAATCAGTACATTAAGCACAATCAAGCATGAAAAGCATTATCGTTATAAAGCATCTATAACATTAAATTGCACATAATAAGGCACTTATAGAGCAGCAAAGAAAGAGGCAGTCAAGATGGTGCCTTACTATTTTGTATATTCAGGACATTTTTGATTGGTTAATGAAGGAGGTGTGGTTCAAAGCCTCATAGGATATGTAGTGTTTTGATATATTTACTGTTTTTTCATTTACTGCTGTTTGAGTAGTAAAGAAATTGAGAAGCATAATCTGAGCCTCTGGTACTGCCATATAATCTGTCCATGATGCCTGAACTAAGCCTAACAACAACTAACTGAAAACAAATACCTGCCCCTACCAACTCTCCCCAATTCTTTTTTGATTAGTTAAGAAGTATCCCTGCAACCTCAGGTCAATTAGCAACAGGTCAAACGGTTACTGTATATTCATAATAATATTGTGCAAGGAGGAAAACATTTTCCAAAGAGCATGCAATTGGTGTTAAACACTACCGAATTCCTTAAAAGGCTGTATCAAATTGCAACAATGTATCTGCTTAAGCAGCATGACATTGTTAAAATACAGAGCATAGACAACACGCTTTTAGGTGATGCAATCCTGCCATGAGCCACACATGTTCTTATCATAAGAATCTCAATGTATGAATCCCCGAAATAAGATACTTTGAATCTGGTCACTTGAGACAGGCCCAGCTCCACCAGCGCATAGTCACAGTGAGGCAATTCGAGGTCACTGTTACACTGAAAAGCAAAACAGCTCTTTTTAGAGGGTGTTCCTTTTCTGCCACACTGCGAGTCTGGTGGATGACATTGTGCGTCATGCTGATGTAGACAGCAGATGCTCCTCCGCAATGGCAGAGAAGCCTCTCCCTACTGGCTCAGAGCCAGCAGCTGAAAAATAAAACTATATTTTACTATTGCTTTATTCAGCTACTGTCTCTGAGCCAGCGTGTGCAGGGAGGGTCAGGCCGGGCCATAAGAGGGAGGAGGAGGGGTGGATGTGCGCTTTTAGGTGTGCAGATCCGTTTGGCCGTCCATATTAGGCTGGCCAAACTGACATGCGCACTTAGGTTTCTTGCACAGCCGGGATGGAGAAACAGCACAGACTCCCTGTGCTTGAGTGAGTGTTAATCCAGCCCACTTAGGCCAATCCCCATGCTGCTCTCATGCTTGAGAGAAGCGCTGGGATTGGATGGGGAGTTCGTGCTGCCAGGAACTAGAAGCAAGCAGAGGAGCGCGAGGCGGCCGGGAGCACCAGGTAAGTGTTTTTTCTCCTTTTTTTATAATGAAACTTCCCTGCTACTCGCTTCCCCACGTGCTTTCTGCAGCCCCCCCACACCCTCTCCACCCAGCCCAGTGGTATTTATCTGTACGGGCCACCACTGGATGTAGATGTTAAAAGTGATCATGCACATTATTTTTACTCTACTGCAAATGGTCACCAAACCCTCTACTCCAAAACCCCGATACCTGGATGGACCATAGTGAGCCACTCCGGATGTCAATGCCTGTGCATCTTCGACATTGATGCTGTGGCTTGGTGGGACAAAGGTCATGTCTGGGAGCACAGGCTCCACCCCTCCCCCACTAGGACTTGGCCTCTTTAGGGCCTTCATACACTAACACCTTTATTCTGAGTCCCTTTGTGACTTAGAAATTAAAAGCAACTTGTTCTTGCATCCAATTTCTAATCATATGTTCTGCACATTCACATACTCACAGGTGTTTGGCTGCACAAATCTCTGGAGCACCTTACCACTCAAAACCGTGCACAAAGGTAAATACCATACAGCCATACCAGTCATAGAAGCCTTTACCTCACTTTATTCCCCAGTGCAAAGCACAAAACTCAGTATCTGGTTAAAAATTATGACCACATATCTTGTTGTAGGAATATTTCCACTGAGCGTATGTTGCACCCGGTTTCACTTAGTAACTCGAAATGAGCAGCAAAGAGCGCTGTTATCGATGGCAAAAAAAGATGTTTCACAGCATCCTGTTTGAGATGTTTATGGCAGTGCTTCATTTGTCCAAAAATAAGTGCCAGGTCCCTCATCAGGAGGCTATTGCAGCTTGCACCATGCATTGCCCCTGCTATTGCCGCCAATGACACAACTGCTAACCATCACACACAATAAGTGTGAGATATCAGTTCCAGGCTCCCAAAGCTAAAAAATTGGCTTGGGCAGCAGGTATTAGTCATTTTAATGTATATTGAATTAATAAACAACTGTTGTTTGTTCACCTCCAATTTAGACAAACAACGCCACCATGTGGCAGAGTGTCATAAGTGCTGATGCTGCCAACTAAGTGCTAGTGCTGAGCACTGGCAACCACCTGCTCAAGTTAAGCAGTGATTTGTGGATGTTGGCCCTACTGCACAAATGGAAATGTGCACTAGTAGAACTATTATTCCTCCAAGGTGTGGATTTACTATTTTACCCGATTCGCAAAACCCAGCACTAGTAGGCCTGGAAAGCTGTATCATTCACAGCTTTCTTGGCAGCAGTGGTCCCTCCATGAGAGCAGAGGAGCATCGACCCCCCCCACCCCACACAGCTGCGCAGAGAGCATAAAAAAATGGTAATAACATTAATTTATTACCATCTATTCTCTCTCTGCCAGGAAATGGAATGCGAAGGCAGGGCTTGGCTAATGCGTCACTGCTGCCAATGATTGGCAGAAGTGAGGAGTGGCCACATACATTTGAAGTGCGCATGATGGTTTGGTCGGCTACCTGCTATAGCCAAACCAACATGCGCAATTTAAAGCTCTCCAACCTGGCTGTCCAGCCCGGTTGAAGACTAGGCACAAACCTACAGTGCTTTTTGAAATGTAGAGCCAGCCTACTCCAGTCAATCAAGACGCTTCACTCATGCTGCTTAACAGCATGAGAACAGCGTCTTGATTGGATGAGAGAGTTGGCTGTGTGCTTCCCCCTCGGAGGACGTGGTGCCGTGCTTCAGAACATCGAGTGGCAGTGTAAGGTAAGTGATTTCTTTTTTATGTGTATATTTATATTATTGTGTATTGTGAATATTATTATGTGTATTTTTTATGAGTATATTTTTTGCGCCTCTCAGATTCCGCCAACCGCCACTGATTCTTGAGGCTGCTGTTCATTATCCAAATGCGTAATTGAACATAATTTACAATTATACAGTGTGGGAAAACAACGTGCTGCACAAATGCACACTTTTTTCTTTTTCTTTGTTCTCAATAGGTGGAACCCTTCCTCTAAACCTCGAGATATCTTGGGGTGTTCTGTTCTCCTTCCTACCCTGGAAAGGGAATCACTCCAGCTGTTTGCTGGGGTAAATCTCTGACCTTATAATATAATTGAAGAGAAACTTCAAAGGTTTGCGGTGTTTAGCAAATTTGCAAGACAGACCACTACGTCAGTTCCCACACCCAATATGGGATTTACTCCTACATTGTTGTGCTAAGATGTGGCATACAATTTACACAATAGCAAAACCATTTATATCTGACAGATATTCTTTTGTGGATGCTGGCAGACGTAAATCGAGTGATTTCCTGTCTATCGTGTTTTGACTGCGCAGTGGTACACACAAAAAAACAACGTTTGTCTTACTACGATACTTCGCTGGCGTGTTTTGCTACTTCTTTTGCTGTCGTGTCTAGGTGGTATAGCTATTGTCGATTATGAAAGATTTCCCCAAAGCCTGCACCTCTGAGAGGCCTGCGCGGATGGGCAGAGTGGCCGGCAAGGCCTCTCCGAAACGCCACCTTCTCTGGAAATGTGCACATTTACCGATGTGCTCTTCGTCGTCACAGCCTGTGTTGCTAAAAGAGGCCAAACATGAGGGGGCCCGATCAAGGGGGTATGCTTCTCAGGAACAGGGCTGCTCTGATTGTGACAGCTTTGACACAGGCATTATTCACGGTCTGTCATCCCTTCAAGTCAAAAATAGAGCGCCTCCGGCACCCTCCCTTTGAGCTTTCTGGTAAAACGCACGGATCCGCGAACACCTGGACACTTGTATAACCGCATGTTTAATGTAGGGTGAGGGGGGCATCCGCAGCCTCGGGGAGGCTTTGCTCTGATTACACAGACGATATATACCTACATGTCAAGTAAAGGAAGTGCGCACTTAAATTACGAGCACCTGTAGCTCTCGGGCTCAGTGCGGATAAAAAAAATGCTGTAGAGTATTTGTACATAGGAAAAATTGAAACAAAGTGGGCTAGATTCACGAAAAATGTGTGTGTTTCTACATAAAACTTAATCCTGATTTACCCCAGGATTTTCAGGTGTTAGACACCCCACGCAAAAAATAATAAACGTTGTAGGGGCATATTTACAAGCCGGTATCGCAACCACAGTGTCGCTTTTCTTGACATTGTGGTGGCGATAGGGGCTTAGCCTTATTCCCAAGGCAGCGTGAAGCCACTTAACGTGGTTTAACGCTGCCTTGTAAATAAGGCACTCTTTCACGCTATACTTAGCATGAAAGGGGAGGGCAATGGGTGTTGCGGTGAGCGTTCCACCCCAACACCCATTGATTTTGACGCTGCCTCATATTTACAAGGGGGGGCTTAAATATGGGGCAGCACCAAAATTAAGACCAGGGGAAACCTGGTCTTACCCTGGTGCAACAAAGATACATTTTTAATTTCTGCTCCTTTTTGCTGTTTCTATGTGTGCTGCGTTGTGCAGCACACACTGAAACAGCAAAACGCCATTGATTTGTGTATGTGCAGGAAGGTGTCCCTTCCTGCACATAATCATTTTTTTTAAAAAAATGACGTTTTGCAACTTCTATGTGTGCTGCATTACGCATCACATATTGAAGTTCCAAAACACCATTTCAGATTGTGTATGTGCAGGAAGGAACACCTTCCTGTCCATGAACAATCATTCCACTCAACACAGGCACCCTTGCACCAATGCCTGCATTGGCACTAGGCAGGTAAATTAGCGCCAGCGCAAGGGGAAACGCAAGGCTGAACTGTATTCTTGTAAATACGGTGCAGCCCTGTGTTTCAGAAGTGGCAGAGTGCAGCGTTAAGGTAAGGGGGCTAACATTGCGCTCCGCGACTTCCTTGTAAATATGTCCGTTTGTGTCTTGGGTCCCGGAGAGTCCTTAAACCACACATTGAAAACAAGCATTTGCAATGCACTAGGTGTCTCCTTTTCTAGAGTTTGCGCTATTGGCATTGTAAACGAGAATGCCTTTTATTTATGTTTTGAAAACCTACAAGGGGTGCGTAAGCGCGCACTTTGTACTTATAGTCCTTGCTTACAAGAAGCAAGGCTGGTAGTAACTGCGCCACTTTTACTGCCAGCCTTTCTTCCCATAAACAAGGACCATAAGTACAAAGTGCGCGTTTATGCACCGCTTGCATGTATTCAAAACACATAAATAAAAGGCATTGTCATTTACAATGCCAATAGCTCAAACCCTCACAAATGCAAGACCTATTGCATTGCAAATGCTTGTTGAGTTCTGAGACGGAGGGCAGAAGAAGCCATAGTAAGGCAGGGACCATGGCGCCAGGCAGTGTATTTCAAAAGCAGGAAGGAGAGATAAATGACACCAAAGCTGGGGAGTCTAATTTAGGTCCAGTAGGGCCAGATCCATGACAAATTATCAGGCTAACCAGGTAAAATAAGGTGAATGAAGAAACTATAGCACACAGTCAGTGGTTAGCCTGAATATCTGGCCATCTTGAACTTACTCGGAAAGCTTCCTCTGTTTTTACCTGTATTACACACGATTTATTGGATTGAAGTAGAGTTGTCTTTCAAGCTATCTGCCTCTCCCTTCAGCCAATAAATCTATTCTGGAATTGCTGAGTCACTCTTTTTAGGATTCTGGCACTATCTTGCTAACATGATGATCGACTAAACAGTTATGGAATACTTGTATTGGTTATAACTAAACTATAAGCAAAATTGGAGAGTATAAAACATGCAAAGGAGGAAATGGGAACTATGACTGCTGTTTTAACTATAAATTACAGTTGTAATCAGTATTTAACGGACCCCTAGGGCACCTGGAACCCAGTGCCACTGACCTGCTGCACCAATTGAAGCTACTTCCCTTTAGTGCACGTACTGCTCTACAGCTTGACAGCAAAATCATTTAACACTGCATCAAGATGCAATAACAAATGGCTCATAAGCTGCCTTGACAAATAGCATATACCTTTGTGGGCGTCTGCCATAGCACGTATGATGCAACTACTTGCGGATGTCAAAGTTTCATCAATTGCATTTGTTATTTTGCTTGGATGTTCCTCACATGGTGCACAAATTGTAATTGAGAACGTGTGCAACGGTAATGCAAAGAGAGTCCCTTTAGCAGAGAAATTGTAAAAGAAAAACAGCAAGCACTGCGATAAAACAAACGAAACAATGAAAAAGAGAAACATGGCTTGCTTTCTTCTGCCTGTCAGCCATAATGTATCTGACAGTAACCAATGATGGGTAAGGTCTCCTAGTTGTGCGGAGGAAAGGCTCCTAACGAGGGTGGGGGTACAATAGGAAAATGCTGCAGCTGACATATCTATTGAAGGTTAACATACAGCATGTGCCTCAGGGAGCATTTATCTGACTATAATGCGCCCTGGCAACAGGGGATACACTGTTCTATTAACCAGGCATGTCGACCTGTGGCAGCACCGCAGGCCTCAACATGACCACACTGCTTGGGAGGCATGGCAGAGCTCACTTCAGAGGGCGGCATTTGCACATTCATGGGGAGACACTGGAAACCCGCAGCCGTAATATGCCAGCAGGCATGTGGAAATGTTCAATTAATGGGTATTAGTCACTCGGATCTGGTTAAGGCTTTTGTCCACAATCACACTATTGGCACCACAGCGAGGGGCAGCTCGGGGTTCCTCGGAGCGCGTAATGTTAAATTGGTGATACTTCTTTTGCTTTCCCATCCTTTGCATGTACAAGTCATGATTAACAGAGAACACCATTAAAAAAATAAATGGTGCTGCTTATACACACACGCACGCATGCAAAAAGTACACGTTGTTATGGCAACCTTTCTCTAAGTTGTGTATCTTGAAATTTAGCATTCACATCCACAATTCCCTTAAAGCCTGCTCCTGCACAGATTAATTAAACAAGCGTGGCCGCGAAAGTAAAAGCGACCATGATACAGAACAGATGGCACCCTGCGCGCCCCTGCTCGCTCCCACAAGCTGCAGGCCGCCACACGTACGAGTGAAGGTCTGGAGTGATTGCAAGAGGCCCTCTCCTAGTGCAACACATGCGCGCTGCGCTAGGCGAGACCTAAACAACTTACTCTGTCTTTCATATCATTACTTTCTGCTACAAATTCTCAAAAACCTCTGGGCTTTCACAGATGTTTAACATTTAGTGTCATGAGGTGGGTGTACTTGCGACACACAAACACAAAAAACCAAGGGAAGGTAGATAGTGATGCCAACCTATTCATTTTTTCAGTGTTTTCACTTAACAGACTCATTATTCTGAACAGTCCCCTACTGATGATGAAAACAGAAAATGGTGAAAGCTCTGGCCTGACTGTCCAAATCTCAAACCCAAAATCCAGTTCCAATATGCCTTTTTCCCAAACAAATGAACGCGCTTTAGCAAAGCCAATAGGCAGATGGAGGTTACACTCTTTATTGAAACCTGCTAAATACCAATAAATATCAACAAAGTAACAAGGACTCAGCAGCAGCCGTGTACAGGTACCTTATGCAAGGCACTAATGAATTTTCACTCCCCATGCACCAACTTTATATAATAGTTGTTTTTACACAGAAATAAGCCAGCTTTGTTTTTCCGTGTGTAAATTGTTTTCTGTACAGCACTTTTTCACAAGCTTCCAAATAAGAGAATGAGATTGCTGTACTTTCTTTCTAGCAATGGGAACTGAAAAAACAGGCAAAAGTTCTTTCTCATAATGGTCAGAGACTGAAGGGATGACCACCCATTCTAAGGGCAACACAACACTCAGGCAGATATTGTGCCACAATGGGTAACAGTTTGTTTTAAGAATGTGCTGGAAAACATAGTATTCTCCAAAATTAGGGCAACCCAATATATCCTTGTGGACTTGAGTAATGAAAATTATCAGGTAAAGGTGCCAACAAGAGATTTTACTTCATAAACAATTGTACATTTATAAATATTCAAGATGCTCTACTGTAGCATAATAAATTAATTAGGCCACAAGATTCTTAATGCCTTGTCTTAGTTCCAATCGCTCATTATCAGTAGCTTGTGAGATCTTCCTTCATTAAAAAATTCAGAGGATTTTTTTTAAAACTCTTCAAAGTTATAAAGAATAGGATCACCTCTTGAAACCAAGGGCATAGACCGGATTGGAGCATCCCCACTAAGGTATGACAAAATAAAAGTCACCCAAGATTATGCATCAGGGAAAATCAAACATCGTCACATAAAATTAGGGGAACATTGAGTTAGAAAAATGTGTGCCTTCTGAGGATCACCACTAAAACCCTCCAGTTGGGCTAAGGAATCAATGGGGTTAACAAGTGCATTACCTGAGTATGACTCTAGATGTCGGGTTTTACATGGCAGCTGAGGCCTCATCAACTGGAGTTGAAGAGGCAAGACTCATTCCAGCTATCATTTCACGTATCTTGGCTGTTAACTCTGACGTTTCTCTTCTAGAAACTACGATGTCTTGTTTGAAACTTCTCTAACCACAACTATTTCTTTATGTATTAACCTAAAACCTCTCCTAAATTCTTTATATCGAAACCACCTTATGCCATTTTGTTCAGGAGAGTAGACAATTATGGCACTTCACTCTGCCAGGGTCTCAAACTTCTCAGGAGCAGAATGAGGATATGTCCCAATGCCTGCCTAAGAGCCTACCAAACCTCCAAATATAACCAGAGGCATCAGGAAAGGTGGCAGTGGTTAAAGAGGCGTTGATGATGATAGTGAGTTGGTGGCTTATCCGAGGTTGAAGAGTCAGTGGGGGCAAGTTGACGAGCGCGAGCATGGAAAATCAACCTCCCGGTGATATTTCTTAACGCGGGCGGTCAGATTTCTCATTGCGAGTGGTCACGTATGCTCACGTCTGCTCGCGTTGAGAAACTGTCCGTTCGCTTTGAGAAAGCTGCTGCTCGAGTAAAATACTACTCAAGTGGAAGAAAGGAAGCAGCGCCCGCTTACGCTGTGCATGGTGCCGTTCACAATGATTGCACAGTGCGGACAAGCACCTGGCACTGAAAATCACAGCAAACGGTATTTATCTAAAGAAACTACGCCACTTGCGGAGCTCCGCTTAGCATGGCAGAGTTCTTTTTTCACCTCGCGGAGTTCTGCATACGCAAACTCCGCCCAGGCTTAGTTGAGGGCTGCTTTGAAGGTGGCTCTGTTGGTGTGAGTCCTGCTGGTGCGCCATCTTGTTTCAGGTTGTTTGCACCTGCGTTTTGACATGCTGGGTTCCGGGGTGTGCCAGCTGGCTTGTTTGGAGGGTCTGTTCATTTTGGCTGGTTTGGTGGGAGCGACTTGGTCGGCAGTGCTGGTGATCCAGTTGTGAAGTTCTGTACTGCGTGGTCCAAGTTGATGGTGTCTTTGGGATGGGTGGTGCTGAGGGCATAAGTCCATTTTTGCTGAGTGACCTTAGACCAGCTGTGGAAGGGGACACTGTGTCGGTTGTGGATGGTGATGGCATGTCCGGCAAAGGTGAAGTGTAAGATGGAGGGGTCCGACCAAGTGAGTTTTGAATGGGGACACAGAAGAGCGAGAAAACAGCAAGGGGGCAAAAAAGGCAAGCAAGGCTCCTAGGGGACAGTCGACCTTGGCGCTGGTCCTGAGAGGCAGCTGGAACTTGCAATTTACCACTGCTTGGCGACTGTCAGATCAGGCAGGCCTGCTGTCGCTGGCAGCAGTCAGGGGACAGCTGGTCTGGAACGTGCCACAATAATCCTTTTGACAGGTAAAGACCTCCCTTTTAAATATCATTGCTATCTCTATGTAGGCCTTGTAGCCCACAAGGCAAGGTGGATGCTATTTAAAAGTAGAACCAGTAGCAAATGAATGTTACCATTAGTGGTGGGCGAAATATTCTGTTCCGCCCGTGGAATTTGCGGACTTTTGCCCATTTTGGGTTACTCTTGAACGCAGAGTTTGGTTATTTCCGCCAATCACGGCATGGTGGAATTTTTCTCACACGAGGCTCCACAATATGCGAGTGAGATTTGGCATCCCCTAGCATGATTTTCTGACATGGGTGGTCACTAGCGTTCGAGAGCAGCCACAGTCAGAGGGCTGCCGTTAGAGTAGATTTGCTGCCACTCAAGTAGATTTTCTACTCGAACGGCAGCAAAATGCACGCTCTTGAGCAATGCAATGGTGCAGTTTGCACTTATTTTCAGCGCTACTCACTCTGCTGGTGATAAACTGCAGCACGAGCAGCTCGAGATGCATAATTTCCACCCATTGGCAGAATTCACAGTACAGGTTTCTTGAGGCTTATTATCTTTGTGAATGAGCACATCTATGGACTGTTGCTGGTCATCTGATAATTGAACCTGTTGCTGGTCGTCTGATAATTGACCCCATCATGAGCAGCTTTAAACAATCCTTGAAGGTGACTCAAGACTTCCAGTCTTTTATAAACCTCAAGGGTGGCCCATTAGGTCCCTGCACCTTTCCAGATTGTAGTGCCTCTATGGCTTCTTTTATTTCAGTTGTCGTGATATCCTCTTCTAATGCTAGCATATCAGAGTCTCCCAGGCTCAACAGAATGATGTCAGCCAAAAAGTCCTGCGTGTCTGTCACTGAAGTGTCTTCGCACGAGGAGTAATGAGAATTAAAGTGGTTAGCAAAGGCATGCACTGTGTTCTGGTACCCTGTGACCACCCTGCCTGTGTGTACCAAAGCCTGCTAAACCCATCTAACGTTTTCGTCTTGTTTGCACAACCATGCTAATAATGTATGGGCCTAATTGCCACTTCATATATTCTGTACTGGGTAGATAAATATTGTTTTTGGTCTCCATAAGAGGCTAGTTCCTGGTATTCTTGTGTTTTAATCTCCAATTGGTGACACAGCTGAGTAGTTTGGCTGTTCTGCATGTTTCTGTTGGCAGACTAGAAGCTGTGTTTCAGTGTTTTGCATTTCCCTCCACCTGAGTTTATGAATAGCCAAGTCAAGAAAAAGCACCTGACCTCACAGTACAGTTGTATATGGCTCCCATAGTTCTCCCCAGAATGCCTTGTGCCTTTGTTGAAGCAGTAGCCTTCGGTGGTGTGCCGTAATTCCACTGCGACCACTTTGAGGGCGACGTAACTAATCTCCATCTCTGGTAGTATACCCTATGTTGAATGCCCATGTTGACTGTAATAGGTGAGTGATCAGAAATTCCCCATGCCAAAATCTACCATTTGAGAATCCATGCATGTGCAGTCCCTAGATAATCTATGCATGAATGAATTGTGGACCCCTTAGTAAAACAAAAACTGTTAGTATAGCAACCACCCTGGAAGCAAGAGTTGATATACCCTCTTTTAGCATACAAAAGTTATTCTCCATAATGTGGGTCTTCTGCAAAAGACCACATCTGGGAGCTGGCACCTGAGGTATTGGAAAACCACACCCCTTTTGATCTTACAGCTGAGTCTATTACATTCCAGGATTTTGACTACACCATCATTCTGAGAAGTCACTGAGGAAGTCATTGTGCGTCAGTCCCCGCCTCGGCTCCTCACTGTTATCCACCCCATCTTTTCTCAGACCTGCACTGTATGTAAACACCCTGAACAAATATATTCCCACCATCCAGTCCTCCCTCCCCATCTCCCAGCACCGGGGATTTAAAACTACCCGCCACTTCAATTATCTAGGTGCCTGTTACCCTCAAAATCAAAACCAATCCATTGTATCACTAACTAGTCAATTAAATATCAAAGGATACAGACTTAGTTTAAATAAATCCCCTTTTGCAGCTCAGTATTGTTCATCTGTGAAAGTAATAATGTATGTTAAATTTAGTTTCATTGGCGTGCAGTTCATGTGCACAGTTTTGAGCACACTTCCTCATACTACGTGAAACCTCACAGTCTGGTGCTTATCAATAGTTCATCTGCCTTGGTAGGTGTCTCCACCTCAGTGGTGTCAGTGTTAAGATCACCATCCATTTGGGATGTCCGGCAGTCGGCCCCCACTGCCTCATCCAGAAGGTCTTCCCCATGCATTGACTCACTGTGAGTTCCCTGGCTGGTGTGGCCACTCCCTGTAGCTCTGGGTGAGGACCATCACTGTATTGGCCTCCAGCTTCCCAGTCAATCCCAGGCTTAATCTGGTGAAAGGAACTTCCATGACCTCCCATCTACTATGATCTGGAGCTTAGCAGGGAAGAGCATCATATACTTGACATTCTGCTCCCTTAATAGCTTCTTCGCCACTCTTAAGGACTATATTTTCTTTTCGACACCCAGGGTAAAGTCCAGATGGAGCCTAATGGCGGTGTTGTCAACTCAGACCTTACCTCTCCATGCTTTCTCACAGCCTGTAGGATAACATCTCTGTCTTGATGGTGGCCTGACTGTCAATCAGTCTAATTCTCCTGCGATTCTCCCATGCTTTGCTGCTGACTCACTGGTATGATGGGGCCTCACTGCCCATACAATGTCCCCTTTCTTGCTGGAGGCAGTCGGCGACAGATTGAAGGGATGGGGAACGAAGGGGCTCACCTTAAAATCTCCACATCAAGCCACCAACACTCTTCATGATTCTACACTAAGACATGGGTCTCCGCTATCCATGCCCCGCCATGCTGTATAGGCGAAGCTCTTCTTTCCAGTGTTCACTGATAGAATATCGATGACAAAAACATTGATGGTAAAAATATCGAAAAAAAATATAGATAGTAAAAATATCGACTCCCTATACTTAAACAGGTAAGTACAAAAATATTGAATCAAAAATATTGAAGTTAAAAATATAGATGTAAAAAATATTGATTTAAAAGTATAATTAAAATAAAATAATATATATTAAAAATATAAAATATTAGTACTATCTTTAACAAAATTAATTACATTAAGGGACCGATTCTGATTCTGGTCGCAAATCGGACCCGGACCGGATACCGACCGACACGGACCAGCGCCATACGACCTGTGCAGTACGATGCAACGCGTGTGAATTACAACCAACACGAACGGAATACAAGCCGTATGACCGAGCCGTAGAGAAAATAGTGAACCGGCTGGAAAACCGACGCGATTTTCACCGACTGACACGAACATGGAATGAACCCGACCGACCCGTACCCGCGATGTCCGATCCACGCAGTACGATGCAATGCGTGTAAACCCAGACCGACTCGCACGGAGACCAAGCCTCACGACCGACCCACAAGTAATAGAGATCTCTGCGACCGACCGTATGAAACACATAAGATAGGCAGCGTGAACGAGGCGGAGAAGCCCGCACGAGCCAACATCAGCGTCCGTTTCCGTCAGATGAACGTCTCCTTCATGCCTACAAAACTCAAAGGAAAAAAGACAAATAAAGGACCAAACAAGCAATGACAAAGCCAATAAATATCAAATAAAAAAAACCTGTGACAAAGACACACCCACAACTCCAAATATATAAAGGACTACAATCACTACCATGATCCCTTGCAAACAGGAGACACAGCCAGCAGCAAACACCATTACACAGCAACCAGAGATACACTCACAACTCACCCATCACACAACTCACACACCATCAGCACCTCATCCAAAAGCACACACACATACAGCCAGCAAAACCAACACCAACCCACCCTCACTTGCACCCTCACACACACATCCCTCACCACCACCACCCCTCACCATGCCCCCAAAGAAGAATCCAAAGTTCACAGATAGTGAGTTAGAATTGCTGGTAGACGAGATCATCAGAGTGTATAGCCACATTTGTTTGGTACATTGGTCCAAAGGACCCCCATGTCACAGAAAACCAAGATGTGGGCGAGGATTGTGGACAAGGTGAACGCTCAAGCACCAGCAAGGTGCACAAAGGACGATATCCAGAACAGGTGGTATGACGTGCGCAGGAGGGTCAAGAAACTCATCGAAAAAGATCACGCCCTGAGTCAGTGCACCGGCGGTGGCCCTCCTGCCAAACCAGTCTACTTCAGGACCTGGGATGAGAAGGTGCAGGACATCCTACCACCAGAGAGCGTCCATGGGCTAACAGACATACCAGAGCCTGGTGAGTACACAAACAACATACCCAAGATTGTGTGGCAAGGGGACAGTGAAACCATGCACCGCAAGCAAAGCTACAGTAACCAATTATCATCCCAAGATGTGTATGCCAGTCAGACAAACACAATACCTGCCATCTCATAGTGACTTGGAACTGAGTCATGACATGCACCAACCTACAAACAAATAGAGCAAGGCAGTGGCACAAAGCTAAATCGACACTGCCAGACAGTTTGCCACCACAAACACACTACCTCACAGTGCAGCTGACTGACAGGAAGGAATAGTGTGGATGCAGGTGAAGTGAGTGTATCCAAAAGCATGATGGGGTTTGTAGTCACAGATAATGCTCCCCCTCCTGAATGGCCCATCAAGACCTCTCTGAAACATGCCCACATCACAGGGAGTGGAAAATGACTGACAAGATGGCTGACACTGGGTCCTGCTGTGGGGTGCACAAGGCCCTGGTAGGGCATGTGCGCAAATCAGAAGCAGGACACCACTGACTGACATCCTGAAAGACAACTTGCACGCCCTCCAATGGAAGCACGTTTCATGGTGGCATGTCTGGCCGGGTGGGAAGGAGGACTGACAGCTCTGACCATACTTACCAGCATGTGGAGACACACCCCCCTCAACACAAACTCCACACAACTCACCGGGTAGAATGCATTGACCCACACCTCTGTGAAATATCATCAAAAGAAACCCCGTACTGGGTGCTGCTGTGTGAAGCACAGGGGCTCTCTTTGGACTTGTAGCCAAACAAACACCAGGATTTCGCAGTCAGCCATCTTGCCATTACCGTCACACCCCCTCACAGGGAAGCAGAGTCAAGAGGGAGGAAGTATGGGCATGCTGGGAAGGGGGTGTATCCAAGAGTATGATGGGAGTCGCAGTCACAGACAATCTACATCCACCCACATGGCCCAGCAAGCTCAAACTGAACCATGCTCGCCTCACAGGGAGTGGGAAGGGACTGACAAGATGTCTGGCACTGGGCTCTGTTGTGGGGAGCACAAGGCCCTGCTGGGAAATGGGCAACAGCAATATCAAACTCTGTCCGTGACAAGCTGGAAAAAAGCAGTGTACAGGCAGGCATCTGTTCGTACAGTAGAAAATGTCATGTTTGTGAACCATTGATGCCTGTAGAAATATAACTCACATTGTGTGTCTCTTCCAAACACAGGTGGTGCTGGGGACCCAGCACCAAATGAAGAGGATTCCCAGGCCCAGACTCTGGTGGACACTGAGCTCTCTGTTTTGACTCTGTCTCTGTCCTCTTTGGATGACGACGACCAACCTGGCCCGTCCGGTGTGAGTCATCATGCAGCACCAGCAGCATCAACATCTGCACCCCCTGTACCCACGCCTCCAGCATCTGGAAACCGACAGGGCACGCCCGCCAACACGGACAGACCAAGGCCACTGAACACCCACAGCACATGGACACAGGACCCCCCGGAAGCTACAGCAAACACCACCAGCAACACCACCCAAGGGGTCCCAGTGTCACCTGTGCGTCCCGACCGCTGGTCCTGCCCGTGTGGATAGGGATTCTGGGAGGGGTGGGAGGCAGAGGGCGCGCCTTGCAGAGGGGTCTGGACTGCATGATGACCCCCAACTGGCACGCATCATAGATGCGTACCAGGATAGCACCGGAGGATTTGGCCAGGTAGTGGGGATCCTCAAGGACATGCAACAGGAGCAGGCTGCCCAACATGCCCGCATGGAGGCCAAGTGGGATGCCCTTACTGCGGTGCATCGGGACATACTCGAATGCCTCCCCCAGATCAACACAAACCTGTCGACACCTCCCTGTGTGGCCACAACATCTGTTGCAACACCATCTGCCAGCGCCACAGGGATGGAGGAGGACTCTGGCTGAGAATCCCCTGCACTGCAGAGGCCTGCACCTGAGGATCCCCCTCCAGGAAGAAGAGGGGTTGTCCGAAGAAGGACACGTGAGAGGCAGATGTCCCAGCACATCCCCCAGGGCCTCTAAACCTGTTCTGGACAATGTTCTTTGTGCGCAATACGTTCACCTTGTTCAATCGCACACAACTCGCCCAAATGACATGGAGGGTTCATGTTGGGCCAATGTAGCAGATGACTGTTGACTTTACTCTGGAAATTTCATCTACCAGCACTTCCAACTCTAATGTGAACTTTGGATTCCAAAACCAATGTACAGCACCCACCATCCTGTACACTTTCCTCACACATGTCCGAAAATAAACTCACCAGTACACCATACTTGCCTCAGCTGTGATTCCAAATTGTCATGTGTCATGGAGATGTCGATCTGCTACACAACACAGTGCATGCCAAATACTGCAACAATGTGACCAACGTTAGGTGAGTCATGGTGATGGGTGATGAGAAACATGCGAGGGAGACACACCACTATGGCAACACAACACATACTCACCATGGCCATGTTACTCATCACACACAATGATGTTGACCTGAAACACATAGGTATGTACAACCACAACCCCTATCCACAGTCAGTGGTAACAAGTCCACAGGTGAGGTAAGCAAATGTCAGTCAGATGTGGGAAGACAGACAACGCACCTAACAAAGCATAGCATAGGTTCATTACACATCAGCAACATGTTTATTCAAAAATAGTTGCAAGGCAATTGTACGTTACGGTGGACACACGGTCACAGAGTGTCTAAGAAATGTAGTCCAGGGGTGTGTGTCACATCACTTAATGCCAATTGACTACTCCCACACTGGTGTCGGATTCTGGGTGTTGGGGGTCAGTGTTGAACAAACAACAGGCAAATTACCCTGTGAAGGACAGACACAAGACACAGTCAAAAGCACAGCAGAACAGGAGAGAAATGCAATACACATGCACAAAACATGTCACAATAAACCTACACAAAAACAAGTTAGCAGTACTACCCTATTGTGGAGAACACACCACCTGAATGGACACATCACTGCACGCATCCAGTCAAGTGGCACACAAACACACTCAGACAGCAACAGAGCAGCCACAACACATTCCAGGCTACCTCCATACATTGACATAACAACCCTGGAAACTCACATTCAGGTGAGGAAGTTGTTGATGAGCTGTGAGCGGACATCACCCTCATCCTCATCATCACTGGCATCTTGGCCCAGGCCGGGATCCTCCACAGGTGCCGGAGGTTGGTCATCGTCATCCTGGATGAGAGGCACCTTCTTCCGCACTGCCATGTTGTGTAGCATGCAGCATACAAGGATTATTTTGCACACCTTTGCAGGTTCATATGGGAGGGCCCCTCCGGTCTTGTCCAGGCAGCAAAAGCGGCTTTTCAGGAGGCCGAATGTCTGCTCAATCACCCTCCTGCTCCGACCATGTGCCTCATTGTAGCGCATCTCGGCTGGTGCACAGGGTTCCTGAGGGGTGTCAGCAACCACGGCATGTTGGGGTATCCGGAGTCACCTACACACACAAAAATGAACAAGTAGCTGAGTTTTGTAGGAGTGCGAAATACAACATTAACAAACACACACAATGATAAACAATCAGTACACACCGACAAGCCAGGGTCGTGCGCAGAACCAGGGAACCGTGCACACACATGTGTGATACACATGTCTGCAAGACATACCACCAGAGCATTAATCGAGTGGAAATGTTTCCTGTTACGGTATGCCTGCTCATGTGCCGGTGGTGGTATCAGGGCCACATGTGTCCCATCAATAGATCCGATGACGATCGGCATCCTCCCCAGTGTATAAAAGGCATCCTTTATTTCAGGGAGTTCAGCTGGGCTAGGGAACTTGATGTACAGGTCAAGGAAATGCAACATCCCCTCCAAGACATCGCGTAGCACACGACTAAACATAGTTTGCGACATACCACCTGCTGCAGCTACAGTGTACTGGAAGGTACCAGTAGCAAAGAAGTGCAGGGCTGCCATCACCTTCACCTTTGGGGTCAGTGCTGTAGGGTATATACAGCCAGGTAGCAGATGTGGCGCCAACTGCTCCGCCAACTCCTCAATCAGTGGCCTGATGAAGCGGTACCATCGGATGCAGTTACGTTCCTGCATGGTTGCAAGTTCTGGGAACGGTCGATGGACAGCTGGTGCCCTGCAGAACAGAGATGAACAAAGGAAGATTGTCGGTTCATCCACCCATGTGGCCATGACCGGGCTCAATATCACATGATAGATCATGGCATTACACAATGTACTGAGGTGTGTGCTGTTGGGCATGGACACATATGTCACCTACATGACCATCACCTCACATCTCAATTCCACATGTCCACATGTGTCCCATGTAGTGCAATGGCCAATCATCTGGCTGTGTCACCCGACCTATGTACTGCTGTGACGTTACAAACACACACCACAGTGACAAGTGAGGCCTGATGACTCCCAGGCATCACAGAACTTTGCCATGCAGATACCCAGGGTCCCTGTATTGCCACATCGACACTGCCATGGACATGGACAAGGCAAGCGTGAGTCCCACAGGTAGTGGCCACTGTTGTCCCTGCAGGCCCTACATGTACGTCTCTTAGACACACACACACCATCAAGGTAGATGCATATACCAGATGGATGTGGAGACTGTCTCCCATTGGACACATTTGATCAGACACATCTGAGACACAACATGCACACAGACTGTGGGTACACATCAGAATTGTGGCTACAGGTCTCACTGTGATGTACATGCCATCACCCCCAGGACTCAGGGTGTACGTGACATGTCCTAAACATATCCAACATGAAACTGTGTCCGTGACTTATGTCCATTACTGCACATTTGCACATCACAGTGGTAATGTGCACGACACATAAAGGATTCTGCCCCCATGTACACGTGCACAGCCTGTGAGTGGCTGAACAAAAGTGCCACCCAACAAACCAAATGTGGCCCCCCCAACACACAGGGAATGCAGCCTTACATGCTATAGGACACTGTGTGGCCAATGATGTAGTGTGGTAGGTGTGCACAGGTGTCCCTGGCAAGTAATTGTGTGTTGAATCCGTCGAATAGTCACACCAATGAGGTCCGACGCGGGTGACAATGCGTACGCATTGCACGGTTCATGACCGAGCCGTGCGTACGCTCTGCCATTGACTGCAATGAAGTCCGACGCGGGTGACAATGCGTACGCATTGCACGGTTCATGACCGAGCCGTGCGTACGCTTCACCGTTGACTGCAATGAGGCCCGACGCGGGTGACTATCAGGCATACGCGTCGGGCAGGCATGGTCCGAGACAGGCGTACCCCTTGGCCATTGAATCGTATGGAGACGGGTGCATGTGTATTTTCAAAATATGCGTTGTACAGTCAGTTGACCGAGCCGGACGCACACATTGGCTCTGGACTGTCATGGAGACGGATGCAGATTCAAAACTTGTACGGGTTGTGCGCTGGAAATTCAGTTGGATGCCTACAACAATGTTGCAATTACTAGTGTTTCATGAAGGTGAAGATTTGAACGATGCGGAAGGCGTGTACGAGTTGTACATTTCCATGGATTGGCCAGATTCATACAATGCAACCGTGTTGGACCTATCACTTGGGACACATGGCACAGATTCTACCTCAGCAGCACAGATATAAGGCTGGCTGGCCCACAGGGAGCTCACTTGACTGCACTACATGCTCCTGGACCACATCCCTGCTACCACTGCTGCTGTCTCTGCATCCTCTGGCTCCTGCTATGGCATGTACTCTGGAGAGAACCCCAGCCTTCACTGAGGAGGCGAACCGGGCCCTGCTGGACGGGCTCCTTCCACAGTACAGCAAGCTGGATGGGAAACCAGGGGAGCAGGTAAGTGTGCAGTCCACTGCCTTCCTAATTGTGCATGTTGTCTGACTAACAGTACTAGCAGTGTGTACACCAGTGGCAAGCATTCTCACTGACTACTTTGATCACCCAAAGTGTGTAGGTACATGTAATGAACAGGTGTTCTGCTGCTAAAGTGCATTAGTGCAAGCTTAAACTTCCCAGGCATTGTTAACATATCAGACATGCAGGTGATTTGTCCTTCCCCATGGTTGCACTACCTGTGTAACTCATTTCCCTTTGTGATGATGACATGTATATCCAAATGTGTGCAGCACAAATATGGGGCATGTGTGTTAATGTACTTTTAACTTTGTCATCCTCACAGGTTGATGCCCACCAGAGGCAGGAGATATGGCTGACCATCGCCCGGGCAGTTCGTTCAGTGGGGGTCTACAAGCGCCGGATCCGCAACTGCCAGAAGAGGTGGCAGGACCCTCTGGGCTGGACCCGGAGGATAGCTAGAGTCCAGCTGAAGCTGTCACCTCCACGCAGGAGGGGAGGACACCGGACCCTGACTCCCCACATGCTCCGGATTCTGGCGGTGGTCTTCCCGGACCTGGAAAGGCAGCTGCAGTCCATGCCTAATCTGTGTACTATGTCTGACATTCTAATTGCAGTTTTTTGGCCTGGTCACACTTCCACATTACGTAGGTCTTGTAGTCCAATACTCAGGTCCCTCAATTGTGTGATACACCCTACTCATCTGTTCCACAGGTGTGGCCCCTACAGTCTGTTGCTTGTGTCACTAGGGCACTGTGTCCCTGCAGTCATCTATGCTTCAGCTACCGGACAGTAGGCCTGGGCGGTAAATTCCGTTCCGCTCGCGGAATTTAGGTAATTTTGCGTTCCGCGGAGAACGCGGAATTGCCCAAAATGCTGCTTTCCGCGGCTTCGTGGAATTTTTACTTGTTCGCGATCTCAAAATGCGTGTTCGCGAGATATTTCCCCCCGAGCACGCAAACAGCGGTCGCGAACAGGAAAAAAGCATCGCGAACAAGCAATTCCGTGTGTTCGCGGAATTTCTGCGTGTTCGCGGAGATTTTAAACCATTTCGCGGAGATATGCGTAACGCGACTACGCAAATTCCGCCCACCCCTACCGGACAGCATCTGTTCCCGTGACTCTGTTGTGTGTTTCATGGGTGGTTCAATTGTTTGCCCAAAGCCTGTTATCTGACATGTGATCTGTGTGTGCCCTTGATATGTGTTCCAATTGCTGGTCTGACTCGCCACATGTGGCTGGGGTATTTCAAACAAACCCATGCAGCAGGGGACTCCAATTTGGGGGCCTCAGGAGTATGTATATCAAGTATGTCACGCTTGCTTAGCCACCTGACTACTGTCCAGGGACAAACACTCTTTCACGTAGACCTGGGCAGTCATGCCTCCTCAAGGGCATTTAGAAACACTCTGTAATCCCACTCCTGTGTATCAACTTACAGGTTGTGCTTCGTGACATGTGCCTTCAGGTGTCTGCCTCTGTGTCATTATGGTGTGGCTTCCTGTTACGTACAACTGGGTGTCCATGATTTTGAGGGTCAGCAGGACATCTGAGATGTGACTGTGAAAGACAAGACCTGTGTGACATATATGTGTGTGATCATCTGACAGCGCACAATGGTGTATGCAACTCTGTACTTCAGGCAGCTGGGTTACATGCACGGCATACTGTGATGTGCTAATGTACATGGAGTTGTGTTTGCAGCGACTCATATGTCTGATTTGCATGATGTTGTTTGTAGGGGATGGGCAAGTGCACTTGTCAGCTGCAAAGTTTGCTTTACCCCTGAGCTATGATTGTGACACAGTGCATACTGTTGTTGTCTTGATGCCCTGCCCCTGTGACAGGAGACAGTGTTGACTGACTTTCCAGGCATGCCAGTGCCATGGCATTTAATTTGCTATGAGTGATCCTGCATTGTGTTCAAGTGTGCACCATACACCCCATTGTGGCATTGACTATCAGGACATGAGAACATCATAGTGTGTGTTGCTGGCATGCACCACAAGCATGTGAAATGAATCTCTGCCAATCCCTTCATCCGGACACCTGTACTGAGTCAGTGGCAAGAGATGTGCTGTGTGTATAGTGACATACTCCTACATGCATGTCCAACTGATGTGTGGGTGGTGCATGTCGGGACATTGGGGTATTAGCATCCAACATGCAACAGACATATGGGTGCAAGTCAAGGAGAGATATGTGTGACATGGTTGATGTTGAGAATGACAATTGGCTTATTCTAAACAGTGTTGGCACTTTGAGCAGTGTTCAGCTGATGATGCCAGGGCTTGCCCTGTGATGTGATGTACTCACTGTGGTGTGTGCAGTCAGTGCAGGTGACTGATGTTGTTCTCTTTCTTCCTATTCCTATCCAGATACATCCACGGCCACAGGAGGGGACAGCTCCACGGACCAGGAGGAGCCACAGAGCCTGACAGGGACAGAAGGATAGGAGTCGGGGAGACCCAGTGGCACGGAGGGCGAGTGGAGCCACACCGAGGAGTCGTCAGCACCATCCACCCCAGCTGAAGGCCACAGCAGCTCTGAGGATGACTTCCTTGTGGAGGCGGGTGTCAGCAGCCACCAAACCCCAGCTAGTAAGGCTGTCCCCGCCACCGCCACCGCCCCCACCACCACCATCACCACCCTCCCATCAGCTCCCATCCCAGAGGTCCGTGGAGGGTCCCGTGTTCGGGAGCATGTCTCCTTTGTGCCAGGCACCGCACCCCCTGCCCCTGTGTCTCGTGCTGCCCTGAGGGAGGAGTCTGTGGACTTACTTAGACAGATCCATGGAGGGCAGACATCGATGCTGAGTGTCCTCCATGCACACACCACTCTGTTGACGCAACTGGTGTCGTTCATGGAGGGCATTTCATCGGGCATGTCTGCCCTACAGAGGACCAATCAGTCCGTGACCTCCTCCCTGACAGCAGTAGTGTCCCTCCTCCAACAGTCCCACACGCCCCTACCCCTGCACCACCCACAAGTCCTAGCAGCCTACCTATCCCAAGCACACACACACCTGCACATTCTCACAAAGCCACAGACATGGGCAGCACACAAACACCCAAACCAAGGGCTAGACGTGCACACAAGCAAGCGCAGGGGACTGATATCATACTCACAGGGGATAGTTTGCAGACAGGCATCCACAACCATTCCGCAGTCCTCCGAAACCTCTCCCTCCCAGCCCCCTTGCCTCACCTGCAACCCCATCTCCACAGAAGCTCTTCCTCTGTGACCTTGGCCTCTTCCCCACCGACCCAGCAGATAAAGATTACAAGGGGAAGAGGAAGTCCCCACACACAGAGGGGAGTGCCCCTCACACCCGGACACCCTCCCCTAGGCGCAGTCAGACTGAGGCCCCCACCCGCAAGTCCCCCAGGAGCCGGAAGAGCAAGACCCCACCGCCACCACGCAGCTCCAAGGCAAAGTCTCTGTCCTCCATCCCCCAGGCCACCACTCCAGAGGTTCCCCCGCCACACCATGCCCCGGGTTCCCCCACCCACAGATACACCATCCCCTAAATGCTGAGGCCCTCCCCACCTACCACTTGCTCCTCCACACCCGGTCAGACGGTTAGTGCCACTGATGTTGGGACAGAGTCCCCTCCTCTGTCCTGCCGACCTCACCTGCACCCCATTCCGCTCACATGGATTTAGGCACTGCAGTGGAGTCCACGACCACCCCGCCTGACTTGGGCACTGCAGTGGGGACCCAATCTACTTCATCTGACCTGCCCACTGAAGTTGTGCCGGCACCCACCCCATCTGACTTGTGCCCCACAGTTGTGACTGCACCCACCACTTCAGTCAGCTCCACTGCAGTTGCAAGTGACTCTCCTGCATCCACCACCCGTTCACTGCCTCCTTCTGCTGCACCCTGATCCTGTCCCTGCGGTGCCTGGCCTGCCCCCATGTATGCCCCTCCGAGGTGATGTTCCCTGTCCTCCCAGTGCAGGCAAGCAACGTGTGACAGTTGTCACTCAAGTTCACTCCTTGTAATTTGATGATGGACTGGCCATTGGCCTTTTGTTTGAACGAACGTTTCAATTTTCATATGCTAAATAAAGCTTTTTTCTTTATCCTTGTTAACTTGATTTAGCTGTACATTAGGTTGATGATGTTTAGCATTCCCTTGCACCCGTAATGCTTGGTTTCCAATGTTGAATACTGAGGTGTTGATGTGAGGTACTCCATGTGGTCCATGAGATATGTATCCTATTCTAGTCGGTATCCATGTCATCCTCTGCAGCCAACTGTGTGTGTCATGATCAACAATTTGTTGACATCTCTGTGAACATTTCATTTGCATGGTCACATCTGTGGCTTGCACCCATGCACATATGATGTGCTTCCCATTGTCCAATTTGTCTATTTCCCTGACTTTGGGCGCATCTCCACTAGACCTGCAGGTGTGGGCATCATTGGTATAGGAGCAACTGGATCCTCTGTGCAACTTGCTGTACATATGTGTTGAGTATGTGCAGATGACTTAGGGGAGACTCACGTACCCAGGCTTTTGTGACCAGAGCCTTCATTGTGTGGTAACTGATGGCTGACTGACCAAGTGTCCTGCTGACATGAGTGGGACGTGCTGTGACTATGTTTGGCACAGCTGGACTTACACAGGAGTTGGGTCCACTCAGGTTATGTCACGGATGTGTTGTCCAGTGACATAGCCTGGGCCCATGGTGTGTGTTGTATGAGCATGTGTGTGTGTGTCCACATCCCTTTTCATACACAGGCAGTGTTCCCTTGATATGTTCCTGTTGTTGATGCTTGCTGAGTGGTACTGTGTTCATCCTACAACTTAGCCATGGGCTACCAGATGTGTGGGTGCATGACACACTACTGTTAATTGGTGGTTCATCATTAGGATTTGTCTGTTCTGAGTGGTGATGATGTGGTCAGACGCAAATGGGACACAGTCAGGGTTCCCCAAGGCACTTGTTTGTTCGCAATATCATGTAGTTGTCCCTAGTGGTACCTTTCAGTGATTGAGCCATGTGTATGTGTGTGTGACTGCTCCCACGTGTCGGGTTCAGGGCTGCAATGTTTGCAGGTGTCAGCATGTGTGCCTTGTGGTTCTCCTTGGGTTCTGCATTGCCCTGGGACTGTGGCAGGTATTCGGAAGGTTACGTGAGCTTTGACGTCATGGTCATGTACCGCATACTGTGCAGTATGTCTGTCATTCACCAGGTTTGTAAACTGTCCTTGTGTGATGAGTCTGTGCACCTTAGTTCCTCCCAACATTCCTGTGTTTGTCAAGGGTGCATGTGCAATGCCATCTGTCCATGTGGGCTTCACAGATGCACATTGTTGCAGTTCAGGGTGTGTGGTGCTGAGGGTGGACTGATGTAAATGTTTGCATGGATGGGCCCCTAGCTCCCATTTGTCCATGGATGATGGGCCATGATGAGTGATTTGTGTTTGTGTAGGTGTGATGTACGTTTGTGGCACAGGACACATGTCTGGGTTTCCCAGTTTGTACGACATCTACCTTTGTCATCACAGTGGAGGTGTCATGCATGCTTGTGTCACCCCAATGTCTGATCCCTGGTGGTAGTGCTGTTGTGTGTTAGTCTCTTGCTGTGTTAGTTGGTGTTCATTCCAGCTTGTGTCACATGTGTCTGTTGTGCTCCCTCTCATCTCACAATGCCTGATTGCCCACTAAGGGTGTCCCAATGATGGTTTACTTTTGTATGGCACTGTGTCCACATCTGTGTCACTGTGGTTCAGCCCCCCTCATGTGTTGTGTAGTTGCCTGGGGATACTGAGACACACACACACTCACACACATGTTGTGTCAGATGTGCAGTGTGAGGTTGCCTGTTTGTGCATCTGCATCAGTGCATTGGTATTGCTGTTGTGGGCCATTGTCTGGATGCTGTTTCTGTGATTTTTCCTGCTGTCCCTGTGAGTCATATCATATCATTGTGCACATTCATCCTGGTTGTTAGGTGCCATTGCTGGCATGGAATGGGAGTTTGTGAGCTGACACCTACAGTCTACACAGGTTGTTTTGATTAGTGTGTCTATTTTCGAGATGTGTGTATGCTTTGTGATGGTCACTTCTGCTCTTGTGTTATTGTACACTGTATGCATTGTCAACCCCCATGTGTGGTGCTTGTCTGCACATGGCCGAGAGTATGTTTTGTTTTCACTGCACTGTTAGCCTCACCACATCTCTGTGGGTATGGGACACAACCACTAGTTTGCCCCAGAAGTGTTTAATGTGTTGGGAGCAGGGATCATACATGCTGTTTGGCTTTTGCAGCTTTGACCATGATGACACTTACCTTTTGGTCACTGTGATGAGGGGGGGTTTTGACCCCATCACCACAATGCTCGACATTTGCTGCAGTTTGGAACCCCACACTTAACTTTTGTTCTACACAGTGAGGGGGTGTTATTTTTACATTGACACAGTGCTATAGTGATGCTTGCCTTGTGTAGGGCGCACTCATTTGTTGGTCACACATGTGCTGTTAGTTACATTGTATGTTCGAAGTCATAATCACTGTTGTGGGCATTTGTCACAGACTACACACTGTTGTCATGATGTTAGGGGGGATGTATTTTGCTGACATACCTAATGTTGGAGTATGATGGATGTGTGGCGCATCACCCATCTTATGGGTGGGGGTGGCAGGGGTGATTGGCAACATAAGCCCTATGGGTGGGGGGGCAGGGGTGATGGGCAACATGTCCCCTATGGGTGGGGGTGGCAGTAGTGATGGGCAACATGAGTCCTAGGGGTGGGGGTGGCAGTAGTGATGGGCAACAGGTCCCCTATGAGTGGGGTGGCAGTAGTGATGGGCAACAGGTCCCCTATGTGTGGGGGTGGCAGTAGTGATGTACAACATGAGCCCTATGGGTGGGGGTGGCAGTAGTGCTGGGGAACATAAGCCCTATGGGTGGGGGTGGCAGTAGTGCTGGGCAACATAAGCCCTGTGAGTAGGGGTGGCATGGGTGATGGGCAACAGGTCCCCTATAGGTGGGGGTGGCAGTAGTGCTGGGCAACAGGTCCCCTATGAGTGGGGGTGGCAGGGGTGATGGGCAACAGGTCCCCTATGTGTGGGGGTGGCAGTAGTGATGGGCAACATGAGCCCTATGGGTGGGGGTGGCAGCAGTGCTGGGCAACAGGTCCCCTATGAGTGGGGGTGGCAGGGGTGATGGGCAACATGAGCCCTGTGGGTGGGGGTGGCAGTAGTGCTGGGCAACAGGTCCTCTATGAGTGGGGGTGGCAGTGGTGATGGGCAACATAAGCCCTATGAGTGGGGGTGGTAGTGGTGCTGGCCATACAACCACTATGGTGGCCTGTTGTTAGTGGCCAGGCTGTGGATCCCCTGCGTGTGTGTGCCATTTTGTGGGTACGTGTCGTTTGTTTGTGTGGTAGGTGTCTGACTTACCGTCTGCGCCGTCCGCATCGGTTAATGATCCGGTCATGGATGTAGAGTACTGGTATGACCTGCGTGATGGGATTCATGATGTGTTTGTGTCGTACATGCTGCTATTTGCTCCATCTCGTACACGTTGCAAGCTGGTCCGTCTCGTAGCCATGGATTGAGTTGTGGCACGAATCGTAGCTGATATGCGTGTTTTCCAGATGCTGTGACGTGCCGTACGTGGCGACCCGTCCAACGCGTAGGAAGTACGCATCGTACTTGTCAGGGCGGAAACTGCTATGGATACTGCTTCTGGGCGACTCGGTTCGGCGTTCGGAGTTACGGCTCGGATGGAGAATGAAGCTTGAATCACAGCCTACGTATCGGTCGTATTTTTGGCAGTTATGCGCATTGTACTTCATCTACAGGATGGACCGGCTACGGGTGCATGTCGGTCGCACCGTAAGGCTACGGACAGCTCTCCGAGAGCTGTCTGACCCGGATCAGAATCGACCCCTAAATATACATTTTAACTAAATATATAAATTAACCTTAATTTGAAAAAATATAAACACACAAACATAATATTTATACATATACATATATTTACTTTAAAATAATTTCACTATTATCTTTATTTAATTTTTTAACTTTTAAATTATATAAAAAATATATACATATCTCAATAATTTACAATAAAAAAAATCTATAATTAATTAAAACAAACTATTAAAACAAAATTAAAACGTACATTTCACAACACAATGAATACAATAGTAGGGAAAATGTTGGATAGCGAAACAATTACATTTACTATTCCAACTGCAATAAGTGCAACAGTAGGGAAAGTGCTGGATATCAGAGGGGTAAAATTGACTATTCCCACTCCAAAGATTCCAACAGTAGGTAAAGTGTCGGATTGCAGAGCGGTAAAATTTACTATTCCCACTCATTTGAGTGCAAAAGTAGGGTAAATATTGGAAAGTAGAAGAATAAAGGTGCCGATTCCGATCCTGGAAACAAATTCCCCGTACGACTCGTATCCGGTCTTTTTACCGTACGAATCGTACAAGTGCCGTACAAACTGCCAAGTACGATTTGCATGGGAAAAAGTCCATACGAATCGCATTGGGAATAATTCCCCACACATCCTCGGGTCGGAAAATGTGTCCGACACGTCCCCGGACGATTTACCGCACAAATGTGAAAAGTGAAGTCCGACCACGCAAGTACGATCCATCCCGTGCGTCCGATGTCACAACCGTATGGAAAAAACACCGTCCGCACCGAACTCCCATAGCAACCATGGAGACATGTGCCCGCATACGCGCCGAACACCCCCCCCAGCCCCCACATGTACGTGCCGAACCCCCACCCGTGCATGTACACCCCCGTACGTACGGACCGTACACCCACCCGTGTATATACACCCGTGTACGTACAGCCCATACCCCCACCTGTGTATGTATGGAGCGTACCCCCACCCCAACAGTGTACGTACGGACCGTCCCCCCCGCGTATGTATGGAGCATACCCCCACCCCAACAGTGTACGTATGAACCGTACCCCCCGCGTATGTATGGAGCGTACCCCCACCCCAACAGTGTACGTACGGACCGTACCCCCACCCGCGTATGTATGGAGCGTACCCCCACCCCAACAGTGTACGTACGGACCGTACCCCCACCCGCGTATGTATGGAGCGTACCCCCACCCCAACAGTGTATGTACGGACCATACCCCCACCCGCGTATGTATGGAGCGTACCCCCACCCCAACAGTGGATGTACGGACCGTACCCCCACCCGCGTATGGATGGAGCGTACCCCCACTCCAACAGTGGATGTACGGACCGTACCCCCACCCGTGTATGTACACCAGTTTATGTACGGCCCGTACCCCCACCCGTGTATGTATGGAGCATACCCCCACCCCAACAGTGGATGTACGGACCGTACCCCCACCCGTGTATGTACACCAGTGCATGTACGGACCGTACCCCCACCCGCGTATGGATGGAGCGTACCCCCACCCCAACAGTGGATGTACGGACCGTACCCCCACCCGTGTATGTACACCAGTGTATGTACGGACCGTACCCCCACCCGCGTATGTATGGAGCGTACCCCCACCCCAACAGTGGATGTACGGACCGTACCCCCACCCGTGTATGCACACCAGTGCATGTACGGACCGTACCCCCACCCGTGTATGTATGGAGCGTACCCCCACCCCAACAGTGGATGTACGGACCGTACCCCCACCCACGTATGTATGGAGCGTACCCCCACCCCAACAGTGGATGTACGAACCGTACCCGCACCCGTGTATGTACGGAGCGAACACACACCCCACCAGTCTAAGTACGGAGCGCACCCCAGGCCCCAACACCAGCACCCTCACCCAACATCGCGCATGTACGAGTCGTACCAAGCCAGAGACAAGGACAGCACTGTACAACAAAATGGCCGATGTACGCACCGTACAGACGCTAAAAACACACGTACACAACCAGGACAAAGCAAAACAACACAAGAAGACTCCATTCGCATCGCACAAAGCCACAAAACATGTCCAACAAGCACAAATACAACCTATTCACTGACCTGCAACTGCCAAACTCCCAAACAGAGGCCCAAAACACAACCACTACTTATAACACACCCACCCAAAGTTCAAACACAGCCACACCCACCAATGGACCAATAAAAAGGCACAACACACATAAAACCATGATCCTTTGCAACAGACCCACTGCTGCCAGACCACACAGAGAAACAACTGCACCATACTGCAACCTCCACTACACCTTACACCTGCACACCTTCACACAACCACCTTCACAAACACCCCCTCATCACACTCACACACACACCTGCACAACCACACCCACACACCCACAACCATCCACACCCACCCCCCCCACAACCATCCACACCCACACCCCTCACCATGCCCACTAACAAGAATCCAAAGTTCACTAGCCGAGAGTTGGAGGTCCTTGTCGACGAAATCATCAGAGTCGAGCCACACCTCTTTGGAACATTGGTCAGACAGATCAGCATTTCCGAAAAAACAGCCATGTGGCAGATGATTGTCGATGCTGTGAATGCTGTTGGGTCCACCAGAAGGACCAGGCATGAATGCCAATCCAGGTGGTACGATCTGCGGAGGACGGTCAAAAGAAAAATGACCGACGAACACAACTAGGCCAACATCACTGGAGGAGGGCCGCCCAGCAGACCGATACACTACCATCCCTGGGAGGAGAAGGTGATGGCCACGCTGCCGCTGGTGGGAGTGGAGGGAGTAGAAGGACTCCGAGAGCCTGGTGAGTACACAAACAACTCACCTCACATGGGGGGAACGTCATCCACCACCAAACTCACAATCATGCACGCAACCACCCCAAAGCTATCGCATGACTCAACCACACTCCATAAACACGCACATGCCACTAGCGCCACCATGCCCCATGCACCCAGCTAGACAATGCCAAGTCACAGGCCACATAAAACACCAACACAAGACACGGTAACCCGGATGGTGGGAGTGTGGGCCTCAAAAATCACATAGTGCAACTCACAAGCAGACAACAATGCCCTCTGCCCATATGGCCTAGGTCACAGCCAGACAAACAGTGTGTCCCCACACAGGAAAGACTTGCCTGCAAATGGCGGACGCCTTGCATGAAGACATGGGGGTGAAGGCACTTTTTGCACATGACAGCAGCTAATGAACAGCCAACACTGTGAAAGAGTGGCAGCACACACCACCACAGCAGCAGCGCAGACACAGACACTACACCCAATGGGTGCCTGGAGATCAGAAACAAACTCACATGAACAAGCCAAGGGCCATTCAAAGATCTGCAAACAGTGTGTGCCTAGGAAGCTGGGCTGAGGTGACAGAGGGTGACACACAGAGGGAGGGAGAGGGGGAGAGAGAGGGAGGGAGACACAGGGAGACGGACAGAGGGAGGAGGCTGACACAGGGAGGGAGGTAGAGGGGGACAGAGAGGGAGTGAGAAAGGGAGACACAGGGAGACCAATTCAGCCTTGGGTGGTGTGGGAATGTCTGCTCGTCAGCAGGTGGACTGCGTGCATGTAGACAAGGGTGGCCAGAGCCTGAATCCCCCTCTCTTCTCCATGGCAAAACACTGGGCCATGTGTCAACCTGTGCACGAGTACAACACCAGCTACCTGCATTATATAAGTGTGTGGAACAACTCCATTTGCCCACGTACAGTGCAACACGGAAGGCGCCAATGCATGGCTCGCCACACCTGCTCACTCCACTGCTGAAGGCAGTCACAATTGACGCAGCAAGTAAGACTGTGTCACACATAGGTAAAGTCTCAAAAGCTGTGGCCAAGGGACATACCCATGCACAAGTGCACTGTGAGTGGAATGCAAGACATATCCAAATACCCAGAGGAAAAGTGCCAAGTTTGAAACAAATGAAACATGGATGTTGCATGGAACAAAAATAACATTGTCTCTCTCACACACAGGTCAACGTCGTGGATCACCCCCCAACACTGGGGGGGAAGACTCACAGGACCTGTCTCTGCGGGATGACGACCCCACCGGCAGCGACGACTCTCACCACTCTGTGGACGACCCCGACCAACCTGGCCCCTCTGGTGTCCAACCACCTGCAGCACCTCCGTAAGGTACAACTGGGCCAACCACCACCCCCACTCCTGCCACATCCCAGGAGACACCCAGGATCCCTGCCCCACCACCACAACACAGCCAGGCTGAGCAGGAGGGACACGGTGTACCGGGCACCCAGGAGGAGGCAGGCGACAACGCAAATGCCACCCCTCAGGGGTCCCGGAGACCCGATGTGCCCACAAGGGCAGGCCAGGTGCAAGTGGGCAGGGGTGGTAGGAGTAGAGGACGGCGGAGGCGCGAGCCTGACCAGTTGGCTGCGGAACCGGTATATTCCCATGTAAGAAACATCCTGGACACATACCAGCAGGACACCACGGGCATGAGCCAGGTTGTGTCCACCCTCAACGAGATGAAGGGGACCCTCGAGGAGATCAAGACCCAGCAGGCCCAGCAACATGCGGAGCAACATGCCTGTCAACAGCGACACCAAGGACGGATGGAGGACAGACTGGCTGAGCTCGTGACGGTGCTCACGGGAATTAACCGTTCACTCCGTCGGATAGCCGACAACATGGGCAACCCTCCCTGTGCCACCAGGCGAAGAACATCACCACCCACAGGGAGGGATCAGGAGGAGGAGGATACATCCGACGGAGCATCCCAAGCATCGTCACGGCCTGCTTCAGAGGGTTCCCGCTAGGCCTGG
This sequence comes from Triturus cristatus, assembly GCF_964204655.1. Taxonomy (NCBI): domain Eukaryota; kingdom Metazoa; phylum Chordata; class Amphibia; order Caudata; family Salamandridae; genus Triturus; species Triturus cristatus. The sequence goes on from NC_140590.1 coordinate 1,024,634,977, forward strand.
GCAATGCACTACGCTACGCTCGCGAAGTTTGCGAAGTTCGCGCTACTTCGCACTACGCAAATTGCACGTAGCAGAGTGCGACCACGCGTAGCGTAGTCTTGCGTAGTGCTGCGGTCATTTTTTGCTTGCTCGCGGTCCTCAACGTCAAGTTGGCGACCGCGAGCAAGCAAAATGACATCCCGGCGAGACTTTTTCCTTGTTCGCGATCAGCAACATCAAGTTGGCGATCGCGAACAAGGAAAATAAACCTCCCAACGAGATTCCCAACGCGAGAAGGTCAGGTTTCTCATTGCGAGGGGTCGCGTATGCTCGCGACCGCTCGCGATGAGAAACTACCAGTTCGCGTTGAGAAAGCTGCCGCTCGAGTAAAAATCTCCTCGAGCAGCAGAAAACTACAGCTCGCACTGTGCAAGATGCCATTTTCAATGATTGCACAGTGCCGGTTGCTTGTCCGCACTGTGCAATCATTGAAAACAACATCTTGCACAGTGCGAACATGTTACTATGCAGTTCGCGAAGTGCTACGCAAAGCTCGCGTAGTGCGAACTGCACTTTGCGTAGCTTCGCGAAGTGCTACTTCGCGAACTACGCCCACCCTTAGTTCCCGCAGGAGGGCGGGTCGTCCACGGAAAAGACCGTGAGGGTCGGCGCGCTGCACCATCTCCCAGGACACCTGGGCTGGCACCTGGCCCACTGGCCCAACAGCAGCACATCAGCAAATGACATTCTCTGCCACATGGACTTGCTGGTCACTGTCTGACCAATGTTGACAAAGACTGTAGCATGGACTCTGATGATTTCCAATGGCAAGGATACCAACTGCCCCAGTGAACTTTGGATTCCACACACCTGGAAAGCCCCTCTTGTCATACCCCCCCCAACACGTACCCCAACCCAAATAAAAACTTACACGATCAAGAGATGATGCCTACATTTTGCATTATTACATTACATGTGTCTTGTAAAGTCTAACCATGCCTGAGTTCTCTTGTTACTTCAACCATCCATACCCTGGGGCCTGAGTCTGGCACAGGACACACTTGGGTCACAATGTATTAGGCAAGACAGACATGGAGCACCATACACACCCGTGATGGGCCCAACCAGCTGAGGGGGTGGCCGCACAACCGTGCCGACAGACATATTGAGTACAGCTACAGTCATGCGCAGAGGTCAGGGATCATGTGGAGTGTCCTGGGGGCACCCATGTATGTGTAGACAGGTGGCAGAACCATGTCCTGCAATCTTGAGTCAGGTGGATGCAGAGAATGGTGGCCTGGCCAACGTTAGATGCATGGGGATGGCACATGTCACAATACCCACACAGTCATGGACATCATGCACAATACAGAGTCTAATCCCAGACAAACAGCTTGCATCTTGCTACTCTACACATAGACACATAACCACTATCACTGAGAACCATGCCAGACATGCCGTATGCACCGTGGCAACACACCAGCATTGACTGAGAAGAGGCACCTTGGAGGCATAGGGACACCTTTATTAGTCATGTATTCCGGAATGCAGAGGCAACTCGGAGTACACATACACAGGTCATGTGGAGTAACATGTGGGTCCAACACTGGCACCCCCCTTCTGCACCACAAATGCTTGATATCCATGGAACTGGCACACAAGTGTCGGGTAACAGCTAAACACCCCCTGCTGCTCACAGAGAGGCTGTCATACACCATTGATCCTCTGATGTGGAAGTCCCACACCATGTCAAGCCAATGCAAACCGTATGTGTCCGAGGGCAGTGTTACACACATTGATGCCTTCACCACAATCCACTATCCCATTACAGATGACTGTCAACAAGTCTGACCATCTATTCAGGTGAATCCACCTACATGTCATGTGTCCCATGGTGATGCGACATGTCTGCAGAGGAACCAAACATCGACAGGGGCAGTGTGCACACATCGTAAACAACTGCCACACCCAATACACCCCTGATGCATCCCTTACCCTAAGGAGACTTCCAAACTTGTCCGTGCATGTAACGCTGAGTCAGCACACGATGACGTGTCCATGAGGAATAGCAGTGCCACAACAATGCAACCAGCAGACGGCATGTGCAAGTACCTGGGGATGAGAGACACACAAGAAGTCAGCCACAAAAAGCTCATCCACTTGCATGTGCATGTACTCGACACATATAAGGATGACAACATGCTAGGTCACAATAATGACTGCGGAAATACACTCATCACTGGCATCATCACTCGAGTGACACATCCACACACACCTCTGACTCACGTGGCATACATGCAGATGGACACACACATTGCAACACATGCCACACATGGACCAATGCGTGCACACTCAGACACTGGTACTCACCACTAAGCAAAGAAGTCGCGTATGAGCCGACTCCGGAGGTCCTCTTGCGGCTCCACATCCTCCACATCACTAGCCCCATTGCCAAGCCCTTCGTCCTCCACGGGTGGATGGTCCTGATCATCTTAATCCAGGATGAGTGGCACAGCTTTCTCAACTGCCATGTTGTGCAGCATGCAGCAGACCATGAAGATTTTGCAGACCTTCACCGGGGCATATGGGAGGGCGCCGCCGGTCTTGTGTAGGCACCTGAATCGGCTCTTCAGGAGGCCAAATGTCCTCTCTATCACTCGCCTTGTCCGGCCATGGGCGGTGTTGTAGCGGAGCTGGGCCGGAGTGCTGGGGTTGCGGAGAGGTGTGATGAGCCATGGCATGTTGGGATAGCCAGCGTCCCCTACATAGAAACCACATGGTCAAAAGTAGGACAGGAGAAGCAGTCGGGCAGGAAGTCTACGCAAAATACAGGACAGACAGAGTGTACCCACCAACAACACATGCTCGTTCGTTGCGCAGCTGCGTCATCATTTCAGGCACCCTGCTACGCCTCATGATGTAGGCATCGTGTGCTGATCCTGGAAAACGAGCACAGACATGTGAAATCACCATGTTGGACAGACACACCACAAGGGCATTGATGGAGTGGTAGTGCTTGCGATTCCTGTACGCTACCTCCTGTGCCTGTGGTGGTACCAAAGCCACATGTGTCCCATCTATGGACCCAATGACATGGGGCATCCCTCCCAGGGCATAGAATCCACGCTTGACACCTGTCAACTGTTCAGGAGTTGGGAAATGGATAAACTCATCCAGGTGAAGCAACATGGCCTCTAAAAAATCATGCAGCACACGGCTGAACATGGTCTGGGACATGCCACCAACATGAACTATGGTATATTGAAAGGTACCCGTGGCAAAAAAATGTAGGGCTGCCATTACCTTCAGCTTGGGTGTCAGTGCTGTAGGATACCTGTGCAGCGGTAGCAGGTGTGGTGCCAGCCTTGCCGTCAACTCCTCAATCAACGGTTGGGGGAAGCGGTAGCAGCGTATACAGTCATTCTCCCGCATGTCAGCCAAGTCCGGAATTGGTCGGGGAAGAGGCGGCGCTCTGCAGTAATTTGGAAGTGACAAGGAAGAGTGAGTGCACCGCAACAACAATTTATATGTACTGAGCACATGTTAATCTGTCAATACACATATGCTACATACGGAGTCAGGTATGTGCTACATGCCCTGGACACGTATGGCTGCCAGGTGACACTCCTACCAAGACCCGGCTACACACGGGGATTGTGAACCTCCACATCCCATGGCATGGGACTAGCTGTGTCCCAGTGTAAGTGAACAGCCAGACGCAATACAGGAGTGACATACATCAACATATCAGCAGATGTAGGATGTTGATTGCAGAGACAGGTAGCGGAACACTAGAGCCACAGGTCACATGACATAACACTAGGACAGCCCACACACCTTGCCATGAAGGTGTACATGTCATGACTGATCACACATACATTGAGAGTATGCAGACAGGTCCTTGTTACGCTACTCCGTGTCCCATGCATACATACACACCTTACATCCGATACCACATGTGGCCTGGTGTGCATTACAGTGTGCCATGGCCATCTACATACAGACACATGTTGGTTGCAGCAACTGCAGATGCATGTGAGGGAACACCAACATCAAGCTAATGGGAACACACCACACATACATGACATAGTCAAATCGTGCAACGTGGGTAGTCACGTGTCAGGTGTGGTAACCCCTGTAGCGGACATCAGGGGACACTTGCGTGTGTTGTTGACTGTGCCATGCCAGTGACGCTTATCTCAAGTGTTCTGTACGACATGCACACATGTCAAAGGAGTGAAGGGCATGTCTGGCACATAGTGCACCATCACACATAACATCTGTACACATCTCATCATACATCTGTTGCCTTCACAACTCAGGAGTAATGTGCCACATCACAGCCTTTCACACCTGTGCCCCACACATGTAGTACTGCACAGACAATGCCTTGATGTCCATCCCTGGACAAGTATGTCAGCTCTATTCCCTTCTGTGTGCTGCCTGTCACCACTGTTATGTGTGAAAGGCACCGTACATTCGCTCTGAGGGCGTGTGTACGTTCCCTATCACTATGGGAGTGCTGCCGTAGGCCTTCCCATAGTGATAGTGAGCGTACATGCGTGTGTACGGTCCGTATCACTATGAGTATGCATACGCGAGCACACCCATAGTGAGAGTGAGCGTACAGGCGTGTGTACGGTCCGTATCACTATGAGTACGCATACGCGAGCACACCCATATTGATAGTGAGCGTACAGGCGTGTGTACGGTCCGTATCACTATGAGTACGCATGCGCGAGCACACCCATAGTGATAGTGAGCGTACAGGCGTGTGTACGGTCCGTATCACTATGAGTACGCATACGCGAGCACACCCATATTGATAGTTAGCGTACAGGCGTGTGTACGGTCCGTATCACTATGAGTACGCATACACGAGCACACCCATAGTGATAGTGAGCGTACAGGCGTGTGTACGGTCCGTATCACTATGAGTACGCATACGCGAGCACACCCATATTGATAGTGAGCGTACAGGCGTGTGTACGGTCCGTATCACTATGGGTTTGCTCACGTATGCGTACCCATAGTGATACGGACCGTACACACGCCTGTACGCTCACTATCACTATGGGTGTGCTCGCGTATGCGTACCCATAGTGATACGGACCGTACACACGCCTGTACGGCCCGTTGCTATGCATCTGGGGTGCCCTAGGGCCCCGGAACGCACCGTACCTGTGTGTGAATCTCCAAATTACATAGGGGACACTTGAGGGACAAGTAGGAAGCCAGAGATGCATGCTGGTTGCCATGGAGACCGAGTTTAAACTTTGAATTTGTTGAATGAGCTGGGCTGCAAAAGTCGGTTTGAAATAATCAACATTGTTGCAAAGTTGTTGTTGAAATTACATCATGCTGAATGCTAAAAAAGTCTAACCCCCTCACAGGGGTAGGTTTAAATGGATTGGAGGAAACATAGGATGCAAATGTGAGTGACCAATCACTCTGCACTCCTGTGCATGAAACAGGCCAGCAAGGCAGATATAAGGCAGCCAGGTCCCATGAGAGAGCACTTGCCTGCACATCATTTGATTCCACACCACTGCTGCTGCTCGTGATTCCCTGGCACCATGTCAAGGTCTGTGGAGAGGGCCCAGCCTTTCACCCCCGAGGAGAATGTGGCATTGCTGGATGTCATCCTCCCACAGTACCCCATGCTGTATGGCCGACCAGGGTTTCAGGTGAGTGCTGAGTCCACTAGCACAGACTGTGGCCCTTTTTTGGGACTGTGACTCCTGGCATTGTGTCCAGATGTGACACACATGCATTGTACTGTAGGGTGGGTCCCAGGGGGGGAATGCCTAATGTCTCCCAGCCAGAGCATGCTGTGGTGCATGTCTGCCGTCCTCACTTGCATTGTGTTTACTGTGACAATCACTGCATGGTGCATGCCACATTCTGCCTGTCTAATCCTCCTGGGAATGTTGCTTCTACAGTCCTGATGTGATTCTGTGGTCACCCCAGTGTGACAGGCGACTGTACCCACAGATGTGTGTTCGTTCAGCGTACTTGTGCTGAGAGTGTCCACATGATGTGTTCGTACCCTGGACATCGGTGTGTGTGTAAGTCCCCTGTCATGTGGGTGGGTGCATATGTGGAGTGTAGCACCCCAGCTGCATGAGGGATGGATATACCCTGCCCATCTGATGTGAGCAGGGAGCAGTGCTGTGTGTCTGACGTGCAGAACTAGCACCACACCTGTGAGCCCCCCCAGTCTAGTGGCACATGTGCAGAGTGAGGTTTGTAGCTGCAGTTGGCAATGGCAGGTGAATGTCCTGTGCCTGTGTGTGTCTGTGTACTCTGCTGAGGTAGCGTCAGTGGCCTGTGGCATGTGACTGCTTTGAGGTGCTGCACATAATCCTGGTGTACCTTCTGATGCACAGTGTGAGTCTGGATCATTTATAGTGTCGTACCCCTCATGCCAGCTGTGTACTTTCAATGGCACGTGGTGCATTTGCCCTTACCCAGAGAAAAATGTCCCTATGACATAGGTGCAATGCTTTGGCTGCATACTATGCCTTGTTGAAACAAGCAAAATTGTTCTAATGTGTGTCTCTGTGACATGTGGCAGGTGTATTGATGTAGTCTCACTTTTTCAACCCCACAGGTAGGCGCCTCTGCCAAGGAGCAGATTTGGAGGGACGCCGTCAGTGCCATGAGGAGGACGGAGGGTCGCAAGCGGCGCCTGGCCCAGGTGAGAAAACGCTGGCAGGATATCCGGTGCTGGACACGGAGGATCGCACGGGTCCTGCTGGGGGACTCACCTGTGGGCCCTAAGAACCATGGGCGTCGCCGACTGACCCACATCCACAAGCGTGTGCTGGCGGTGGTCTTTCCTGACATGGACAGGCGCTTACGGGAGAAGCAGCAGCAGGAAGGGGGTAGGTACATGTGTGTTTGTTGTGTGTCACCAGCATTTGTAAGTGTGCAGTTGCATGGATACACTGCCTGTGTTTAAATGTGCGGTGCAGGTCCTGTCACCCACAGTATAGCGGTGCTGTCCTTCCTCCTTTCCTCTCCTTGCCATGTGTTCCCTGGTCTGTGTGTAGTCACTCTTTCACAAGGTCATCTGGGCTGGCAGTTTATCCACGTGACCAATGCTTGCAGCATCATGTGTGGGGGTGGTGTGTAACAGGTTTTGGGACCTTGCCTGTGCCCTGTCCAGTTCAGTACTTGTGGGGTCCATGTCAATTGACACTGATGCTGAGTCCAGACATAGGAGTATGTCTCTGAAGTGTAATGCCTTACAGCAAGCATGTCCTATGTTGTGGCCTGTGACATGATGTGCATGAGTGTCCGATACGCAGAGTGCAGGGATGGTGGCCTGTGTTGCAGTCATTACCATTCAGGACCATGGAATATTGTGGCCACTACTGTCCCCTGGGGCATATTTTGCTAGGTATCAGGGGTGTCATCACAATATGTGGACACTCTCAGTGTCTACAGCATAGGATGTGCTCTGTGCCATTGTCCCCTGGCACCATGTATATTTACGTAACGTGTTCTACAAGTGTCCACTGTACAGCCTGACCTAATTTTCCGCGTTCATACTCACGGTGGCCAGTGCCAGTGTGTCTTGTTACAATTATCTGATGATGGACATTTGTAAATGAGATTGTTGTACAGGCGCACATGGGGTATTTTGGGTACAATATGGGTTTCTTGCAGCCCATGTGTATTTCTCCCAGACTAAGAGATGCAAGTGCTTCCTGTGTCTCATCAAATTGTCTCATGTAGGGGGTGGTTGGTGCGGGCAAGGCCTACATGTCGACACCTGAAATCTCATTGCTCGGTCTGGCCAGTGTGTGATGTTTGTCTGGACATACACTCAAGGTGCAGTGACCCATTCATGTTGGGCATGTCGTTAAGTATTACCTTTGCAGCATGTGCCTCAAGTTCATGGAGATGGTCCCTGCTCATCCCTAGTTACGGCAACGCTGTGTGGTGCAGATGCAGTGCTGGATTGTCCCCAGAGCCTGGCTCCTCTGTCCAAATCCATATCATGTCATTTGCAAATGTGTCATGCTCTCCATAGTTTCTCAGTGGCATGGTGGGTGAACCAACTGTGTGTTGCAGTGCCTATATATGTACCTTGTATTGTAGATTTTACTCATCTTTCTTTTCAGGCTATGCACTGTAACCTATGTAGATTTGACTCATGTGACATATGTATACAGGTGTCTGATTAATTCCTGTTTATTCACCTTGCCCACAGCATCGTCGGGGGACACGGATGGAGACACCGGCACGGACCGTGCGGAGGGACCGAGCACCAGTGCCAGCAGTGACATCTTAGCTGGCACATCGAGTGGAACTGAGGCCAAGGGGAGTGAGGCGGAGGACCTGTCCACTGCCACCACAGAATATGAAGCTGACGGGTCCAAGGCTGAGCTCTCCGAGGGGGCGGAGGCTGCTCCAACAGCTGACAGCAGCACAACATCTCTCCCCGCCCCCTCCATTGCCATCAGCCGCCTCCCACTTGCTCGTGTCCCTTCCCGGCGTGCTAGGTCACCACGTGTCTCCTTCCTGCCAGGCACCGCACCCCCTGCCCCTGTCTCCACTGCTGCCGCCAATGCCGAGTCTGTGGACATCCTGCGGCAGTTGCAGGTTGGTCAGGCTGCGATGCTTAATGTCCTCCATGGCCACAGCAGAGTGCTGAACAACATGGAGGCATACATTGAGGGCATTTCAGCATCGCAGGCTGACCAACGCAACTTGCTGAGGTCCATCGACTCGACACTGACTGCAGCAGTGGGTCTCCTGCAGCGCTACGTCCCACCCCCTACCCCTGCCCCATCCACACTTCCCACTCCCATGCCTGTCCCACGTACACCCAGATATCAGCATGCACGCACCCCACCAGACACAGGTACCACACCAGCAGGCAAGGACAAGCGCACACCTCCTGGCACGCACACACAGGGTGAAGTAGGCACACCCACTGGGTCGGGGGGCAAACGTAAGACACGCAGCCAGAGTGGGAGTCCGCATTCTGCCAAATCCACTCCCTCCAAATCCACTCCCCTCAGCTCTCCTGGCCAAGAGTCGGACACAGGGTCAGTCCTGCCCAGTATGTCCATCAGCCCCAGTGTGGCACCACCCCGCAAGCGGTGGAGGCAGGACACCGCCAGGGGAGTTGAGACCACCCCCTGTTCACACCCTCCACCAGTAGCGCTGCGACCCATCCCTCCGACCCCGCCCCCTCCTTGGGGCCTGTGGTTCCTTCGGGTGCAGGGGAGACGCTGGGGGACCTTGCAACCGTGTGCAGCGCCATCCTCACCACCTCCTTTGGCGCTGCCCCACCCCCTGTGGTGGAGTCCTCCGTCCCTGCACCCACAATGCCTGCCCTTGCCCCTCCTGTCCCTGCGGTGCCTGGTCCTTCCCCCCCACATGATGCCCCCCCCTGTGGAAGACAGGGTGGTCTGAACTGTGCAGGCAAGCTAGGGGACACGCGTCCCACTGTGTCCCCCATCCAGCTGTGACTCATGGACTGCCCTATGGGCTTTGTAAATATTGAACTTTCTACGAACGAACAATTTTAGATCATGCTGATTAAAGCCATTTTTGTTTCCTTAGAACACTACTGCTTTTCTGGTATTGCTGTTGGTGGGGCTGCTACATGATTTTGGGTGGTGATCATGTGTCGGGTGTGTGGGAAATGTAGTAGTGTGCTGGTCATAGGGGGGACCCTGGTATCTGTGTGCCATCACAAGGTGTTAGCTAAGTTTCTTTGTTCATGTAAGCAGTTACTGCATGGTGACATCGTCCCAAGGTGTGTTCCTTCCTCTGTGTACCCTGACACCTTCCCTGCAGGGTGTTTCCAATATGTAGTGCTGAGCTGTGTCTACATCAGCTGGGTGTGTGTGACGGACTTTGCACATGCATGCTGAGCAATGTCTCCACCTGCATCATTCGTGGCATCCTTGGTGGTCACTGTACTTGTGTATGTAGACTGTTGACATGACTTCATGTGGACATGTTCTCTTTTAGGCGCTATGCATGTGTGTACTCCCAGCCTCGCACACATGTGGTACATGTACTGCAGGGTCTTTGTGCACCTGACTGACATTTGTGGGCATTGTATCTGTGGGTACTCCACCCTTTGCGTTCCATGGGCACTGCTGGGAGGACTCTGCACATACCCCTCCTGTGTCTGGGCACTGCTGGGAGGACTCTGCACACACCCCTCCCTTGTCTGTGCACTGCTGGGAGGACTCTGCACCCACCCCTCCTGTGTCTGGGCACTGCTGGGAGGACTCTGCACACACCCCTCCTGTGTCTGGGCACTGCTGGGAGGACTCTGCACCCACCCCTCCTGCGTCTGGGCACTGCTGGGAGGACTCTGCACACACCCCTCCTGTGTCTGGGCACTGCTGGGAGGACTCTGCACCCACCCCTCCTGTGTCTGGGCACTGCTGGGAGGACTCTGCACACATCCCTCCTGTGTCTGGGCACTGCTGGGAGGACTCTGCACACACCCCTCCTGCGTCTGGGCACTGATGGTAGTGATAGGCACCCACCCCTCCTGTGTCTGGGCACTGCTGGGAGGACTCTGCACACACCCCTCCTGTGTCTGGGCACTGCTGGGAGGACTCTGCACCCACCCCTCCTGTGTCTGGGCACTGCTGGGAGGACTCTGCACCCACCCCTCCTGTGTCTGGGCACTGCTGGGAGGACTCTGCACACACCCCTCCTGCGTCTGGGCACTGCTGGTAGTGATAGGCACCCACCCCTCTTGTGTCTGGGCACTGCTGGCAGGACTCTGCACATACCCCTCCTGTGTCTGGGCACTGCTGGGAGGACTCTGCACATACCCCTCCTGTGTCTGGGCACTTCTGGGAGGACTCTGCACACACCCCTCCTGTGTCTGGGCACTGCTGGGAGGACTCTGCACCCACCCCTCCTGTGTCTGGGCACTGCTGGGAGGACTCTGCACACACCCCTCCTGTGTCTGGGCACTGCTGGGAGGACTCTGCACACACCCCTCCTGTGTCTGGGCACTGCTGGGAGGACTCTGCACCCACCCCTCCTGCGTCTGGGCACTGCTGGGAGGACTCTGCACACACCCCTCCTGTGTCTGGGCACTGCTGGGAGGACTCTGCACACACCCCTCTTGCGTCTGGCCATGTACGCTCCGTTCCTACAGGGGTGGGGGTACGGTCCGTACATACACTGTTGGGGTGGGGGTACGCTCCATACATACGCGGGGGTACGGTCCGTACGTACACTGTTGGGGTGGGGGTACGCTCCATACATATGCGGGTGGGCGTACGGTCCGTACGTACACTGTTGGGGTGGGGGTACGCTCCATACATACGCAGGTGGGGTACTGTCCGTACGTACACTGTTGGGGTGGGGGTACACTCCATACATACGCGGGTGGGGGTATGGTCCGTACGTACACTGTTGGGGTGGGGGTACGCTCCATACATACGCGGGTGGGGGTACGGTCCGTACGTACACTGTTGGGGTGGGGGTACGCTCCATACATACGCAGGGGGGTATGGTCCGTACGTACACTGTTGGGGTGGGGGTACGCTCCATACATATGCGGGTGGGGGTATGGTCCGTACGTACACTGTTGGGGTGGGGGTACGCTCCATACATACGCGGGTGGGGGTACGGTCCGTACGTACACTGTTGGGGTGGGGGTACGCTCCATACATACGCGGGGGGTACAGTCCGTACGTACACTGTTGGGGTGGGGGTACGCTCCATTCATACGCGGGTGGGGGTACGGTCCGTACGTACACTGTTGGGGCGGGGGTACGCTCCATACATACGCGGGTGGGGGTACGGTCCTTACGTACACTGTTGGGGTGGGGGTACTCTCCATACATACGCTGGTGGGGGTACGGTCCGTACGAACACTGTAGGGGTGGGGGTACGCTCCATACATACGCGGGGGGGGTACGGTCCGTACGTACACTGTTGGGGTGGGGGTACGCTCCATTCATACGCGGGTGGGGGTACGGTCCGTACGTACACTGTTGGGGTGGGGGCACGCTCCATACATACGCGGGTGGGGGTACGGTCCGTACGTACACTGTTGGGGTGGGGGTACGCTCCATACATACGCGGGGGGTACGGTCCGTGCGTACCCGTGCCCACCCTGTGGAATGCTTGTGCGGCCCGTACCCAGGCCTTTGGCACATGGGTACGGGCCGTACCGCCATTGTTGGGGTGACGTAGGGGTGGGCGTGGTACGACTCGTACCCACGCTCTTAAGGCGTGGGTACGGTACATACCTGTATTGTTGTGTTGCCGGTTTGCGTCGTCGCCCACTTCCGTTGTGGCGGACGCTGGCGTTGCTGGACACGCCCCCACCCCCTCGAAGTGACCAGGGCCTGGAGGTCAGGTATGTCCAGGGCATGTGTGCTGTGTGACTTGGGTGGGGGGTTTGTGTCCTGCCCCTGCCCCCCCCTTTGCCCCTGGGTGTTGTTCTGACCTTCTGCGGCGTCTGCGTCGGTACCTGTAGAGGAGGTCGACTGCTATGAGGGCCGGGATGACACGTAGGTTCGGGTCCATGTCTGTCCGTCGCGTACAGGTGCTCCTTGTGCGCGTCGTCCTGATTTCCCGGCAGTTTTTGGCTCCCGGAAAATATTCTCCGTGCGGGGTGACGTCGGTGCGAATCGTACTTCCTGGTTCGTGGAACGCAGGATGCATGCGTACCGACGTCACGTCGGCGCTTTTCCGGATGTCATTTGTATGTTTATTTTCCTCGGTTGGTGTTTTGTACGATTCGTACGGAAATGGTGTTTCCGTACGAATCGTACTTGCATGTTTGTATACTTTTACAACCGGGTACGAGTCGGACGGAGAAAACCCTCCGTCCGACGGTTCGTACCCGGTTTCTCCAGGATCGGAATTGGCACCAAAATGTAATAGTCCAACTCCAGTGATTGCAACAGTATGGAAAATGTTGGCTAGCGTAGAGGGAAAAATTACTATTCCCACTCCAGTGAGTGCAACAGTAAGGAAAGTGCTGGATAGCGGAAGGGTAAACATTACTATTCACACTCCAGTGAGTGCAACAGTAGGGAAAGTATGGGATAGCAGAATAACAAAAATTACTAAGAAAATTTAAACAATTAAAAAAAATTAATTAATCTTACAAATAAATAAAAAATATTGTAGAAATATACACTTGAATATATTAAACATATAAAAAGAACACATATTATAATGTTAATTACATATAACAAGAACCTACAAATATGATATAAAAAAAACAATAAATACATTTATAAACAATATTTATTTTAAAGGAACTAATATTCACAAACAAATTATTGAAAGCATAAATGTATTTATTGTATTTCCTACCCTAGAACACCACACCAATAGAAAAATACATCAACATTTTTATTGAAATGTATTTCCATAATTAATATAATTTATAAGGAATTTGAAATATATTATTAATTTAAAAAAATATATTCATTGAGTACACATACTGTAACACTATAATATCCACAACACACACCTAAAATAATTACACGAATACGATTAATAACTAAATAATCAATTTAAATTAATTAACAAATAATTAATAATTCATCAATAAAAAATAAATTACTTCCTACCCTTCATACCATTTATACCTATAAACACCATAACTCACACCTAAAATGAATTACACAATTACCATACTTAATTACTAATTAACCAATTTAAATGAATTAACAACTAATTAACAATTCATCAATAAAAAATAAAATACTTCCCACCATTTACACATATAAAAACCACAACACACACCTGAAATTAATTACACAACTACCATAATTAATTGCTAATTAACTAATTTAAAATAATTAACAAATAATTAATAATTCATCAATAAAAAAAATTACTTCCCACCCTTGCCACCATTTTCACCTATAAACACCACAACACACACCTAAAAATTATAACACAATTACCATCATTAATTACTAATTAATCCTTTTAAATTAATTAGCAACTAATTAATAATTCATCTATAAAAATAAATTACTTCCCATCCTTCACACCATTTACACTATAAACACAAAAAAACACACCTAATATTAATTACACAATTACCATAATTAATTACTAATTAATTAACTTAAATTAATTAATAACTAATTACTAAACAATTACTAATACATTAATTTACACATTTAACACTATGACATCACAATTAAACAAATATTAATACATAAAAATTATTCAATACATCTTTTATAATTAAATTACTTCCCACCCTATTCTCCTATAAACCCCCAACCCACTACGGAACGAGAAATGCAGCATTCAAATTAAAACAAAATTCATAACTACTATAAATAATCAATTAATTGTATATAATTAAATTACTTCCCACCATATTACCCTATAAACCCTAAAACTGCTAAGGAACTAAAAATGGAAAACTCAATTTTTTTTTTTTAATTAACTACTAAACTTTTAACACATATAATAAAAATACATACAATTCTTATACAAAAAAACAAACATCACACACATATAAAATATATACTAAAATACATAACAATATAAATAATCGATATTTTTAACAACTATGGGGCCGATTCCGATCCTGGATAAACCGGGTACGAACCGTCGGATGGAGCGTTTTCTCCGTCCGACTCGTACCCGGTCGAAATACCTTACAAACATGCAAAAACACCGACCGAACAAAAAATACCCACAATTCCGATCCGGGACACCGCGGACGTGACGTCCGGACGTAGTCAGGCAGCGTTTCACGAACCAGCAGGTACGATTCGTACCGACGTCACTCCGCACGGACAATATTTTACGGGAGGCAAAAACTGTTGGGAAATCAGGACGACGCGCACAAGGAGCACCTGTACGCGATGGACAGCCATGGACCCAAACCTACGTGTCATCCCGGCCCTCATTGCAGTCCACCTGGTGTACAGGAACCGACGCAGATGCCGCAGAAGGTCAGAACAACACTGTTAGACCCGGCCCTCGTAACATAGTCAGACCTGACCCCTGCACCTCACACCAGCCCCGAGCCCACGGCCTAGCCGATCCTTCCCACCCGAGCACACACACCCGACCCGGACTTCCCCCGTCCGTGGCCTTCCTCCTTCGGCCACCTGGGCCCGCGTGCCCACTTCATGCACCAAGATAGCCGCCGGCCCCAGCGCGACCCTGGCCTAGAGGCGCCACTCCGGCTGGAGGACATCGCGCTCCCCTTGGGATGAGAAAGGGAGGAGCAGTTTCCATCACACCTCCGCGCTTCCCTGGGAAGGTGGGTTTCGATCGACCCGCCGGCCTCCCCGAGGGCTGGCGCCACGCCTGCTGGGTGTCTGGGGCTCCTCCCGACCCGGCCCTGAAAGGATCAAAGGACAATGGCAGAAAACCCCCAACAAGTGACCCCCAGGTGACAAGACCCCTGCCTGCACAGACTCCGGATATCAAAGAGGAGTCGCCCTATAACAAGGGGTGCTCTGGGACTGTCCGGCAGATTCGCCTTGGAACACCTGAGCCCTGCTGAGTGACTCGCGGCTCCCCGAAGATCGTAAGACCTCCGAACTTGTGCTTGAGCCCTGCTGAGTGACTCGCGGCTCCTCGAAGATCGTAAGACCTCCGAACTTGTGCTTGAGCCCTGCTGAGTGACTCGCGGCTCCTTGAAGATCGTAAGACCTCCGACTTTGTGCTTGAGCCCTGCTGAGTGACTCGCGGCTCCTTGAAGATCGTAAGACCTCCGACTTTGTACTCGAGCCTGCTGAGTGACTCGCAGCTCCCACAGACTCTCTTGGTCCCGCCGGACTCCACGACAACAAGCATATCCCCCAGCTCGAGGATTGTGAGCTGTGCGCCGGGTACGCTCCTGCATTTGATTCCTATCCCCAAAGACTGTCCCGCTACCTCCTAACCCTCCTCCAAGACTTTGTGAGCCCGCGCTCTACTTGTATATATTGCCGTGCTGATCATAAAGATCCTAGTACCTCGATCTGATAAAGATTTCTCTCAAGAACTCCTCGTGTAGTGTCTCTCTGTCGTGTGGCGCCGAGTGTACGATCCTAGATACGATGTTCCTCCCCTGAGGAGTCTCCCGCCAGTGCCCGGCTACGATACCTCGAGGGTGGGTCTCAGGGCAGTCAGGGCCCCTTCCGGGCCCCTCTGAGGTTGCCTTGTAACAAATACCCAGGGTCAAAGGGGGGGGGGCAGGAAACATAGCCCCCACCCAAGTCCAAAATCAAACATGCCCTGTACATACCTGACCCCCAGGGCCTGGTCACTTTGGGGGTGGGGCGTCTCCACCAATGCCTGCGTCCGCCACAACGGAAGTCATCATGGACGCGAACCGGCATCACAACAATTGTGGTACGCACCGTACCCACGCCTCAAGAGCGTGGGTACGAGTCGTACCATGCCCACCCCTACGTCACCCCAACAATGGCGGTACTGCCCGTACCCACGCCTTAAGAGCGTGGGTACGGGTCGTACCACACCCACCCCTACGTCACCCCAACAATGGCGGTACGGCCCGTACCCACGCTCCAAAGGCATGGGTACGGGCCGTACCGCCATTGTTGGGGTGGCGTAGGGGTAGGCGTGGTATGACCCGTGCCCACGCTCTCAAGGCTTGGGTACGGGCTGTACCGCCATTGTTGGGGTGACGTAGGGGTGTCCGTGGTACGACCCGTACCCACGCTCCTAAGGCGTGGGTACGGGCCGTACCGCCATTGTTGGGGTGACGTAGGGGTGTCCGTGGTACGACCCGTACCCACGCTCACAAGGCATGGGTACGGGCCGTACCGCCATTGTTGGGGTGACGTCGGGGTGTCCGTGGTACGACCCGTACCCACGCTCTTAAGGCGTGGGTACAGGCCATGCCGCCATTGTTGGGGTGACATCGGGGTGTCCGTGGTACGACCCGTACCCATGCTCCTAAAGCGTGGGTACGGGCCGTACCGCCATTGTTGGGGTGACGTAGGGGTGTCCGTGGTATGACCCGTACCCACGCTCTCAAGGCTTGGGTACGGGCCGTCCCGCCATTGTTGGGGTGCCGTAGGGGTACGGCTCATACCCACGCCTTAAGGGCGTGGGTACGGGTCGTACCACGGACACCCCTACGTCACCCCAACAATGGCGGGACGGCCCGTACCCACACCTTAAGAGCATGGGTACGGGTCGTACCACGCCAGTCGACAGACACATAGGGGTGTGTGGCCATCAGCCCCAGCAGTGCCCAGACATAGGAGGGCTGGGTGCAGAGTCCCCCCAGCAGTGCCTAGACATAGGAGGGGTGGGTGCAGAGTCCTCCCAGCAGTGCCCAGACATAGGAGGGGTGGGTGCCTATCACTCCCAGCAGTGCCCAGACATATGAGGGGTGGGTGCCTATCACTCCCAGCAGTGCCCAGACATATGAGGGGTGGGTGCCTATCACTCCCAGCAGTGCCCAGACATATGAGGGGTGCGTGCCTATCACTCTCAGCAGTGCCCAGATATATGAGGGGTGGGTGCCTATCACTCCCAGCAGTGCCCAGACATATGAGGGGTGGGTGCCTATCACTCCCAGCAGTGCCCAGATATATGAAGGGTGGGTGCAGAGTCCCCCCAGCAGTGCCCAGACATAGGAGGGGTGGGTGCCTATCACTCCCAGCAGTGCCCAGACATAGGAGGGGTGGGTGCAGAGTCCTCCCAGCAGTGCCCAGACATAGGAGGGGTGGGTGCAGAGTCCCCCCAGCAGTGCCCAGACACAGGAGGGGTGGGTGCCTATCACTCCCAGCGGTGCCCAGACATAGGAGGGGTGGGTGCAGAGTCCTCCCAGCAGTGCCCAGACAAATGTCACATGCATACCCACCCCTGGTGCTGGCAGCACAATACACACAATGAGAGCATGCAACAAGACTGTATACTCATGTGCCACCCTACTAAACTAAGAGACCCAAAGGGAACACACACTGTCACGCACATTCCAGGACTGATAGGAATGTACAGGTGCTGGGGCAGCCAACAAGTTGTTGCCTCCCATGGAAGGAAAAGGGTGGAGTACCCACAGATACAATGCCCACAATTGTCAGTCAGGTGACCAAAGACCCTGCAGAACACGTAACACATGTGTGCAAGGCTGGGAGTACACACATGCATAGGGTGTAAAAGGGAACATGTCCACATGAGGTCATGTCAATATACTCCATACACTAGTACAGTGACCACCAAGGATGCCACAAATGATGCAGGTGGAGACATTGCTGAGCAGGCATGGCCAAAGTTGAAGGGATCCGTCACACATCCAGGATATGTAGACACAGCTCAGCACTACAATTGGGAAACAGCCTGCAGGGAAGATGTCAGGGTCCACAGAGGAAGGAACACACCTTGGGACAATATCACCATACAGTAAGAGCACACGTGATCAAAGATTATTTGCAGAGCCCTTGTGATGGCACACAGATACCAGGGTCCACCACATGAGCAGCACACTACAACATTTCCCAGACACCTAACACATTATCACCACCCCAAATCATGGAGCACCACCACCAACAGCAAGTCCAGGAAAGCATAAGTGTGCAAAAGAAAAACAAAAAGCTTTATTCAGCATTCAAAATGTTTTTTTTAAATGTCCATTATTTACCAGGCCCATGGGCCAGGCCATCAGCAAAGTCCTGGGGGGGTACACATCGAGACGTGTGTCCCCTAGCTTGCCTGCACAGTTCACATGTCCATTTCATCCACAGAATGGGGGGCATCATGTGGGGGGGAAGGACCAGGCACCGCAGGGACAGGAGGGGCAAGGGTAGGTGTTGTGGGTGCAGGGACGGATGACTCCACCACAGGGGGTGGGGCAGCGCCTAAGGTGGATTCCAGCACCGTGCTACACACTACTGCCAGGTCGCCCAGCGTCTCCCCTGCACCCGAATGAACCACAGGCCCCAAGGAGGGGGGAGGTCGGAGGGATGGGTTGCAGCGCTCCCGGGAAGGGGGGACTCTACTCCCGCGGCCGTGCACTGCCTCCACCGCTTTCGGGGTGGTGCCACACTGGGGCTGAGGGACACAGTGGCCACCAAGGACTCATTCGGTGACAGTTGGCCAGGAGAGCTAAGGGGAGTGGTTTTGGAGGAAGTGGGTCTTGAGGAATGTGGACTCCCACTCTGGCTGCATGCCTGCTGTTTGCCCCCAGACCCAGTGGGTGTGCCTACATCCCCCTGTGTGTGCATGACTGGAGGAGTGTGCTTTGCCTTCCCTGGTGGTGTGCTGCCTGTGTCTGGTGGGGTGCGTGCATGGGGACGTCTGGGTGTGCGTGGGACAGGTATGGGAGTAGGAAGTGTGGATGGTGCAGGGGTGGGGGGGACGGAGCGCTGCTGGAGATCCACTGCTGCAGTCAGTGAGGAATCTATGGACTTCAGCAACATCCGTTGATCAGACATCGCTGCTGACATGCCCTCCATGTACGACAACATCTGTGTTAGAAGTCTGGTGTGCTCATGGAGGACAGTAAGCATCGATGCCTGACCAACCTGAAACTGCCGCTGAATGTCCACAGACTCGGCATTGACGGCAGCAGGGGAGAAAGGGGCAGGGGGTGCGGTGCCTGGCACGAAGGAGACCTGTTGGCGCCTAGCACGGACAGAAGGGACCCAAGCAGGTGGGAGGCGGGTGATGGCAATGGAGGGGGCGGCGACAGATGGAGTGCTGCTCCCAGCACTGGGATCAGCGTCCGCCCTCTCAGGGAGCTCAGCCTCGGACCCGTCAGCGTCATAGTCGGTGGTGGGACTGGACAGGTCCTCCGCCGCACTCCCCTCCGCCTCCGTGCCACTCGCTGAGACAGACTCGCCAGCACTGTGTAGGGTCCGTATCACTATGGCGTACGCGTACGGCGACACAACCATAGTGATACGGCCCCTACACACGCGTGTACGGACCGTATCACTATGGCGTACGCGTACGGCGACACAACCATAGTGATACGGACCCTACACACGCGTGTACGGACCGTATCACTATGGCGTACGCGTACGGCGACACAACCATAGTGATACGGCCCCTTACACACGCGTGTACGGACCGTATCACTATGGCGTACGCATACGGCGACACAACTATAGTGATACGGACCCTACACACGCGTGTACGGACCATATCACTATGGCGTACGCGTACGGCGACACAACCATAGTGATACGGACCCTACACACGCGTGTACAGACCATATCACTATGGTGTACGCGTACGGCGACACAACCATAGTGATAAGGACCCTACACACGCCCTCAGAGCGTGTGTACGGTGCGTTTCACACCTTACACTGGTGACAGGCGGCACACAGAAAGGAATTGAGCTGTCATACTTGGCCGAGGCTGGACATCAAGTCATTGTCAGTGCAGTCCTACATGTGTCGGGCCTAGGTGTGTCAGGCTGTGATGTGGCACAAATCTCCTCATGTTTGAACGCAGTAGATGTGTGATGAGCAGTGTACACATGTCATGTGTCAAGCTGCACTATGTGCCACACATCCCCTTCACACCTTTGACATGTGTGCATGTAGTACAGACTTGTTGAGCACTGTGTCACTGGCATGGCACAGTCGCCAACACCCGCAACTGTCCCCTGATGCCAGGTACACGGATAATGACAGCTGACATGTGACTACCGGCTTTGTACGATGTGAGTATGTCATGTGTGTGTCATGTGTTCCCATAAGCTTGCTGTTGGTGTACCGTCCAATGCATCTGCAGTTGCTGCATCCAACATGTGCATGTGTGTGGATGGGCATGGCACACTATTATGCACACCAGGACACATGTGGAATCAGACGTAACGTGTGTATGTATGCATCGAACATGGACTTGTGAGACAAGGACATATCTGCGTAGTATCAATGTATGTGTGATCAGTTTTGACATGTACCCCTTCATGGCAAGGTGTGTGGTCTGTGCTTTTTTCAGGGACATGTGACCTGTGCCTCTAGTGTTCCGCAACCTGTCTGTATGATATACATCCTTCTCCTGCACACATGTGGATGTCTGTCACTCCTGTAATGCGTCTGCCTGTTCTCTTACACTGGCCCACAGCTAGTCTCATGCCGTGTCATGCTGAGCATGTGAATCCACGTTTGTAGATGGCCCTTGGTAGGAGTGTCACCTGCCTGGCATACGTGTCCAGGATATATTGCACAGACCTGACTCTGCATGTAGCATATGTGTATTGGCTGTTCAACATGTGCTCAGTACATTGACAGTGTTGTTGTACTGTACTCACTCTTCGTTGTCCTTTCCAAATTACTGCAGGGCTCCGCCTCTCCCCCGACCAATCCCAGACTTGGCTGCCCTGAGGGAACGTGACTGTAGACGCCGCTACCGCTTCACCCAACGGTTGATTCTGAACTTGACAGCAAGGCTGGCACCACACCTCCAACCGCTACACAGGTATCCTACTGCACTGACACCCAAGATGAAGGTGATGGCAGCCCTACATTTCTTTGCCACGGGTATGTTCCAACATACCATTACTCATGTTGGTGGCATGTCCCAGACCATGTTCAGCCGTGTCCTGCATGATTTTTTAGAGGCCATGTTGGTTCACCTGGATGAGTTTATACATTTCCCAACTCCTGAGCAGTTGACAGGTGCCAAGGGTGAGTTCTATGCCCTGGGAGGGATGCCCCATGTCATTGGGTCTATTGATGGGACACATGTGGCTTTGGTACCACCACAGGCACAGGAGGTAGCCTATAGGAACAGGAAACATTACCACTCCATTAATGCCCTTGCTAACATGGTGATTTCCCATGTCTGTGCTCGTTTTCCAGGATCAGCACACGATGCCTACATCATGAGGCGTAGCAGGGTGCCTGAAATGATGCTGCAGCTGCGCAACGAACGAGCATGTCTTGTTGGTGGGTATACTCTGTTACTCCTGTATTTAGCGTCATCTTTCTGTCTTACTGCCTCTCCTGACCCACTTCTGTCCATGATGTTTCCATGTAGGGGACTCTGGCTATCCCAACATGCCATGGCTGATCACACCTCTCCGCAACCCCAGAACGGCTGCCGATCACCGATACAACAACGCCCATGGGCAGACCAGGCGAGTGATAGAGAGGACCTTTGGCCTCCTGAAGAGCCGCTTCCGGTGCCTCGACAAGACCGGCGGCGCACTCCCATATGCACCGGTGAAGGTCTGCAAAATCTTCCTCGTGTGCTGCATGCTGCACAACATGGCAGTGAAGAAAGCTGTGCCACTCATCCTGGATCCGGATGAGCAGGAACATCCTCCCGTGGAGGACGAGGGGCTTGGTGACGAGGCAAGTGATGTAGAGGAGGAGGAGGAAGAGGACATCCGGAGTCGGCTCATACGCAACTTCTTTGCTTAGTGGTGAGTTGCAGTGTCTGAGTGTGCACGCATTGAGCCTTGTGTGGCATGTGTTGCAATGTGTGGGTCCATCTGCATGTCTGGCAAGTGAGTCAGAGGTGTGTATGGATGTGTCACTCGAGTGATGGTGTAATGACAGTATGTCTTACCTGAGACACTATTTTCACCTAGCATGTTGACAACCTTATACGTGTCGAGTACATGCCCATGCATGCGGATGTGCTCCTTTTGGCTCACTTCTTGTGTGTCTCTCATCCCCAGGTATTTGCGCATGCTGTCTGCTGGTGGCATTGTTGTGCTCCTGCTATTCCTCATGAATACAGCAACGTGTGCTGAATCAGCGTAACATGCACGGACATGTGGAAAAATCACCTTAGGGTAAGGGATGCACCACGGCTTTTTGGGTGTGCTATGTGTTTGGAATGTGTGTGCACTGGTCCTGTTCATGTTTGGTTACTTTGCATACATGTAGAATCACCATGGGTCACATGACATGGAGCTAGATTCACCTGAATTGATAGTCACACTTGGTGACAGTCATCTGTAATGTGATTGTGGATTGTGCTGAAGGCATCAATGTGTGTAACACTGCCCTCGGAAACATACGGGATGCACCGGGTTGACATAGTGTGGGACATCCCCATTAGTGGTTCAATGGTGAATTGCAGGCTCTCCGTGAGCAGCACGGGGTGTTTGCCTCAAACCTGTCACTTGTGTGCCAGTTCTATGGGTTTCCTGCATCTGTGGTGCAAAGGGGGGTGCCAGTGTAGGTTCCACATGTTCATCCACATGACCTGTGCATCTGTTAATATAGATGCATTTGCCTTCCGGGAAACATGACTAATAAAGGTGTCCCTCAGCCTCCAAGGTGCCTCATCTCTGTCAATGCAGGTCTCTTGCCACTGTGCATGCGGCATGTCTGGCATAGTTGTCACAGATTGTGCATATGAGTCTATGTGTAGAGTAGCAAGATGCAAGCTGTTTGTCAGGGATTATGATATGTATTGTGCACGATGTACATGGCTGTGTAGGTATTTTGCCATCTCAGTCCCCATAACGGCCACTTTGCTGCATGTGCTTCCATTGTCTGTGTGGGTGCCATGTTGAACCAGACACTCCTCCCTTCTCATACACCTTTTGCAGTAGTCCTTTCTGACATGCTTGTGTTAGTGTGCAACTTGTGGCATGGTTTCCAGGACATGTCGCCTGCTGCTGCAGGCCCTGCAGCAAGGACACACAGAATTTATAGATTTGCCCTCACACACACGCCTCTAAGACACACCCCCCTTCCTCCCTCCACCCATTCATTTTGGTGTAATCTGCTTGTGTGTGACACAGTTTCGGTGGCAAAGGCTGGACCGTCTGCACATGCTACGTGCACATTACACGTGCCTCATGTCCTTGCATGTGCCACATCACGCTACACCATGATGTTGACGCCACCCATCAAGCAATGTCCATCTAATACATCTGTTGCATGCACTCAGGCATGCACTCATCGCCCACCCAACACCTATGCATAATGAGTGTGCAACTCCAGCTGCCTACACAGCACTGGCACGCCTTCCAGGCCCTGTCACACCAACCCGGTCATGTCCCTCCTACTCCCCACCGGCTCTGTACCCCAACATGGCCATGTGAGTGGTACTCCAGGCCTCTGCATGTAGTATGGTGTCGTTGTGGGACACATGGCACAGGTATCATGTCTCAGCGTGTCAGTCTACAATGTGTCCAGGATCCCCCTCTACACCATGACATGCGCACTGCATCTCATCATCATCTGGTGTCCCATTGACAGGCAGGTGCTCCTCACCCTCCCCAAAGACGCATTCCTTGCCAGTTCCCATATTGAATAATGCATGGTATCCATTGACAGATGGCTGCACGTTGGCCACCTGATGCTGGACTTGTACACGACTGAGGTGTTCATCTGCGGATTGTCCCCTTACAGCTGGGTCAACTGCTTGTGTCCCACCCGCAAGGGCCCTGCACAGGCACACAGTGTCCACGCACACGAGCTGGTGTGTATCATGGAATGCTTGCTCACATGTGCTATGCTGATCACCAGCATCTGTACCTCAGGCCTCAGGACACTCTGCATTATGCACACGGTCCACTGTTCGATCCACCTCAAGGCAAGACAGACCATCCCCCAGGTCAACTTCGACATCCATGTCCAATCCTACCCTGCACTCTTGGGAGAAGTACCTTACAACTCCCATGACACTTGTCCACATCCAGGGTGCATCTGCACAGCTCTGCTTCAACATCCGGCAACCCAGCCACATCACCGTCCAACAGGGATAGCTGCAATGGATCACTGTCATCTGCAGGATGACCTTCACAATCCACGGCCACACTCAGGATGCAGCCCACGACCACGCCCCCAACACAACCATGTGGCACTGTCATCCAAGACCCCATTGTGCCATCTCCATGCATCCAACCTTGGCCTGACCACCATTCTCCACATCCACCTGACTCCTGCTTGCAGGACATAGTTCTCCCACCTGGCTACACATACCTGGGACTCCCACCCCAGGACACTCCACATGATCCCTGACCTCTGCGCATGACTGTTGCTCTTCGCAATAGGTCTGTCCGCACAGTTGTGCAGGCACCCTCTCAGCTGGTTGGGCCCATCACGGGTGAGTATGGTGCTCCATGTCTGTATTGGATGATACATTGTGACCCATGTGTGTCCTGTGCCAGAGTCAGACCCCAGGGTATGCATGGTTGGAGTTACTTCGAAACTCAGCCATGGTTTGACTTGCCAACACACACATGTAATGGAATAATGCTAAATGACGGCATCATCTCGTGATTTCTAATATATTTATTGGTGGTGGGGTACGTGTTTGGGGGGATGCAATTAGGTGCTGTACCGGGGGTATGGAATCCAAAGTTCATAGGGGGAGATGGTGTCCTTGCCATTGGAAGTCATCAGAGTCCATGCCACAGTCTTTGTCAACATTGGTCAGACAGTGACCAGCAAGTCCATGTGGCAGAGAATGTCATTTGATGAGGTGCTGCTGTTGCGCCAGAGGGCCAGGTGCCAGGCCAGGTGACCTGGGAGATGGTGATGGTCCACTGACTCTCACGGTCTTTTACGTGGACGACCCACTTTCCTCCGGGGACCCTCAGATGCAGGCCTTGATGATGCTAGGGATGCTCCGTCAGATGAATCCTCCTCCTCCTCCTCCCTCCCTGCATCTGGTGCTGGTCTACGCCTGGTGGCACAGGGAGGGTTTGCCAGGCTTCGGGCGATCTGACAGAGTGATTGGCTCACGTCCCTGTGCACCGCAAGGAGTTCTGCCAGTCTTGCCTCCATCCGTCCTTGGTGTTGTTGATGACTGGCATGATGCTCGACCTGCAGGTTCTTAATCTCATCGAGGGTCCCCTGCATCCCGGAAAGTCTGGACACGACCTGGTCCATGCCTCTGGTGTCACGCCGGTATGTGTCCAGGATGTTGCGGACGTGTGACATGACCGGTTCCTCAGCTGGCTGGTCAGGCTCGCGCCTCCGCCGTCCTCCACTCCCACCACCCCTGCCCACTTGAGCCTGGCCTGCCCTTGTGGGCACATCAGGTCTCCGGGACCCCTGAGGGATGGCATTTGCGGGGTCGCCTGCCTCCTCCTGGGTGCCCGGGGTCCCTCATCCCTCCTGGTCAGACTGGCTGCGTTGTGTGCGAGCAGGGCTCCTGTGTGTATCCTGGGATGCGGCAGGAATGGGGGTGGTGGTTGGCACAGTTGTACCTGACGCAGGTGCTGCAGGTGGTTGGGCACCAGAGGGGCCAGGTTGGTCGGGGTCATCCACGGTGTGGTGAGAGTCGTCGCTGCCGGTGGGATCGTCGTCAAGCCGAGCCTGGTCCTGTGTGTCTTCCCCCCAGTGTTGGGGGGAGATCGACGACGTTGCCCTGTGTGTGATAGAGAGACAATGTTAATGGTGTTACATGCGTCATCCATGTTTCATGCATTTTCAAGTTGGCACAGTTGCTCTGGGTAGTTGGATATGTCTAGCATTCCTCTCACAGTGCACTTGTGGATGGGTATGTTGCGGGGGTCAGATTGATATGTACTCCTGGTTATTTGGCCTGTCTAATGAGTGTTGGGATGGTTATTTGGCTATGGATTGGTCTTGTTGTGTCACATATCCATTGTGGGAGTGCCAATTTGCGTTGGCTGCCCCGGGGGTGTGTGCTTGTGTAAGGGGGGGTTTGACCGGGCATGCTGTTGGGTGTGGTGTGATTTGTCATTGGGTCTACCAGGTGATGTGTCTATCCCCTCATGGTGCCTGGTGGCATGACAGTGAATGTGAGTTCCTGTGGTAGGTAGGTGGCATGTGGAGTTGGTGTTTGAGTGTAGAGTGGTCACAGGTTTGCCTTGTGCTGTCTACAGCAGGGCCAAGTGTCATCTACCTTGTCTGTACTTGGCAAGTCCCTGTGCATTGTGCATGGTGCATGGGTATGTCTCTTGGCCATGGCTGTCAACACTTTTCCTATGTGTGACACACTCTTTGTTGTTGCATCAGTTTTGAACGCAGGGAGCAGTGTAGCAAGCGTGCGTAGCGAGCGCTGCAGAACCAACTTACGTGTTGCACTGTACGCGGCCAAATGTTGCTTTGTCATGTCTATTGGAGAATGCAGGTAGGAAACTTATGCATTTGTGACTGGGTTCTAACAAACACTTTGAGTGGGTATACTGGGTGTGAGGTTAGGTTTGTACCTGCTGCGAGGATCGACTCGTGCACAGTTTGACACATGGGCCAGTGCTTTCCAAACAAATGAGGGGTGTTTCACGCACTGCCAGACCTTGTCAACATGCACACAGTCCACCTGCTGATGTGCGGACATGCCCACACCACCCAAGGGTGATTTTGTCTCCCTCTGTCTCTCTCTCTCCCTCCCTCTGTCACCCTCCTCCCTCCCTCTGTCTCCCTCCCTCTGTCCCCCTCTGTCTCCCTCCCTCTCTCTCCCTCTCCCTCCCTCTCTCTCCCTCTCCCTCCATCTGTCTGTCACCCTCTATCGCCCTCTGTCGCCCTCTGTCTCCCTCCCTCTCTCTCCCGTCCCCTCCCTCTCTCTCCCTCTCCCTCCGTCTATCTGTCACCCTCTGTCGCCCTCTGTCGCCCTTTGTCTCCCTCCCTCTCTCTCCCTCTCCCTCCATCTGTCTGTCACCCTCTGTCGCCCTCTGTCGCCCTCTGTCTCCCTCCCTCTCTCTCCCTCCCCCTCCCTCTCTCTCCCTCTCCCTCTGTCTGTCTGTCACCCTCTGTCGCCCTCCGTCGCCTTCTGTCTCCCTCCCTCTCTCTCCCTCCCCCTCCCTCTCTCTCCCTCTCCCTCCGTCTGTCTGTCACCCTCTGTCGCCCTCTGTCGCCCTCTGTCACCCTCCCTCTCTCTCCCTCTCCCTCCATCTGTCTGTCACCCTCTGTCGCCCTCTGTCGCCCTCTGTCTCCCTCCCTCTCTCTCCCTCTCCCTCCATCTGTCTGTCACCCTCTGTCACCTCAGCCCAGCTTCCTGGGCACACACACTTTGCAGGTCTTTCAAAGGCCATTGGCTTGTTCATGTGGCTTTGTATAGAATCTCCCGGACCCCATTGGGCAGAGTGTCTCTGAGTCTGCGCTGCAGCGGCGGTGTGTGCTGACACTCTTTCACAGTGTTGCCTCTTCATTAGCTGCTGTTATGTGCGAATTGGGCCTTCATACCCATGTCATCCTGTGACGCGGCCGCCATTTGCAGGCGACACAGTACAGTGTCGGGACACACTGTTTGTATGGCTATGCCCTAGGCCATATGGGCTGAGGGCATTGGTGTCTGCTTATGAGTTGCACAATGTGATTTTGTAGGCCCCCCCATCACGGACATCCTGTCTTGTGTTGGTGTTTTGTGTGGCCTGTGTCTTGGCATGGCCTTGCTTGGTGCATGGGGCATGGAGCCGATAGTGGCATGTGCGTGTTGTTGGAATGTGGTTGCGTCCGGTGATGGCTTTGGGGTAGTTGCATGCATTATCGGGACTTGGGTTGTGGATGCCGTTCCCCCCATGTGGGGTGAATTGTTTGTGTACTCACCAGGCTCGGCGAGTCCTTCTAGTCCGTGTACTCCCACCGGCGGCAGCGTGCGCATCACCTTCTCCTCCCAGGGATGGTATTGTACCGGTCTGCGGGGCGGCCCACCTCCAGTGATGTTCCCCTGGTTGTGTTCCTCGGTCATTTTGGCGCGGACCCTCCTCCGCAGATCGTACCACCTGGCTTGGCATTCATGCCTGGTCCTTCGTATGGGCGCAACAGCATTCACCCTGTCGATGATCCTCTGCCACATGGCTGATTTTTCTGAGACGCTGGTGTTTCTGACCAATGTTCCAAAGAGCTGTGGCTCGACTCTGATGATTTTGTTGACAAGGATCTCCAGCTCCGCTGTTGAGAACTTTGGATTCCTGTCTGTGGGCATGGTGTGGGGTGTGGGTGTGGATGGTTGTGGGTGTGTGGGTGTGGGTGTGAAGGTGTGTGTGTGAATGTAATGAGGGGGTGTTTGTGAAGGTGGTTGTGTGAAGGTGTGCAAGTGTAAGGTGTAGTAAAGGTTCAAGTCTGGTGCTGTGGGTTGTCTGTGGGGTCTGACAGCAGTGGGTCTGTTGCTAAGGCTCATGGTTTGTGTGTGTGGGCCCTTTTTATTGGTCCATTTGTGGGGGTGGCTGTGTTTGAACTTTGGGTGGGTGTGTTATAAGGGGTGGTTGTGTTTTGGTCCTCTGTTTACCTGTTTGGCTGTTGCAGGTCAGTGTATTGGGTGTATTTGGGCTTGTTGGACGTGTTTTGTGGTGTTGTGCGATTCGAATTGACTCTCCTTGTGGTGTTTTGCAGTGTCCTGGTTCAGTACGTGTGTTTTTCGCGTCTGTGCGGTGCGTACATCGGCCATGTTGTTGTACAGTGCTCACATTTGCTATGGCTTAGTACGACTCGTTCATTCGCACGGCTGGGTGAGGGTGCTGGTGTAGGGGCCTCGGGTAGGGTGCGTACAGGCACGGGCAGGGTGTGGGGGCCTGGGGGTACATGCCGTACATACGTGAACCCAGGGTACGACGTGTACAGGGGGGGGCTGGGGGTACGGCGCGTACATACGGGGTGCTGGGGGTACGGTGTGTGCCCCCACCTGTGTATGTACGGCGCGCCCCCCCCACCCCCGTATGTACGGCGCGTCACCCCAGCCCCCGTATGTACGGCACATACCCCCACCCCCGTAGGTACGGCGCGTACCCCCACCCGTGTATGTACGGCACGTCCCCCCAGCCCCTGTATGTATGGCGTGTACCCCCACCCCCGTAGGTACAGCGCGTACCCCCACCCGTGTATGTACGGCATGTACCCCCACCCGTGTATGTACGGTGTGTACCCCCAGCCCCCGTATGTACGCGCCGTACCCCCAGCCCCCCCTAGGTACGGAGCGTACCACCACCCCCGTAGGTACGCTGTGGACCCCCCCATTGCGTAAGGCGCTGTACATACAGGGGTGGGGGTACGCGCCGTACATACACGGGTGGGGGGACGCGCCATACATACGGGGGTGGGGGGACGCGGCGTACATACACGGGTGGGGTGGGGGTACGACGCGTCCATCCGCGGGTGGGGTGGGGGTACGGCGTGTACATCCGCGGGGGGGCTGGGGGTACGGCACGTACATACGGGGGGCTGGGGGGGGTGTTCGGCGCGTACCGGGCACCTGTTTGGACGTCTCCATGGTTGCTATGGGTGTTCGCTCCGGACAGTCTTTTTACCATACGGTTGTACAATCGGACGGACGGTGCGGATCGTACTTGCGCGCTCGGACTTCAGTTTTCCGACTCGTACGTAAAAATGTCCGGGGACGTGTCGGACACTTTTCCCGACCCGAGGACGTGTCGGGGAATATACCCAATGCGATTCGTATGGACTTTTTCACATTCGAATCGTACTTGCCAGTTTGTACGGGACTTGTACTATTCCTACGAAAAAAAATCCAGATACGAGTCGTACGGGGAATTTTTTTAACGGATCGGAATCGACCCCTAAATTTTTACAAATGATATTAAACACTTCAATATTTTTTAAATCGATATTACTTACCTAAAATCGATATTCTTGACTACGAGGATTTTACTGTTGATATTTCTGACCCACGATATTTTTACCACAGTATTTGTGGAATTCCATATATTTACCTCGATATCCTTTCTCTGCATCCCTTTTCAGATCTCGCCTACACAGCTCATGCAGTGTGCTTCAAGACATAGGGGCCTATTATGATGGCGGGCGGATACCCTAGCGGTGCTGGGACCGGCCTCCAGTGGTGCGGCGGTCCCGCACCGGCAATTAGGATGCGACCGCCACCATGGCAGTCGCATCCTGTATATTTCACATTGTGGCGGGCAGTGCTGTATTCAGCACCCACCACAATGTCAAAAGGGCATGTTGTGCATTTGCATGCACAACGTGACAGGCACAGCGTGGTGCCTGCCACCTTGTGCATGCAAATGTCGGGGGGTACCATGGGTACCCCCCAAGTGCAGCCACCCGCCCCCCAACCCCCTGGGGGCCCGCAATGGGCCCCCAAAGGCATTCTCCGCATGCCTTTCCAGGGGGGAGTCTCCGCAATGGAAAGGCTTGAGACCGCCATTATCGTAATATGGATGGCGGTGCCTGGAAGGCACCGCCACCATATTGCATGTCTTTTCCACCCGGTAGGTAATCGGGCGGATTGCCCACCGGCGGAAAACTGGCGGACGGTCTCTCTGTCCGCCTGGGTCCCCACCGCCATCATAATATGGCGGGGGAAATGTTAGGCGGGCAGACAGGAATGGCGAGCGGATCGCCACCGCCATACGGGCGGTGGCGATCCGCCCGCCTTCCTAATAGACCCCATTTTGTTTACAATACAATAGACTTAAATCCTGCCCACAGCATACCATTAGTTGTTTTTTTGTCACTCTCATTTGCAATCTATCGATTGTTTAAGTCTATTAGGCTTGCCTTCCTTTCTTCTGTTAGCTTCTCCCTAGATCATGGACCAAGTACATGTGTTCTTCCGTGTCTTTTTTCTCCCTTGCCTTTTTGCAAAGCACTATTTATTTTATTTTATAAGCACTTGTTTCCTGGACGCGCAATGTGTTTTCCTACTTTTAACACAGGAATACAGCTTCTTACTTATGACGCTTTCACTCAATCAGCCATCTCTACTGATGCTTTAGTTACTTACACCCACAAATGTACCACTCTACTCTACGCTACTCCCCTCCATGCCTTTCTACACAAGTCCACTCTATGCCACTGTTCTCTACGCCACTCCACGTTACACCATTCTACTCTTTGCGACTCCAAGCCACTCTACTCCGCTCTACTCTATGTCATTCTACTCTAAGCCACTCTACTCTACTCTGTCACTCCACTCTATTGTACACCAGTCCACACAATGCATCTCTACTGTATGCCACTTTTCTCTATGCCACTGTATGCCATTTTACTCCATGCCACTCCACTCTACCCCACACCACGCCTCTCCACTCTACTCCACTCTAAGCCATTCTATTCCACACCATTTCACTTCATGCCACTCGACCACCCCACTCTATGCCACTCTACTCTATGCCACTCCACTCTATACTTCTCCATTCTATGCCACTCCATTTCACTCTACTCCACTCTGCACCACTCTACTTCACTCTACTCTACTCCACTCTCAGCCACTCTACTATACACCATTCTATGCCACTCCACCCTACACTATGCCATGCTAATCTATGCCACTCAATACCACTGTGTAGCACTCTATGCCACTCCACTCTATTCTACTCCACTCCACTCTCCGTTACTCCACTCTACGCCACTCCACTTAGCTCTACTCCACTCCACCCCACCCTATGCCAAACCACTCTTCTCTATGCCACTTTATGCTACTAGTCTCTACTCTATGCCACTCCACTCACAGCCTCTCCACTCTACGCCACTCTCCTCTACGCCACCCCACTTTACATCACCCTACTCTACTTTACGCCTCTCCATGACACTCTACTCTATGCCACTCTAAGCCACTCCACTCTACTCTATGCCACTCCACTCTATGGCACTCTACTCTACGCCTCTCCTTGCCACTCTACTCCACATCATTCTGATCCATGTCACTCTACTCTACAATGGCAGGCTATGATACTCTATGCCATGCCACTCCACTCTATGCCACTGTACATAACTCCACTCAATGACACTCGCCTCTACACCACTCCACTCCACACTACATCCTCCACTCTATGCCACACCACGCAACTCTGCTCTACACTACTCCATGCCACTCTACACCACTCTCCTCTATGCCCTCCATTGTATGCCCCTCTAATCCACACCACTTTACTCCATGCAACTCTATTCCACTCCCTCCACCACACTCTATGCCACCCCACTCTATGCTAGTGCACTCTTCTCTATGCCACTCTATGTCACAACTCTCTACTCTATGCCACTCTACGCCACTCCACTTTATGCCTGTCCACTGTATGACACCCCACTCTACATCACCCTACTCTACTCTACGCCACTGTACTCTATGCACCTCTACGCCACTCCACTCTAATCCACTCCACTCTACTCCATGCCGCTCAACTCCACACCACCCCACTCTATGCCACTCTACTCTATGCCACTCCACTCCATGCCACTCCACTTCAATCTATGCCACACCACTCTATGTCACTCCTCCCTATGCTATTCCATTCTATGCCACTGAATGCCACTCTACTCCATATAACTCTACACCACACCATTCTACTTCACACAGTGGCACTATATACCAGCCTATGCCATGTCACTCTACTCTACACCACTGCACTCCACTCTACTTCCTCCAAGCTATGCCACACTATGCTGCTCTACTCTATACCACTCCATGCCACTCTATGTCACTTTACTCTATGCTCTTCATTCTACTTCATTCTGCTCCACTCTGCTCCACACCGCCCCGCTGTATACCATCCCACTCTATGCCACTCTACTCTACACCACTGTTCTCTATGCCACTCTACTCTACGCCACACAGTTCTATGCCACTCTACTCAGTGACACTCTATGGCACTCCATGCCAATCCACTCTATACCACTCCACTCCACACCACTCCACGACACTCAATGCCATGCCATACTCTACACCACTCTATGCCAATCCACTCTATTGTATGGCAGTCCATGCCACTCCACGCTACTGTACTCCATGCCGTTCTACTCCAGTCCACCCCTCTCAATGCCACACGACTCTACTCTACACCATTACACTCTATTCTACACCACTCTATGCCACTCCACTTTACATCACTCCACACCACTCCACTCTATGCCACTCTAATTTACACCACATCACTCTAGGCTACCCACTCTACTCTACGCTACTCCTCTCTATTGACCACCACCCCTCACTACTTCATCCCTCTATACGCAACTCCACCCCACTCTATGCCACTCTACACCACCTTACTCAACGGCACTCTACTCGGTGCCACTGCCACTCCATTCTACTCTATGCCATTCCACTCTACACATTCCACTCTGCTCTACACCACTCTACCCAACTCCACTCCAGCCTATACACTTCTACTCCACACCACACCACACCACACCACTCTACTCCACTCCATCCCACTGTAGGCCACTCCACACCACTCTATGCCATTCTAGAATACACCACTCTATGCCACTCCACTCTATACCAATCTTATCTACACCACTCTGCTCTATCCCACTCTACTCTGTGCTGCTGCATAACATCCTACTCCTGTCTAAGCCACTCTGCACCACTCTATGGCACTTCACTCCACACAATACCACTCTACTGTACTCTATGCCACTGAATACACCACTGTACTCCGCTCCACTCTAGTCCAATCTAGTCCATCCACTCTACTCCACTACACTCTATGCCACTCTATGCCATTCTACTCTACGCCACTCCACTCTATAGCAATCTAATCTATGCCACTCACCATGTCTTGACAAGGCACTAAAGTGCTTTGCGGCGGGTAGCACACCACTGCGAAACCCAAGACTACAGTTAAATAGTAGATTAACAGTATGCGCTTTCTTCCTTTTCCTTGACGATAATTTATGGTAAATGTGTGCATTTGAGTACTTGGGGTGTATTTAGTAGTGTTTTAAGTAGGTAGAGAATGATGGGAATGGATTGAAAAAGGGAACCCGTAAATTGGTATTTAGGGTAGTAGACATGTGTGCCTGTTAGATGGGTGAATTGAATTAAAAGAATGGAGAAGTTTGAAAAGGATGTTTGGGAGTATGTATTATAAATGTCTTATTCTCATTGCGGCTACAAAGGAGTGGTTGCCCTAAAGTTGTCCACCCCACTCCCAGCTTCAAACGCACAGTCACTTACACGTCAAACATACTGACTCAAACCAGCCCAACTGGCTTCTCAGAGGCATAGCAGTGAGTGGTCTGTCGGGAGTCCTCTCCCTGCATTCTAGTTTCGCGAGGCCTCATGTGTAGGTCTTCCTCGGGTTATTCTTCGGATCATGTGATTTGCTGTATATGTGTGAGTCAGAGGAGGTGCAGGGAGTTCATAGTAATGGGAGGGGCTCCCTCACAACTGCAGCACATGCCACGTCAATCACACTGCCTGTCTGTCCTCTCCTGTGGCTAGCGATCAGCTCCCGCGGGAGTCGGAAGTTCGAGCCTCCCGCTTCCGAGAGGGTGGGTGGGAGGCGTGTGTGCGGGAGGGGTCTGGTATCAGGGTCTCATTCATCACTTGGGGGGCCAGGTCACTCAAGACAAGGAAACACTTGCCCAAATATTTTACCTCTCTGTTCCCCTGAGGTCACATTCCAAGCAGAGAAACGCTTTTGAATGGGCGGAGCAAACCTTGCTGTACCCACCTGGCGCACTGGAGTAGGTAGTATTTGAAGCTGTGAGAAGGGAATGCCTCTGCCAGTCATACATCAGAGGGCTTTATTGTTCTCGAGTATAAAACTCGGATCTGTTGCATAATTGCTTTGCTAGCACAGGAACATTTTGTTCACCTAACTTGTGAGCTTTAATTTTTATTGATCGGAACACTCGCAAGCAGGGTTGGACTGGGACAAAAAATAGACTCGGCAGAGAGCTAAAACAGCGGCCCACCTTTGTAAATAATGGCAGTTTTGAAAACACGCTGGATTGGTATTTTGCACAGTAGTGTAGACTGCATGCATTTCTGTCTCCTGCAGGCGATGTCTATTGTAATATTACAGGACGCAACAGAAAACAGTGGCTCACCTGTCCAAAAAACAGGCCCCGAAACTACTGAAAAATACCGGCCCACACTGATCTGTTAGACCAGCCCAGCGGGCACTGCCTGATTGCCCTATAGGCCAGTCCAACCTGTTCACAAGGAATGTTAGTAGCCTTAGACTAGACCATGGGTACTCGCAAACATTTTCCCAGGGGCCCGCAAAGTTCGGTCTGTGATATGACCGGGGGTCGCACTGATGCCAGCAGGGTGGTGGTGGGGAAGTGGGTGAAAGGGTTTGTGGCATGGTCTGGTGGGTGTAGGGGAAACGAAGCATATACATCTAGTGTCTGAATAGCTCAATGTGAAGCAAAAAGCTATGGATTAATCCCGGCTTCTCCACTTAAACAAATTGTGTGATTCTATGCAATTATTTTATTTCACTTTACCTCCTTTTTCTTCATTATCGCATACACGCGGATGGGTTACAAAACGTATGTGTTTGATTTAATAAACTATAATATTAATGTATAATAGAAACACAGGTCACCCAAAGAGTTCACATAACAACTGACTTGCCTCTTAGTTCACTACTGGCATTGTTGTCAGGGTGGGAGGAAGAATGAATGTTTCTAATTTCATATTTGAAAATGATCACTTAAAAAAGAAATACTTCTGAACGCACTGATATAACCCGATGTGCTAAGGGGAAACAGTTCTGCATGTGAATGCAGTGGTGTAACACAGGCCACCGCAGCCCCTGCGGAGCGGGGGGCGCCAAGCTCCAGGTGGTCCCCTCAGCACAATACTCTGGGCGTAGAGCTCCTGATTGAGTCTGGAGGGGGCCCCTCCATGTACCTTGCAGGGGGGCCCCCTCAAGTTTCATTACGCCACTGTGTGAATGAAATACACCTATTGAATTTTAAAAAGATTATCATACTTTTACACATTTGCTGCAAGATGTCTTCAAAAATGAAAGTGTTTCTAAAGTTTAGCAGTGCAGAACACCCTACTTACTACCTTTCTTTAACTTCAATTAACTTTTAAATAAACTATTGCCCATATTTTTAGCATTTTTTAAAATGTTAGTGCCGAGTTGAGCACGCACTAAGGGTCATGGTATGAGAGGTCCGAGGACCTGTGATGTCCTCAGAAGCAGTTCCTAGGGATAGCTGACTAAGAAGGGGGGACGGGGAAGAACAGGTCTTTCTTCAAAATGCCCTCACACACCCCAAAGGATGTCATGCTTCATCATTTGGGAATTTGCCCCTCGTCAGGCCGGCGCTGCAATGCCTGACGGGCTCCCGAAACTGGGGCTCTTTATCGGGGATCTTTTGAAGAAGCCGTAAGGGTGCGTGTAGGTGTGAGGGCTGGGTAGTGCACAAGGTGTGAGGTAAGTAAAAAAGGTATAGAGCCGTCCTACTTAATTCAAGTTTTTATTATTGAGGTAGCTCCAGCCTAATTAAAAATATGTGGAAGCCCTGTATAGAAGTAATGTTCCATAAGGGCTAATCAAGAGTGGATGTGGTAATTAAAACTTGAATTAAGTAGGACGGCTCTATACCTTTTTTACTTACCTCACACCTTGTGCACTACCCAGCCCTCACACCTACACGCACCCTTACGGCTTCTTCAAAAGATCCCCGATAAAGAGCCCCGGTTTCGGGAGCCTGTCAGGCATTGCAGCGCCGGCCTGACGAGGGGCAAATGCCCAAATGATGAAGCATGACATCCTTTGGGGTGTGTGAGGGCATTTTGAAGAAAGACCTGTTCTTCCCCGTCCCCCCTTCTTAGTCAGCTATCCCTAGGAACTGCTCATTTCCTCATACAGTACTTCCTTAGTGCCTACGAGCAGGACCTCATAAACTTGGCTCCTTGTCCCTCCTTGGTTAAAAAATTTCCTCAGAAGCACCATCGGAGCGGAGTAAAGAGAACTTGGTAACTACAGTCTGTTTATGGGCCTGTCTATGCTGAGGAGGAAGAGTCATTCCAGGCACTCTTGGATAGTCTTACAACCTATGTCCTGCCATCTTTCACATTAGCATTGTTCTAGGAGCACCAGCTGCACATGTGGCCTCATGAGCCACCCTACAGAAGGGAAGGCTGTTCTACCACCAATCAACACCTCTGGGACATGAAAGCTTCACAACCTGGGCTTCCTGGGCCCCTTAGTTTGTTGCATCCTCTTTAACCATCCTGCACAGGTTTGTGCTATGAACTGCTTGAAGCACTGGGAGGTAAATCTATCCAGACTCTTAACACAATCCACACTCTGTTTTCATCTGCAGTAGGGAAGGAATCTGAGGTAAGGATTCTTCTGCAAGGGAAATACCAGCACTAATACCCGATTGATGTCATGAATGACTAGACCTCTGTTTAAAACCGTAGAGGCATATGCCCTATGCAAGACGAACCGTAAATGGTCTCCTCTATGAACCGGTTTGGCTCGCTCTAGTGTACTCTCATCTAAATTTCTCAGCACTGAGCAGAGGAGGTAGTCACCTCCACTAATCAACTTTGGATGAAAGAAACCTTCTAGAGGCTTTAACATTCGCACTTTCAGATACCCCTGCTCCTAGATTTTAATATCCCTATTCAATCATATACATTGGTCCTGATGAAGGTGGCAAAAGGATTTTATGCTCCACCGAAACGTACGTCGACCAACACCATTTGGGGATTCACTCTGTGAAGACAATAGTAGAGACTTGTCAGCAACCAATAGGACACAAAAAAATCATAGAGGGAATGTAATATACCCTGACAATTTAACAATAGCATTTATGAAATGATATTTGTTCTAAAAACTTATGCTTCTCTTCTTCACAGTTTGACCCCTTTTGACCTTTGTCAAATTGTATTCTGTATTTTTATATTGTGTATGTTAGTCAGAATGAATGGTAAGATTTTGAGAGAGTGTGTTGTGATTATGGGTGAGTGTGCTGGGGTATGTGAGTAGCAAATTTCTGATTTATTCCATGGTCACATTGTGATTTTCTATGCCATGTAAATGAATTGCAATATTCAATGTTGTTAGTTGACACTAACATGTGTCTATAAAAGAAAATTTATAATTTATAAAAAAAAATCTGTTTGTTTTGAAAATGAAAAAATTAAATTTATTCATATAAAAAAATAACAATAAAAATCACAGTGATTAATAACCACTACTATATGCTTTTGACTTTTATCTAGTTATAAATTGTTTTCTTTTTGTGGGGAACCTTTAAGCTATCAGATACAACTAAAAGAAATATAGGTCAGCTAGAGGTCTTTTTTGCCATTTTTCCTGCCTCTGTCCCCTTCCTCTTGGACTTAAAATTAAACTAGGGGGAACCTTTCTTGTTTTCTTTAGTGCCGAGTTGAGTAAACAGCAGGCTAGTGCTGTGGTTGACAAGGGGGGTGCATGTAAAGGTCAGGAGGGTCGCATGCAGCCCCCAGGTCTTGCTTTGAGTATCACTGACTTAAACGATCTAACTCAGGTAATTGGAAATTGAATCAGAGTGGAGGCATATAACATTACAAGTGTGTATCATGGCCCGTGCGGAATTAACATTTTAACATCCCAGGTCACAATGAGAGCTACAGAACGTAAACAGTGCTTATCAGGGCACTGTATACTTTCTGTTCTTTACTACAAACCTAACCCAGAGGACTCACCAATAAACCTATCAGGGTACCAACGGGTTATTTTAACAACACTCACAATCACCACTTGGCCCACACACCCACATGCACAACTGCGGCAACTCCTAAAAGATCTCCAACAGAGAGACCTTTTGTAGGGCCCGTGAGGGACTGCAGCGCCACCCCCACGAGGAGCAGTGACCAATGATGATGCTCTACACCTGAAAGGGTGTGTGAGGGCACAACACATACAGGAGTACCACTCCCCATTCTTACACATGCATTCCTCATTTGGAGATACCTAACCTTTTTTCTGCAATCATAACAGGCTGCTGTCCCTCTATCTTTCTTTATGAACTGGTACCATTTGCAGTATTTTACATTGTCTTTAGGTGAATTGGTCCAGGACCTCATTCCAAACAGCTCCTTGTCCCCCCTCTTCAGAATTGTGGTGATATACTTTCTGTTCTTGCCATTGCCTTTGCGACCACTCAGTCAGGGGTCGCAAAGGCAGTGCCATGGGTTCCAAAGGGCAAGCCAGGCAGTCGCAGGTGTGACCCGCGGTGATCCCTAAATGATGTTTATGGTTAAGAAGCTTGGGATGGCCATTGGCAGGGCTTTAAGTGAGCATGTGTATTTTAAGGCCACACCCTTAATTACATCGGCCACACCCCTTTGAGAGGCCCCCTAGTTTTTTCATTCCACTTAAAACCCTGGTAATTGGGTTAAGTCTAGTATTTTATTATTTTTGCCTCTACTGCTAGCTCTGTCTTAGGTTTCTTGTAGATGACTATCAGCCTCATTACAGATTTCAGGAAAACCCGGGAAGCATTTGGCCGCTCGGGTGGAGACCCTATAATGAAGCATGTCACCAACTAGGTTGGTGAGTGAGGGTTCTTTTAAAAAATAGGTTCTGTTTCCTTGTTTCGTTCAATGCAGTAAATTGTAATCCATTTGCAATTACTCCTTCTTTTGTTGTTTACATGTCATAAAGTATGCCATGAGTGATGTAATATGGGAGGTAATTAACAGTGCATGGCAAGGGCGAAACCTATAGTGCTTTAGGGCAGGAGTTATAGTTACTTGAGATAGCTATAACTGGTCAATTTCGGTGTTGTTGGTCGTTTAAATGGAAATAGTTTAACTGCCATTTTCACCTAACTATAACATCTTTTTAACCTTTGGTTTTTTCAGTGAAGTTCTAAGATTTTTTTTTAATGAGCAGTAAGACATTATTACTATTCCTAATCATCACTTTACCCTTTTTTTGTTGAATTCCTATGTTTTTTAACATTAAGTAAGATGTCCATGCCGTTCACGGCGTGGGGTTGGGCACAGGGCCTGTCCTACGTCCTGTGGATGCTCAACCACCTGCTGTGCACGGCCTGGCCATGTTCCAACACCTCGCCCCACATGTGCCCACGCCATCGCGTACGGCGTTCAGCTGTGCCTTGCATGTTGTGGCTGGGCACGGGGTCTGGCCCGAGGCCAGTGGCTGAAGGGTTGGGGGCAGGACCTGGCGATGCCCAACTCACCCCTTGCAGGCAATAAACAGTGTAATTTTAAGTAAGGCACACCAAAGGTCCAAAACACAAAAACATAAAAAGCAGGCGGCCTATTGGCTTTATCAAGGGGTCAGCACATCAACATATATAAAGCAGACATATTGGCTTTGTCAAAAAGTCACCGCTAACTATAATCAAATATATATTTTATAATTCACACATTGTAATGTTTAATAATAGTGATTGCCACAACATGTTTGCATAAAGCAGTTTTTAAGAAAAACCATTAAACATGTCTGAGTTTTTAAAACATCGTTCAGGCCATACATACATTAATGAATTGTGCATTGTCATGGGATAAATGTTAAGAAAATTAAAGCACTAAGGAGATTCGAACATTACAGCACTACAAATCCCATAATGCCCGTGAGCATATACATTATGCATTAGAAACAGTCAACAGCCACTTGATAAAGACACTATGGTGAAACGCGTTGTGGGATCTATTTGAGCAAGCTATTGTTTAAATAAATAAATTGCAAACTGCCTTCTGGAGTGCAGTGTCTTGTCCTTTGGTGAGGGGTTTGGTCGTCTTACCCCCAATGCTGCACCTCAGATTGCGCCATTTGCAGACTGCTTTGTGTAGCAATTTGAATCAACGGCATCACCCAATGTTGGGCACGACATTAAAAGGAAGTTGGCGAGGAGATACAAATCTCCGGTATTAGTACTGTACTCTGGAAGACTACAGTTGACCTGAGGTCGGAACTTCCACTAGCCCGTAGTTCGACTTCATCGCTGTTTCAGAAGCTCTCTAAGCAATATGGAGTGCATTGATTAATCGTTCTTACAGCACCGATGCAGCCCGTTATTGCTGTTGGGAGAAAGGGACTGGAGGCCAGAGGCTTTTCTTCGCTGAAACTGCATACAGTTATGAATTGAGCATTGTCATGGGATAAATGTTAAGAAAAGTAAAGAACTAAGCAGAATCGAACATTACAGCACTACGAATCCCACAATGCCCGTGAGCGTTTAAATGATGGCAATTACAAACAGTGAACACGCATTTGATAAAGACATTATGTCAAAACGTGTCATGGGATCTATTTGAGCCAGCTGTTGTTTAAATAAATGAATTGCAAACTGCCTCCGGGAGTGCAGCATCTTTGCCTTTGGTGAATTTTTTTTTTATATCTGTATCTATATATATATATGTTCATATATATCTCAAAATAATCCGCTCCTTTTCATTCCCTGCTCCTTTGGAAAAAATGGACCTTGATTGCTGGTGCTTATATTAATTTATTGTTGACAATCCGCCATAACGCGTTTCGGCCTGGAAAGGCCTTCATCACGTGACGCCACTGCATTGTGGGACTGAAGTATTTAAAGTGACAAGTGCTCAACAATATCATAAACACTAAAAACAGACTGCTTGAGAGTACAAATTTGTAGTATCTTAGATGTATCATGATTAGTAATGCATGATTTCTTATATTTCTGCAAAAAATACATAAATATATTCTATAAAATCGGTATTATCAGGTCAGTTATCGATATAGACATAAGGTACTATTCTTGTTTAAATAAACATTTTTCATGCAACCCTATTTATGTATTACATTTTGTATATAATATAAGTTGCTGACCTTGAATTAAGTATTGTGTCATTGTATTAATATGTAGTCTGTTAGAGTGCAATTGTGCCAAAGTGATGAGAATAAAGTGCTATGTATAATGATTACCACCCAAATACATTTTCCTAAAGTGCTAAAGTGCATTGATAATAGCACCGGGTACGTAGCAGCTTGTATTGATTGTGTCTAATTGACTAAACGTCCAATTTGACAGTTCATTTCCCATATATATATATATATTTGACGAATCTTCACAAAGCTTTCCGTAAACAGTACTCTTATTTGAATAGTTTCTTCCTGGATAGTTTTGGGGTGATCCATCAAGTGGGGGCCGAGAAAAAGGGAGGACCCAAAATGCAAAAAAATCCCAATGCATTTTCCATAGACTTTTTGGAACAGCGCTACTGCAAACACTGCTGAACAAAAATGACACCAAATTTGGCAGGAGACTGGATCTTAATCCGAAAAGTTTTTGGGGATTTGGTGTAAATCCGTTAAGTTTTTGAGAAATCAAGGATCAAAAATATTTGCATATCTGGAAAGTTGTGAGAGTCCCTCAAACCATATTAGAAAAATAGAATGTTCTGATTGTCATAGGAAGCTTTTTTTCCCTGGGGCCAACTCCCTCTGGTTGGAGGAAGGCTCCTGCAGGAATGAGTGCTCTGATTAGCTGCCTTTAAAATGATTACAAATGTTGCAGGCAGCCATTACCGGACTCATGGACTTAGTCCACTCTCCTGAGATTATTCACTAAAGAATATATAGGTGGAGAAGGATAAGGATACCCTGCCCCCCTCCCAGCCCTTGTTGGCGCGGGGCCCCTCTGCCAAAATAAAAAAATATATCTTAAAGCCATAATCCCAAAAGAGTTTGTTGGATTAGAGTTAGAATAGTAAATTTAGATCACCATTCCCCTAATTCTTACACTTTCCTAAATAATTATTAGAATGAATTGAGAATAGTACAATTTTACCACACCCAATTTCCAGTGTTAGTTAGACTGGAGCTAAAAAAGCAAGTCTGATACTAGGCTAATGTATGGATTTTCCTTAATGTTTGTTAGACTGAAGTAAAATAGTAATAATGACACCTGGAGGTAAGACATTTTCGCTCAAGTTTGTTAGATTTTTCCTGCGTATAGGGTATTTTATTAAAACTATATATTTTAAAATGAATTACTTGTCTTTTAATTTTTAAATTGTGTTTTCTGTTTAGACATTTTATTTTATGTTATGTTTTTAATATTTGACAAACATTAACAGTTAAATGTAAATATGTTTATATTTGAATTGTAAAAAAACCAATTTATTATATCAGTCTATACTATGCTTTCTTATTTTTTAGTTAAGAAATATTTTTATTTGTGTAATAAATTGATTTTCGAATTTCTATCTTAATATTAGATGTTTTATATTATTGATTAAAGTTATTTAAAATGTATCAATATTTGTAGAAAATAAATGTTAAAAAATTAAATGATATTTGCATGTTTTTTAATGTTATATATTTTTGAAAAAATGTACGACATTTAAAAAAAACTAACCTTTGTTTTAAGATTATAATAATGTTCATGACATTTAAATATCATACATTATACATATGCACTGTAAATATTTTGGTCCACAATATTGTTATAGGTGGTATCCAATACTTTACATTATAAACACATAAAGTTGATACTTCTGGCCTCAATATTTATTTCCACAATATTTTTTTATTCTGAACTTTTGGGGATCTAAATCTATAATAGAACCTGTTTGGGTATACCCCCACTTTCGATTGTTAGTTAGAAAAACAAAACAATTATGGTTGGAATGCTTGATTTAATCTCAGCCACAGTAATTAGTCAGGCCCTTTCCAGTCCATTTTATTTGCTCAGTGTGCCACTCCAGACAGGGACATGTGATATGCAAATAAGACTTCGTCCTCCTCCAGTAGGTACAGTCCAGTCTGATCTGCTAGCAGGGTCCCCTCTAAATAGGAACTTAAGCTATCCCATACCTGTTTTAGTCCCTTTTTTGATTGTCCCCACATGTGCCACCCACCATGTCAGCATATGGGCATACTCAGATTTGCTTAACACCTATCAGTATTACTCAGGGCATGTGCAGATTTGCAAGCTGGTGATCCCTTCAGGCATAGGTGAGTGCAAATCAGCTGGGGCAAGACAACAGATGCACTGTCTGAAAGCTCGCCTCTTGCCAAGGTGAAGCGATGTTTGCGCTTACATTTCCACAACTTGATCTATTGGATGGTATGGAGGCAGGTGTGCATTATCACCAAAGGAAAGGACAAGCATTGAAAGGGCTTTGACAATCCACTTTTTTCTCCATTGCAAATTTTCCAGGTCCTGCAAAAAGGCTAAAGATTATGGTAATTTATAGTTTGGAGGACAGCTTGCTGGCCTGGAGGAGCGGAAGAGATCTTCACTTCCACCAGGCAAGGGTTTACCTACCCCATCTGGAGATTGCCGCTATGTTGGTCATATA
The DNA here is from genome assembly GCF_964204655.1 of Triturus cristatus. NCBI lineage: Eukaryota > Metazoa > Chordata > Amphibia > Caudata > Salamandridae > Triturus > Triturus cristatus. The sequence goes on from NC_140590.1 coordinate 1,024,679,763, forward strand.
CGTTAATTTATCAAAATGCCGGGGATAGTGGAAGTGACATCATATGGCTTTTGACCCACAAATGACATCACAGGAGGTGATATCATATGATCTTAGACCCAATTGTATTATTGGAAGTTACATCGTTTAACATGCTGAAATCACGCCAAGTGACATCATGGATAGGGGTGGAAAATTACTAATAAAAAACATAATATTGTCACAGGGACAAATTGAAAACCCCAAACGCATTAACAATTCCCAAAATTCGACTGAAACGCTCCTATATATTTTATCAGTATCTGATAATACACTTGTAAATAGTGCTCCAGGGACACAACAGCTCTTATTATAGGGCTGTGATAATAAGGTCAGACGAGAACTCTGCATTTGAGTCATACATTGGGTACTGTCATCATTCACTTGCAGGAAATATGTCAAAATGCCTGCTGTTAATAGGAAAGTGAGGCATAGTCGGTGCCTGATGTGTGTTTGTTCAGGGCTATCATCTTATAACTTCCTTTAAAATACACTCTAATTCACACAACACTTGGAATCATCTGTTCGCTAGGAAAATCCCCATATACACACAAGTTGCTTGCAGTTACACTTTGAAGAAAGGCTGGATATTTACCTTTTATTATGACACTTTTGGGCCTGATTTAGAGGTAGTAGGCATCTGATTCTGTCACAAATGTGACGGATATCCTGTCCGCCATATACCGAATGCATTATATCCAATGTCACTTGTAGTACAGTGAACTGGATATCTGACATGCTTGTATTGAAGTAACTCATTCACTGAACTCTAAATCAGGCCCTTTGTTGCTTAGCCCTGCTATTCGCCTGTGCTCCTGTTTATGCCACTTGCACCTATGCTCTTATGCAGAGCCCTTTGGACAAGACAGCATCAGAGGCAGGAGGCTTGGCACCTGCATTCATTCAGTCTGATGCTATTGTGCTTACTAGGATAGGGCATGCATGGTGGGGATGTGAGCAGATGTGCTTAATTTGAAAAATAAGTGCCAGGGCCCTCATCAGGAGGCTGCCACAGCACTCACTACCAGTGGCGTAACGAAACTTGCTGGGGCCCCTCTGCAAAGAGACGTGGAGGGGCCCCCTCCGTACTCCATCAGGAGATCTCCGGCGTGCTGAGGGGGCCCCTTGGAGGTTGGGGGCTGCGGGGACCTGTGTAACGCCCCTGCTTCGTACGCCCTTGACGTCATTGAAAACTCCCCTAGCTTTTCGATTTGAATCTCATGGCAGCATTCACGAAGAATAATGAACATTGTCACGACCCCCTGACGTTGATACTAAATGAACTATGTAATGCCAGTACCACTTTCACCGCATGATGATGCCCAAAAGTGCGTTTTTTGGGAGCAACCCAAAAAAATCATCCTACAGATATGAAAATCAACCTAAAGCCTACCTGCAGTTAACATACCTTATTCATAGGAAACGCTGCACGTTTAATTGTTGACCTCCCAAACTCTAGCTTACAAAAAGTAGCCTTTATTGAGAAACTAACTGGAAGAGCATTTATTGAACACAAATGGTCACCACTTTTAGGAAGCACTGCAAATTAGATTTATGTTGTATTTCCCCCGTTAGTGACTTCCGTATCTGCGTTTCAACTTGACTCTACCCCTTCACCCCCATGCTCATGTTGCTTCTTCACATTCTGACCCCCCCCCCAGCAACCATTGTGTTTCTGCATTCGTCCCTCCCCTTAAGTTGTGTTGCTTTCCCCTCCACCCGCCATTACAGAAAAAAAGCGTTGACCTGGCCAGAGGTGGCTACCGCATAGCGCAATTTATTCTAACTTTACTTTTAGCCATACTGCACAGCGGCACTGTACAACAGGACTAAAAGATGATGGCACAAAGCTAATAGCTCTGGCATAGGCAAGACCTGTTGGCTTTGACAATGTTTATTTTTACTTGTATTGGAACTTGTAGGTCACGATTTATAACGTGGAAAGCAAATACCAGAATGAAAAGTAGAAGTGGATTACCTACCACACCGGACACTATCCCTCACTGCTCCGCTTGGTCGCCTGCGCCCCATTCCCACGCAGACACACTTCAGGATTGAAATGGTGACTCCGGTGCCTGCTGCACTCTTGTGTATACACGACCAGTTCCAACCCGGAAGCGCTTGGTCAGCCTCTCTCTCCGCCCTCCCCCCGAAAGTGCCGCTAACTGCGGCACCCACAGGAGGCCACTAGAGCGGTCAGCGCCCTAGTGTCGCCTGGGCACCAGTCACCCTTCCCCGGCCCCCCCTCTTGGGGGGCAGGGACTCCGGTCGGTGTCCCCCTCCTCTTCCTGCCCGGAAGTGTCACGAGGGGTGTCACTTTCGGGGCTTCTTTGTGCTGGGGGGAGGCTATATAGCCCTCCCCCACCATGCTGGCGACCTCTTGATCGCCTCGCACGCTGCATAGAAGGTCCTGCCGCCCGTTCTCCTCGAGCCGCTAGGGTGAGTCCCGCTCCGGCCCTGTCCCTGGGCAGTACCAGGTTGAACGGGGCCCTGTGGCATCGACTGCCATGGGTGGGGGGGGCGCGAGCACAGTGGCGTCCAGCCCACTTTAGCCCCCTAGAGCCCCAGTATGGTGGGGATCACGCATCCCCCCTCGGGCATACGCCAGTGGGTTGGGGTGGTGCATGCCCGTAGGGGATGGGGTCGGCAGATCCCGGCGTCCCCTGGGGTGTGCCACTCGGCTGGGGACCCCGGCCATGGGTCGTGCCACCCCCATCTTTGCCGCGGCCCTTTGCTGCGGGACGGGGATCTGCGGGTTGCTGATTGAAACGGTGTCTGCGCGCCGGCTTTGGCTGCTGCGGGCTGAATGCGCCAGGACACAATGGCCAAGGGGTGCGGGGGTAGTTGCTTACTCAGGCCAACCCCTTCCCCCGGCCTGTACGCGACGGGGCTGATGACGCCCGGCGGGGGGTGCTTTTATCGCTGGGAGCCACCCGGGCTTCATTATGCAATGCGAGTGTATCACAAGCCTGTGTGCTGCAGAGGGAGAAAGGATCCGTTGTTGCTGCTTTTTCGGGGCTAAATGTGGGGGAGAAGATGCACGGCCGTGCAGACGGCCGCTGAGCACGGTCGCCGCCACGCAGGCGTCCACTCCTCCCCCTGCCGTCAACAGATTAGCTGGCCTGGTGCCGCAACGGTAGCGAGCCTGACTCCAGATCAGAAGGTTGCGGTTTAAATCATGTCAGGGTCACGTACAGTCACTTTGGAAAGGAGAGTGGCCTAGCGGTCTAAGCTGCTGGATTAAGGCTCCTGTCTCTCCGGAAGCATGGGTTCGAGTCCCACTGCTGCCAGTTAATTTTAATCTATTCTGCCACGGGTCGGCCGCATATCGCACGGCGCAAATGTCGGCCAGGCCGCTACACGCGGGGTGGGCGAGCGGCAGGTGGGGGGGCTCAAGATGTCTACAGTGAAGTGGCTACAACTCGGAGGGCCTTCCAGCAGCACTCAGGAACGCCTTTAGCGCATCATCGCGATCACTTTCGCTTTCACAGCGATCGTGATTGCGATGACTTCGACCCGTCATCCCTAAAATTGCTTCAACAGTCTGTGATGACTTCGACCCGTCATCCCTAAAATTGCTTCAACAGCCTGTGTTCATCAGGCTGACTTTCCGCATTTTAAGAATTCGTCAAAATTACAGAATACCCTCAAATGCATCATACCTAGTTTCTTCTTTTCCTCACTGCTGTCTTTCAACAGAAACACGAAGGGGCGAGGCTTTGCTTGGGAATTGCCGCATCGCATGTTTTCTTCCGGGTTGTTTCAGTTTGGGCTGCGCGTGTTTACATTTAATCCCTGAAAGTCGTACAGTCTCGGCTTTGATACACGGCTATCTCATCCCTGCAGTCGGTCTCTGCTCTGACAGGAGGCGGCGAAGAGCAGAATCCTCTCTTGAAACAATATGACTCGTCCAAGAATTATTTGCATTCCGTTTGTTTGCTTCCGCATTAAATTATCATATTTATGCACAGCTAGTAATAGGGTAGTCAAGCGTCAAGTATTCAGCTGGCTAAGATTTTGTGTACGCAGTATGTAAAATGGCAAAAACAATTTGTACCACCTGCTTCTGTTTCTTTACTGTTTGTCCTTGCTGTCACTCATGTGCTGTTATCTTGCCCACAGAGGCGTGCAGGTGTGCGCATGTGCAGATGACAGTGGTGCAGCACGACCGAGGCATGCTACGGAAATGACATAGCAAGCATTGGCATAGTCAATAGGTCTCACCTTTGGGACCATATAAGTGTTTAGCCATGCAAAAGTTGATGTTGTTGCACCAAGGATGCCCACTCTGGCATAATGGTTAAGGACTTAGACTCTTACTCTGATGATTAGGTGTGCAATCCCTGGACTTTCAATGTCTCTGTTTGCTTTGTATAAAATGTAGGCAATGATATTTACTTCAGTAAGGGGGTAAATATATGGTCACACCTCTAGCAGCATGGCCGGGGCCCTGGGGTCGGCAGGTAAACCCGCTTGTGCTTCACCATGTGAATCGCCTGTGACCCAGGGAAGAGTCCAGCGGCGATTCGTGCAGCTAACATGCCTTTCATATCTTGTTTTACAGCTACTGCGGCACTACAGGTTCAAAGGAATAGCGACGGACTGCACGTCGGAATCAAAGGGTAAGGTAACCAATTGGGGCGGCCACATAACATTGGGCCCTTGGGGGTCTGGCCTGCCATGTAGGGTGCAGATAGCCCCCCATCCGCCCTTGGCACAGGGTAGTTGCCATGGTTGCCCGGTGGTAATTTGGGAGCACCTTTCCCCTGGCGCCTTACATTTGGTTTTGTCTCCCACAAGCAAGTCCTCGTGAGACGAGCAGCGCTGCTGACGCAGGTTTTGTAAAGGGACATATTTGTTTATTTGGAGGCACCCGCAGGTGAATCGGTCGAAAGTCAGGGATCCCCACTGCTTTTTTCAATGAGGTCACAAGCTGAGGAGACCCAGACTGGCATCTCTGAAGATGCGCGTTTCGCAGCTTTTCTAGAACTGGCCAAGACGAAGGGATTGGCTTGGGCCACCGAACTTTTGAAAGCGAACAATCCCGAGGACTCAGGAGTCGGCATTGAGGCCACGGCCGCAGAACACGAGCCCAATGAGATGGCTGGCCCCTCCAGGTCTAAGAGGATCCGCAGGCCCACGGTCAGAGACTTCCCGGCCGAGCAGTTGCCATCGAAGAACCGGGCCGTGGCCCCCACCCGGGGCACCCCCCCTTACCTGCGCCACCAGTGCTGGCTCCTGGAGCAGTGCCCGCTCCGGCCAGCTGCCTGCCCTCTGTGGCTTACGCCACATCGGATGACCTGGGTAAGCTCTCAGACACTCTGCGGAGCTCTATGTCCGAGGTTAGAGCGGGCCTAGCTTTGGCCAGCCCGGTCAGCATGGTTGGGACTGCTGCTACCCCCCTTCGCTGTGGCACCAGCGGTCCTGGTTTTCACGCAAGTCTGGGGTGGGATGGGGCGGGCAACCTGCCTGGCCTACCGCCTGTCCAGGTGGGGGGTCCAGTTCTGGCGAGCCCCTCGTCCATAGGAGGACAGCTTCCAGCGGGTGTGCCCCCCTTGCCGACTGGTACCCCCTCCCCCACCCTGGCCACGCCCACGGCGGCAACCGCGCCGCCAACCCCCACGGAGATCTCCACAGTCAGGAAACCAGCAGTATTACCCACCGTAGTGGTGCCAAAGCACCTGGTTACCATGGCACCGTTGCTATCCGGTCACTGCTGTTTGGGGTGGGAAGTGCCCCTGGCAGCTAAAGAAGGTATTTGGAGAAGGGAGTTTATTGACATTTTCACCCTCCTCATGCATGGGGCCGAGGGGGTCGACACTAGAAAAATGAGTGGGAAAGATGATGACAAGAAAATGCGTTTTCAGTCCTGGCCCGAAAAGAACATTGGCAGGTGGGGGCAAGCCTTACCCATCTTGGCGGCAGTGATCATGGAGAGATTTCCGGAACAAGGGCCGGGCCTTTTCCAATACGCTAGCATTATCACTAATGAGGCGGAGACAAGTGAGGGGATGGGGTGGTACCACTACGATTGCGATTTTAGGAAGAAAATGGCCATGTGCTCCGAACTAGAGTGAGACCAATTAGAGGTGAGGCTCTGGGTCATGCACATGGGGAAGCGCACAGTTGAGGGGACAGCAAAGCCTAGCACCTCCAATAGTGACAAGCCCAAGGACACGAAACAGGAAGCGAAGGGCCAGTCTAAAAAGTCCTTTCGTGGGGGTCGTGGAGGGGGTTGGAAGCAGGGCAAGAGGTCAATGTTCAAAGGAACCTGTAGGCTATTCAATGCGGGCTCCTGCTCTTGGGGGAAAGCATGCAGGTTCACACACAACTGCAGCAAGTGTGGTGACGCCCACCCTGCCTCCTCCTGCTCCAAGCGAGACAGCCCGGCCCAGCCCCCGGCCAGGCACGACAAGTTATCCTTGCCCTTCCCATGTCCCTAACCCGCTATCCCTTCCCCAGTTTTCTCCTGACAGCGATACAGATAGCCCTGGGGTCCCCGGGGGTGGATCCAAATTCCTCCCTCTGGCTAATGGTCCTTCCCCCATCAGTATCGCCAACCTCCTGCCCCTGATCCATGGGTATCCCAACACCAAAGATGGATCGCTCCTCACGGAGGACTTTGTGGAGGGTTTTAGAATTCCATACTTAGGCCCCCTAGTGACCAGGGACGCGGAGAACCTCAAATCGGCTAGAGACCATCCCGAGATCGTGTTGGCTAAAATAAAAAAGGAGGCGGCCCTGGGGAGGGTGGCGGGCCCTTTCAACCTACCCCCCCCCCCTCCCGCACTTTGTAATTTAACCACTGGGGGTCGTGCCCAAGAAAGAGCCGGGGTCCTTTTGACTGATCCAGCACCTGTCGTACCCAGAGGGGGACTCTGTGAACTCGTGGTCAGAGGAAGGGAGGTGTCCTGTGTCCTACTGCTCCCTCGACCTGGTGGTGGATAATGTCAGGAGGGCGGAAAAGGGAGCCTGGTTGGCTAAGTCAGACATTGAGTCGGCTTTCCGGCTACTACCGGTCCACCCCGACAGCCAACACTTCTTGGGCTTCAAATGGCAGGGCAAAGTTTTCTATGACAGGTGCATGCCCATGGGCTGCTCACTTTCTTGTGCGTACTTCGAGGTGTTCACCTCGTTCCTTCAATGGGTGCTAATGAGTAAGTTCAAGGTTGAGGGAGTGACACACTACCTTGATGACTTTGTGTTTATCGGGAGGGCTGACACGCAGGAGTGCATGAAAGCCTCGCAGTGCTTTCAAGACTTGGCTAAACACCTAGGGGTGCTGTTAGCACCTGGCAAGACTGAGGGTCCAGCGCAAGTACTGACTTTCTTAGGCATCGAGTTGGACACGGTCAAGGGTGAGTCCAGACTCCCTGCTGATAAGGTACAGGCGCTGAGCCAGGACATTCAGGCATTGCTGGGGAATCATAAGGCCACTCTGGGTGACATCCAATGCCTTTTTGGCAAACTAAACTTTGCAGCTAGGCTCATCCCGGTGGGGAGGGTGTTTGCTCGTAGATGGGCCAGGGCAACATCTAAGGTCAAGAAGAAGCACCACTGGGTCCGCCTGGGGTCAGGTTTGAAGCATGACCTCGCCATGTGGGGGGACTTCCTCTCGCAGTTCAACGGGACGATGATCTGGCGGGAACCCTGGGTGGATAGTCAGGAGCTATGCCTATACACGGATGCCTTGGGCAGGGAGGGCTTTGGGGCCATCCTAGGCAAGGACTGGTGTGCTCAGGGGTAGCCCAATGCTTAGCGCAGGCACAACATCAATGCTAACATCACTGTACTGGAGCTTTTCCTCATCGTCATTGCACTACACCTTTGGCCGGAGACCCTGTCATCCAGGAAGGTCCTATTCTGGTCTGATAACATGGCGGTAGTCCAGGCCATCAATGGGCAAACAGTCAGGTGCCAGTTGGTCCTCTGCCTGCTTAGGGAGCTGGTCAGGGCTTGCCTGCGATGTAATGTGGAATGCAGGGCTAGACACATTGAAGGGGTTAAGAATGTGGCAGCTGACGCTCTTTCTCGTTTTCAGTGGCTCAGCTTCAGGGAGGCCTGGCCACAGGTGAGAGCACAGATGACACCCTTCCCGGCGCACCTTTGGAGGATCCTGCAGTGGACCAACGGCTAAGAACCATGAGGGAAAGAGCACTGGCTCTAGGTACCAGGAAGTGCTATGGGGCACACTTGGCCACTTTCAAATCTGTGTCCCACACCCTGGGTATCTCTTCTGTACCAATTGAGGGTAGAGTACGGGCATTTGTGGTGTGGGCCAGGGAGCACGGGAGGAGCCACTCATATGTTTGTGGCCAGCTGGCGGCCGTAAGCCACGACGCCAAGCTGTCTGGGGGGACGGACCCTACCAAATCTTTCGCCATAAGGGCAGCTCTCAAGGGGTGGGTGAGGGACGAGCCTAGGGCCCCGGACAATAGAGCCCCCATCGATTTCAACATCCTCATGGGCATGCTGGGGGTACTTGATGGGGTCACCTACTCCAAGTATGAGGCTACCCTCTTCGCGGCTGCCTTTTGTTTGGCTTTCTTTGGCACCTTCCACATTAGTGAGCTGGTGGCTAGGTCCAAGACAGACAGTTCGGGAGACGCCTTAGGCATCCTAGATGTGTCCCTCTCTGATTTCTTGTCCATCCGTCTCTGGAGATCCAAGACTGACCAGGTGGGGCGGGGGGTTTATGTGGTCCGCAAGCCCCTCGGGACCCGTGATTTTGCCCGGTCCACTGGGTCAGGGAATACTTGGTGTGCCACCCCCCTGCCCCCGGATACTTACTGATGCACGTGGACCAGGGGCCCCTGACCAGGTATCAGATGGAAAGGATTATAAGGGCTAGTTTGTCCAGAGCAGGATTGGCCCAGCCTGATAAGAGATACTCCAGCCACTCATTCAGGATCGGGGAGGCAACGGCTGCTTTCACGGCAGGTCTAGAGCAAGGGAGTGTGAAGAAGGTGGGGTGGTGGGAGTCGGACTACTACAAACTATATGTTCGCCCGTGATGTACCTTATCATTTATTGTTTGCAGTGTTTTTGCAGTGTTGATTGTCTTATTTGTGTGTTTGACAAGATTAAATGTCTAGAGAGTGAAACCTTGTCTCTTGTTTTACTAGGGCGACCGGTATGGGTGATCGGGCATTCATATATTTCCAGGGGGGCTCAGTGGGTGCGCACCGAAATTGGATGTGGCACTTCCCACAGACACATTTTGAGTGGATGGGTTTCCCGGGCATGAGATGGAACTGGCTCAGGAACAAACTGGAACAGAGACTGGCGGCGCAAGGGGCAGCACCCAAAATGTTTGTGATTCACCTGGGTGGGAATTATCGCCATCGGTAGAAGGCTTCTCCTACAGGCCATGAAAAGCGACTTAGGTGAGATTTGCCAGCGCGTAGGGCAGTGCGACGTTCTCTGGTCAGAGATAATCCCACGCAGAAACTGGCGAGGGGCCAAATCGGGGAGGCGGTTGAGCATTCACGGAAGCGACTCAATGGGGCAATGCGCAAGTTCACTGACCTGAGGGGCCTGGGCTTCATCAGACACGAGATGATCAAAGAGAACGTGAAGGGTTACTTTGAGGATGATGGAGTTCACTTATTGCCAGTAGGCATGGACCTTTTCCTATTAAACCTAAGCGAGGTACTAGAGATGAGAGGTTGCAGGTAGACTATAGCTGTGGTGTTGGCCCTGGCGGTGACGGGGGCCACCTCCAGAGCTGCGGCAGAGTTACAGGGTGATCTGGAAGCAGGCCGGTACCAAGGGTACCTCTGCGCGGCACCAGAGGGGGTGCCAGAGCCAAAACCGAGGAGCCGCATGGGAGGGTCCTGGAAGCCGTGTCGGCGCCCTGCTAGTCCATCGGGCGGTTGTGGGCCTGAACAACCGGGGGTTTGCTATGCGACGCTCTGCCCCGGGAAGGGGCGTGAGTAGAAGTTACAAACGGTCACGTGATCCTGTAAGAGAATCACTTGGACGGAAGCAAAGGCGGGGTTCGCCCCAGTGCTGCCCGGCTCATCAGGCGGGCAGGCGGCCCAGTTGTTTGTCTGCCCTTGGATCGCCCGTAAGATAACCCACCAATTACATAACGGTGTATGTAATAAACCTGCAGCAATTGTACCCAATCAAACAGTCTGTGTTGTGTGTTTATTATTGGGTAATGTATATTGGTTGGAGAGGTGGGCAGTGGGATGCCAATGACGATACTATGCCGCTGACCGTGGCACCCACAGGGGGCAACTAGAGCGGTCGGCGCCCTAGTGTCGCCTGGGCACCGGTCACCCCTCCCTGCCCCCCACCCCCCTTCTTGGGGTGCAGGGACTCCGGTCGGTGTCCCCCTCCTCTTCCTGCCCGGAAGTGACGGGAGGGGCGTGACTCCCGGGGCTTCTTTGTGCTGGGGGGAGGCTTTATAGCCCTTCCCCACCATGCTGGTGACCTCTTGATCGCCTCGCACACCGCATCCCTCCCTACCGTTTACCTGGCGTGGTGATGGCAGGTGGGGGGTGAGAATATTGTAATGTTTTCTTTTTGTTGTAGGCGGAGTTACAGGGTGATCTGGAAGCAGGCCGGTACCAAGGGTACTTCTGCGCGGCACCAGAGGGGGTGCCAGAGCCAAATCCGAGGAGCCTCATGGGAGGTGCCTGGAAGCCGTGTCGGCGCCCCGCTAGTCCATCGGGCAGTTGTGGGCCTGAACAACCGGGAGTTTGCTATGCGACGCTCTGCCCCGGGAAGGGGCGTGAGTAGAAGTTACCAACGGTCACGTGATCCTGTAAGAGAATCACTTGGACGGCAGCAAAGGCGAGGTTCGCCCCAGTGCTGCCCGGCTCCTCAGGCGGTCAGGCGGCACAGTTGTTTGTCTGCCCTTGGATCGCCCGTATGAATACCCACCTATTACATAACGGTGTATGTAATAAACCTGCAGCAATTGTACCCAATCAAACAGTCTGTGTTGTGTGTTTATTATTGGGTAATGTATATTGGTTGGAGGGGTGGACAGAGGGATGCCAATGACGATCCTATGGCCACATGCACAGGGGAACGTTTTGAAGGTGTGGGTGTCATCTCAAGTGTCACGAGAGCGGAAAACTCAATCTCTTTTCAAATGTATTTGCAGAAAACACGTTGCGGACACTCCTCACTCCAACTGAGGGATTACTTTCTAGTCGATTATGTTTGCAACGAAGAACACACATTTTAGAGTGTACACTGCTGTGATTTCAGTACGAGTACAGATTGACTTCGGGGGCGGGGCTGGCCATTTCCAAACAGCAGCGAGGGTTACATAGAAAGGGGGGGGTCTGTGTTGTGTGGTCTCCCTTCTCAAGGTATACTCAGAGCAGTGGCTAAGGAAACTTGAGAGGCCCGCCTTCACAATACATGAAGGGAGCCCCCTCCGACCACACTCAGGAGCTGAGCTCTGCTGAGAAGGTACTGGGCTGAAGGGGCCCCCTGGAGCAGGGGCTGCGGGGGCCTTTGTTATGCCCCTGCTCACTACCCATTGCCCCTGCCAGTGCTGCCCACAACAGTACCAACCAAGCTTCTAATAATCCACACTCCTACAAGTGGGGCAATTCAGACTCTTCTAGGCCCCAAAGCTATAAGAATAGCTTGAAGCCAAGGTATTATTAATTTGTAATGTATTTTGAATTAATAAGGAAATGTTGTGCTCATAATTAAATCAAACGAACAGTGTCACAATGTGACAGTTAGCCATACGTGCCAGTGCTGAGCACCTGGAACCACCGACACAAATTAAGCACTGAAGCAGCAGAGTTCTAGTCCCTGGTTTCCATTTTCGACAGCCTTTGAGCAGAAGAGGCATATGTGGATGAAATCTTCCAACACTCCCAGGAGCGAGGAGCAGACCCTCTCCTAAGCGTATGTCAGCCACTGGGAAAAATATACGCAGGTGTTGTTTCAGTATTTGATTACGACAAACCAAGATGATCTGGTTTCCTTCATAAATACAGGGGCCACAAGGATCATGCAAGGCGTGGCAAGCTGGAGGTCAGAGGTTGCAGCTGTGACCCCTGGTGAGTCCTAAATTACGTCCATTCGCTATGTGGGAATTCTTCTTGGTGAAAGTGCTTGCAATAGGAGAACATTAATAAAAACTGTAATGCCAGCTGGCCACATTTGTTGGTTTCTGTTAGGCATCTTTTGTATTTCAGAAATGAACCCCCAAAGTGGGCAATTGTTTTCAACATATAAAAAAAATAATCAAGCACAGAGAGTTTTCTCTAGTGGAGAACATTCATAACTGTTCTATCTTGGTTCTGCCATGCCTCGCATGATGGTTTGGGGCAGGATATATATGCTTCTGAAGGCCCCCCTCAGTAGTACATAGCTTCCAGAGCACTGTGCAGCAGCCTTGTGTCTGGTGATGACCTGCTGGGGTTCCAAGAGCAGTGCCAGCTGAAGCTTTTACATCCTAATGTGGTGGTTTCCCAGTTGTAAACAAGGTGTGGGAAATGCAGGTTTGATAAAGCAGGGATTGAAGTGTGTCCATAGCCCTGCGCTATTATGTAGGCCCGCCTGTGACCTGTCTGAAAAGCATGCATGTTGTGTGGGACTTTTTGTGTGTCCCTATGTATGTTTTTACTTTTTGTGTAGGAGCTGCAGTATATTAATCTGGAAACATAATTGCCTGTAGCACTGTGTGCACAGGTATCTGGGTTTCTGTAGGACGTTGGTGATGACATCTATAGGTGTGCCATGTCTGTCCACCTCTGGATGTCTTTAGGTGTGTTACTTTGTTCGTACATAGTCATATCTATGTGTTTTTCTCTCTGTAAAACTGTATTTAAGAGTGATACCTGCAAATGTGTGCATGAACGTTGTGTGTCTCTGAGTGCATTCACTAAGCATTAGCCAGACCTTTGGCTTTGTCAGAGTGAGAGAGCTAGTTAACAAATTAAAAATATACTTGATATTTTTGTGTTGCTAACTGCAGGCCTTTAAATAACATGCACGATAACAAATGGACACAAGTTTCTCTCTCTGTAAAACAGCAAAATATTGTATTGTGTTGTAATTGCATTTATAGTGCTTACTACCCCTGATGAGGCGTCAAAGTGCTTTTTGGTGAGTAGCACGCTGCCCCGGAACCCATAACAGTTTAGTTGTTAATTGGTATAGTGAAATATGAAAGTGATTTGAGTGGTGGATATGTTAGTCAGTTATTTGGATTGAGAAGGATAGTGGAGGGACAGAAGAGGGAAAAAGGTTTGCATTTATATAGCACATGCTACCCCTGATGAGGCGTTGAAGTGCTTTTTCGGCATGTAGCAAGCTACTTCGGAATCCATAAAGGGTTAGTAGTGAATTAGTATAGTGAAATTGGAATGTAATATGAGTGGTGGATATGTTAGTCAGTTATTTGGATTGAGAAGGATAGTGGAGGGATAGAAGACGGAAAAAGGTTTGCATTTAATTAGCACTTGCTATCCCTGATAAGGTGTTAAAGTACTTTTTCGGCGTGTAGCACGCTACTTCGGAACCCATAAAGGATTAGTGGTGAATAAGTATAGTCTAATAATGAAAGTAATTTGGGTGGTGGATATGTTAGTCAGTTATTTGGATTGAGAAGGATAGTGGAGGAATAGAAAAGCGAAGGATTTAGAATTTTGTTTTGGAGCTCATAGCAGTAGGAGGATGCCTGGGATGAGTAAATGGGAGGTGGAGGGGAAGAGTCAGCAGGAAGGCTTTAGAAAGGCTGGGAGATCTGAATAATAAAAAGGTATGAGATAATGCAATGAGGGGTAGAGTAGAGTCTAGAAAGGGTTATTTTGGGGATAATAGTAGTGGTATGGGGTTTGGGATGAATGAGAGAGTGGAGGTAGAGGATATATTGATAGAGGTATAGGGTGAGAAATAGGGTAGTGCATTGGAAAGAGTAGTAGAATGAGGTTTGAGATGAGTCAGAGAGTTGAGGGAAAGGATATATTGAGAACTGTATATGGCGAGAAATAGGGTAGTGTATTGGATATGCTGAATTAGGAGAAAAGTAAATATGAAGATACATAAGTACATGGAATATATGCGTATATATATATATATATATATACATATATATATATTATCTACTGGCGGTCGCCAGTAGATAGTTATAGTTAGGACCGAGTTTCCATAAGAAATCTGAAAATTCTACTTTGAACAACTTTGGCGCCGGTTGACGAATCCTCGTGAAATTTTCAAAACTAATTGGGCGCTCCGCTCAGCTCCTACCCTGAAAGTCTCGGGGTGATTCGTCAAGCGGGGGCTGAGAAAAAAGGGGGGTTCCAAAACGCGTTTTCCCCATGCATTTTCCCACAGGACCTTTAGTCGAAGGTACAGCCCGAACGGCTGAACAGAATTACTTGCAATTTGGCAAAGAGGTAGTCCTCAGGTCAGGCATGTGCCTTTTGCATATATGGTGTCAATCTGTTCAGTAGTTCCTGAGAAAATTGCAGTTAAAAGTACATAAATATCTATAAGCGCGCACCCTAACGTGCGCGAGTGTAATTCTGATTGGTGGTTACATGTCAGTCAGCGTTCGAATCAGTCGAAATCAGGAAGTGTCGGCCGCCATTTTCTGTGTTTTGTGTGTGACAGTGAAAAAGAAAGGTGGAGAACGTGAAAAGGGGGCAGGGTAGAGAGTTCCTGACCCCCTAGCCTTTGTCAGGGGGTCCCTGAAGGACCCCGAAGGATGAAAAAAACATTTTATTTTTTTTCAAAAAATCAGGGGGTGCGCGCACGGTGAAAAACCTTAAAAAAAACAAAAAACATTTTAAACGAGCCATTCCATATTACAGGATACAGTCAATCTATAACTATATACATAGGTAGTTTATTGTAAAATAAATATATAAAAAATATAATAATACATACATAACTTAGCATTTAAAAAACCTTACAAATTCACTTAAAAAACCATAGGTTTCACACACGTTTTAGTTAGGAATTAGCATTTGAAAAACCTTGCAAATTCACTTAAAAAACCATAGGTTTCACACATGTTATAGTTAGGTGGACATTTCACTCGTAAAAAACCATTGAAATTCCCCCGTTATAATTAGTTCAGATAACTATAACTCGCGCGAAAGCCACTCTATCACAAGGATGATGTCATCAGTGATGTCATGAGTGATGCCACTGACCATGTCATGAGTGATGTAATATGTGACGTCATGAGCAGTGGATTGCGGGCGCGCGAGTTATAGTTATCTGAACTAACTATAACGGGGGAATTTCAATGGTTTTTTACGAGTGAAATGTCCAGCTAACTATAACATGTGTGAAACCTATGGTTTTTTAAGTGAATATATATATGCATAAGAAAGGTAGTATATGGAGTATAAAGACACATTTAATATACTCCGGCTTTCAAGTGTTGTTGTACTTTCAATTATTTTTTTATTTTGTAATTCAATAGTGAAGCAATTGTAGATACACAGTTATGGTAAAAGATTTACTTATTTTTGCAGTCACTTATATAGAATAATGTAACTATCAACAATATGTACATTTGTAAATTACGTTTTATCTTCTGGTCTTGCTGCTTGTCTATGTACCTTCCCTTCTAATAAGATGTAACTTTGCAATGGTACGCCCCACGCCGCCTGCATTCTTCACTCTGGGATGGAATGATGTCAGAGGGAAGAGTGTCGGCGGTTCAAAATAGGAGACGGTTTTTCGCAGTTGAAGAAAGTCAGCAGTGAGGCAACCCCGCTTGTCTTTGTGGCAGCTCTGTTTATGCTTCTTTAACTAATAAAGATAGAGGGGCATATTATCAAGCACGGCGTTAAAATTATCGCCGCTTTAGTGGCAGAAAACTGCCGCTAAAGCGGCGATAATGGGCTTGATAATATGCTGCAGAGAATTCCCATAGAAGCCCATGTTGACACCAGAACATGGGCTTCTATGGAAATTAAACAACAAAAGAGTGTGCATTAATTACCAGTGATAGAACTAAATATGTCTATACGGGTAAGCTTACAATGATATACACTGAAGTATATGCATATGTAAAGTGAAAAAGTGCTGCTGAAAGAATCAATCAGATATTTGTATAGAACCCTCACTCACCGACCTGGTCGGTGACATGCTTCATCATAGGGTTCCACCAGGGGTGCCTACTGCACCTCTGGTGTGCTTCAACGCTTGGATTATAGCGGAGCTCAAATATCAGACAATCGGAATACTCGAGTGTAACAGAAAAAGTGAGATTTAAAAATGTCCAAAGAATTCGCCCTAAAAATTTTAATAATGACGAACCAGGCACTAAGTTTAAAAACAAGTGTAGGATGACTGGTACTGATAATTATTGATCAGATACATCCTAATAGGTTATCTAAACAACTGGTCGACATGTTTCAGCTTGTTATTGTCAGTCACAAAGCTTTCTTCAGGACCTAGTAGATAATACCAAAAAAGGATACCTTGGCGGTATAAGCTCTCTAAGGCTTACCCTGACCTAAGGTTCAGAAGGACCGGATACACTCACGGTTTTGTAAATGGCCTCGAAAAATCCAAGAGGGCCTCAGGATATCTGGAAGAAAGCAGAGTACAAAACTGGAGTACTTCTTATTATGTGTACTAGTTAAGCGCAACATCTTCTAAACGCTGTAGTACAGTGCTAATGGAAAAAGACAACAGCACAAAGATACATAGTGTACCAACATTGGGGAATCACTGTTTAAACAATGTCAGTATCTCTCTTTAGTCAGTTCAAATAGGATCGTAAAAATGCTCCAAATCTTATTTAAGAGAAGACATTTCGATCCATTTCGGCATAAAACGAGTAAATTCTCTCAGTTATGCTTCATAGACATCTAGACTGTGGCACATAAAATAAAATAAAATGAAGAAAAAGCAGGCCTTACGTTTAAAACATAGATAATGCACTCCTTAGGCAAGAAGGTGGGTGGCGGGACTACAGAACAGCTAGAGTCGGGGAAAGAAGAGAGACAGGGAAACCACATGATATTACTTTCCCCGTAACTTCAGTACCCGGCAAAAATCACTACATGACGAGTGAAAACGTGTACTCACTTCATCCAAGTCCTCAGCCAGGCAAGTCAACCTAAATGGTACCACCGAGCCCGGAGACACCGAACAAAGAAAAATCAGAGTTTTTGTAGTAAAGGAAGAATGCCGAATGATACGGCTCGGCTTCCTGACGCCGGCCCACTCGTCACGTGACCAGCGTGGAAGACGTCAGCAAACGGCATGGAAAACGGACAGCACCGTTAAAAAGGCTAGAATGCCAACTCCTCATAATGCAAGTCGGCAATAATAGCACCCATTAATAAAGTGAACCACGACTATAGCGCAGACAGTTAGGGAGCTAACAGAGCCAGTGAAAATGTTACCTCAACCCAATTCAGAAAAAATACCACAGTTAAATTTCTGAACCCAAGAGATATTGTCGTTTAATCCGTTTGTTGGATTAAACGACAATATCCCTTGGGGTTCGGTCATGAGACGTAATTACTGAATGTCCATATCCGTAGGTGAGCTTTGCCATTTTTACTAAGGTTTGTGGTAGTGTTCCTCCAACTGAAAAATGAGTTTTGCCTTTTTCCTTAATCGTTTTTGTTCTTTACCATCCGCAGCTATGTGTATAAAATCATCTTCATGACATATGGCTGTTATGCGACCCACTCGTAATAAATATGTTCAGTTTGCATTACATTAAAGGTTCAGAAATTTAACTGTGGTATTTTTTCTGAATTGGGTTGAGGTAACATTTTCACTGGCTCTGTTAGCTCCCTAACTGTCTGCGCTATAGTCGTGGTTCACTTTATTAATGGGTGTTATTATTGCCGACTTGCATTATGAGGAGTTGGCATTCTAGCCTTTTTAACGGTGCTGTCCGTTTTCCATGCCGTTTGCTGACGTCTTCCACGCTGGTCACGTGACGAGTGGGCCGGCGTCAGGAAGCTGAGCCGTATCATTCGGCATTCTTCCTTTACTACAAAAACTCGGATTTTTCTTTGTTCGGTGTCTCCGGGCTCGGTGGTACCATTTAGGTTGACTTGCCTGGCTGAGGACTTGGATGAAGTGAGTACACGTTTTCACTCGTCATGTAGTGATTTTTGCCGGGTACTGAAGTTACGGGGAAAGTAATATCATGTGGTTTCCCTATCTCTCTTCTTTCCCCGACTCTAGCTGTTCTGTAGTCCCGCCACCCACCTTCTTGCCTAAGGAGCGCATTATCTCTGTTTTAAACGTAAGCCCTGCTTTTTCTTCATTTTATTTTATTTTATGTGCCACAGTCTAGATGTCTATGAAGCATAACAGAGAATTTACTCGTTTTATGCCGAAATGGATCGAAATGTCTTCTCTTAAATAAGATTTGGAGCATTTTTACGATCCTATTTGAACTGACTAAAGAGAGATACTGACATTGTTTAAACAGTGATTCCCCAATGTTGGTACACTATGTATCTTTGTGTTGTTGTCTTTTTCCATTAGCACTGTACTACAGTGTTTAGAAGATGTTGCACTTAACTAGTACACATAATAAGAAGTACTCCAGTTTTGTACTCTGTTTTCTTCCAGATATCCTGAGGCCCTCGTGGATTTTTCGAGGCCATTTACAAAACCGTGAGTGTATCCGGTCCTTCTGAACCTTAGGTCAGGGTAAGCCTTAGAGAGCTTATACCGCCAAGGTATCCTTTTTTGATATTATCTACTAGGTCCTGAAGAAAGCTTTGTGACTGACAATAACAAGCTGAAACATGTCGACCAGTTGTTTAGATAACCTATTAGGATGTATCTGATCAATAATTATCAGTACCAGTCATCCTACACTTGTTTTTAAACTTAGTGCCTGGTTCGTCATTATTAAAATTTTTAGGGCGAATTCTTTGGGCATTTTTAAATCTCACTTTTTCTGTTACACTCGAGTATTCCGATTATTTGAGCTCCGCTATAATCCAAGCGTTGAAGCACACCAGAGGTGCAGTAGGCACCCCTGGTGGAACCCCATGATGAAGCATGTCACCGACCAGGTCGGTGAGTGAGGGTTCTATACAAATATCTGATTGATTCTTTCAGCAGCACTTTTTCACTTTACATATGCATATACTTCTGTGTATATCATTGTAAGCTTACCCGTACAGACATATTTAGTTCTATCACTGGTACTTAATGCACACTCTTTTGTTGTTTAATGCTCTAGTTTAGGGGGTATAAGAGTGTGACTTAACCCTCCCTCTCTTGTTGTTTTCTTTTACTTCTATGGAAATTCTCACGGGCATATTATCAAGCCCATTATCGCCGCTTTGGCGGCAGTTTTCTGCCGCTAAAGCGGCGATAATTTTAACGCCGTTTCTTGATAATATGCCCCACAATCTTCATCTTACCTCTTTCCCGAGTCTGGTCTCCGTCTCAAAGCCCATCACTACATTATGTTGGCAACGAGAGGCAAAGCTGTCACTACAAACTTTTCAATATTCGATTTGTGTCCAGATGGAAAGCAAGATAAATGTGTTTATTGACGTGTAACATTTTGTTCCATACATCAGTTGCTGACTGAATGTTATGTATATAACAATGTCACAATTTGTTTTGTATAACGTGGATAGTATAAATGGCCTTGAATTACTGTCCGGGGCAGGGGGTGGGGGATTCCTTTTTAGGTCTCGCCTGACCCAGCGCATGCGCTGGTCTGGCGAGACTTATTGAGAGGGCTCCAAAAAGTGCTACCAGGCCAGCCTAGAGCTACAGTGCAAGTGCGGGGGCGTGCGCGTCACGCTTTACCACGATTACTTTCACTTGTGCGGCCGCTTTGATGTTTGATTGCGATCACTTTCGCGACCGCTTTGCATAGCCAATAGGTCTCGCTTTTGGGACCTTATAAGTATTTAGTTATGCAACTGTTGCATGGCTAAACACTTATAAGGTCCCAAATGCGAGACCTATTGGCTATGCCAATGCTTGTTTATGTGGGCTTTAGTCTGCTCGGATTTCAATTGGTCTGCACGTTTCTTTTTCATTTGGAGCTTTTTTTCATTGAGAACTTCATTTTGGTGCATGTTCTCATATTTGCAATCGTTTGTTTTATTATTGCTTTAGAGATCTTTTGACGGCAACCTCTCTTTAACCTCATAACTTACTTGGCACAAATCGAAATCAATTTGCATGACGGGCACAATTTATTGTCTCTTTCTCTAAGCTCATGATGTTATTTTTTTTCCTCATGGGGGGCATTTGTTACCTATTTTAAATGACCCAGTTATTTGAGTATTTCTGTTTTTTAACCGGATCATGTATTTGTTTATTTTGGCAGTTATGTGCAGAGAGCATACACGATTTCCTGTTTTTGGTATAGTATTTAATCTAGTTTGCCTCACACTGATCCTGTGGATCTAACATTTCTATTAAAAAGAAAGCTTTGACAAGTTCTTGTCTCGTTTCTCTTTCTATATCTGTACCTAAGTTGGGCTAGTGTTGCCCAAATAAAATAAAGACCTTTTTTCTTATTTTGAAATTGTGTAAAGGCTGTCTTGCATTTCACTAAGAGTTTGCGTAACATCTTTTGACTTCTTTTTAACTTTGCAATTCTGCTTCTGTTTGGTTGTTCTCCTTTAAGTTACAATTTAAAATGGGAGCAAGGTACAAGCTTTTACAGATTTTCCCAATTTTTATTACGGCCTTAACATAAAAATTCCATGTAATGTAGTTAAAATATTGGCCAGTGGGTCGATTGGCCCTACCTGATGAGCACTCGGCCATTTCGGGTTCGGCGACACCTTTCTGTGCATGGTGAAAGCTAACTATCACTGTCCCAAGTCCCAAGTCCTTGTCAACGGAGTAACCTTGGACTTTTTTAACTTATCAAGAGGCATAAGACAGGGTTGCCCCCCTCTCACCCAAGCTTTTTGCGCTCTGCATAGAACCACTAGCTGTGCATATCAGGGCTAACCCAGATATCCACGGAATCAGGTTTGGTCCGGACGAACATAAAATCTCCTTATTTGCGGACGATGTTCTGCTGCCCATTACAGAACCTAGTACTTCTCTGCCAGCTATACAAGCTGAACGCAGTAGCTTTGAGAGGGTGGCGGGTTTCAAGGTTAACCTCTCAATATCTTTCTTACTTAACCTGTCAATGCCCCTGGAGGTGCTTATCTGGGCATTAAAATGACCCCCAACCCATCAGATCTCTATAAAGCAAACTTCCCCCCCTTGCTACAATAACTTAAATCAGATTTTTTAAAATGGGGTTCCACATACATTACTTGGATCGGTCGAATGAATGCGATTAAGATGAATGTATTGCCCCGGCTACTCTATCTATTTTAGGGCCTGGAGATTACAGTTGACAGGGAGCTGTTCGCCGAATTAAAAGCGACGATGACAAAATTCATCTGGCAGGGTCGCAGGACCCACTTATCTCAACGACTATTGACCAGATCGCGACTAATGGGGGGAGTGTCCCTTCCAGATTTCCTTCTCTATTATAGAGCAACCCAGCTCCGAGGCCTGGCTGAATGGTCCCTCAAAGCCTCGGACAAACATTGGCTTCATATGGACAGGCTAGTAGCAGGAAGAACCATATGGAATCTTCCTTGGAAACCAAAACAGGATAGGCCAAGAAATGTCTACCATAGCACCACTATGGCTACAACTCTTAAAGCATCCTGCCCTTGACGACTTTCCCGTCCCCCGATTAATTTCAATCCCGCCTTCCCCCCTGCTCTGCTGGAGGGTCCCTTTGACATATGGAGGGAGGGCAGTTGCCTAATGCTGTCAGACCTGTTTGTTCAAGGGGAACTACTCTCCTTTGAAAACTGTGCCTCCATTTTTAAATTTCCACCCATCGAAGAATGCCATTATTTCCAGTTGAAACACTGGGCGCAGCAACCTCAGATGCAACTAGCTGCGTCCAGAGATTTACTCCCTATAGAGAGATTTGTGCAGGCCGGAGGCACTGCTAAAAGCTGCATTTCATTTCTCTGCTCTCTCCTCCTCATGGTGGGTCCCTCTCAGCCGCCGCGACATATGGTTTTTTGGGAGGCTATCCTGCAGACCCCCATAACAGAGAAAGAATGGAGTTCTCTATATAAAGATATCGCTGAATATAATCGCTCCATATTTCTAAGAGAGGTGCATTATAAGAGCATGTATGACTTGTACCCACATCCCCAAAAACTACACACTCTTTTACCGAATGTTCCAGACAGATGTTGCGGGGATGTGGGCTTCTGGATGATTTTCGCCATATATGGTGGGACTGCCTCAACCCTTTTGGAAGGAAATTCTCTCCCAGATCAAAAAGATTTTAGGATATCCAATATCAGACTCCGTAGAACACGTCTTACTGGGGTTGAGTGACCCCACCAAACCCTGAGGGACCGTTCCATTATGTGGTTATGCCTGGCGGCATCCAAAATATCAGTGGCAGCAGCATGGAAGAAACCGGAGGCTTTCCCAATGGCACCCTCGATTATGGCGAGCTCTGGCCCTGGAACATATGGTTGATATCATGGCGGACTCCCATAAAGGGTTTGAATATATCTGGAGTCCGTTGGTTGGGTACCTTTCAGAGGGTTTGCCACTCTTTGCCTGTGGCCCTAGAATACGGGCCCTTCATCTGTTTCAAACATAGCAAACTTGGATCCCATTGTGATCCCTCAGGGGACCATGGACCCCAAGGCTTTCACACCTCCTTGCATGTTCGATTCTTCCATTCCTCCTTGTCCGGGAGTAGTGGGTCCTTCACCCTTCCCCTCGTTTGGGCTCTGTCCACTCCATGCCCTCCTAAGAACACTATAGTCATGTGCAATAAGAACCACAAGATTGTTTAGTTGTTTTCCATTGTGATTATTTTGTTGGTTCTTGCTCATACTGTAAAGGTGCCTCGAGTGATATGTAGACTTTGCAACATATGCAATGTGATAATGGGGGAAGTTGCACCTGAATATTTCAAGGGTAATGCAGACAACTTGCGGGAAATATGTGTTTTGTCTTTAGCTATCTGGTGATCTTGGCTTGAGGCAAAGCCATGTTGAGCCTAATAAGTTGTTAATCTTTGAAAAAGCAATAAAAAGATTTTGGCAAAAAAAAGTATTGGCCAGATGACAGTCATATACATAGTTTGGATCTTATATTTCACTGTGGTGTTTTACTAACTCAACCAAAGCCCTACATTCCTTTCTGAGACCCTTGGTGTCAGTAAATTATCCTAAGAGGAGACCAGTCTGCCGCCTGAGCCTCTGCCTTCCTCATATGCTACTGTAAAACCAATAGATTTATTATCAATCAGTCAGAATAACTTTATTTGGTCTAACTAGACCATACAAGTATATAAAACATCAATAAATACAGCTATCAATAAGTAAGCTTCGTTGACATAAACATTTGATCATTAGAAGGTCATGGAAAACCATCAAAACAAGAAAAAATGTTTATACTCATTACATGATTTCAGTGGCCCTTTGCTTGGTAGCTTGTTGAATATAAACAGTAGTTAAGAAGCCGATATTCACAGTTGGCAGTATTTGAAGGTAAGTAAGAGCAGTTCTACTGTAACATATGTTAGTCTGTTTTAAAAAAGGTAAAAGATAGAGTTTTCTCAGTGTTGAATAGCATTTGCATAAAAATATGAAGTGTATTGTGCTTTGTGCAGAACAAAGCAGAACCAAAGGGGATGATGGACGGAGTGTTGAACAATGCAAGCACTCACCCCCACTCAACTGATCTTTGTTTAATCCATCATCATTCTTTAGCTCACTCCGCCACCCCAGTTCAGACATGGCCATATGCAAATCAGTCTGACCCTGTGCCTCATGAGAACAGTCCAGCCCGAAGTGCCAAGCCATGTCTTCTCTGGACCGGAAACAAGCATCCTGGGACTGGTTTCTGGCTAATCAGCCGTCATCCGCCAGGCTAGCTTGAATCCAGCGGCATAGTGAGCAAGGGACCCACGTCTGGGCATACCCTGCCAACTTAGGGCGAACAAAGTAGAACCAAAGGGGATGATGGACGGAGTGTTGAACAATGCAAGCACTCACCCCCACTCAGTTCTTTTTGCCTTTGTGCAGAACAGTCATCGCAGGGGAAAACAGGTAAATTCATAAAATAAGATCCCTGGAGAGAGAATGCAGCTAAAAAGTGCACTGTGCTTAGTCTAAATCTAAATAAAGTCTGTGATACTGGCTGCTCAGCTATGATAAATATGATTCAATACCGTTATTAGTGCAAATCCCCATATATGCCGGGATGGTTGGCTTGACTACCTCTCTCTGCACTCAGTCATCCAGACAGCCAGCTAAGAAAATATTCTTCAGGGAACTTAAGGAGCTTGCTTTTAGAATGCCAGGGGAGTTAAAGAGGTCTTCCCGGCCCAGGCTGAGGCAAGTGTTATGAATATACCTATTCCAAGGGATGGTTATGCATCAATCAAGTTTCAGGCAATCGGTAAGCACAGTCCGCTTGAAGGAAGTTTGAGTCCTTGTCCAAATCCTGAACCACAGAGTGAGGGGTTGAATTTTGATAAAATTGTTGATGAACCCTATCCCAACCTAAGAGTGCCATATGATGGAGCTGGTGCTTTTAGGCAGAGCTAGAAGCCTTTCAATAAAACCATTCTCGATTCTTTCCAGCTCCCTGATCACTGATGCCCCATACGCCTGCCCCGTAATAGGCAACTGCACAGATTTATTATCTTAGTTAAGGCACTGGAAAAATTTTGTAGACACAGAATAAATGGACTGAAGCAACAATAACGATAGAACACCCCTTTTATGAATTAAAATTTGCTGCAACATAGATTTGATTATTTACAGGTTATCATAATAGGAAAAGAAAATCCCTGAAGAAGCATAACTCATTGCACCCGACACCCACCTCATGTTTGCCTCAAAGTTGGCCTAAGGAGCTGGTGAGTTTTTATCTCTGGCGGCACCACTCAGCCAGTAAGAATTGTGGTTGTTGGTTGACTAGGGAGTGAGTCCTGGTCAAGCAGCAACCAGAATCATTGTTAGGGTAGGACGCAAGCAAACCCTACATTAATCTGTGCTCAACTCCTTGGTAGCTTGGTACAGAGCAGTCAGGCTTAACTTAGAGGCAATGTGTAAAGTATTTGTGCAGCACTTTAAACAGCAAAAACAGTGAGAACACCACACAAAAATATTCCAAACCAGTTTAGTAAAATAGAACAGATTTTAATAAGTAAGACCGAAACAACAAAAACCAATCAGTAGAACCAGAGTGATGAATTCAAAAAATACACTGTAATATAGCACGAACAATCAGAAAGCACCAACCACAGCTATCTCGTCGCCCTGGGCCAGATCAAAGTGAAATGTTCAGGCGAACCGCAATGGAGCACAGGTCAGATGCAGACCCAGATTAGTCCTGTTGAAGTTTTACCTTCTCAAGTTTTGTGCCTAGAGTTCATTCGCTTTTGAGAAGGTCCCAGGGAGCAAGGAGGGCATCACTGGAGGTGGCCGTCATGATGTGAGGAGCAGGCTGGGTGTCATAAACGGGTGGGCTGGAGCCCCGCACTGGTGGTCCTCTGCAGTGATTGATACTTCATGTGCGAAGAGGAGTGATTGCGGTGGCTCACACTGATTTTAGGTGTGAGCGGCACAGTTCTGATGCAAACAGGCCTATTCACGGTCACAACAAGCTTGAAAGCTTGATTTTAAGAGTTCATGAGCTAATTCAAGGGTCCAGAACCTGAAAGGAACCACTTGGGTGTCAGGAACTTGCAGGAGATTGTTCAAGGAGCTGTTGGGGAGCCAATAGAATTTCTTACCCCTACCCTACCCACCAGTTACCCTACTGTTGCACTCGCTAGAGTGGGAATAGTAATTTTTACCCCTACACTATCCAACACTTACCATACTGTTGCTCTAAAAGTATTATGCACTGTAATGGTATGCGTTGTAATGGTATGCATTGTAATGGAATGCGTTGTAATGGCAGTTTTTAAAAATGTGTTGTAATGGCATGCGTTGTAAAATCATGCAATGTAATGGTAGTTGCGAGGTAAAAACCATGTTGTAAAAGCATGCATTGTAATTGTTTGCGTTGCAACGTCATATATTCGTTGCGGTTAGGATTGTTTTCTCCCAAATCACTCTTAAATTCGCGAGCATGCGTAATCACGTTATTAGCAGTCCTTTTGCATCAAAGATTAATGTGGAATTACCTAAATTACGCCCGGGTCTACTCTCCACCCATACATGCACCATTCCACTCCAGGCAGTCTTGATTCACTCCCTTGCCTTTCCCATTCTTAATCAAGCTTCAACTACACGGCACAAGGGTGATAAAAGAGGCACATCCTTCTTAGTATGGTACCTCTATGAGGATTCCATTACACCCTGGAGTGAAATAATGAGCTAGGGACCATCTGGCTAACAAATACTATGCCCCAAACCAGGAAGTCATTCCACCTCGGTCAGGGTGGAAAGTGGCTCAAAATCATTGGCAAGATTAAGCCCAAGGGCAGCACCGCATTTGTTTGAGCAGCAGAGCGACACTGCGCATGAGCCAAGTTGTTATAGAAATAATAAAGGGGCAAAAGCTGGATCAAGTTGGATTTGATCCAATTCTTAGTAACCTGGGATACGTGGCACCCCTGGGCCTAGGCTACCTCAAGTTCACAACAATACAGTCCCCATCAAAACATTTAGATCGAGAGCCCACCCACCCAATTCTTTGCACCATTAAATTTCCACTTGCAAAACAGGCAGGTAAGTTCGTTTTGGAGCTTAACCGGTGAGTGACCTTGTTTTTCAATTCAGCAGACATGGGAACATCCGCCAAGACAGTCACATATGGGCTTGATGCCGATGGCAGATGTAGTGTCAGGTACTCTTCCCGGCGTGGTTGCACCCTTGTCATAACTCCCAGTGGCTGAATGCTTCCCAGTGGTGCAGTATTTCTAGGCTTTCCTGTTTATAGTTTCTATTTTTGGTAAATTCTGGTGGGGTTTTTTCAGTTTTTTCAATACTTTAAAAAACAGTGGTTATCAGTGGTTACACATTTCCACGTCATTAAAAACAACAGAAACAGTGTTTTTCCGGTGTTTATGGAATTTTAATTTAATTTTATTTATTACCTGCTTTCTGCACTGAAAGTGAATGTGTATAGATAGCGTGTGCATAGGGTATATGAGGTCCAGAATAAATTTTTACTGCATCAGAATGGACTACAAAGTCAATAGCATTCTTCATTAACTCTGAATATTGTAAAGATGCTTTCAGCATACCAGCTAGAAAGTGACAAGGATCTCTTACAGGGAGGCAGTTCAGCTCAGTTATCGATTTTGACAGACCATCATACAACTTTTTCACTTACGTAGCTGAATTACTGCAAATACAAACAATATCACTCCAATCTTCTTTGAACTTGGTAGGACCTTTTTTCAACATTCCAAGTGACACTGCGTTCCATTTTTGCCAAACGTCTGGTGTCATGTTTTCACCACTATCTCAGATGCTTGGTGACAACATTCTTTTCACATATACCTGTCACTACATCTTGCATTGAATGTTTAAGGCCTGGGGTGTTTGCTAATTCACTTGCAATCAATACTGACTCACTAGAAAAGGGGGCTGATGTATCAAAGGATTTCACCCATTCTCCCCCTGGGTAAATGTGATGGTACATATCAGGAAAGATTCTTATGAAACCAGCCATTTTACCTATCAGTGAAATTGAAAGTATGCAAAATACCAAATATGATTTTGATATTTCCCGATTCTCTACAGTTTACAAAATAACTAAATAAGACCTAAAATATGCTTCTAAACACTGCATCTTTAGACCACAAAACCGAAGAAAGTAGAAGGAAGAAGAGACAATGTTTTAGTGACATTCCTAAATAACAAAACTCAAGCAGAATAATGTTAGCCAAGTCTTTCTTGATGCTACCTTGTATAACAAAGTAACATTGTATTGCTCCCTTCAGGAAGAAATAAAAATGTCTCTTTCACTCATCTTTTCCTTTCTTTGAATGACACATAGTTTGTGGTTGCAAAGGTTTTTTTTCAGTGTTTATATGTTTACACCGGTGATGGCTATTTTTCTTTCGGTGGGGTTTTATCAGTTATTATAGGTTTAAACCTAAAACCAGATAGCCTAAGTATTTCCATTCCTTCCAGAGCTATCCTCAACTGCTGTGGACTGGCCAAGAGAACAAATGGCAGAGTTACGGCCACCACCAGAGGGTGCAATAGGGTGGCTGGTAGTTGAAATAGGTGTTGGGGGTAAAGCGCTGAGTTGGTTAATCAACTTCCTTACAAACAGGACCCAAACAGTTACTCTTGGTTCCTATCGTTCTCAAACCACCTACATCAACAAGGGGGTTCCACAGGGCTCTTGTTTGAGCCCCACTTTATTCAACATCTATGTGACCCCCTTGGCAGAACACCTCAGAAGGCTTGGATTCCTCCCCATATCCTATGCAGATGACACGCAACTTTTGCTGTCATTTGATAAATCAAATCCACATACTCAAGATACCTTCTCAGAGGGAATGAAGGGTATTGCGCACTGGATGAGGGAGAACTTCCTTCAATTAAATACTGATAACTCGGAAATAATGCTGTTTGGAGAGGCCAAACTAATATGGTCCCCTAGTTGGTGGCCAGAGGAGCTAGGCTCTGCTCCATCCCCCAAAGATATAGTAAAAGATCTAGGAGTGCGTATTGATCAGGACCTAACTCTGGAAGATCATGTAAACACTACAGCCGGTACCTGCTTTCACACTCTTCGCATTTTGAGAAGGGTTTGTCCCTTTCTTCCTCTAACTACTCGTAAAACTCTTGTTCAATCGTTGATTATCAGTAGATTGGATTACTGCAATGCTCTATTGATTGCAGCCAAAGAAAAATCCTTAAATAAACTACAGGTTGTTCAGAACGCTGCAGCACGTTTGGTCAACAATGCACTTCCCAGGACCCCTTCAGCTCCTCTGCTCCATGACCTTCACTGGCTCCCTATTAGAAAGAGAATCAGGTTTAAAATCTGTTGTATGGTCTTTAAATCTTTACACAACTTAGGCCCTGGCTACCTGACTCATAAATTAGTCAGATATTCTCCTACCAGAATGTTAAGATCAAGCCATCTCGCATATTTATGCACTCCCCGTATCAAACTGGCGCGGATGGGAGGGAAGTAATTCTCTCACCTTGCCCCACGATACTGGAATCTCCTCCCGCTACAACTACGTCAGTGCACCAACTTTCTAGTCTTCAGGAAACTGCTGAAAACAGAGCTTTTTTAATTTTACTCGCTTGGTGGTCAATGGCTGTCTCAGCGCAGAGAAACCCCGTATGGGGTGATTCAGGCGCTATATAAAACCCAAAAATAAAAAATAAATAAATAAGAGTTATTTCTTTGCTTCGTTTGCCCAGGGACAACACTCTCACCAAGCCTTGTTCAATTACAATCCATGATTCTAGACAAGGTAATTTCATTGGTTGCCAGCCTCAAAATGATGGGATCTAACTTAGCACTCAGGATGGCAACAAACTTTGCCTTATGTAAATTAACCAGATGGCCCCTTGAGCTCATGTCCACGCGAGATAGGTTCTCAGTTTGGGAGTCAGAGTTAATCTGAGTAGGTTTCAATTTAGTAATGACGGTCTTCCTCCTATGTTTGCTCCCTGGGCTAGAGCTCTAGAGTAGGCCCCTGTGCTGATTCAGACACAAATATGTTTAATGGGGCCAGTGTGATCAAAGCGCAGGTGCTCGACTGTGAGGAAGGGTCATTTGACGGAGAAGCGCTCACAAGTTCGAGCTGTGGCTTGCATTTCCTGGAGATGATATGGTCAAACTCATTCGGTGCAATAGGGGACCTTCTTCCGCCAGAGAGAGCTGACACTCAGTTAGCTCAATCTCCTTTGAAACACCTGTTACTTGCACGAGCCAAACATCCATTGATGGTGGAGATTCGCTGGGGTGCAGGGTGAGAGGATACTGGTTTATTGGGATCAGTAAGTTTATCTTTTCTCCATCCTCAACAATAAATGACAACTATGCTGGGAGACAAATAAAGATTCATCAAATAAAAGTTAGAGTGCCTGCTACAATACAGAAGAGAAGCCAAAGGCGGGCGACCTGACTGCTGTCGGTCGATGATGGGCAAAGACGGGCCGTTTTGGCCGGTCTACACCCTGGCATGCGCTCGGGCGCATCCCTCGTGCAACCCGCGTTCACAAGAGCACACCTCACTTAAAAGCGCCCTCCAGCAAGCCCCTCCTACTCTGGCTCCAGGTGACTTCTGTTGGTTGTAGTCGCCCCGGCCTTAGCAGGCAAACGGCAAAGCAATGAGGAAAGATTCCTGTAAGTGCCCCCCCGGCCACGGGAGCATGCCATGTTTAAAAGCACCCTCCCGCAAGCCCCGTCTCCTTGGTCTCCAAGCAACTCCTGGGGGTTGCAGTCCCCCATTAGCAGGCAAGCTGCACAACATAGGGCCTTATTTATGAAGGCCTTTGCGCCGCCGGTGCGCCAGTTTTAAAATGGGAAAAAGTATACGGCCCGACGTATCCTCCAAGTGCTAATTAGTCCATGGTTTTGAATAATTTGAATACTAACTAATCATACTATATTTAATACTTTTTGTTTAATTAATAAATGCATAGCCTTCTTATATTTTAAAATAATATGCAATATATTATCTTTTCTGTTATTAATTTAATTTGTGGTTGTTGATATTTTGGGATAATAGGGTGGGAAGGATTTTAAATCCAAATTTAATTTGCTTTAATAGGCATAATTTTTAATATGGTTTTATGTATAATTTTATATGCTCATTTTGTTCTTAGTTGTTATTCTATTATATAAATTACAAATGACAATTGGTTTGCTTTGGAAGTAGCACAGTTTATAGTAAAAATGGGAGGGATTGCGGAATTAAACATATTGCCTTAGCGTATCTGTAATAAAGGAAGTCATTTTCCTGCTTGTTGCTTCCAAGTTGTACTCACCTCTGACCTGTAAAGGCTAATTCTCATGGCTGCCATCTTTAACGTGACATTCTTGCTATTTGCTCAGCTCTGAAAGTTTACAATTTTGTATCAGTTAGAAGGGGGACTTTCTACTGTACCACGGTTTCTGTTTCTGCACATGCACATCTCTTTTGATTCCTTTCCGTCACATAAACTCCAATGAAGCCCAGTGTATGAAAACATATACATTTAAGTTCTGTATTTCTGAGCTTCATTTTACACTCACGTGTGCCCGTGGATCACTATGTCACCTGGTTCGGTGATGCGCAGATCAAAAGACTGTTACAAGTACATCAACTTGATAGTGCCGTGCACTGTTCACTGGGGACTAATACCCAACTCTCATGTGAGACAAATAATCAAAACATTAAACACATTAAACCATTATTTTAACTCTGCTTCCAATTTATATGTCCATTATTAAATCATGATAAAATAACATAATCCAACATACGATATGTAAGTTTTCCAACAAATGTGTGTGAATATATACACAATTGTAATCTCAATCGTATGACTGTACATAAATCAGTACATTGACACAAAGTAAACATTTGTTCATATGAGCCCGATGCATTTCGGGACGAAGAAGTCCCTTCGTCAGGGGCCAATCTAAAACAAGCATTTACAATGCAATGGTCTCGGCATTGGTAAAGTTAGAGCTATTGGCATTGCTCATGACATTATTTTTGTTTATGTTTTTGTTTTTAAAACATTTAAAGAAACGGCATTGTCATGAGCAATGCCAATAGCTCTAACTTTAACAATGCCGAGACCGTTGCATTGTAAATGCTTGTTAACTCAAGAAGCCTGACACTAGGCACCCGTAGCTTTTCTACCCAATCGTTGTGGCCTACTGCGAGGGATTAAGTCCACGTCCCACATCCAAAACTTGCTAATTGTACTGCTAAAAAAAAAAAGCAGCTCCCCCTGGGGAGTGGGATGGGAGGAGGTGCATCGCATGCTGTGACTACTTGCTGGACCATTGATATTCTGCACATAAAAAATGATCCGGGTTGACTATGGCTTTCTCCATTACAATCGCCTAAACTGCAGCAGCCTTTCCTGTTGAGCGCCAGCAATAGAGTCAGACTAGGGATGTGGTGGACTTGCTTTTCCCGTTGGAATGGCCGTGGGTGGCCAGAATATTCCTTGGGTGGGCTTGGCCCACCTCGCCCACCCTCTAGAACCGGGCTCGCTTGCAGCCTCGAACCTTCCAACAGGCACTGGAAGCAGTGAGGCCTGGCCAAGCAAAGACCCACTCTAACTGCCGGGTTGACAACACACACAGCTAAAATCATCCGCAACCGATGCACACTCCGCTATGATGTTTAACGTCTACCATCCTGTGAAAGACGGCTCGCTCAGTACTCAGTCTGTTGATATACCTAAGACGCACGTGCAGACTCCACAGCCAATGAACGCTTCAGAATTTTGTGCAGCACTTCAGGATTGGCAGGGGTGTCGCATTACGGGCTTCCCCTCCCCTCACAGATGATTTACTGAATATGTTTAGCTATGGGATTGGCTGTCATGCAACCCGGAAGTACTGTCATTCCTGACGAATATCTTCCGTTCAAAGAAGGAGCAGTGTAGCAGGGAACGGACTTTAAACTGCATTTACGGGTGGTCCGTGTAATTAACGGGCGATTGGTCACCTTTATGGCGAACCCGCGCGAATTCCCCACGCAGGTAATTGCACGAATCGATGCTTAAAACAATGTTATTCTCCTTAGGGGTAATAGTAGTAGGGTTCATCCACTTAATGTGTAACTAATCCGGTCTGCAGACACATGGGGTTTCCAAATCTGTCTTGTTTATGCACCACGGGAGAGAGCTTCACCTTACCGCAGGAAGCTGGAAAAGATGCGCTTCCTTTTCGTTTCACATTCCCCAGAATGTCCAAAGATTGACGGCCCATCCGGAACACTTTCATCGCACCAGAAGCAGACCGGGGCCTCCGCGTGGGTCACCCGGGAGGCACCGAGATAAACCCCCCTCCTGCTCTTTTCAGAAACCTAAGTCCATGAAATACCTCGGAATGAGAGATGCGCCGGAGGTATGTCGGAATGCTTTTCTGCGAATGTCTTTGTGCTGCGGGTATATCGGGAACGGAGCGCGCCTGCTTTAATTCCCTGTTAACGCCCTGCTGTTTTAGAGCGGAGCGGAGACTCCGGGTTACGGAATGAGCACGGACGCTGCCCATGACGCGGGTCCGTCACCTCAGCGGCCAAGCACAGAGCTCCTGCCGTACAGTAGGAGATCAGGTGAGGGAGCAACGCCGGGACACCACCGCCTTTCTCCGAGGCACAGCGAAAATGCCTCGGAGAAAGGGAGCCTCATTTTCGGATTTGGGGGCGTGTTTTGCTGTTGTCTCCTCCCTGAGACTTCTCGCAAAAAACACGCCCCCCGATCCGAAAAAGACGGGGCTTCAACGGAGTGACTGGACCTCTTCTCCAGTGGCTGGCCAGCATTTAAGAGGCCAGCCAATGGAGAACAGGAGCGAAGAGGGGCGGGTGCAAGCCCCTCTTCTCAATGACATTAAATCTCCAGACTTCCGGTCTGCCGACCGGATGGTCATTTACAATGCAATGGTCTCGGCATTAGTAAAGTTAGAGCTATTGGCATTGTTTATGACATTGTTTTTGGGTAAGTTTTTGTTGTTAAAACATTTAAACAAAAGGTATTGTTATTTCCAATGTTAATACCTTAATAAGTCTTAAATGCAACATTTATTGCCTTTGTACTTACAGACAGAGTTAGCTACACATATATTGAGTTAGCTATTGATACAGTAAATACTAATGTTTTTTTTGTACTGTTTTCTAAAGATAAGCAAACCATAATGTCATTAGCAATTCGAATAGCTGTAACTTTAACAATAGTAGTATTGTTGGGTGACCTACTGTTTAGATAGTGTACTATTAGTTGTGAAGAGAAAGGTTTGAATAGGACGTTCTATATTCTAAATGGAGGAGTAATTATCCTTATCCAAGTGCATTAAGTAATATTTAGAAATTATATATATTTTTTTTTTAGTAATACTAGTACCCAATTCTTGCCAAATGTATACATAAGTCATTGTGTAATTATTTATCCGAATGGCGCATATAAATACATGCAAGTACATATCAAACATTATTTCGTAGAAAAAATAAACAGTAAGTCAAATGTGATTTAAGATTTTTATTAACTAAAATATTTATTTTGTATGTATCCATTTCATTCAAAGTTACAAAAGTAGTTATCTTTTTGCATATTGCATAATTTAATCTTCGTCAAGAATTTCGACAATGTGTTCATTTTGAAATATTATATTTAGTGTTTTCGGTAGGTGTGGCATAAGAGCCTCTGAAAAGTCCTCAATATCTGCTGGAATTTGTAGGTGGTCCATTAAAAGCGCATTGCTTATTTGTACCGATTTTAAATGTTCATTATCTTGAATTTGTATGGTAATGGTGCTTTTTTCCTGAGTTGTATTTTCGAGTCCATATATAGTTATCTGCAGTTGTTCTTGGGGTGGCTCAATTTTCTGCAAATAGAAAAAAACATCAGTTATAAAACCCATTTTTTACTGTCTATTTTTTTTCTTTCTATATTTTAACGTGCTTTTCAGAGAAATAAAAAATTTCTTTAGATGCTGAAGGAATTTCTCCAAGATTTTTCTGTGAATTGCATTTGTTCTGCGCGGTTCAGAGAATGTGAAAAATGTAGTTGAAGGCAAAGACCCAAAGTGCGTACTTATGTGTTCTTACCTATGGAATTTATGAAGGCGGTGTTGTATTTTTTTTGATGCAGAGTGTTTCTAAATGTAATGCAAGATGATGTAAAGGTGTCAGATATTTATAGAAATGTATGTTTATATGGCACATTTTGTGAAAAATTTGCAATAGAATTCGAATATGCACAGGAAAGTAGTGAGAGAGTGCAAATAAACTCCAAGTTAAGTAATAGGTAATGTAAAATCGAAAAGTGCATTTAAGGCAGTTTTTTATTAGTATGTATTCCAAAAAGGTAAATATAGACATAGATAGAGAGTTGGATGTTGCTTTGCTTGAGATGTAGTAATGTATGATTCTGGTGCTATTCTAATAGTAAGTTAGTGCTATATATAAAGTAAGATATTTTATGTTTCCATGTGTTTGTAGGTAAGGTGTAGATATGGACAAAAATAGTTTATATGACATGGTTATGGACTAGCATTTTAAAATGTGTGCAAAATTATTATAATGAAAGGTGTAGTATGATTTGCAATGTATTGACCTACATGTTTTGAAGTTTGTCGTTAGGTGTTGAGCTGTAGGAAAGGTAAACAGAAAAGTTGTTTGTGATATTTCGAGAGTGTTTTGTATGAATGTATATGCATGTATTTAAAGGCGATATAGTATTTTGGTGTTTCATCTATGTGTATGAGATTTATGTGTAGAATTCCAAATTGTATGCTGAAAAAAGAGCAACTGATGTTACTACGTGTGATATAAAAATGGTGAATTTAATGAGTCTTCTGTTCTAGATGTGTAAGTAATTTCTTTGCAAAGAATACATTTTTTGTTTTTCGCATTGTCTTTTTACTTTGTACTTACTTGCAATTGTGTATTCCGAGTAGAATTTAATATTTTTTCGTTGTTAAATTCATGCACTGTCAGATGGGTTATTTTTATGTAGCTCCCAAGTTCGATGGGAAAGTCCGCTGCGTCCCTCCACAGTGTTATTTTCACTGAGTCTGTTGCATCGTTTACTGTTATTGATTTTAGTTTTGTTTCTTGTCCTCCAATGAATACAGTTTTGGTTTCTTCCTCCTGTCAAATTTGATAAACAATCATTGTTATTGGTTCTTGCATAGATAGTATACACTTGTGCTGTATCTTTGTTTATTGGAGAGAACATGCGAGTGAAAAGTTTGTTGATTGTTGTGGTGTATTAGTTGTGTAATAGTGTGTGCTACAGTGTGTATGTTAGAGAGTGTGCGTTAGAGACTTTTGTATGGAAGTATATATATGATATAATTTGTAGGAGAGTGCACATAAAAGAGTAGATGATGATATTTTGTATAGCTATCATTTTTACAAGTGTTTGAAATAAATAGTAAAAATACTTTACATGTTTGAAACTTGTGGGACTGTTCCATGTAATCAACACTTTACAGTGCATTTAGTGTCCGATGTGTATTTTTACAGATGTTAATGTTTTTTTTCGTAAATTATATTAGTTAAATATAATTTAGATTGTAAAATGAGCGAGTAGAGTTGCTAGGATATTGTATGTGTTGTGCAGTAAGTATAGTGCTATTAGCAGCAATGTTGTGTATTCTATTTGAGTTTCTACATCGATTAGTCCTAAATATATCCTTTAGATGTTATTTCTCTATAAAAAATTGTTGTATGCTTGTAGTAGATTGTACTACAGAGTATTGGCAAAGTTTAAGTAGCAATGAATGAGATGGAGAGTGTCCGTTTTTAACTATATGTAACCTTGTGGTGTGTGTAAAAGGAGTAAGCAACAGCTATTACTTGAAATGTTTGTAGATAGTATGTGTGTTGGAGTGAGTGTTGTATATAGTTTATAGTAAAGTGTGCTGCTAATAGTGTGTGTTTTAAAGAGTTGCAGTTACTAAATGGGTTTTGAATGTATGGTATAGTGGTTTGAAGAGTGTGATTACAAAGTGTGTGTGGCAGATAGTGTTGCTGATAGTATGTAAGTTTACAGACTACTACATGCAATAGTTAAGCACCTTAATTTTTTTATGATACGTACCTCTGATATTGTCCCTAATATGCTCATCAATGTCCGTAAATTAGCTTTTCTTATAGTTTTTATTGGAGAAACTGGGGGTGCAGGCGGCTGTAGCAAATATACTGCTTCTTGGGTTATTGTTTCCGGGAGCGTTAATGGTGGCATTCTCGAAATCTTTGTTTGTTTCGTTAAGATGATGACATTGTTCTTGTTTATAAAATTCCGAATTATAATTCCATTTCCTTCTTTTGTTAGCTTGAAAAAATCATCATTGTAGCAAGTTCCTTTAATGGACCCACTTTCATCAGCAAGAGCAATGTGGAATAAAATCTTATTTTCTTGCTTAGCGTTTTTGTAGTGTGTTTTTGCAGAGCATTTGACTATGTTTGCTCGTATTGCTTTTTGATACGGTTTGCTTTCCTCGTGTTTGGTTTCCTTAATTTCTTGTATAGAAATCATCTGCAACGAGACAAATAATGTAAGTAGACCTTCTGAATCTAGCATGTAAAGAAAGGAAATTCCTAAAGCAAAATAACATACAAATTGATAATTTCAGCTTATTAAATAGCTACCCATAATGCTTTGTGATCGCTATAGTAGGACTCTAGTATACCAAAGTGAGTTATCTCTTCATTAACATATATATGGTCTAAGGTTGAATTGTAGTCTGTTGTGTAGTTTTGTATTTTTTGGTGACATTGAAATTGGTTTTGCATGTATTCTAAAAGTAGTGTTGCATTATGTGATACTTGTGCTAAATCTATGTTGAAGTCGCCCATTATTATATATTTGTAGTTTGGGTAAAAGCTCAATACGCTAGTTAACACTTGAAAAAGTTTTTGTAGTTGTACATGTGGTGGTTTGTATATTATCACAAATAAGTACTCACAATTCTTTATAAATAAAGTGAAATGTAAAATGTCAATTTCGTGCTGTGTTTCATAAATTGGCAAAAGGCAAATATTTTTCTTGTAATAAACAGCAATCCCATGCTTGGTATTTTGATTATGGAATTTATCAAATAGCATCAGATGATAGTGGTCAATATATAATGAATGACTGTTCCCTTCCCTAGTTGTGTTTATTTCATTGAGACATATAATATCTGCCTTCATGATATTTGTGTCGGCTTGTATAGCTTTGTGATTTTTTTGTAGTGAACGTATGTTGTGTACAATAACATTAAAGTTTAGCAGATAATTACATAATTGTGGTACTGATATTTCTAATAGCATATCTGTCCTTAAGCGGGCCATTTCTTCATGAACCTTTGGGTGGACAACTATTTTGTCCTGCTGAAAGTTTTTAATATATATGTTTTCTAATGATTTTGCTCTGCTTAAAGCAACATAATGCAAATGGTGTATTTTACTATTGTTAAAATGGATGTAAAGTGGTTCAATAGTTTCTCCTTGTGTTCTATGTATAGTACGTGCAGATGATTGGCGTAGTGGGAATTGCTTGCGTATTATTGTTATAAATTTTTGTGTAAATTGAAAATGTCTAGAGATAACATGAATTGGTGTCCAATGAGGTGAAATGTTACTGTGATATATGTGCCTATTTTCCTGTCTTGTTAATTTGCCAACATTTTCTTTATCAAAAAGAATCCATATCACATTTGGAATGCTATTGATAGTTTCTACTAATTCAACTATACCTGTTGCACCATTTGTTAAGCCATCGTTAACATTGATATTGCATGTTAGATCGTATCGTACTTTTAATGCAATATGCAATATAAATGGCAGGCCCATGGTCTTAGTTGCATCTGCAGGTAATTGCATTAGTATTTTTTTTTTTACAATTTCGCTTAGGTCAGATGCAACTGTATCTATTGCGGTTGATGTGTATACAGGGTATTTTGTTATATGTTGTAACAAAACTTCATTATTAATATTATTAACCTCTTTGTTTGTTGCCATTATATAAGGGATGGTTTTGGTAATGTTTTGGGGTGGGTCTTGCTCGCGTGTTTGTATCTGTATAATATCGTCATTAGTTTGTTTTCCTTCTCTTAATCTATTTAGTAATTGAGCAAATGGTAAGTCGTTTAGCTGTCTCATAATTTTTGTTAATTCAAACAACTTAAAGTGTGTTTGCCATAAATTTGTACTTACTGGTCTGTATGAATGCCTAGAATTTTCAAATATGTATGTGTCAAATACTGGTTTTAACTGATAAAAATCTCCAATAGCTAATATGGATATCCCACCAAAAGGGAGTTTGGACATTTTAATTTCTTGTAACCTGTTATGTATAAAATTGAAAAGATTTGCCCCTACCATTGATATTTCATCAATTATCAGCAATTTAAGATGCAATAATTCATTTTGAAGTGCACTCCTGTTCTCATGAGTGAGTGGTTTATGAGATAGCGATTGCGAAACTGGTATTTTGAATGTACTATGTAGCGTTTTACCATGGATGTTATGTGCTGCTTTGCCTGTTGGAGCTGTAAGCAATACATAAATGTTATCAGGATTTTCCCCTGCTTTGGTATTGTAATAGCGTAGTAATGTTTGGTAAAGGGCTGTTATAAGGAAGCTTTTCCCTACTCCTGCACCACCTGTGCAAAACGTATAGCAAGGTGTTTCTTTGGTTTTTATCCAATGCAAGTGATGGTATATAAAGTTAAGTTGCTCATCTGTAAGATTTTGCATCAAACTGTGATATTGGTCATCTGGCATTATATTATTGGTTAAAAGTTCATCATTACTTGTACTTCTAATGCCTAAATCAAATGATAAGTCATATAATAGTGGTTCATTTGTTTGAACTTCAGGACAAATGTTTTCGTCAGTTTCTATATCCATTGGAGGTATAAGTAATGCGTCCAATGTACAGTCTCCATTGGCATTAGGTGTTAAAGGGGTATTATGCCTATTATACTTAGTATGATTAGCGTCAACTATATTTTGAAGTTCTAGGTATTTTTCATAATATGTTTCCTTATTACCAATAATTTGATTTTCTACTCTCCAGGGATAATAAAGCATTAGCAATTCTCTGTAATAATTTTCAGGGTCATTTTTTTTATTAAACCTGCAATACCGAATTATTTTTTGTTTTTGCCGCTTTGTATAATCTGTTTCTGCAGTTTTATTTGGTATATTAATTTCAAGTTCTTCCTCATCCGAGCTATAAAAGTTGTTTTCGGTGAGGAAATTATCATGGTCTGTTGCATTTTTCTGCTTTCTATTTTTATGATTTCCATGATACATAGATGCATAGTCAGCTAATGTACACGTTTCCAAATCTGTAGGACGTTTGCTGTACTTTACTATTACATTATCATATTGTATTTGATTGGATGTATCAGGTAACAAATTTATAGTCTCAATGTCTTTTAATAAGTAGGTACGCTTTTCTGGAGGGCTTGTATTAATGAAAACATACGATCTAGAACTTTTGCGTAAAGGAATTTGAAGTATAAGATAGGCTGCTTCTTGCGCGCTTATTTCTGTACAGTTTAGGAATTTGTTACCTATATGCTTAAGCTGCTCTTTTATGCTTGGATTGTGATAAACTTCTTTTGCTGCTTGTGCAATCAACTTGCTCATTCCACGCTGTGATTTACTAATATATGATACTATATATACGGCACATGCATATGCGTCTAAGATGTATTGTATATCAATGTTTGCTTGCCATGCTTGTAAAATTGTCGTATTGTAGTTATTAATAAAGCATTCAGCTGGTGTTCTTTTTAGGAAAATTGTATTTTTTTCTATAATGCAGCGTATACATCTAACATATTGACTTAGATCTAGTTTCATTGTATCTAAAAACTGTTCAAAGGAATAATGTGAGAACTCTTGCGTGTTCATAGTTAGGTGGATTAGTTCGATTTTCTGTAAGAGCTCTTGATCAGTTTTGTCTAGTGGTAATGGTTCCAGTATAAAAGTTTCTGGCATTGGATATTTTGGGTACTGGTATTTGCATGTTCTTTTATGTTTAATACGACAATTTTTGGTATGTCCATGCTTTTGTAGTGGCAATAAAGGCTCGATATTTGTATCTTGTTGTTTTGCACAGGTTATATATTTATCTATAAAAGCTGTAACAGTAGTAACTTCTGAAGTTTCATACTGTGGAGCTCTTTCAATCCATATTATAGCATGTATATGTGGTGATCCTCTTTGTTGAAATTCTACTCTATAAATGTAATCTATCACCTTGCCAATTGGGTTACTTTTATGCAGTAATATACAATTAAAGAATTTTCTAACTTGAAAGTCAAAATGTCGGGCACAAGTAATGGGATTTCTCTGTATTAATTTGCATTTTTCCTCCCATGACATTTTTTTGAATTCTTCTTCTGTACATTCTTTTTTTTTCTCAGTGCGTAATAGTATGTTGATTAAATGATACCATTTAGTTTCTGCTGCTGATAATGTTAAAAAAAATGTTGGTATCCCTAATTGTCTTATCATAGCAAATAAGTCTTTTTTGCATTGCTCCCAATATGGTGGTGAGCCACGTATTGTTTTTAGTATTTTATATCCCTCATTAAATTGGAAAATGCTATCTAATTTTTGTTTGATGTCTTTTGCTGTAATAATGTTACCATTGGTAAAATATTTTCTAAGTGAGATGTATATTTTGCTCTGTATTTGCTTAATATGCAACTTTTTCAATTTGAAGAAAACATTTGTCATGGACTTTGCTACTCTTAAATCATAACTTCTTAATTCCCATTGACATATTGTACTGTAATGTATTGGTACATGCCTTTCTTTGTTTGTTGGCCTTCGCTTCCCACAAAAAATAGTGGGGAAAGCTAAATATTCAGAATCTTTGTCTTCATATAGACCCCTTGGTGTGTTATATTCTGCAGGTGCCAAGTTAATAATGTTAATGCTTTCTGTAGTTATAGTTTCATTAGTTAGCATAGTATCTAAATTCCCAGCTGCAATGTTGTCTGATGAATCTGATGTATTGTTTGCATCAGAAGTGTCATTACAAGGTGGCATATTCTCTGGTGTATATTCCCAATCTTTATTAACAGTGACTCCATATTCTTGGAACATACTGCTAGTAGTTGCTAAATATAGAGCTGCACGCTTTACTTTGTTTGGCCTTACATTTTCGAAATGGGTATAGGATTTATAGCTTAATTTGCGTTTTAATTTTATTGGAATCGTCATGTTATCATTAATTTGTCTTGGTAAAACAGTTACAGTTGTCATAACATCGGCAGGAACGTTAACTACTGCACCTGAGAGAGATTTTTGGAAGCCTTGCGGCAGCGTTCTGATTTGTAAAAAAGGTATTC
Source organism: Triturus cristatus (assembly GCF_964204655.1). Classification (NCBI taxonomy): domain Eukaryota; kingdom Metazoa; phylum Chordata; class Amphibia; order Caudata; family Salamandridae; genus Triturus; species Triturus cristatus. The sequence continues at coordinate 1,024,721,754 of NC_140590.1, forward strand.
TTGGCGATACTAATCTCTCTTCTAAATTATGCAAGTGTAATTCAGGTGGGATATCAGGAAATGTCATCCCATTATAGAAAGAACATGGTGGTATTTTGTCCTTGGCAATATAGTTGTAACATGTCCGGCATATATCTTCTGTTTGATATTGACTAATGTTACATTCTATGAATTTAGCCCTTTTTTTTAACTTGTGCGTTGTTTGCAAACTTTGTTTATGCCACAACTGATTGCAAATAGTGCAAGCATACTCTGGGCCATATTTAATTTGTGCATGGAAAGTACTAATTGTGGCATTTGTCAAAGATGTTATATTTGTGGCATTAAGTGTATTTTCTGTTTCTTGTTCATGCAATCTTTTTCTGTTACAGTTATTTGGTTGTACTTCTATTGCATTTGGTTCATTGTGAATCCCAGCATTATGTGTAAATGTGTTTGTTTTTGGATTGGGATTGTTAATAGCTATGATAGATTCAATATGACTTGTGGTTGTGGAATTCTCTGTATGCATTTGCCTATCGCTGTTGAGTGTTTCTGTAATTGTATTTTCTAGTTGTAACTCTATAGGTGTGATATGTATAGAGGCATGTAGAGTTAACTTAGTAGTATGGATATACATGTCTCTTATAGGTGTAACTTTTTTCTCTCTATGTTTTCTTTGTGTTGTCTCAAGTGACAATTTGCTAATTTTGCGTACTGTAACTGGAGTGAAGTATAAAGTAAAACTTAACGAATGTGGTACTTTGTTCTGGAGAGCCAACGTTCTGATGTAATCAATAACCTGCTCAGGTGATTTGATTTGTAAAGCAATAGAGGTCCCCTTAGCAGGAGGTATTATTTCCTCATTTTGGCTATTTGAATTAAATACAAAGTATGCATGAATCGTTTTGAATATTGAAATAGTGTATGCATTAAAACAAATCAATATACCACTGTTCAAATGCATTGAAGTAAGGGTTCTCAAAAGCCTTGCATTTTGCATTTCTGTTTGCTTTTCCTCCAACGTTATGCTCTTTTTTTGCTTAATTGCATATAACGCCATTGTGCTCTATGTAATTGGGTAAATATTGTGGTTGCATACAATTTTCTTTATTAATTGACTGCATTTCAATATATAGTGCATTTCCAAGTCCCATAATAGATTGCAAGTCTTGACTATCCCAACTATGTGCGGGTTTACAGTAGTTATGTAGAATAGCAAATAGACTATTTTGTATAGATTGTGTACACCTTGATGGTAGTGTCAGATTTGTTTGTGTTTGCTGTTTGTCTGTACTATTTACGACATTTATATGTTGTTGTGTTTGTGGCCAAAAAGTTTGTTCTATGTTGTTCCTGATGTTAATATGCATTTTGGACAATATAGTCTTGGGGTTATTTTTTTGGCTAAGTATTTTGTTACCCTGAGTGTTAGGTTTGTTTGTAGGATGGGAGCTTTGTATATATGCGTTATTATGCAAATCACTTGTTGAGCCTGTGATGTTTTGTGTCTGTATGTTTTTTGTATCACAACTCGTGACTCTTGTGTTGTGTATAAGTGTATTTCTAAGTATATTTGCGTATGTCGGAGTATTATGTGAGTTACTTGCATATTCTGTATCTATGCTAGTGCAGGTAGGTAGCGTCAGTTGTGCAGTTGTTATAGGCACAATGCAATTTTGTGAGGGGGGAATATGCTGATCACTAGCTAATGATGCTGATGGCTGAAGAGTACCTGCCTTTGATCTTTGGAGGCAATCTCTTTCATTTTGTATGCGAGTTCTTAATGTGTGTGTGAATAAATCTGTACATGCTTTAGTAGAATGCACATAAATATGCTTGTGTAATATGGCACTTGCATTTTTCTCTGCTATGAGCATTGCCTTATGTAGTGAATCTTTTTTAATTGGAATTATATCTATTGGAGTTAATTCATATGGTAAGTAATTACTATTGGGTCGCTTTAGACTATATGCCAGATTTGTTATGTACTGTATAAGCCCTTCAAATGATATTTGTATGGTAATACATGTCCCATTTGGGTGAGGCATTCCTGTGGTGTCGCGGCTATGCGAGTCAAATACAAAGTATGAATTTTCACTGTGCATAATAGCTATAACATACATATCCATGCAAAGTAAAACACCGCAATGCAAATTGAGTGCAGCTCTCAATACTGTTTGCATATTTGGCGAAGATGGGTCAAACTGTTTCAGTATATCCCCATAAGAAGGTTGTTTAAGCTTAAGCGAATAGATAGTGTCATTGTGTTGGATATAATTTGGTAAATCATCAGGATGCATAAGCTGTTCTTGATTTATGGAATGCATATCTATATATAAAGCATCCCCTAAGTCCATAATGGCATGTAAATCTTCTACAGTCCATGTATTAGCAGGTTTGTAGCTATTGTGTATGATTGCGAATGTGCTGTTTGGCAAACATTGTTTGCCCCGCGAAGTAGGAGAAAATTTGTTATGCCCTTGATGATAAGCTGCCTGCAGTATTTCCATGATATTAATAGCGACACCAAAATATTGTTCAAATAAACTGCCGGTATTAAACTACCTATTATAGGTTTGTATTGTAGCGTTCTTTGGATGCTGTATTTTAGTGTTGTAAGTTTCTTGTATGGACTATATATCTGTATGCTTCTATACAAGTATAATGCTAACTAGCATATATTAAAATTTATATACACTTTCTAACTTTTCTGAGTAGTTACTATTTATTTGTATAGCTATACAAGGTTCATGCAACTTCCCTTGTGCTGCTAATAACAGTAAGTAATAAATAGATGCTGTTCAGCAAACTAATTTCTGTGAGATAGGTTAGATGTATACTTTATTAAATTTATGCTATATGCATAGGATTCTAAAGTGAATAGAAGTGTTTTCTAAGCATGCATTTGTTGTGTGTTTCTATACGCTTGTAGTGTTTCCACGAATGTTGTGCTTTAAGCAAAGGTCAGTGTTTCTTAAATAGTCTGTGAATGATGTTTACGGATTTGTAAGCACTAGACTTTCTCAACAGCCTATAGGTATCGTTAACAGAGGTTATGCATGCTGAAAACAATGAGTATGTTTCAAAATATATATATATATATTCTAATGATCCCAACTGATTTGTTTTCACCATAGGCTGGTGTATCAACAATAAATTAAGATACTTTCACCTTGATGCCTTGAAAAAGAATGCGCAACTTCTCACAGTTATCTATGGAAGAATAAAAACAAGTATTAATGTTGATTTAGCATAGTAATATACAGTAAGTTGTCAATAGTAACGAAATTAAGTAATTTTTGCATGGCTCATAAAGTTGGTAGATGTAATGGAGGGAAAACACAAGTAGAAATTGTATCCCAAAGAGCAATACAGATGTAATAATATGGAGATGGTTTGTAGTGTAAGGTTTCTGTCGAGTATGGTAGAAAAAGTGTTGTAAAATGTAGCATAGTGTAGACAATGTGTAGCCAAAAAAGTGTACATCGAGAATGTGTAGCAGAATGTGAAGAAAAGAGTAGTAGAGTGTTTTTCTTAGAGTATAATATTTAAATAGTTTCATTAAAAAAGACAAACAGTACGGTACAAAAACAAAGGCAATAAAACTTGTCAGTGCTTCACATAATTCATCCCATGGTAGTCTGCAGCACGGAATTATGCAACATATTGGCGCATGCGCTAAGGTACAGGGGCTAAGGCAGAGGCGCAAAGTAACACGTGTCATGCCACATGTGTGAAGTCACAGAATGTGTGTGCTGTAAAGAGTAGATGGAAGAAATTGTGAATGAGAATGTATGCTAAAGAGTGTGTGGTACAGAATGTGTAATAGAGAATGCATGGTGTAAAAAGCATTGTGGCCAGTGTGTGCTATTACAGTTGAAAACAGGGACAGCAAACTGAAAAACTTTGAGAAAAAGTTGACAGAGCCTCACGTAAGTAACCCCATTGGAGTTTGCAGATTGGTTCTCACCTGCATGCTCACTTTCTCATCATCAGCTATTGTCAACTTAAAGGTTTAAAGTTTTTAAAAAGCTAGGTAAACAAAGAGGAGAGTAAAGAAGAGGCAGTGTGTCATACGTCAAGGAGTAGCGAGAGGAGTAAGAGTAATGTATGTACAGTACAATTTTAAAGGATAGTAGTGAGGATAAAGACAGTAGAGATGTAACCATTAGCTCTGGTGCATGTTGTGAAGATGTACACAAAAATGCGTGCAACAGGTAGTATGGTAAACATTATGTATAATCATAGTGCATGAGAGTGTGCAACAGAGCGCGTGCAATAGAGCGCATGCAACAGCATGCATGCAACAGAGCGCATGGAAAGAAAAGAGGGCGCGTGGAAAGAGGGCGCGTGGAAAGAGGGCGCGTGGAAAGAGGGCGCGTGGAAAGAGGGCGCGGGGAAAGAGGGCGCGGGGAAAGAGGGCGCGGGGAAAGAGGGCGCGGGGAAAGAGGGCGTGGGGAAAGAGGGCGCGGGGAAAGAGGGCGCGGGGAAAGAGGGTGCATAAAGAAATAGTCTATTAATGGTGCAAACACTGAGCTATCTAAAGGATAAACTTTCTTAAAAATTTGACAGTGCCTTACATAAGTAACATCATTGCATTGTGCAGATTGGTTGTCATGTGCATTCTGACTTTCTCATCATTAGTTATTGCCAACAAATAGGCTGGAAGTGTGAAAAATTTGGCGGAAAATAAAGTGAGAATAAAGAAGAGCCAGTATGTAGTATACATGGAGTAGAAAGAGCAGTAAGAGTAGTGTGTGTAGTGTTTGCTTGATAGTAAAGGCTAGGAGGATAATAAAGGTAGTAGAGTTGTAAGCATTAGCTAGGGTGCATGTAGAGGAGATGTGTATTATAATTTGCACAGTAGCTAGTATGTTAAAGTGCATAGCAAAAGACAGCGTGTAGTATTGCATAGAGCGTGTGGCAGAGAGGCTGTGGTAAAGAGCTGGTAGTACAGAGAGTGCCATAGAGGCTGTAAATATAGTGCGTGCTATAGAGTATATGCACCATGTTGTTATATGCGCTAAGTTACACGCGCTAAGTTACCTGCGCTAAGTCACAGTTGCTAAGCCACATGTGTCAAGTTACACAATGAGAGTACTGTAGAGAGTGGCTAAAAGAGTGTGAATGAGAATGTGTGCTAAAGAATGTGTGGTACAGAATGTATAATAGAGAATGCATGGTGTAAAAAGCAGTGTGTGCTATTACAATTAAAAACAGGGTTAGGAAACTGAAAAACTTTGAGAAAAAGTTGACAGAGCCTCACGTAAGTAAGCCCATTGGAGTTTGCAGATTGGTGCTCACCTGCATGCTCACTTTCTCATCATCAGCTATTGTCAACTTAAATGTTCAAAGTTTGAAAAAGCCAGGAAAACAAAGAGGAGAGTAAAGAAGAGGCAGTGTGTCATACGTCAAGGAGTAGCAAGAGGAGTAAGAGTAATGTATGTACAGTACAATTTTAAAGGATAGTAGTGAGGATAAAGAGAGTGGAGATGTAAGCATTAGCTGTGGTGCATGTTGAGAAGATGTACCTAAAAATGTGTGCAACAGGTAGTATGCTAAAGACTATGTAAAATCATAGTGCATGAGAGTGTGTGTGGCAGAGAGCATTTAAGAAGTGCATGCAACAGAGTGTGTGCAAAAGAGTGTGTGCAAAAGAGTGTGTGCAAAAGAGTGTGTGCAACAGAGTGTGTGCAACAGAGCGCGTGCAACAGAGCGCGTGCAACAGAGCGCGTGCAACAGAGCGCGTGCAACAGAGCGCATGCATGCAACAGAGTGCATGGCAAAGGAAAGAGGGCGCGTGGAAAGAGTGTGCGTGGAAAGAGGGCACGTGGAAAGAGGGCGCGTGGAAAGAGGGCGCGTGGAAAGAGGGCGCGTGGAAAGAGGGCGCGTGGAAAGAGGGCGCGGGGAAAGAGGGGGCGGGGAAAGAGGGGCCGGGAAAGAGGGGCCGGGAAAGAGGGGGCGGGGAAAGAGGGGGCGGGGAAAGAGGGGGCGGGGAAAGAGGGAAAGGGAAAGAGGGGGCGGGGAAAGAGGGCACGGGGAAAGAGGAGGCGGGGAAGAGGGGGCGGGGAAGAGGGGGCGGGGAAGAGATTGCGGGAAAGAGGACGCGGGAAAGAGGGCGCGGGAAAAAGGGCGCGAGAAGAGGGCGCGGGGAAAGAGGGGGCGGGGAAGAGGGGGCGGGGAAGAGGGGGCAGGGAAGAGGGTGCATAAAGAAATAGTCTATTAATGGTGAAAACACTGAGCTACGTAAAGGAAAAACTTTCCCAAAAAGTTGACAGTGCCTTACATAAGTAACATCATTGCATTGTGCAGATTGGTTGTCATGTGCATGCTCACTTTCTCAAAATTAGTTATTGCCAACAAATAGGCTGAAAGTGTCAAAAATGTAGGGGAAAATAAAGTGAGAATAAAGAAGAGACAGTATGTAGTATACATGGAGTAGAAAGAGCAGTAAGAGTAGTGTGTGTAGTGTTTGCCTGATAGTAAAGGATAGGAGGATAATAAAGGTAGTAGAGTTATAAGCATTAGCTAGGGTGCATGTAGAGGAGATGTGTATTACAATTTGCACAATAGGTAGTATGTTAAAGTGTATGCCAAAAGACAGCGTGTAGGAAAGTGGGTTGCATAGAGCGTGTGGCAGAGAGGCTGTGGTGAAGAGCTGGTAGTACAGATAGTGCCATAGAGGCTGTAAATATAGTGCGTGCTACAGAGTATATGCACCATGTTGTCATATGCGCTAAGTTACACGCGCTAAGTTACCTGCGCTAAGTCACAGTTGCTAAGCCACATGTGTCAAGTTACACAATGAGAGTACTGTAGAGAGTGGCTAAAAGAGTGTGAATGAGAATGTGTGCTAAAGAGTGTGTTTTGTGGAGTGTGTTTTGGAGAATGCATGGTGTAAAATGCATGCTGTGGTGTGTGCGCAATTTCTGTTGAAAACAGGGTTAGTAAAAGGAAATAATTGTATAAAAAGACAGAGCATCGCGTAAGTAACACCATTGTAGTTTGCACATTGGTTCTCACCTGCATGCTCACTTTCTCATCATCAGCTATTGTCAACGTTTAGGTTTAAAATATGAAAAAGAAACGAAAACAAAGAGGAGAATAAAGAAGAGGCAGTGTGTCTTTTACGTTAAGGAGTAGCGAGAGGAGTAAGAGTAATGTATGTAGTGTTAAATTGTAAAGGATAGTGTTGAGGATAAAGGTCAGTAGTGATGTAAGCATTAGATGTGGTGTATGTTGAGGAGATGTACTTAAAAAGGTGTGCAACAGGTAGTATGGTAAAGAGTATGTAAAAGCATAGTGCATGATAGAGCGTATGGCAGAGAGCATTTAAGAAGTGCATGCAACAGAGTGCGTGCAACAGAGCGCGTGCAATAGAGCGCGTGCAACAGTGTGCGTGCAAAAGAGTGTTTGTAGAGGATTAAAGTATATTATTGCTGGAAAAATTGACATAGGCAAAGTCCAAATCCCCTGGTAGTGTTGAGTGTTTAATGTCAGTAACACTATTGAGGTTTGCCAAATACTTTACTTGTATCTTCACATCTTCATTGTTAAAATTCGGCAGCATATAGCTTGAAAGTTCCCCAAAAAAAGGATTAAAAAGAGGCGCGTCTAACGACCAACAGTAGTCTTAATGTAGGCATTAAGTATGATATATGTAGAGGAGGTGTCTCTAAAAAAGCGCGCTTTAAATTGTATTCTGTAAAATATAGCATGTTAAAGAGTGCATGTTAAAGATTGTATGGTAAACAGTGCAAACGCAAGACTGTTTGTAGAAAACTAAACTATATTGCTATCTAATAAATTCAACTGCTCTAACGTAAAAGTTGCCAGCGCCTCATGTTATTAACACCATTCGAGTTTTCCGATTGTTTTGCATGTGCATGCTTACTTCCCCATCAACAGCTAATGCCAAATGTGGTTTATATTCACATTTTCACGATGTCACACAGGCATTTACATAAACCTACACATACACACTGCTTCATTCAATCGTGAATTTAAGTACTCCATGCAAACTTCCCATTTTGCTAATTTCTTTAAAAGCAATAATACATTATTTGATTGTGCACAGCCATCTATGTATTGTTTTTTTTGGCCCAACTCTTTTCTCTCCCCTTTCCCATAGCAAGCATTTGTTGAGGAAGTTTCCCTCAGCCTGCCCCACGCTCTTCAGAATCATGGGTGTCTTTTTTTGCAACTTTTCTCTTTTGCCCAGCAGGACACATATTTGATGGTGGGCATGTTTCTTCTATTTTATCTTTGGCCTTTTCCGGCTTATGTTTATGGCTGTGAGGCAAATTCTTCCTGAAGCAGTATGGCAAGCAATGTGCTATGTTTTTTGGCTGTTTTGTTGTTTGCTTGCTTTTTATCTAACTTTTTGTTTCTCGAGCTTAAGCGGTGTGGGTCATTCCGGTGCAGCGGCGTGCAGGGAGTGCTTTCCTCGGTAAGTATGGTGCTGTTTGTGGGACTTAGGTAAGGCATATTGTAAGTAATTCATTTTTTTTTTCTGTTTCGTTACAGGTCTTCAGCAGTGAGGGTCGTTCCAGTGCGGCGGCATGCAGGGAGGCTTTTCCTTTGTAAGTATGGTGTTGTTTGCGGGACTTAGGTAAGGCATATTGTATGTTTTGTAACTAACTGTGTATCTTTGTTTGTTTACAGGGCTTCATCGTTCTGGGGTGCTACGGTGGAGATGCCTACATGGAGCACTTTCCCCAAATGTATGGTGCTGTTTGGGCTATGCATCTATTAAAAAAAGCTAGCATTAGCTACGATGTTTAAGAGGTGTGCTACAAATGGTGTGCAGTAAAGTATGTGTATTGAGAGTACGTGTGGAAGAGGGCGCGGGAAAGAGGGCGCGGGGAGGAGGGCGCGGGAAAGAGGGCGCGGGAAAGAGGGCGCGGGAAAGAGGGCGCGGGAAAGAGGGCGCGGGAAAGAGGGCGCGGGAAAGAGGGCGCGGGAAAGAGGGCGCGGGAAAGAGGGCACGGGAAAGAGGGCGCGGGAAAGAGGGCGCGGGAAAGAGGGCGCGGGAAAGAGGGCGCGGGAAAGAGGGCGCGAGAAAGAGGGCGCGGGAAAGAGTGCGCATAAATAAATAAATAGTGTATTAATGGTGAAAACACTGAGCTAGCTAAAGAAAAGTTGCCCACAAAGTTGACAGTGCGTTACATAAGTAACACCATTGCATTGTGCAGATTGGTTGTCACGTGCATGCTCACTTTCTGTTTATTGTTTTTTTTTGACAAATAGGCTGAAAGTGTCCAAAAAGAAGTGGAAAAAAAGGTGAGAATAAAGAAGAGACAGTATGTAGTATACATGAAAAAGTAGTTTTGAGCAGTAAAAGTATTGTGTGTAGTGTTTGACTGATAGTAAAGGATAGGATGATAATAAAGGTAGTAGTTGGAAGCATTAGCTATGCAGCATGTAGAGGAGATGTGTATTAGAATGTGTACAGTAGGTAGTATGTGAAAGCGCCTGCCAAAAGATAGCATGTAGAAAAGTGTGTGGCATACAGTGTGTGGCAGAGAGCCTGTGGTAAAGAGCTGGTAGTACAGAGAGTGCCATAGAGGCTGTAACTAAACTGCGTGCTACAGAGTATATGCACCATGCTGTCATATACACTAAGTTACATGCGCTAATTTACCTGCGCTAAGTTACCTGCGCTAAGCCACATGTGGTAAGTTACACAATGAGAGTACTGTAGAGAGTGGATAAAAGAGTGTAAATGAGAGTGTGTGCTAAAGAGTGTGTGGTGTGAAGTGTGTTTTTGAGAATGCATGGTGCAAAATGCATGGTGTGGAGTGTGAGCAATTACTGTTGAAAACAGGGATAGGAAAAAGAAAAAATTTCAGAAAAAGTTGACAGAGCCTCACGTAAGTAACACCATTGGAGTTTGCAGATTGGTTCTCACCTGCATGCTCACTTTTTCATCATCAGCTATTGTCAACTTATAGTTTGAAAGTATGAGAAAAGCAAGGGAAACAAAGAGGAGTATAAAGAAGAGGCAGAGTGTAGTATACATAAAGGAGTAGCGACAGGAGCAAGAGTAATGTATGCAGTGCACAAATAATAAAGGATAGTAGTGAAGATAAAGGCATTAGAGATGTATGGTGCTGTTTGGGCTATGCATGTAGTAAAAAAAGCTAGCATTAGCTACGATGTTTAAGAGGTGTGCTAAAAATGGTGTGCAGTAAAGTATGTGTATTGAGACTACGTGTAGAAGAGGGCGCGGGGAGGAGGGCGCGGGAAAGAGGGCGCGGGAAAGAGGGCGCGGGAAAGAGGGCGCGGGAAAGTGCGCACAAAAGAGGGCTTGGGAAAGAGTGCGCATCAAAAAATAGTGTATTAATGGTGAAAACACAGCTAGCTAAAAAAAATAGTTGCCCACAAAGTTGACAGTGCGTGACATAAGTAACACCATTGCATTGTGCAGATTGGTTGTCACGTGCATGCTCACTTTCTGTTTATTATTTTTTTTTGACAAATAGGCTGAAAGTGTCCAAAAAGAAGGGAATAAAAAGTGTGAATAAAGAAGAGACAGTATGTACTATACATGAAGAAGTAGTTTTGAGCAGTAAAAGTAGTGTGTGTAGTGTTTGACTGATAGTAAAGGATAGGAGGATAATAATGGTAGTAGTTGGAAGCATTAGCTATGCTGCATGTAGAGGAGATGTGTATTACAATGTGTACAGTAGGTAGTATGTGAAAGCGCCTGCCAAAAGATAGCATGTAGAAAAGTGTGTGGCATACAGTGTGTGGCAGAGAGCCTGTGGTAAAGAGCTGGTAGTACAGAGAGTGCCATAGAGGCTGTAACTAAACTGCGTGCTACAGAGTATATGCACCATGCTGTCATATGCGCTAAGTTACATGCGCTAAGTTACCTGCGCTAAGCCACATGTGGTAAGTTACACAATGAGAGTACTGTAGAGAGTGGATAAAAGAGTGTAAATGAGAATGTGTGCTAAAGAGTGTGTGGTGTGAAGTGTGTTTTTGAGAATGCATGGTGAAAAATGCATGGTGTGGAGTGTGAGCAATTACTGTTGAAAACAGGGATAGGAAAATGAGAAAAATTCAGAAAAAGTTGTCAGAGCCTCACGTAAGTAACACCATTGGAGTTTGCAGATTGGTTCTCACCTGCATGCTCACTTTCTCATCATCAGCTATTGTCAACTTATAGTTTGAAAGTATGAGAAAAGCAAGGGAAACAAAGAGGAGTATAAAGAAGAGGCATAGTGTAGCATACATAAAGGAGTAGCGACAGGAGCAAGAGTAATGTATGCAGTGTACAAATAATAAAGGATAGTAGTGAAGATAAAGGCATTAGAGATGTAAATTTGCTGTGGTGCATGTTGAGGGGATGTATATAAAAATGTGTACAAAAAGTAGTATGCTAAAGAGTATGTGAAATGATAGTGCATGAGAGCGTGTGACACAGTGCGTGCAACAAAGCGCACGCAACAGACCGCGCGCAACAGAGCGCGCGCAACAGAGCGCGCGCAACAGAGCGCGTGCAACAGAGTGCGTGCAACAGAGCGCGTGCAACAGAGCGCGTGCAACAGAGCGCGTGCAACAGAGCGTCACACGCGCTAAGTTACACGCGCTAAGTTACACGCGCTAAGTTACACGCGCTAAGTTACCCGCGCTAAGTTACCCGCGCTAAGTTACCTGCGCTAAGTTACACGCACTAAGTTACACGCGCTAAGTTACACGCACTAAGTCACACAATGAGTGTGCTGTAGAGAGTGGATAGAAGAGAGTGAATTTCAATGTGCGCTAAAGAGTGTGTGGTGTAGCGTGTGTTTTGGAGAATGCATGATGTGAAATGCATGGTGGCGAGTGTGCGCTATTACTGCTGAAAATAGGAATAGCAAAAGGTAAAACTTGTACAAAACGTTTGCAGAGCCTCACGTCAGTCACACCATTTGAGTTAGCAGATTGGTTCTCACCTGCATGCTCACTTTCTCATCATTAGCTATTGTCAACTTTTAGTTGTAAATTATGAAAAATCATGGAAAACAAAGAGAAGATTAAAGAAGATTAAGTGTGTAATAAACATAAAGGAGTAGCGAGAGGAGTAATTTATGTAGTATACAAATATTAAAGGTTAGTATTGAAGATAAAGGCAGCAGAGATGTATGCCAAACAGTGCATGACATTTTTAAGCTATGAACCATATGTTCTGAATGAAAAAATGCATTTTTTTCCAACGCGTGATTCCCCAAAAACAATTGCACAGTAGTATCTGCATTACTGCGGGTAATACATACATGAACGCCAATGTTTGTACAGCAAACACTAAAATTAAGTAACCTTCGAGGAGCGATGAAATAATTTAGAAAAGGATACCTCGTCCCGCTAGCGTACTTTGTGAAACCCCTCCCACCCCCTCCAAAAGTCTAACAAACATCACATGACAAAATGTCACTGCTAGTATAAGCTTAACCCCCCCCCCCCCCTTTTCGCCCCCCTCATCACACACTTGTTTCAGTTGGTTCCATTAGCATAGAAGCCTTAGAGATTTAAGTAAGGTAAAGACGCGTTTTAGACGGTACCTATACGTAAACAATGCACCTTGAAAGCATATGCAAAGAATTCCAACCGGAAGATGGTAAATGTATTCAAATGTCAAGAAAAACGAATAGAAATAAAGCCAAATCTATAGAATGCGCGCACCATAACTGCAATCATAGGCCAAAAGTCAGATCCAAAAGGAGGCATGCACATGAAAGCATTTCACATAAATGTTTCGCACCACAAAACACATTTTGCTAACAAAAGTAAAACAGTCGTAAGACATGTAAAAAGTAGCAAGCGCATTAATATTCCACTGGTGCGAAATTTGTATAATAGCATATAATTGCAGATGACTTGCAACAGTCGCAAATTTGCAATGCAATCGATGTTAAAGTATCTTATGCATAGAGTGTTTCAGTGAGGATGAAATAAGTGGCAAACTAAAGCCAAACGTTACCGTAATAAGGCTAGCATTAGTGCACATGACAAAATGTCACTGCTAGTATAAGGTTAACCCCCCCCCCCCCCTTTTCGCCCCCCTCATCACACACTTGTTTCAGTTGGTTACATTAGCATAGAAGCGTTAGAGATTTAAGTAAGGTAAAGACGCGTTTTAGACGGTACCTATACGTAAACAATGTACCTTAAAAGCATATGCAAAGAATCCCAACCGGAACATGGTAAATGTATTCAAATGTCAAGCCAAACGAATAGAAATAAACCCAAATCTATAGAATGCGCGCACCATAACTGCAATCATAGGCCAAAAGTCAGTTCCAAAAGGAGGCATGCATATGAAAACATTTCACATAAATGTTTCGCATCACAAAACACATTTTGCCAACAAAAGTAAAACAGTCGTAAGACATATAAAAAGTATCAAGCGCATTAATATTCCTCGGGTGCGAAAATTGTATACTAGCATATAATTGCAGATGACTGGCAACAGTCGCAAATTTGCAATGCAATCGATGTTAAAGTATCTTATGCATAGAGTGTTTCAGTGAGGATGAAATAAGTGGCAAACTAAAGCAAAACGTTACCGTAATAAGGCTAGCATTAGTGGTGCAAGCAAAAAGAGCAAGTCAATGTACTGCATGTGCATTCGTTAAAGTTGGCCTAATATGTTTCGAAAGCTGTTCGGTTTTAAGCTAAAAACAAAATGATGGCATCTAAACGTTACGCTTACAAATCAAAATAAGCAGGATACCCAACGATGGCGAAGCGGTACCGTAATGTATACCGAAATACTGGCGAAAGCCAAAAGCATCCAGGTTATGTGCTGTCTATGTGTGTCCCTTCTAAATTCTGCCCAATCTACGCTCACCAAATATTTTATTGCAAACTTGACAAAAAAGCGCGGGTCGGAAGTTTAAATGCATTCAGATACGAAGCGCACTGTGGTAACTACAAAGCGCCTAACATGTTGCCAAAGGTTGAGATCGCAAAACCACTGCACTTGTCATTAGCCAAACACGACAGAAAACGTTCAGTGAGTTCATTGTGTAAACGGAAATACAATAGAAGCTGCTTACCTTATAGCAATAGAGATCGTTTTGGTCGTACTGGATGACCCACGAAATGTCTTGAATGTCTGCTCTCCCAGTTTAGGTCAAGGAAAAGAGAAATAAAAGGGAGTTAGTTCAAATGTCTTCTGAAATCTAGCCATCTATTCGAAAGGCAAATGCATTGTAAGTTGTATTTTAAGTAATAATTGTACGATTTCGGACAACAGAGCAAGTGTGCAATGCAATCCAGGGAAACGTTTGTAATGCAGTGTGCGCCTCACAAAGTATGCAATACACGCGTACCGTAATGTGTATAGTAAGAGTGGCAAACACCCAAAAACTGCAAAATAACGTGGTGTGCGTGCGTGCTCCTTATAAATCGTGTTAAATCTTTCCTAGCAAGTGATTTATTTTCAACGATTGTAATCGCGGCTCCGAAACTTAAAGTCAGCAAGATACCAAACGATGGCGAGCCGGTACCGTAATGTATATATAAATCGCGGCGAAAGGTAAAACAATAATGTAATGTGGTGTGTGTGCGTGTCCCTTGTAAATTCTGCCTAACATATGCTAGTAAATCTTTTCGTTGCAGCTTTTAAATAAAAGTGCGGCTTTGAAAATTTAAAGCCATAAAGACACTCAGCGAACTTTGCTAATAAATAAAGCACATAACATGTTTGCAAAGGTCAACATTGGAAATTTACTGTACTTGTCATTAGCAATCCACGATAGAAAACGTTCGTTGAGTTTATTTTAAAAAGGGCAATACAATTGAATTTGCTTACCTTTTTGCAATAGAGATAGTATACTTCGTACCGGATGACCCACGTAATGTCTAGAATGGCTGCTGTTCCAGTTCAGGTCGAGGAAAAGAGAAATGAAGCGTATTTAATATAAATGATCTCAAAAATGTAACCATCGATTCGAAAGCAAAAGGCATTCTAAGTTGTATTTTAACTAATAAATGTACGATCCCTGACAACAATAGCAAGTCTGAAATGTAAAGCATGGGAAAGTGTATTATGCAGAGAGCGCTTCACTAAGTATGCAATACACGGGAAACGCTAGCAAATCGGTACCGTAATGTATTTATTAATAGCGGCGAACACAAAAAGCATGCAAGGTAATGTGGTGTGTGTGCGTGGTCCTCACAAATTCCGTCAAATATTTATTAGCAAGTGTTTTTCTTTTTAAAATGCAAGTAATCGCGGCATTGACAATTAAAGGGAGCAAGATACCAAACGATGGCGAAGCGGCCCCGTAATGTATATAATAATCCCGGAAAAAGCATAAACATTAAGGTTATATGGGGTGCGTGCCCCTTCTAAATGCTGCCCAATATAAGTTAGTCAATTTTCCCGTTGCCGATAGTAAATAAAAGCGCGGTTTTGAAAATTTAAAGGCATCAAGATACTGAGCGGACTTTGCTAACAATAAAAGCGCCCAACATGTTGGCTAAGGTTAACATAGTAAAACACCAGCACTTTACATTAGCAAAATACAATACAAAACGTTCAATGCGTATATTTACAAAACGGCAATACAAATAAAGTGGCTTACCTTTTCGGAATAGAGATAGTTTAGCTCGTACTGGATGACCTGGAACCAAGCAATGTTTTCGAATGGCTGCTCTTCGAGTTTAAGTACAGTCAAACCGGAGGAAAGGGGAGTTACTTTAAATGAATAACAATAGAGAAGTAACACTTGTTTACGAACAGCACGCGTGTGAAATCTTCTTGTTGTCTAGCCGTATGCTAATGTTTGGGTGGTGGTCTTCCTTGGATGAAAGGAATGTCTGCCTGAGAGTGTGTGCTATCGTTAGCGAGGAGGTGTGAATTCCTGGTGAATTGAATGTGAAAGCATGCATGAGACAGATAGCGATCCAGCAAAAGGAAACGCGGCTCCAACCTGTCTGACCGCGTTCAAAGTTTTTATCAAAGAGAATTCACCGCAAATGCGCTGTAAAGCTCAAACCTCCTTTACGAACACAAAACATTCTAAATACAGGCAAAATACAAAAATAAGTAAACAGACTTACCTTTAGATGCCTTACCTTAGACCCGCCAAAAGATTAATACCTACAGAGTAAAGCTCCTAAAGCACGATGCTGCCCGGGATAGTCAGGCCCGCGGAAGTCCCTGTAAAACCCCCCCAAAAAATGTCTAAGTGAAATACGAATCAGACAAGATGTCTTATGAAAGATCCGCAAACACCAGCATACATACCGGCTGAAGTAATCTTTGCATGACGCTTCCCAAGGACGGATCGGCCCGGTGAATCCCTGTGAAAAAAAAAGTAAAAATACAAGCGTTAGATAAGGGACAGACAAGATGCTTTACTACAGAGGCGGCAAACGCATTATACATACCCATGGAAAGCAGTGCAAGCACGTTGGTTCCCGGGAACGGGCCAGAGAGAGGCATACCTGGAAAACAAACAGAAAGTAATTTATTCCAATAACAACCTGAGGTAATGCCTACAATTGGTGAACAAACTTCAAGTGACCCGTTTATAACTGCGTAGCACCTACCATGCGATCTGCAAAAGACTGTCACTCTCCCCCAATAGCAGATTCTGTTAAAAAACGTGCCCTTATGATAACTCCCAAGCATTACAATCAAAGTAAACGCAATTTTACATTGAACATATTACGTTTCAAATAATTCAATTTAGCTGTCTGTAGCTGCGTCCGCCTACCGTGAGATCTAGAAAAGAGTGCCACTCCCACCACATCAGATCCAACCCAAAAACGTGCCCCACCCTCACCGTACGCAAACATTGAATTGCACACAATACACGTGACTGTACTTCCGTTAAAAATCCTGTATTCCAAAGAAATAAACCGCCTAACATACAACCTTAAAAAAGTGAACACATCCCCAAAAATTACAGCATCGATAACTCTCCAACATTCTAATTATCGTCAAAGTAATTTTAGAATGAACCTAAAAAGGAATAAAAGATTCGCACTTACCTGTCTGTAGCTGCGTCACTCCTACCGTCCGATCAGAAAAAGGATGACACTCCCAATACAGCAGATTCATCACAAAAACGTGCCCCACCCTGACGTAATCACATATTGAATCAAACACAATACACGTGACAGTACTTTCGTCACAAAACCTGTATCACAATCAAATAAACGTTCTAACATCCAGCAATAATTAATTCCCAAGAGAACATAACAGGTATAAAAGATTCGCACTTACCTGTCTGTAGCTGCGTCACTCCTACCGTCCGATCTTGAAAAAGATGACACACTCCCAAAACAGCAGATTCATCACAAAAACGTGCCCCACCCTCACGTACTCACATATTGAATAACACACAATACACGTGACAGTACTTCCGTTACAAAACCTGTATCACAAGCAACTAAACAGTGTAACACCGAGCATTAAATAAGATAACCTTTCATTACAAATACATCATCAATAACTCAAACATTATAATCACATTAAAAATTCTTGCAAATTAAACATAACAAATATAAAAGATTCGCACTTACCTGTCTGTAGCTGCGTCACGCCTACCGTCCGATCTAAAAAAGGATGAGACACTCCCAAAGCAGCAGATTCATCACAAAATCGTGCCCCACCCTGACGTACTCACATATTGAATCAAACACAATACACGTGACAGTACTTTCGTCACAAAACCTGTCTCACAATCAAATAAACGTTCTAACATTCAGCAAGAAATACGAATAAACTTAGAATAAAAATACATCAGCAATAACTCACAAACATTCTAATCACAGTAAAAGTAATTTCCAAAAGAACATAACAGGCATAAAAGATTCGCACTTACCTGTCTGTAGCTGCGTCACGCCTACCGTCCGATCTAGAAAAGGATGAGACACTCCCAAAACAGCAGATTCATCACAAAAACGTGCCCCACCCTGACGTACTCACATATTGAATAACACACAATACACGTGACAGTACTTTCGTCACTAAACCTGTATGACAATTAAATAAACAGTCTAACACCCAGCAATAAATACGACAAAGCTTTGAACCAAAATACATAATCAATCACACAAACACTATAATCACATTATAAATAATTCAAAATCGAACATAACAGGTATAAAAGATTCGCACTTACCTGTCTGTAGCTGCGTCACGCCTACCGTCCGATCGGAAAAAGGATGACACACTCCCAAAACAGCAGATTCGTCACAAAAACGTGCCCCACCCTGACGTACTCACATATTGAATCAAACACAATACACGTGACAGTACTTCCGTCACAAAACCTGTTTCACAATCAACTTTACAGTCTAACACCCAGCAATAAATAAGATAACCTTGTATTACAAATACATCACCAATAACGCAAACATTATAACCACATTAAAAATACTTTCAAATCAAACATAATAGGTATAAAAGATTCGCACTTACCTGTCTGTAGCTGCGTCACTCCTACCGTCCGATCTAAAAAAGGATGAGACACTCCCAAAGCAGCAGATTCATCACCAAAACGTGCCCCACCCTGACGTACTCACATATTGAATAACACACAATACACATGACAGTACTTCCGTTACAAAACCTGTATCACAAGCAACTAAACAGTGTAACACCGAGCAATAAATAAGATAACCTTGTATTGCAAATACATCATCAATAACTCAAACATTATTATCACATTAAAAATACTTTGAAATAAAACATACCAAATATAAAAGATTCGCACTTACCTGTCTGTAGCTGCGTCACGCCTACCGTCCGATCTAAAAAAGGATGAGACACTCCCAAAACAGCAGATTCATCACAAAAACGTGCCCCACCCTGACGTACTCACATATTGAATCAAACACAATACACGTGACAGTACTTTCGTCACAAAACCTGTCTCACAATCAAATAAACGTTCTAACATTCAGCAAGAAATACGAATAAACTTAGAATAAAAATACATCAGCAATAACTCACAAACATTCTAATCACAGTAAAAGTAATTTCCAAAAGAACATAACAGGCATAAAAGATTCGCACTTACCTGTCTGTAGCTGCGTCACTCCTACCGTCCGATCGGAAAAAGGATGACACACTCCCAAAACAGCAGATTCATCACAAAAACGTGCCCCACCCTGACGTACTCACATATTGAATCAAACACAATACACGTGACAGTACTTTCGTCACAAAACCTGTTTCACAATCAACTTTGCAGTCTAACACCCAGCAATAAATAAGATAACCTTGTATTACAAATACATCACCAATACCGCAAACATTATAATTACATTTAAAATACTTTCAAATAAAACATAACAGGTATAAAAGATTCGCACTTACCTGTCTGTAGCTGCGTCACGCCTACCGTCCGATCTACAAAAGGATGAGACACTCCCAAAGCAGCAGATTCATCACAAAAACGTGCCCCACCCTGACGTACTCACATATTGAATAACACACAATACACGTGACAGTACTTCCGTTACAAAACCTGTATCACAAGCAACTAAACAGTGTAACACCCAGCAATAAATAAGATAACCTTGTATTACAAATACATCACCAATACCGCAAACATTATAATCACATTAAAAATACTTTCAAATCAAACATAATAGGTATAAAAGTTTCACGCTTACCTGTCTGTAGCTGCGTCACGCCTACCGTCCGATCTAAAAAAGGATGACACACTCCCAAAACAGCAGATTCATCACAAAAACGTGCCCCACCCTGACGTACTCACATATTTTATAACACACAATACACATGACAGTACTGTCGTCACAAAACACCAGTATTACTATAAAATAAACAGACTAAAAATTAATCCTTGCTAATAAGACCTGTAACTTACCTTGATACGAGATTAAAAAACAGTAAACGTATACAAACCATTCACTTACCTGTTTGTAGCTCTCTTACGCCCAATGTAGCATCTAAAACTCAAATTACAGCCAACAATCGCAGATTCACAAGAAACCGTGTGACGAAAAGAGACATAACAGACAAGTCGAAAACAATCCTCAACATATTATTTGTACCTCCTAATTACTCGCCAAGTTCTACTTTAAACGTATAAAATATATACACTTACCTGTTTGTCGCTTTTTTCCACCTGCCGTCGCGCCGTGAAAACAATGAACAGTCAACATCTGCAGATTCGCAACAAACCCGGGCACAACGTCCCTAAAAATACACAACCCTTTCGACACCCAAAAACCCTATTGCTATACTACAACAATCCATAACAAACAAAACTACTTAAAAACAAATCGTCTAACACTACACCCAAAAGCAATGAAATGTAAAGATGTAAATTTGCGTACTGTTACCTAATAGCCGGAGTGACGCCGCTGCACCGGACCAACCGTACAAAAATGGGCACCTAACAAAGAATTAGATATTACGCATGGACATATTATATTTACCTACAAACAACTCTGAAAGTCCAACTTTAAACGTAGATACAAAATGCACTTACCTGTTTCTAGCTGCCTTCCGCCTTCCGTAGCATCTGAAAAACAATGAACAGTAAACATCCGCAGATTCACAACAAACAGCGGTCCAACCCCACCAAAAAGTTCCCCACACTTCCGACGCCAAAAACCCCTATTGCTATCCTACTAAATCCATAACAAAGAAAACGACATAAAGATAAAACGTCTAACACTACACCAAAAAGTTAATGCAGTGATGTAAAATGGCATACTTTAGCTATTCGTTGAAGTTACGCCGCAGCACCGGCACGACCCTACAAAAACAGACACATAACAAAGAATGAGATATAAATCATACCATATTCTATTTACCTCCCACTAACTCTCAAAGTCTATCTCTAAACGTATATTAAAAATTCACTTACCTGTTTGTAGCTCTGTTCGCCTACCGTTGCATCGGGAAAACAATGAACAGTCAACATCCGCAGATTCAGAACAAACCCTGGCCCAACCCCACGAAAAAGAGCCCACACTTGCGACGCCAAAAACCCCTATTGCTATACTACTAAATCCATAACAAAAAAAACGACATAAAGACAAATAATCTAACAGTGCCCCAAAAACTATTTAAATAAAACGATGTAAATTTGCGTTCCCTTACCTAATAGCCGAAGTTACGCCGCTGCACCGGGAAGACCCTACCAAAACAGACACATAACCAAGAATTAGATATGAGACATAACATAATCTATGTACCTCCCACTAACTCTCAAAGTGCAACTTTAAACGTAAAATACAAATGCACTAACCTGTTTCTAGCTGTCTTCCGCCGACCGTTGCATCGTGAAAACAATGAAAATTCAACATCCGCAGATTCACAACAAACCCTGGGCCAGCCCCAGTCAAAATACACAACACTTCCTACGCCCCAAAAACCTCTTGCTATACAACAAATCCATTACAAACAAAACTACCTAAAGTTAAAACGTCTAACAGTACCCCCCAAAAATCGAGAAATGCAATGAAAAAAAATGGCGTACTCTTACCTAATCGCCGAAGATACACCGCTGCGACGCCACGAGCCAGACCGCTGAAGCCCTGTAAATAAACAGAAAACAAAACAGAATTACTTCAAAAACATACAATATGCCTTACCTAACTCCCGCAACCCCCACCATACTTACCGACTAAAGCGCTCCCTGCAGCCGCTGCACCGGTACGAACCTCCTAAAACAGAGACATAACAAACACTTTAAAAAAATCACAAACATATTTTATTTGCCTCATAATTACTCTCCAACTGCAACTTGTAACGTATAAAATATATACACTTACCTGTTTGTCGCTTCCTTCCACCGGCCGTCGCGCAGTGAAAACAATGAACAGTCAACATCTGCAGATTCGCAACAAAGCCTGCCCCAACCCCACTCAAAACACACACTTTCGAGCACCCAAAAGCCTTTTGTTCTACTACAAACCCCATAACAACCAAAAAAACCTAAAAATAAAAAGTCTAACAGTACAATCAAAAATAATTGAATTAAATGCTGAAAAATGGTGTACTCTTACCTAATAGCCGAAGTGACGCCGCTGCACCGGACCGATCTTTCAAAACTGGACACATAACAAAGAATGAAATATTACGCATAGACATATAAAATTTACCTACCAACAACTCACCAAGTCTAACTTTAAACGTATAAGAAAAATGCACTTACCTGTTTCTAGCTGTCTTCCGCCTACCGTAGCATCGGGAAAACAATGAACAGTAAACATCCGCAGATTCACAACAAACCCTGGCCCAACCCCACGAAAACGACCCCACACTTGCGACTCCAAAAATCCTATTGCTATACTACGAAATCCATAACAAAGAAAACAACAAAAAGATAAAGTGTCTAACACAACACCAATAAGTTAATGAAGTCATGTAAAATGGTATACTTTTACCTATTCGTTGAAGTTACGCCGCTGCACCGGAACGACCCTACAAAAACGGACACATAACAAAGATTGAGATATAAATCATAACATTTCCTATTTACCTCCCACTAACTCTCAAAGGCTATCTCTAAACGTATATTAAAACTTTCTCTTACCTGTTTCTAGCTCTGTTTTCCTACCGTAGCATCGGGAAAACAATGAACAGTCAACATCCGCAGATTCACAACAAACCCTGGGCCAACCCCAGTCAAAATACACAACTCTCCCGACGACAAAAAAAGCCTATTGCTATACAACAAATCCATAACAAACAAAACTACCTAAAGTTAAAACGTCTAACAGTACCCCCCAAAAATCGAGAAATGCAATGAAAAAAAATGGCGTACTCTTACCTAATCGCCGAAGATACACCGCTGCGACGCCACGACCCACACCGCTGAAGCCCTGTAAATAAACAGAAAACAAAACAGAATTACTTCAAAAACATACAATATGCCTTACCTAACTCCCACAACCCCCACCATACTTACCGACTAAAGCGCTCCCTGCAGCCGCTGCACCGGTACGAACCTCCTAAAACAGAGACATAACAAACACTTTAAAAAAATCACAAACATATTTTATTCCCCTCCGAATTACTCTCCAAGTGCAACTTTTAACGTATAAACTATATACACTTACCTGTTTGTCGCTTCCTTCCACCGGCCGTCGCGCAGTGAAAACAATGAACAGTCAACATCTGCAGATTCGCAACAAAGCCTGCCCCAACCCCACTCAAAACACACACTTTTGAGCACCCAAAAGCCTTTTGTTCTACTACAAACCCCATAACAACCCAAGCAACCTAAAAATAAAAAGTCTAACAGTACAATCAAAAATAATTGCATTAAATGCTGAAAAATGGTGTACTCTTACCTAATAGCCGAAGTGACGCCGCTGCACCGGACCGACCTTTCAAAACTGGACACATAACAAAGAATGAAATATTACGCATAGACATATAAAATCTACCTACCAACAACTCACCAAGTCTAACTTTAAACGTATAAGAAAAAATGCACTTACCTGTTTCTAGCTGTCTTCCGCCTACCGTAGCATCGGGAAAACAATGAACAGTAAACATCCGCAGATTCACAACAAACCCTGGCCCAACCCCACGAAAACGACCCCACACTTGCGACGCCAAAAACCCTATTGCTATACTACGAAATCCATAACAAAGAAAACAACAAAAAGATAAAGTGTCTAACACTACACCAATAAGTTAATGAAGTCATGTAAAATGGCATACTTTTACCTATTCGTTGAAGTTACGCCGCTGCACCGGAACGACCCTACAAAAACAGACACATAACAAAGATTGAGATATAAATCATAACATTTCCTATTTACCTCCCACTAACTCTCAAAGGCTATCTCTAAACGTATATTAAAACTTTCTCTTACCTGTTTCTAGCTGTCTTCCGCCTACCGTAGCATCGAGAAAACAATGAATAGTCAACATCCGCAGATTCACAACAAACCCTGGCCCAACCCCACGAAAACGACCCCACACTTGCCACGCCAAAAACCCCTATTGCTATGCTACTTTATCCATAACAAAGAAAACGACATGAAGATAAATCATCTAACAGTACCCCAAAAACTAATTTAATAAAACGATGTAAAATTGCCTACTCTTACCTAATAGCCGAAGTTACGCCGCTGCACCGGGAAGACTCTACCAAAACAGACACATAACCGAGAATTATATACCAAACATAACATAATCTATGTACCTCCCACTAACTCTCAAAGTCCAACTTTAAACGTAAAATACAAATGCACTTACCTGTTTCTAGCTCTCTTCCGCCGACCGTTGCATCGTGAAAACAATGAACATTCAACATCCGCAGATTCACAACAAACCCTGGGCCAACCCCAGTCAAAATACACAACTCTCCCGACGACAAAAAAAGCCTATTGCTATACAACAAATCCATAACAAACAAAACTACCTAAAGTTAAAACGTCTAACAGTACCCCCCAAAAAGCGAGAAATGCAATGGAAAAAAATGGCGTACTCTTACCTAATCGCCGAAGATACACCGCTGCGACGCCACGACCCACACCGCTGAAGCCCTGTAAATAAACAGAAAACAAAACAGAATTACTTCAAAAACATACAATATGCCTTACCTAACTCCCGCAACCCCCACCATACTTACCGACTAAAGCGCTCCCTGCAGCCGCTGCACCGGTACGAACCTCCTAAAACAGAGACATAGCAAACACTTTAAAAAAATCACAAACATATTGTATTCCCCTCCGAATTACTCTCCAAGTGCAACTTTTAACGTATAAACTATATACACTTACCTGTTTGTCGCTTCCTTCCACCGGCCGTCGCGCAGTGAAAACAATGAACAGTCAACATCTGCAGATTCGCAACAAAGCCTGCCCCAACCCCACTCAAAACACACACTTTTGAGCACCCAAAAGCCTTTTGTTCTACTACAAACCCCATAACAACCCAAGCAACCTAAAAATAAAAAGTCTAACAGTACAATCAAAAATAATTGCATTAAATGCCGAAAAATGGTGTACTCTTACCTAATAGCCGAAGTGACGCCGCTGCACCGGACCGACCTTTCAAAACTGGACACATAACAAAGAATGAAATATTACGCATAGACATAAAATTTACCTACCAACAACTCACCAAGTCTAACTTTAAACGTATAAGAAAAAATGCACTTACCTGTTTCTAGCTGTCTTCCGCCTACCGTAGCATCGGGAAAACAATGAACAGTAAACATCCGCAGATTCACAACAAACCCTGGCCCAACCCCACGAAAACGACCCCACACTTGCGACGCCAAAAACCCTATTGCTATACTACGAAATCCATAACAAAGAAAACAACAAAAAGATAAAGTGTCTAACACTACACCAATAAGTTAATGAAGTGATGTAAAATGGCATACTTTTACCTATTCGTTGAAGTTACGCCGCAGCACCGGCACGACCCTACAAAAACAGACACATAACAAAGAATTAGATATCAAACATAACATAATCTATGTACCTCCCACTAACTCTCAAAGTCCAACTTTAAACGTAAAATACAAATGCACTTACCTGTTTCTAGCTGTCTTCCGCCGACCGTTGCATCGTGAAAACAATGAAAATTCAACATCCGCAGATTCACAACAAACCCTGGGCCAACCCCAGTCAAAATACACAACACTTCCTACGCCCAAAAACCCTCTTGCTAGACAACAAATCCATAACAAACAAAACTACCTAAAGTTAAAACGTCTAACAGTACCCCCCAAAAATCGAGAAATGAAATGAAAAAAAATGGCGTACTCTTACCTAATCGCTGAAGATACACCGCTGCGATGCCACGACCCACACCGCTGAAGCCCTGTAAATAAACAGAAAACAAAACAGAATTACTTCAAAAACTATAATTTGCCTTACCTAAGTCCCGCAACCCCCACCATACTTACCAACTAAAGCGCTCCCTGCAGCCGCTGCACCGGTACAACACACACTGCTGAAGACCTGTAAGAAAACAGAAAAAAAAAAGTTACTTACCACACATACAATATCCATCACCTAAGTCCCGCTAACCCCACCATACTTACCGAGGAAAGCAAACAGAATTACTTCAAAAACTATAATATGCCTTACCTAAGTCCCGCAACCCCCACCATACTTACCAACTAAAGCGCTCCCTGCAGCCGCTGCACCGGTACAACACACACTGCTGAAGACCTGTAAGAAAACAGAAAAAAAAAAAAGTTACTTACCACACATACAATATACATCACCTAAGTCCCGCTAACCCCACCATACTTACCGAGGAAAGCGCTCCCTGCAGCCGCTGCACCGGAACGACCCACACATTTACCTCCCACTAATTCTCAAAGTCCAACTTTAAACGTAAAATACAAATTCACTTACCTGTTTCTAGCTGTCTTCCGCCGAGCGTTGCATCGTGAAAACAAGAAAAATTCAACATCCGCAGATTCACAACAAAGCCTGGCCCAACCCCAGTAAAAATACACAACACTTCCGACGACAAAAAAGCCTATTGCTATACAACAAATCCATAACAAACAAAGCTAACTAAACTTAAAACGTCTAACAGTACCCCCCAAAAATTTAGAAATAAAATAAATAAATAAAAAATGGCGTACTCTTACCTAATCGCCCAAGATACACCACTGCAACGCCACGACCCACACCGCTGAAGCCCTGTAAATACACACATAAAAAAATTATTACTTAAAATACATACAATATGCCTTAGCTAACTCCCGCAACCCCCACTATACTTACCACTTAAAGCGCTCCCTGCAGCCGCTGCACCGGTACGCCCCACACTGCTGAAGACCTGTAAGGAAACATAAAAAAAAACACAGTTACTTCCTCACATACAATATACATTAACGAAGCCCCGCAAACCCCACCATACTTACCGAGGAAAGCGCTCCCTGCAGCCGCTGCACCGGTACGCCCCACACTGCTGAAGACCTGTAAGGAAACATAAAAAAAAACACAGTTACTTCCTCACATACAATATACATTAACGAAGCCCCGCAAACCCCACCATACTTACCGAGGAAAGCGCTCCCTGCAGCCGCTGCACCGAAACGACCCACACTGCTGAAGACCTGTAAGGAAACATAAAAAAAAAACAGTTACTTCCTCACATACAATATACATTAACGAAGCCCCGCAAACCCGACCATACTTACCGAGGAAAGCGCTCCCTGCAGCCGCTGCACCGGAACGACCCACACTGCTGAAGACCTGTAAGGAAACATAAAAAAAAAACAGTTACTTCCTCACATACAATATACATTACCGAAGCCCCGCAAACACCACCATACTTACCGAGGAAAGCGCTCCCTGCAGCCGCTGCACCGGAACGACCCACACTGCTGAAGACCTGTAAGGAAACATAAAAAATACACAGTTACTAACAAAAGCTACAATATACATTATCGAAGCCCCGCAAACCCCGCCATACTTACCGACTAAAGCGCTCCCTGCAGCCGCTGCACCGGAACGACCCACACTACTGAAGACCTGTAAGGAAACATACGCAAACACCACCATACTTACCGAGGAAAGCGCTCCCTGCAGCCGCTGCACCGGAACGACCCACACTGCTGGAAACCTGTAACAAAACAAAGGTCAAACAGTTAGTTCCCAAACATAAAGGATGCCTTTACCAACCAACCCACCCAAAAAAAGATCGCTTACCACACAGCTCCAGGAATGCTTCGCCTCACAGCAACCAACAAAAAATGACCTTCCAAACAGGGAAAACCAAAAAAAAAAAAACACGCCCATCAGCTGCAAAAGGGGTGAAAAAGGGGACGGCCGGCACGATTGAGACTTCTCGGTAAAACCACGCCCCCCGATCCGAAAAGGACGGGGCTTCAACGGAGTGACTGGACCTCTTCTCCAGTGGCTGGCCTGCATTTAAAAGGCCAGCCAATGGAGAACAGGAGAGAAGAGGGGCGGGTGCAAGCCCCTCTTCTCAAAGTCACTCAAAGTCATTAAATCTCGCGAGCGAGACTGCGCAAGCGCAGCCTTCGCTAGCCGAGACCTAAAAAGAGTCCGTGTGAGCCAACTCGGTAAGCGCTGCCCGATCGTAACACAAGATGATTGATAGCGATGCGTAGCCGGACGTTGACGGTCTTGCTGTTGAGAGGCTCGGCAGATAACGCGTGTCAACTTCATAAGGTGGTTCAATCGTCCAGACTTCTCTGTTCTTTTCGATGTGTGTTCCGTAACGAACGAAGTTGATGTAACAGTCTTTTGATTTGCTTACACTTGGATTGTCATTAAGTGTAGTGCTGTAGCACCATTTTCCATTACAGGTTTAACGTGTGATAAAGGAGTGCTCCTGCAACCCCCCCAAACGTCTGTGATGCACAGGCCATGTTTCTCTTTTGAATAAACATTTCCAGACTACACATTGGAGGGAGAGTTTATTTATTTGATAAGGATAACCTGCTCATCCGCTGTACCAGCCTTGTTAGCTTCAGCTGGGGGGTCGTTAGCACAGACTAGAGCAAAGCATTGCTCAAACTGATAAAGATATCAGCTGATGAAACACTCCCGAGTCCCCCAGCTCGCGGAGGCGGCAAGGAAGAGTCTACGAGCCATGGTGGTTCTGACATGACAGGGATGGCGCGGGCAAAGACTGAAAACTGGTAAGGTACTTATTAACTGTCTTTCCTTCTCAAAATAGGGGAACCATAAGAGTATACAATACTTGCACCCAAATAGTACCGAAATTTCACCCCCCAAAAATCACTTTGTGAAGAGAATCCTGGAACCCTGGAGACACATCAATAGAGCAGCCAAAGAGTAAACTTGGAAGCAAATGGTGGAGAGTGTCTGTAGTAGGCCACTCGTCGCAAGCCCTGTTGTAAAGTAATTAATGAGTACTAATCCAAAGTAAACGTGATTTAGGGCCTCACTACAATAGTGGTCCGACTGCCATCAATTCAGGCTCTAGACGTCCGACAAGGAGTCGGCGGTCCTAACAGCCCAGTTAGGATACGACCACCGTGCATAGCAGAGCCTATGGGGGACGGGGGCCCTGCTAGTGGCCCCCAAAGGTAGGGTGACCAGAATTGTAAAGCCAAAAACCAGGACATTTCAAGAAAATAGAAGAAGGGCTACCGTTTTACTTCACGCGAGTGCCCGGAATGACAGCGCTCTGCAGCAGAGAATTAAAGAACAGGCAGTAAAAACATACATAAAATGCAATTTTTGAACCCAGAAGCTTGCCTGTTAATTAAATTGCTTCCTTGAAACAACTGGTCACAATTCCTGCTTTGTAAAACATAAAAAACGCACCTCCCGTCGTTTTCTGTCAAACCTCTCTAAAAACTGGGACAGGAGCTACATTTCCTGAAATCTGCCGGGAAGGTTGGTGAAAAACCAGGACCGGCTGGGCAAATCCGGGACGCCTGGTCACCCTACCCAAAGTCCCTTTCCTACAGTCTTTTCATTGCGGTCAGACTGCTATAAAAAGGCGGTCTGATAGGGACATCTTTTTTTTTTTTTTTTTTTTAAACCTTTATTCGTGCATATTAAAAGAACAAATACGGGCCTACAACCTTCAGGCCGGCCACGATACGGTTAAGCACTGATACAAACATTACGGCCCCTGTGCTTCAACGGTCAAGGTTAGCAACGATTTATGAAACATACACTGGAGAGATCCTTGACCCCAGGGAAAGGAGAAGTGAAGGTTAATTTTAAAGTTTTCAAAATAAGTTTATCAGGGAAATAGTCAGTGAAGAATAAGAACCAAGGAGATTCGAGTCCGCACGATATCTTCACCACACGGGAGAGCAGCAGCATCATTAAAACAGCAATGGAAGTAAAATCGCAGGCAGTGAGGCAATGCAGTTATATAACAGGATAGTCGCATGAGCAATTACGCACCCCTCCAGTGCCGCCCCCACTCAGTCAACCCCCCACCCGGACCCAGAATCGAAACAAGTATAGCGCAGAAACATAAAGAGAAAAAAGGCCCATAGAACTAATTGGAAACAGTAAGTTACCCCCCCACCCTACACCAATGCGGAGGCTACGGCCTTCCCCCCCCCCAGCATAGTGCCTGTCGCCCAATAAACCCGAAATATAGACAAGAAAGAGAGTAAGAATAAAGTAAAGAAAGATAAGAAAACAGTACACCTATGTTAAAGGGGGTGAGAAAAGAATAGGACTATTCTAATCTAAACTCCCGAAAAGAAGAAAGTGGGGAGGAGCCTACGTATCATCAGAGCGCCCTAAACCATCGGCCATCTTTGGCTTCCACACACTGAGAACCCACTACCCCAAAAGCGGTCGTGTGAAAATGAATTGTCACAACAAATTAGATGAAGGAAGACAAATCGCGACGAATGCGCACAAAGTACACATACAGTTCCAGTCCCAGTCCAGCCCCTCCGTGAAACCATGGCGATATTAATCAGTCTAGCCCTGGCCCGATCGCGGGCTTGAGATTAAGCCAGCCCCTACATGAAGGCCCCGCATCCCGTGCAGACAAAGACAATATGGCCGTTTGGGAGAAGATGGTGAAGTAGAATCCCAAAATGGCCGCCGACCATCTGTAGAGGTCCCTTTGTGCACCACAGAAAGTTCAGACATGGCATGTAGAGTACAGGAGTTCCACAGAAAAGAAGCAGTAGGCCACCGTGAACGATTCCTCGAGGATGTTAGGTGTTGCTCAGCTGGATACTCTTGCAGACGCGGTGAGGCAGGCAACAATGAAGCAGGCAGCAATGAACGGGGAAACAAAGTATCCGCTGTTAAGCTGGAGAGCAATTGATCCTGGGTGCCGGGAAAGCCAGATGCAGGCACCAGTGTAGCACGATCACACACAGCCGTTGCGTCCCCGCAAGAGGACAAAAGCACTGGCAGACCCACGCCGTGTTGATGACAGACGGAGCGCTCACGGCCCGCAGCCGACCACAGGGAGTCAAACTGCTCACTCAGCGCCTGAAAGCGAGCAAACATTTGTAAACGAAAGTCCCGCAGGACGGCCAGTACGGAGCCGCATGTCAGCGGAAGCTGCACCCCCACATCGGCAGCAATCCGGGACGGCACTGTGGAGCTGGTGTCTGGTGGAGGGAGGGCGAAGCGGGCAGCGGGCAAGACCGGAGTATCACCCCCCGGCCGCGAGCAGGCAAACAACGCCATGTTTTACCGCCGGACGGTACAATGGCCAGGGGGGGGGTCGTAGCAAGGAGTCAGTTCCCCTCAGGTCTGCGCCGCAACTGGGAAAGCCAACAGTCGCCTCCCTTCCCTCGGGTTCTCTTTGCAGCCGACTAGGCAATAGAAGAAGGGGGTCGGCAGCCTCCCACAGCGCGGTCCACAGATCGGGGCAGGAGACCCGCCTCACCGGGGCTTACCTTACAGCCCCAGCCCTTCAGGCGCAGGGTGGAGGAGGTGTCTGGCCGTCCCTCCCCAGGCTCATCTGGCGACAGTCCGTGGTGTTAGGTGAGGTCGGGACCGCGGGGCTCGGATTTACGCTAGCGGGTCCGGGGACTGCGGAGCGTCCTGGGGGCCGGCAAAGGCCACAATGGAGCAGGGGTCCAGGGCGGAGAACAAAAGCACCAAGAACTCCGGCATCCGGGCGGGCTGAGACTTCGGGGAAGTGGCGGCGTGGACAGCGCGTCGTCGTGCACGTTTCACCTCGAGAATCGGCAAGGATAGGAATCAGGATAATAGTCCGGGGCCAAGGGCCGACGGAGCCGGGCGCTCAAGCGTCTGCTCCGGTCGCCATCTTGGCTCCTCCCCCTGATAGGGACATCTTAATCCCTAAAGCATTGCCTGCCTCGACACTGCCCCATTCTAGGAATTAGGGTCTGACTCAGTGGTCGAAGTGGGCGGGATCGGAAGGGCCCGGCGTGCCCCTACTTCTTCAATTCCAAGGATTCCGTTCCCCTACTTTTTTATTTTGAAAATGCGTCCCAGGACGTACGAAATCACCATCGCCTTTTAATAAAGCTCGGCATTCCTGGCGTTCAAGGACGGGCTGCAGAGAAGTAACAGGACTCTGTCTTTTCCTTCGTGCTCAGAGAAAAAAAATACAGTGTCCACTTCTGCTATGCTGCTTCAGCTGCCCCCCCCCCCTTTCATTCTTTCCTCTCTTTCTGTCTAGCAGTTCTTCTCTTACTGAAAACCGTGACTTCAAGATGGGGTTCTCACTCTTTCCTCTTCTTTCTTTATTTGCTCCCCTGTGAAATGGATCCAAAAAAGAAAATCATTTTTGCTGCAAATGTGGTATTTTAATTTCAAAGTGCAACATCTGGAATAAAAGGTTAAAAATATGAAAAATAACTAAATAAAGTAAGACAGAGTGGTAGCAAACTGGCCAGATTGATTTTATTCACACCCAAACACATTAGCGCCACTTTTACAGAGTTTGCCAGTGAAGTGCTATTTTTGATTTCTTGTCTTTGTTTTCCCTGGGCTTGCAGCTAGTGCACCAATCCTGGAGGTAGTGCAAAGTGTGGATTACAAAACAAAATGTGTACTGCGGCTCTGCATCCAAGGATGTGGTCTTTTTACCATACTGCTAACGTTTTGTAAGGACATCAGCAATGGACATTGAAATGGGTCCATTCAAGGCCCTGTAGTCATGTCCTTAACTTTTCAGGCAAAAGCACTCACTGATTTCTGAATAGTGCGTGTAAAAGCGTTAAGGTAACCATGTTTTTCCTGCTTACATTTCACATGGTTTGCTAATTTTGCATTCCCTATGAGTGTTTGCTTTTTCCAGGATGTTGTTACTTTTTTTTGTAGGCCGCATACTACTCTTGTCTAGTGTGTCATTTAAATTGAGCCTCATCCAGGTGTTTATAGCCAGCAGCAATTGGGTTGTAGTGGAAGGCAGTGTGAGTTTTTCTCAGTGGGACAGTATGGTATTCTGTGGGGGAGAGGATGTGGCACTATGGCCAGAGCTGCTGAATTTGGAACTGGGGAACTAGGTTCAGCCTTAATATCAATCCACCAGATGACTCTCCTGAGAGAGCACAATCCCATGCTAGACCTTAGAAGGCTTCGCAAGACTTTAGAAGCGCTGGTGTCTTAGCACCAGCAGGCGGACCCTAGCACTGGCAAGTCTGGGTTAACCTTCAAGGCTTGTCCACCACTATCCATACTGAAATTCACCTCCAGTCTTGCGGGCAGGCCTGTGAAGCAGCACAGCCAAGAACAACAGTGACTCTGTCACTGAGGTCACAGGACCCTTGAGAAGGGTCAGCTCCAGGGCAGTGCAACCGGTGTGACCGGGCGCTGACTTTGGGTGGAGGCATTATGTTTGCAAATATATTGAGGTTTTAAAAGTGCTTGCTGCCTCCTTCCTGGCCTCCAGCAATTTTCGGCAACAATAAAAATGTCATGATGACTCTGGTGTTTAATATTCTTCCTAGAGAGAGATCGGAGTTTTGTCTAGTGGAAGTTTTGACTCATGGAAAGGTAGCACATAGGGTTAATGTGCCTGCTGCAAAGAACATGTGCCATGCAGATCACAAAGTGCACATAATGTAAATAGGTCAGTGGGCTACTGCTTCTGTCAGAGAAATCCTTTTGTTGCTTGCAGTTTATAAGTTAAAATCCTAACATAGAAAAGTGCGCTATTAACTGTCATCTAAGAGCTGCATACAAACTGCAAGATATAAATTAGTGCATTGTGTTTTTTCCCCCAGTCTTTGGTTATCCTAATGTTGCCAAAAGTGTTCTTTTGGACAGAAATCAATTCTGATTATTAAAGAGAACCCCCAACCGCGGTATTACGTTTTAAATTCTGAGTTTGTGTTTCTCCAGACCAATCACTACCAACCTATATGGCCTACTAGTATGGTTGTCATGTGACTCCTACACCTTATAGTCCTTAGTCTTATGTAACAATTTCTATACAGTAATATACACACATATTGATTGTCTCTGAGTAATGTGTGGGATGTAAAGTGCTCTGACACCCTACACTGGTATGAGCGGTGCTGTAAATCAAATTAAATGCATCAGAGAGCATGGCTATGGAGACTTGAGGGGCACTGTTAAAGGGTGGTAGTGAGGGAATCCATGGCAGAGGTGGTCATTGGGGGGCAATAACAAACATTAATGCACAGGGCACCACCAGTGCTAAGGCCGGACCTGCCCTTGAGGTAAGTCTGCCTCACCCATAGGTACCTCCATTGGCCTTGTTTCAGATTAGTAGTGGCAACTCACCAGGGATTGGCAATGCAGAATTTGCACACACACCAAATTAAGTTTGCAAACTTCACAGTCTTTCTGCTTCATTCACAAGCACTTTTAACATGTGCTGCTTGCTGTGGGGCCACTGGAATTAATTATGCAGCAAAGGAGGACAAAATTATGCCGCAGTGTTGACTAAATTATGCATTAAAAAAAGGCTGCAGAGTAATGCAGTATTTTTTCTGATATTTTATTATTTTGACGTGTGTACACATGCTAAGAGTCCCTGGAAAGATTTTGTCTTATTAGTACCAGTGTAACATACAAATGCAACAGTGAGAAAGGTGATCAGTCAACCTTTGCAATAAGCCGTCTACTCCGCAGCAAAACAAGTCACATTTTTTATTAACTTTTGATACGTTTAAGCTATAAACAATTTATTCGTTTAAATGGTCAGATCATGCAGCAGATCTTGCATTATGAGGTAAATATGGCAGAGCCATAATTATATAGAAAAACATTTGCAAACTAGGATATTTTGCCATTCATGTTTGAACTGCTGTTGTGGAAAAAGGGAGAAGTGCTGATGACAAACTCCATGGCTCGGTGACAAATAGCTTGTGCTTCCACATTTTTTCGTATTTGGGACATTCTGTGATTAGAAGCATATCCCACTTTGTGAATGTGTTTTAATGTCAATAACTCATTATAACCTTAAATAATCATGTGTATCCATTGGTTGATTAAACTGGGCAGTGAAATGCCAAATACTAAAAATTAGGATGTTTGCGCATTCTGGCCACACCTCCGGCTCCTCCCACTGATCCAATCCTTGGGTTATTCCCACCCTCTGATTCTCTGCCCACAGTTCCCCTACTTTTTTCCCCCACTTCGACCACTGGTCTGACTGATTTCTGACAGGCTCCTTAAGCCTGTTGGAGGCGTTGGTCTGTTGCTCTGTATAATGTATCGGTATAATGTGGCACAGGGGTTTACAAAATGACGCATCTACCTAGATGCGTCACTTCGTAAATATGACGCAACATGGTGCATTTTTTTACGCCGCTGGTGCGTCACAAAAAGTGACGCACCGGCGGCACAAAAGGGATGCAAGGGCTCATAAATAAGCCCTTAGTTTCCTTTAGTCCTACAGCTCACTGGGGGAGCGTCATTTTGTTTCCATTTTGTATCATCGTTGTTCCGGCTGTTAATTATCGCAGGATAAATTATCGAAATAAAACGCGGAATTCAATAACATGTAATTATGTCTCACTAGTCAGAGAACGAGGCTTCGACCAGAATTCTGTTGGCTGTGCGGCAACAAGATGACTGGTGTGGTTTTAGACCTCAACAATTACAGATGACATTTGACCTTCGAATGAACAGCATCTAACCGTGCGGCCGAAGGGCATAAGAACCAGGAACTTTCTGGGATGCCTGCGGCGTCATCCGGAACAAGGAGTTCAACAACTGCTAGTAACTCCACTCCCTTCAGCTCCTCCTGAGCTGCTCTCTACAGAGTGCGCTATTTATTTAGTGTCTATGTTCTAGAGCGCGGAGGACGTTGTGCAAGCACATTGGTGTATTGGCTGTTTCTAAAAAGTAAGCCAAAGTGTAACACATCCATAAAAACAATGGGAAGATTTTTTACAAATGAGTGATAAACTCCTCAGAGTCTAAAAACATACACAGGCTCGTACTGAGTCCAGTGTTGAAGCCGAAATTGGGCTTTTGCGCCTCATGTTAGATTATCAATTGGACGCAAATTGTTTCAACCTGGATTTTTTTCAATGTGGAAATCCCTCTAGGGAACACCTCAGCGATTTTCAAGGGGAACGAAAAGCAATTCTGAAAGTTGAATCTCCTGAAGCTTTATCCGACAGTGAGGCCAAAACCCCACATTATTCACCATTCTTAACAGGAAACTCAGAATCTGGTGAGAAAACCGTTGATGGACATACCTTGACTGTACGATAACCATATTCACTCCATCCAGTTTTACAGGTTCATTTTCTCTTTAGCCTCAGAATGTTGGGCTTTGGGGATAAATTTGAAATCAACATTGACAAACCGATCAGGTCTGCATTTCTTATATGTCGGGTATAGAACTAGAATTACAAACCAAACAAACGTGCAGGGGATGAAGAAAACCCAATGCCATGACTCCAAAATAATTTTTAAAAAATCTTGGGACGGGACTGTCTCCTGCAGTGTAATCTGTCATGTACTCCGACCCTGTGTGCCCAAATCAAAATGGAACAGGTAATGTGACTTTTACTTTGGCCCTGGCGTAACGCTAATCTAGGGTGTACACCGAGGCCGAGGTCTGACTGTGGCAATGTGAGGTCCAGGACCTGTCCTGTGATCTTAAGCGGCACCCCAAACCTCATAGTACGCTGTGGACAACAGTCCATGTCAAGGATGCTACACATTATGGAGTGGTGGCAGCATACTGTGATTTTGAAACTATGGTGACCATTTTTCCAGTTTTAAAGGTGTTGGAGAATGCCAACCCCACTTTTGTAAAATTCTGCTGCAAACCTGGCACTAACATTCCGTGTGTATACCAAAAGAGATAGATAGTAAAAAACAGTCAAGGACGCCAGCAACTAAGTAGCCAGTCTTCTTTACTGCCACCTCATCCACCTGTTTCTCTAATCCTCCTCTCTGTAACTGCCACTCCGAACCTCCACATTCCAATCTCAAGAACTCTGGAACTCTGGAACTACAAAGATGCAACACATCTTCCCCATTAAACAAGTAAAGCAAACAAAACAGAGCAACTTAATAAGAAATTAGACATGAAAAATACACAGTTAAAAGAATATATTATACATAATAATTCAAATACCCAGTATTCCTAGACAAACTTTTTTAGCATGAAGCCATAGGTGGTAGGTGCTTTATCATCATCATTACACCTATCAGACAATAACGCTTAGTCTTGTTCAGTTTCATCTTTGTTTGGTCCTTCAATAGAACCAAATCGACTAGATACATTGACAACTTCACTGAGATTCCATATCTTACCATCATCAGACTTAAGCGCATTTCTAAAAAGCGTAACACATTTTTTAGGTATTATGAATTTAGATCATGGTCTTGTACCTACTTGACCATGGAACTTCACACAGTCACTAACATTCACAACCACTTTTCCATCCTCATGCCTCTTGTCAAAACGTTCTTTTCTCTCCTTCACATTACTTAATTCACGATTCCTCCAATCATCCTTTACTGACACCTGCAACTGTCCTTTACCCAGAACATCCACCCTGGTGCTAATTTGGAATTAGGCTTTCTCCCTCTGAACAGTTCCTAAGGAGAGCATCACGTGGTAGCATGTGGGGCTAATCTGTACGCAACCAGTTGAGACTGTAATTTCTTCTTCTAGTCCAATCCACTTGACCTGGCCATTTGATAGCACTCATTTATGATCCTATTCAATCTGTCCACCATACTGTCGGTTTGTGGATGGTACAGAGAAGACCTTTTATGAACAATACAATAGGACCTAAGAAAACTCTCCACATTGTGAGAACAAAATTTAACTTCATTGTCTGTTAAAGTACTCTTAGGCACCCCTTCTCTCCGGAATACATTTTCTAGAAAACATACAACTGCTCCTGAAGATGTTTCAGAAACCCAAGCAATCTCAAGGTCCCTCGAAAATAGGTCAATGACTGCAAAAATGAATGGTGTACCATTTTTACCTCTCAACTGGCCTACTAAATCCATAGCTATGTTCTGCCAAGGTCCATCAGATAAACTCCTACAAACCATGGGAACAGCCCTTACCTTGCAAATTTTGTCATTTTTCCTACATTGAAAACACTCACAA
Organism: Triturus cristatus; assembly: GCF_964204655.1. Classification (NCBI taxonomy): domain Eukaryota; kingdom Metazoa; phylum Chordata; class Amphibia; order Caudata; family Salamandridae; genus Triturus; species Triturus cristatus. The sequence continues at coordinate 1,024,759,672 of NC_140590.1, forward strand.
ATTTTTATCTCGATCTGCAGATCCAAGCCCGACCACCAGAGATTCTCATTGATTCTTGCCTTTGTTTTAACCATCCCAAAATACCCTTAATGAGCACTTTTAAACACCTTTTCAAATAAGCTACTGGGAGTAACTAATCTGTCACCTCTGAATAAAATGATATTGCTTATAGATAACTCATTCTTAATTTTCCAAAATGTTTAACTAACTCATCTAAATCACTCTTCAGGGTCCATCCCTGCCACAATAATGTACAACACTTCACAAGCATCACGTCCTTCTCCAGTTCTGTTTTCCATTCATTGTGCCCAATGCATCTACTCATAATGACACACCACTTCCATCATTCCACACTTCATCAACAAGACCCCTGTCTTCCTTAATCTGGACCAACACCAACCTGGAGAGACAGTCCACAAAACTGTTTTCCACACATGGGCTATAATTAATCTGAAATGAAAATTCCAGCAGTTCCACAATCCCTTCACAAATTCTTGCAGCGATCATATCCAATCCCCTTTTCATTTAAATTTCCTTTAAAGGTTTATGCTCAGTCCAGACATTAAATTGATTACCCCACTAAAAATGTCTAAACTTTTTGTTAGTCCAATGAACAGCAAGAGCTTTCCTTTCAATAATGGAATAATTTGTCTCTGCCCCTCTTAACGCTTGAGGAATACAGGCAATCAACGTGTGTTTTTTTGTGGTGTGTGTGCATGTGTGTAGCACATGTATATTAGAACTACTCTGTGTTCTGTGAGTCTGAGGACAGGAGCCATTGGGATACAATTTTTATGCCCCAGTTCAGCATTGCACAAGACTGAGGATGAGGACAGCTCCCTCCAGAAAATAGAAGTGTATTGACTGCATTCATGTGGCTGGAGGGTAGAGAAAATGACACTTAAGTGAAGAAGATGGAGACAGGACTCCCTTTAGCAGTTCCATAAGGGCTTTATTAGCAAAAGGCTTTTGATTGTTCTTTCTGATCACTGCCATTTTGTAGATCCTATCGATGCTGAACCAGACGAAACCTTGGACACACGGGAGACACATATCCCGCATCACTTTTTATAATAGAGATTCAAGCAAAAACAGGATCCCCTTGGATCAAGAAGAGCGACATTTATTTATATATTTGCATTTTCCTCTTTTTATACTGTCTTGCTATGGCATTTGACTAGATACTATGCAGGAATTTTCAGGTCGAGCACAGCTTTCAAGTATAGCAGAGCCCTGAAGAAGTCCATATGAGGATGAAACACGTCGGCGAGCTTGAATTTAAGGATTGAAAAAAGAATAAAGAATTTGTATACCTACAATCAAAACTTACTAGTGAATTTCTTATTCTTGTTTGGGAAGATCTTGATTTAGTGCTCATTTTTTGCGTATATTTGTGGATAACTAATTAGTTCCATTTATACAAAATTCACATATTTGAGTGCTGGGCCACCCTCTGTTCAACATACAACTTTTGGAGTGACTGCACAAGTGCCTAGCAGAGCCATGTTCCTGATTAGAAGTCGAGGATCACAAATGCTGGGGAAATCTTAGCAGGAGGTTGTGTACAAAATGATGTAACACCTATACTCAAACAGGATTTCAACCCTGTATTGCATTCCCCTAATTGCGCTGTATCGTATTGAGTAACACTGTGTGATTAAAGTACTTTATTTTATTCCAAAGACTAGCACTTGGATGTTATTGTGCCTCTTGGTTGATAGATGAGTTCTGAGCTGTTGTCTCCCCAGCTGTCTGCTTGAGAAGCCTGTGTCTGCTCGTCCCAGATCCTTGAAAGCCAAAAGCAGAAAGAGTTATACCCAGTTTGCAGACCAATAGTATAAAAAACCCACAGAACACCAGTGGCAAACAACCACAACGGTTGAGGTCTAGTGCCCCTGTCTGCCCTGTGGCACCCTGAATATAGTCTCACAACATTGCCACTGTTTTCTTAGCTAACATTAAATGTATTATAAACACAAACCCAAAATAAGACCATGGCCATGAAAAAATACTCTTTCCTTATTTTTCTTTATTTGCCAAGATATTTTTCTTTTTGGGGATGTAACCACCTGAACACTATCATGGCCATCACATCAGTCTCTTCAAGGCTTCCTTCCTGGCCTCTATTTCTACTTTTAGCTCCAATGTTTTAGGAGGTAATTTGACTGTTTGCTAGTGAGCTTTAGTATCATCAGACTTGTTCAATTCAGGAAATTATAGAAAGCACCATATAGTCAATTGGTGTTTGGATGTATTGTATTGTAATTACTATCTGTAGAGCGCATTATCACCTACAGGTCTCTAAGCGCTATATGAGAGAGCACCTATCCGAGCAAGTGGGGAGAAGTCAGCTGTTAGATGGTGCTCCAGGCTTCCGAAAAAATATATTGTTGTGTAATTACTATTTGTAGAGCGCATTATCACCTACAGGATGTGCTATAAAATGAATTAATTCATTAATCTTGTATACTGAAAACTGAGAAAATGGGTTGATTATCATTGGAAGTTCCTTACTGGAGCAAAGTTCCACCAAAAGCATCAGTAATGTACCACTTGCCTACTCTATTGCCTTTGTTGATGCTCTGATTAAAACAATTAATAGGGTTAATACGTAGGATCGGGAAGATCTGACTATTTGTAAGATTGAATCCCAGCCAACTAATTAAACAGAGTTCCAAGTTACACTTCGCAGGTTTATGCAAAATTAAGATAATTACAGAAAGCAAAGAGTAGTTTGTTAATCAATAGCAATCAATGTTTCAATAGTAAATTTAAATCAAATAATGTGAGAGGATCAATATAAGTCAGGCTAAAAGGAAACAAGCAGCCAGAAGTAAGTATAGTTTAGCTCGAGGTGTCATAGAATCTGTTCATTTAAAAGGCAAAGCAAACTCTGGCACATAGCCTAGAAACATAATCTTATATAGGGTTGCATAAGAACCTCAATTCTTATAACGAGGGTCTGATCTATCTGCAAAGCTTAGAACCACATGATGCTTTCTCTGCTGTTCTTAGCTAGATCATTGCTGCTATGTAATTGAGAAGAACCTATGCACTTTAAAGACTATTTGTTTTATGATGCTTTTAAAGTGTTATTTATATTTCTGAACATGTAAATGTTTTATTCTGTTCTTTTATGTTCCGACAATGACCGAATAAACATTATTTTGACTTGAAACATAAATTAAAATCAAATAATGCGCGAGGATCAATATGTCAGCCTAGAAAGAAACAAGCAGCCAGAAGTAAGTATAGTTTAGCAAGAGGTGTCATAAAGAGTCTGCTCATTTTAAAGGCAAAGAAGGATTTGGCAAGTAGCCCTAAAACATAATCTTATATAGGATTTCAGACTGAAAGGCCACACCTATTCAGGCACAGATTTACTAAGATTTTGCATTGGGGTTGTGCCACTTTTGTGGCAGAGCCCTGATGCTAAATATATTTTGCTATTTAGTAAGCCACACAAAGTCACTTTCTGTGACTTTGCATGGTTTAGTAAATACAAAGCAACGTAAGGCAGCGCACAGTACTGACTTGCATCACTTTGCATCAGGTAGGTGTTACATGGGTGGCGCATGGGCATTCCAATGCATCCCTCCATGTATTTTGATGCAAACTCAGATTACAAAGACTGTACACATGGGTTTCCGCCACAGGAGAAATATGTTTATTTGTCCTTGTTACTTCCTATTTCCATGTGTGCTGCAGCCTGAACACATAGAAAGAGGAATATGCCTCTAAAGTATTTTTGTTTGGCCGGACGCTATCCTTTGCTTCACCATATCAATCCTGCCTGCAATGCAGGTACCCTTGCATGGTGCAAGGGTGACTGTGTTGGCACTAGGCAGCACACAGTGTGCCAGCGCTGAGAGAGAGCACAATGTTGACCTATCTTATCTTGCAAACCGTTGATGAATTACCATCTCCCATGTTGAGATTGTAACTGATTCATAAAGATGTGTCCCTGTTGGACCCTTTTCCCTTTGTCAATGTTTAAAAAAAGTTTAGGGAGTGTAGACAGTGGTCCTTGGGACCACTGCTAACTCTGAGTGAAACTTTTTAAAAAACAATATATATATATATTTTTTAAACAATCTTGTTTCCTTTGAGGAAAATGGCTGACATGGTGGTCTGCTGATCTTTGCAGGCCACCATCCTTTTGATTGTGGCCAGTCACAAACGGTGGCAAATTGTGACCAGCCTGATCAATATTAATTAGGCAGCAAATTGTGACCAGCCTGATCAATATTAATTAGGCAGTTTGTTCTGCAACCCCTGAAAGTTGGTATCTTGTAACCTGATCTACTTGTACATAGATCTGTTCACAAAATAAGATTACATTGGCAAAAAGCAGGTGTGCCATTTGCAACCATTTTTTGCAAATATAGTGCCATAGGCATGAACACATTTTCCCATAGACACAGAATGGGCAAAACCGTTTGATGCATCTGGCCCATAGTCTTTGTACAACAGGCCCCAAATTTGTATCTCCCCTTCGCAATTTATCTGTAGCTCATTTTGAAAGAGAAGTTTATATACTTCTTTCCAAGATTTTCCAATATATTGCTAAGTTCATATTTAGACTTTAAAAATTCTACACAAAATCCAGTGGCGGTAATACAATGTACTTTTTTGAAATAACTATGATAAAATTCTCCAATTTGCAGATTACTTTTCTTATGAGTGCTCTTTCTTTGTGTCAGGTTTTGTTACCAAGCCTTTCTCATCTCGCATAACAACCCAAAGGATACCCACAAACCTCTGTCAATCTTCACCAAGCACCCTAAATTATTTACAAGACTTGTTTTCTATGGAGGATAGTTGTTTGTGTCTCTTAATGTATCCATGTATATCGTATTTATACACAGATGTCTGCTGTGTGCGTACGTCTGTGTCTGTACGTATATTATTTGAGTATATGGGTGCCTGCGTGTATTTTGACTTAGTGCATATGCACATATATGTGTGAGTTTCCTGTAAGCATAGGTTGTGTGTCGCTAAGGTTGCGTGTGTTGCATGAGTGCGTGTGAATGGAGAACTGCAACTCTTGCCAATGTCATTGTTGCCATTTGTATTAGGGGCCACTGCACCACAACAGTGACTGATGTACCACTACCCAACCAGTGGACATGAAGATACATTTCTTTGCTTGCACTTGTGTCAGTGGTACCCTTGCTCAGAGAAAATCAAAATCAGCCTTGACAAAAATGCTCAAACTAGGAGACAGATTCTAATATTGAGTGTTTGGAGGGGGTTTATGGTTTGGCCTTAGAAGCCAACCGAGCTCTGAAAGCAGCCCTCTAGCTTGCAGCCTACCTAAGAACAGCAACAATGGCAGAATGGCCATTCTGGCCGTGTCCTGCTAAGCTATAGTCGGAGTTTGATGAACTATCCACATCACATGGCACTTGAAGTTTGTTTCCACACAGTGTACCTCCTTGCCCCCCTGCCCCCGCCCCTCCCAGAGTCGGGCATGCCAATAAGGCAATCAAGCAAGGCCTGATGGGCTGGTCTGGAAGGTCAGTGTGTGGGACAATTTCTGATTGTTTGTGTGCCTGGTTTCTCACTTGCTTGGCCAATTTTTATTGATGGCTTCCTCGATAATAAAACAAACATTGCATGCAGCAAGCTCAAATTTATGCAGTCTTCGATACCTTGCAAAACAATTATACAGCGTGTCTTTACAGCTTCAAAACTACCCTACTTTGCAGCCATTGGACACTTTTTAGCTACAAATTTTACTAATTAGGGCAATTTTTATTTTGGTGCCTGTGCCTATTTTCTGTCACAGTCATATTCTGAGTTGCCTACCCCCGTGAAGCAGGTTGTATGCATGAGGTAAGAGCCTACGTGACTCTATCAGGAACACATGTTCCCTGCTTTTGTTTCCTGTGCAGGCTGTGTCTTGAACTACAAAGTCTATGGACACAGCTGCAGGAGTTTTGCCCTCTTGGCAGGGTGTTCAAAGAGGGTGTGGTGCCACTTTCACTAAGAACAGTCACCACAAGATTTCTCGCTAGGTTTGGATGTTAAACTGTTCTCATATTTTTTCTAAAGCTTTATTTCCGGAATATAGAAGTTGTGTCCCACAATATTCTTATACCATTACAAAATTGCACTTTCCTATTTACAGGACAGATTTCGATGGCGTTTGAAAATTAAAAACGTAGCAAAGTTTAAAAGCCTTATATACCTGAATGCACTTAAACATATCCGTGCAGAGAAATGTGCTTTTAAGGGAAGATGGATCATCTATCCGGTTTTGACCCCGGTGTTTTAGACGTCTAATTGTCAGGAGAGAAGTGGGCATTGTACACCTTTGTTAGCGCACAATTGCGCAGCAAGGGGCAATGTAAATTCAAGGCCCGACGAATATTAACACGTGCATTACAAGGACGAATACATGGATATATAGAGTAAGTGTGAGGAAAATATCAGAAGAGGACATAAAGAGAACAGAAGACTATGCCGGTTTTTTTAACATATGAGGAAATCGTAGTAAGAGTACGAGTAGGCCTTTTTGAGAATGAATCTAGGACCATCTGGTCTTTGAAGTTTGGATCATCTTAGCTTGAAACCTTGCCCTGAAGAAGTCCCGTATGAATAGGGACGAAACGCGTAGGCTGTTTACTTTGGATGTGTCGTCTTATTTTGTCTAGTCAGTTGAAGGAGTTTGAATAAAGACAAAAAGGTACAACAAGAACGTGAACATTTTCATTTTTAATAGAAAGTACTGGTCTTGCTGTCTCACTTGTGAAACAAGTGTTTACAAGAGATTTATGTAATATGCTTGAACATTATATAATTCTAAGTGGTTAGATGTTTATATTTCAAGGTATTGTGCTCCTCAACTTGTGTAGGTGCAGAGAAATGTGCTTTCTCTTTTGGAAAATGCACCGTATATGCGTTGCAGGTACCACCAGTATTGGATGACTTTTAACGTAGGGAACCTCATAAAATCCCTCCTAATAGGCATCTTATTAGGGACAAACCTTTACATACCCTACAACTTTTTGATGAAAATTGCTAGAAAATTGGAAATGCGTATAGATTTTTATTGGAGGTTTTCTGGTGCTTACCATACAAAGGTTGATGTTTGCAACTACTAGAAACTACAGTAGGATGAGAGAGTTTTGCCCTATATTCCTGGAATTGCCTATTCCCTGTGCTTTTACGTGTGTGCTTGTACTCTAAAATGGTTTTGAAAACAAGCATTGGTGCAGCAAATAGGTCTTGCGTTGGCTGCCAGCCTTTTGGCTTTGTCAAGGTTTTTGTCAAGATTTCTGTCAAACGTTATAGTTTGGGGAGCCGCTGGGTCTTCAATAATATAAAAAAGTATTAACTAAAAGCAAAAATGTTTTTGGTACACAAAAAACACATTGCCTTAGGAGTCCATGTCATTGAAGGGTCCTTGTGAAGTTTGCCAATGGCTGTTGCGGGCAGACTCTTTTTGCCATGCTATAGACTGTTGAAAAAATATGCAGCTGCGGTTTCTTTATTGGGGGCGGTAGCCCCCCTGTTTGTTTTGTTGTCCCTGGATCATATATTAGATTTCTGATAGATTCAATTTTTAGCCCCAGTGCCAGCGCACTACTTTTATTACGGCATGGCCTGGGCAGAGATTATCTTTTTCTCTGAGTAAGGGCATGCAGACATGGGTGGGGAGGTGGAACTTAATTGAATGATTGACACATAGGTTGAGCTGAGTTTTATGGTGAAGTGCGCATGTCAGGTTGAACAGGTGCTTTGCTGTGCCCAATCTGACATGCGCACTTGAACCCTCTCCTACCAGCTTAATGTTAGGAGCCCTGGGGATTCAAGCCATAGCCCTCACGTTTCCTACAAAGCGCTGGCAGCGCTCGACCGAGCCAATCCTTGCGCTGCTGTCATGCTGTTTACTAGCATAAACTATTGCCGAATTGGTCACAGCTTCCATGGACACCTGGAGGCATCTCAAAGTCACCAGTGTCCTTCCTGCTTCTCACCTCTGAAAGGGAGGCCTCAGAGGCGGTGTCACAGTGCAGGCCTGCTAATGCCATTAATTCACACTTGATTCGTGTCCCCTTACTCACAGCTCGATCAGCAGCGGCTGTGACATCATGTGGGGCCCACACGCTGAAATATGAAGGCAGCTGATGAAGACATGGCTGAGCACCAGCCCACCCTTCCTCAACATCTCGGCGGAGGGCCGGTTCATTGGAAGGACAGAACCGCTGTAGCTTTACTCTGTAATGCACACATCACAAACTTTACTTATTGAACCAGGGCTTCCGTGCTTCGAATCTCTCACCCTAGTTATCATTTCCAGTCCACGAATACTACAGACTCTGTTCATAAAAAAAAACTGGAAATGATGTTACTCCTGTAGACATTTGGATAAATGTCTGACATTTCTGTAATTTATAGAAGATTCTAGGACTGTGACAATTCCCCAGGAGCTGTTCTGGAATAATGATGTGCATTCCAGGTTATTTCCATGTGGAAGCATTTTAGCGTACCTACATGTGCCAATTGAGTGCAATGAACTTACTTACATTTTAGTTTTTTTTAATTTATTTATTTCGCCATTAAATATTTTTTCCTGTGCACAAAATCCTTCCCTTAGAAACCTGGGTTTGGAGTGTTCCACTCTGCTCCTACCCTGGACACACACTTCTTTCTGCCTTCACAGGAACTCCTCTTCAGCCATATACCCTGTGGGAATGGGCATACACTGAGTTGGTGAATGTACACAAACTATACAACTTTGTCCATTCTTTCCAACTGAGGTACACATTCTTGTCCAGGAGCAGTCACAACACACACTTGAAGCATATTTGCTCACACTTCGAATTACACTACTAGTGCAATATTACGTGTTTATACTGCCATGGCATAAATTAATGGTTTATAAATTAAAATGTGGTTTTACACGTGTAAATTGAGGTATCTGTTCCCCTAAACTGAACTTGTGTTTATGAATTGCCCCATTTGTGGGTGGAAGACAACACATGAAAATGAGTGTGTTCTTGGGTTTGGTGTGCTGTGGTCAGTGTACTGTCTCGTGTATATCCTTCTGAGAGGGCACTATACCAGTGGCAGAGAGTCTGTGTGAATGTGCGTATCTGAGTCCGTTTTTGTGTGTCTTTGTGTTAGTGAGTGTGTGTGTGACTTTTTCTGTTTTCGCACATGTTACTCTGTGTGTGTTATTAGGTGCATGTTAGTATGTGGGCATCTTTGCACACACTCCTGCTTAAGGTCACAAGTCTCAGCACACATTCTGTATACCTCTGTGTGTAGCTTGCTGTCTAGGATAGCGTGAGTGTGTGTTTGTGTGTCTGTGTCAGAGCGGGTGTGTTTCCTCTTAGAGAGGGACTGGTGTTTGCATGGGAGGTCAGCATGCTTACCCATTTGGACCTTGGGCCTCTTAACAGGGCCTGAACAGGCCGAGCCGGTCCATTGACAACTCAGACAGGGCCAGACTGCGATCGCAAACCGGTCCTGGCAATTGAGTCGGTCTGGCCATGGGGCGATGGGGGGATGGGGGATTCTGTGCGCATGTGGAAAACACTGCAGCTGCTTTTATTGCAGGGGGGCGATATTGCAGCTATGCTGCAAAACTGGCCCCCAGTAACAAAACCGGCCCCCAGGGAAACACCTAGTGTCTGCTGGCCAGTCCGGCCCTGAGCGCAGAGGCCCTTCCACCTGGCGCATACGTTTAAAGCATATATCAACTTAAATAATGCAGCCAAAACCTCTTATTGATGCACTGTGACAGACGGTGAGTCACTGGTGGAAGGTAAGAGTCACTTACACAGTGGAACCACTTCATGATCCCTTCTACAGTGCAACCGTTCACCTAACAGGCCTCGTTTTAATATCCAATCAGTTTAATGACGATTATAGCTAGATACATGCTAAAAGCTTTCCAAGGCACTGTCCACTGCTGTTGGCACTGTGAATTGTGCTAAAGAAGTGCTTTAAGCCGCCTTCCTACCATACACATATCCATCCATTACATCTCCAATGAAGAATCTATCCACTCTTCCATCCATGAACCCACCTCTTCAATCATCCTGTCCATCGTTCTTGCCACCAAAAATATTAATTTGACCATCCATTCACTCATCAATTTATATGTCATATTTCCATTCACCAAGTTATCCATTCTTCCACAACACTATCTGTGCTTCTATCCAATTCATCCATCCATCTATCCATGCACCCCACCCCTTTCTGCAGCCATTTATTTGTCCCACAACCTCATCCATCCACCCATCCATCCATAACCCACACATCCATTCATTCAAACATCAGAATATTTTCCCATTCATCCATCTATCCGCCTCAAACACATTCATTTACTTACCCACCCATCCATATCACCAGTTATCCATCCATACATACATACCTGCATGCATGCATCCACATATCCATCCATCCACAACTGACAAATAACACTAATACATTTCTGAAAAATGAATGTATAAAATGTTAAGGTATTCCATATCAGTGATTTAGTTCCTGTTTATATTTCACATCTTTTACTTAATCTTTAATTCCTTAAGAGTGCTCATTATTTTCAGAATGTTGTATTTCTGTATTTTTTGTGTAGCATATTTCTCTTGTACAGTGCATACGTTGAACTGAGTTGCTTTCAAGCATTTTTAACAGACCACCATTGTGAGCTCTGAAGCAAAGGTTGAAGGCAGTGCACATTTCTCACAGTGCCTGTCAGTGGGTCAAAAAGGTGTTCAGAATACTTGGTCATCCAATCCTTGGCCTCTCTGCTGAACAAACAGAGCAATAGTCACGTATTCCAGTTGCAATTGTGATTCTGTGCAACTATGTGTGAAAGAGGTACACAGTTGTCAAACTATTGAGAAGGCACAGGTAAATAAAAATACAGTGCTCACATGTGAGTAGGTGCGTTTTGTGCTTGGGGTTGTGAAGTGAAGTTCTCTGGTTATACTGAATAAGCAGCTACCTATGTCATTATTATATGATCTCTTTATTGAAATCATAACTACACTTTCAAAATTGCTTTATCAACCTACTTGCTTTCTCAAATTTAATTGAAAGTGCACCATTTTCGGGGGGGGGGGGAAGAGGGGGAACCCCCCTAGCCCCCGCTATGACAATCGGGCTTGCTCACTACGCTTGCTCGCCACAGGGCACAAGCATCTGCAGCCCCTTCTGTAATACCAAAGGGCCCTGAGAGCGTACAAAGTGGGCGCCCCTGAGGCACTTTCTGTAACGTGGACCCAGGGCTTTAAGAGTGGTGCATCGCTCAGGATCTCAAACCTGGTGGTAATTTTAAATGGACATCAAACTGTGCCCCATTCAGGCCCTGAATTCATGTCCTTTACTTCACAGGAAAAGCACTGATTGATTTCTGAACTATGAATGTAGAAAACTGTAAAATAATCTATTGTGGTCCTGTTTATATTTTACATTCTTTAATTAATCTTACATTACCTAAACATGGTTGCCATTTTCCACGATGATGTGTGTGCAGTATATTACTCTTGTATACTGTATACTTTGAACTGAGTTGCATTCAGGTGTTTATACCGGGCCATGATTGACTCTTATGGAGTTTGGGTAGGAGGTAGTGCGAGTTCCCTTCAGTGCCAGTCAGTGGGTCAAATGGTGTTCAGCATATCGGGTAATCCGATCTTTGAAATCTATGCAGAGCAAAGAGAGCAATGGTTATGTAGGCCAGTTGTGATTCTATGTAAATATGTGTGAAGGAGGAACACAGTTGTCAAAATATTAACAAGGTGAAATTAAAAGAAAATTCATGCTGAGGGTGTGGGTTGTGAGTTTATAGGTGGTGAACTGAAAGAGATGCAAGGAAGTGCATGCAAGGTAGAGTAAAAACAGTATAGTGAAGCGGAAAGGGATAAGTTGTCAGATAGGCAAAAGAAGGATTTCAGAAAGATTTGGAGAGAAGAAGAGCATACATGTCTAACATATCCTGCACAGGATGTTAGTGTGAAGGGAAGAACAGGTGTGATTCAGACACTACAGTCTAATAATATTTTTAATGAACCCTTTCCAACATTAATTATTTACAACAAAATCATTGTTGTTACTCATTTATCTTCAACAGCTAGCAACCATTAGCAAAGACAAAAGTCCTGGCCTGTTTTAGGTGGATGTTCTTTGGGTTATATATCTGGATACAATAAGAGAAAGCCCAGAAAGGCATCAAAATACCAGCTGAGTTGCGCTCCATGGGAAGCTCAGAACTTTAGTTTAGACCTCTAAGCCACTTCCTTAATTGCACATGCTATGCTGATTTTAGCCCCCCACCACTATTTTAATCCATCTTAAAGCCCTACCTAACATTATTGACTTTGAAGCCATAGCTCTCTTTAGGTTTTACTTCCAGTTCACCAGGAAGAGAAACGAGAGCGAACCCTTGAGAGCAAGGTGCACACATTCCTTCTTCTACCTACTTCACGAATGCCTTTCGGCAGGATCATCCAGTCCCAAGTAAAGGCAATCTTTAAGCCCAATTTGTATTGAAGCATCACCCCTAGGCTTCCTGAATCTTTCGGAAGATTGCAGACCACCTAATTTCAGAGTTCTTAAAAAATTCTATGAGGCCATCTCACTCCAGAGGCTAAATCCAGACCAAACAGCTAGTCCTCTCTGTTTATATACAGCTCCATGTGAGACATAGCAAATTGTGGGTTCCACCATGAATTTAGAACTTCTCCTTAATCTGCTGACCATCTGTTTAACTCTCCTCCGCATGGGAGAACTGTGGTGTCCATGGATAACGCTTGGTGGTATACTAAAGTACCTGGACCGTTCTCCAGTAGAGGGAAGTCTCATCAGTCTTTTGCATCTTTGTCTTGACTGAAGGAGGGAGATCCAGAGTTCATGGTTAATGCAGTTTCCTCACAGACCTCCCACAAGTAAGCAATATGAGGGCCATCCGATTCTAAGGGAGAATCAAGGCCACATGCACGGTCATTATGGTGCCCTCACAGGGAGTCCACTCTTACACTGAGGAGAGACCGTGCAAGCATAGCAGACCATGTTTTGGACCAACTCTGCAGTTCCCTTTGACCGTTGTCCTGATACACACCAGAGCCACAACACCACTCTATCATATTACAATGACTGTGACAATTCTGCTACAAACGATAATATCCCTTCTGTGGAGCAAAACTGTGGTCTGTTAGCTTTCACTACTGGGCTTCCACTACTCGGCCGAATTGGGGATTGGCACTCTTTTGGCACAGGCTCTGAGATATGTAGTGATCACTTCAGATCATATAGACTCATAATCTGACAAAGATCTATATATGGTTCTTGCCCCATCATTCTCTTTTGTGAAAGTCATGTTTTTCTGTGTTCTTTTCATTCATCCCTCATAATCACTCCAGTAATTGACCATTTCCATCTTCTGCTGTTAGTCCTCTATATGCTACATATTTCCTTCTTGTCTATAAAACCAAGTTTGCACCTTTCCATTTTTCATACAGTTTTTTCTTTCCATCATCATCTTTTTTTAATCGCCCAATATTCAGAACTCTTATTTTTCTTTCTCCCAGACACCCAACCTCCCATTTACCTCACTTCTACTTTACTTCTATTTATCCATTCAGACCAATCAAACATCCACAATTGCTCCCTGTAGTTTCTCTTTTCACAATTTAAATTATATGTAAATTATTTGAAAAACAAACTATTAAATGTGATATGTTTAAATGTTGAATATTTATCATCATTGTAAAGTTTTATGGTTTCTTTTTAGCCAAAATAAAGTTGATATGAAGATTAAATCAGTAATTGCTGTTTCCTTCTTCCAGTTCTTCTGCCTAATTACTTCTTTACTTCCCTGGTTTTGTTCGCAAAAGTGAGACATATTGTAATGCTCAATGATATTTATTACAGTTTTGAAAATCAATGACACCCATGTCATGGAGCACCGATAAATAAGAGGGTCAGTCACCATTCACAGTAATCCAATCCAACATGCAGGTTATATACAGATTGCTCTGTTGTAGCAGTTGCTCAACCTGATTAAGTATCTCCTACTGACTTAGGGCCCGATTACAAGTTTGGCGGTTCATAGGACCACCAAACTCGGTGGAGATACAGTGGCGGTCATGGCTCTCCGCACCAGGGGTCCAACCGCCATATTACAAGTACGGTGGTAGGACTGCAATAGGACCCTGCAACCACCAGGAATCTGCGTTCCATGGCAGTGGCGTTGCGTTGTGAGAGTCACAATATGCTGGTGGTGCCATCGCAGCACCTCCAAACATATTCCGAGTTTCTTCACATCCACCCTTTTCATGGCGGTGAGCCATCATAAAAAGGGTGGCGGTAAGGAAACTTAGGGGACCCTACAGGACCCCCTGTTCCCTCCGGGCTATGGGATGCATGCAGGGAGGCACATGGTGTGCCCCCGGTCTGCGCGCACCCCCTTTCCTGCAATGCATGGACTTTGCAGTCCATGCCGTGCAGGAATAGGATTTGCCACTCCCATTGCGGAGCCTTTTTAATTGGCCAAAAGACCGACCGTCAGACTACGAGATAACTCATAATCTAGCGAGTGGCCGGCGGTGAGGTTTGGTGGTGTGGGAGCGGGGTGGTGGCATGGCGGCCTGTTCCCACTGCCTAGTATTGGTTTGCTCAAAAGCTGCACTTAAATATACAACTGTTTATTTTCCTCATGAATTTAGTAAGATACCTGACTTACAGATCGGTTGATGTATGACCAGTCCTTCTAACAGTACGGATTTCTAGTATCCAATTTTCAGTGACTGCCTCCTAGAACTGTACCAAAGTTTGGCTTTGTGAAATATTATCTGAAAGTTGATTTTGTAAAAATTGTTTTTTGGCCTCACATTTTATTAATTATGATTTGATCCCATTTTCTAATAGTATCTGTTACATTTTAATTGCATGATTCAAATGTTTACTCCAGAGACGTACACGCCTGAAATAAGTCATCATAATAACTTTATTTTGATCATAAAAGATCACAAAAGTACATATAAGAACATAATAACACCAACAATCATAGTACATAAAAACAATACAAGTCAAAAATGTCAGAACTAAAGCATTGTACAGTTGGGTCAGTATCATTACGTACAAAACATCACAACAATCCCCTATTCAAATGTACAGGTAGACCTATATGGTTTTGTAAAACTATGCTATAGAGTTAGATTTAATTACAGACGGAACCTCCCACTAGTTCCCAACCTATACAAAAAATCTGTGCAAATGTTGCAATAAAGTGCAATTTCTTCTTATAGATCACAAATAAACCTAAATTGTCAATCCTTTTACACTCTAATGGCATATGCAAAATAGCAATAGGTCACAAAGCAATAAAGTGCACGTTTTTTGTTCTGGCTCCTCGACAAGTGTCTAGCATACCAAATTGTGTACGTCACCGTAGGACAACGTTCGCATACAACCGCAAAATGTGGTTGCATGTCTGGAGCATTAGTAACTTCTTCCATGAGGAGTGGTGTCCTGCCGATCATATAATAAAGTGCCAATAAAATTAGAACATAACTGTTTAAATACTTAGAAACATTAGTTAAAAATAAATCTCAAAATCTTGGTTAAGTGCAAAAGGAATACATAACAGGCTATCTGTGCTATTTGCACTGGGTAAAAAAGAGGAACTGCCTCCTCCTGGCCCTCCCACAGAAGTGTGCACAGAGTTATAACATTTCCTGTTTGCTTGCTTGGATACACTTTGAACGCCATATCCAGGCAGGCATGAGGTATCTCGCTACAGCAAATACCACCTGCCTGGAGCTGTCGGTTCTTAGGATCCTGAGAGCCTCCAAGTGCCTCCTAGTGACCAGCTTTCTACACAGGGGCAATATCCATTTTTCCCTCTGATGGCCATAAGCCGGGCAGAAAAAAAGAATATGGGGTACTGACGCTAGGAGCCCGCTCCAAGCTGGACACTCATCTCCCACAGGGTGCACATGAGCCCACATGATGCAACAGTCTCTAGCAGGGAGAGAGGAGTCTAGAAGTCAACTTTAAGAAGGGCATATGGAGTAGGCCGTCAGGAATACAAGGCTCCTCAAACCCTCCAGAATATCAAGAAGCAATCTTGGAGCCTTAGCTGATGGGCTATGGAGTTAGAGTGTTTGAGCTGTGACCGTGGACAAATCGTCTCTTCAGCAAGTTTTCTTTAGTCGTTAGGATGATAAAAATGATCTGAGAGGCTGACCTTAGGTATCTGGTTGGTGGCTATTTTTAGAAAACCTTGGTTAGGAGAGCAAAGATCCGTGTGTTAAAGACACTAAAGGTGAGACACAAATTACTCAACTTTTTTCTTTCCCTAATATGTGTAATGGTACATGGTATTCAGTGTTGGGATTGGTGATTGTGGGTACAATGGCTTTGACTGGTATCCCAGTGTGAACGGTACTGCAGTAGTTCGGTCTGGGGGTGGCCAGGGTAAGTTCAGGGTGATGCAGAGAAAAAGTGTCACATATTTATGAAACCTCGAACTAAGTGCAGGTGGTTTAAAATATATTTGAAAACCCTATTTATCTGGGAAATGTAATGTTAGATTAGAATCAATAGGCCCTTGTGTATCATCAGAGACCGTGCATAAGACCAGACTGAAGCAAACTGCAGTAGGATTGGTCAATTTCTCCAGCACAATCTCTGTCTTGATTGTAATGAGGCAATGTGGTTTTGGTTGATCTAGACATGTTTCCTTGACTACCAGGATCTAAAGTTGCTTTTGAGCATCATAGCCTAGCGGAAGTGCTTTAAAATGCATATAGGTGTTAGCAGCAAATATGTTAAGTTATTGCATAATTGGATGAGCTGGTCCCGTAGTTTCAGCAAAGCTATTTGTGGCTGATAGGAAGAGGGAGGAAATGAGTTTGATTTGATGAGTTTGATCCTTCAGAATGGACATGAACCAATCCAGGTCTGCTGATCCTAGCCCGATGTGTATATAAAATAGGGTGACCCATAACCGATTTGGGCAGCAAAACTGGTGATGAGCACTGCATTGTCAACATTGATGGAAATGTCAATTCCTGTAAGAGAGCATGCCTTACTTTGATCTACTGGTGAAAGTTATTTTTCCAGATTTTGATTCCAGCTGATTTTTTGTACCGTGGAAACCCTATTGACAAATGAATCGGATAAGGCAGAATTCTAGATGATGAAATCATTTTCTAGTGAAAACTGTCCAATGACTAAAAGAGCCTAATATCCAATCGAAGTTCAAATGTACAATTAAGCTAGGACGTTCTGACACATATAATCCGCGGGACAGCAAAGCAGGCAGCACTAGCTTCCATTTGGGCACAGAATAGAATTAATTTCTCCTAATCAGTGGTCGAAGTGGGCGGGATTGGCAGGGCACAGTGTGCCCCTACTCTTCAATTTAATTGAATCCGTTCCCCTACTTTTTATTTTAAAAAATTGTCCCAGAAATAGCCAAGGCCAATAGATAAGGAAGGCTCAGCCGTTCCTGGCCGTGCGGAGATGGGTGGGGCAGGCAGAGAAGGAAAATATCTCTGTCTCTTCCTTCTTCCCCAGAGAAGACAAGGACAGTGTACACTTATCCTGCCCTGCCACTGTCAACTGCCTCCCTCTCTTTCTTCCCTCTTCCTCATATTCCTTGTCTTTCTGTCTCTGTCTTGCTCCTCCTCACTTGCTGAATGAAACCGTGACTTCAAGAAACAGCTCTTACCCTCCCTTTCCTCTCCTTTCCTTCATTGGTTCTCCTGGCAATGGATCAAAAAAAGAAACACTTTGCTGTAAAGGTTGTCTTTTTCTGATATTTTTCTTTTCCAAAGTGCAGCCTCAGGACGAAGATAAAGAAAGGTCAAGAATACGAAAAATAAATAAAGCAAGACAGAGTGGTCGCAGAGTGGCCAGATTGGTTTTATTCACACCCAAATACATTAGCGCCATTTTACAGAGTTTGCCACTGACCCCTACTTTTGTTTTCTGGTCTTTCCTTGAACAATTTTCCTGGGTGAGGAAGTGCACCATTCCTGGAGGTACTGCAATACCTGGTTGATGAGTGGAATGGAAAACACTAAGGGGCCGATTAGGATCCTGGAAAAAATTTCCCCGTACGACTCGTATCCGGTCTTTTTACCGTACGAATCGTACAAGTGCCGTACCAACTGCCAAGTACGATTTGCATGGGAAAAAGTCCATACGAATCGCATTGGGAATAATTCCCCACACGTCCTCGGGTCGGAAAATGTGTCCGACAAGTCCCCGGACGATTTACCGTACAAATGTGAAAAGTGAAGTCCGACCGCGCAAGTACGATCCATCCCGTGCGTCCGATGTTACAACCGTATGGAAAAAACACCGTCCGCACCGAACTCCCATTGCAACCATGGAGACATGTGCATACATACGCGCCGAACCACCCCCCCCAGCCCCCGTATGTACGCGCCGTACCACCCGTGTATGTACACCCGTGTACGTACGTGCCGTACCCCCACCCGTGTATGTACACCCGTGTACGTACGCGCCGTACCCCCACCCGTGTATGTACGGTGCGTACCCCCAGCGCGTACACGGGTGGGGCTCTGGCGCGTACGTACACAGGTGTACATACTCGGGTGGGGGCACGGAGCGTAAGTACACGGGTGTACATACACGGGGGGGTCGGCGCGTACGTACACGGGTGTACATACACGGGGGGGTCGGCGCGTACATACGGGGGCTGGGGGGGTACGGCACGTACCGGGCACCCTAATCTGGTCGTTTCGCGGCGTACTTCGCTTTTCCGGCACTTTTTGGGTGCCGTAAAAATATTGCCGTCCGGACTGCTGTCGGTTCGATTCGTACTTCCTGGTTCGTGACACGCTGCCTGAACGCGTCCCGACGTCACGTCGGCGCTTTCCCGGATCACATTTGTCTGTATATTTTCGTCGGTCGGTGTTTTGTACGACTCGTACGGAAATGGTGTTTCCGTGCGAATCGTACTTGCATGTTTGTAAAGTTTTACGACCGGGTACGAGTCGGACGGAGAAAACGCTCCGACCGACGGTTCGTACCCGGTTTTTCCAGGATCGGAATCGGCACCTAAATGTGATCCTAATCAGCTGTTTTCCTTATTTTAGATTATAAAATGTGCATCACGGCCTATATTCAGGGATGTGATCTTTTAAAATCATACTGCTTATGTTTTGTAAGGATATAAGCAATGGGCATTGAAACAGGTCCCTTCTGGGCCCTGTAGTCATGTCCTTAGCTATTCAGGCCAAAACACTCATTGATTTCTGAATAATGAGTATAAAAGCATTATGGTAACAATGCTGTTCCTGTTTACATTTCACATGCTTTACTTAATCTTGCATTCCCTATGAATGTTTGCCTTTTCCAGGATGTTATTACATTTTTTTTCAGGCAGCATATTACTCTTGCCTAGTGTATAATTTGAATTGAGTCATATCCAGGTTGTTATAGCAGGGCACAAATGGGTTGTAGCTGAAGGCAGTGCATGTTTCTCTCAGTGTGGCAGTATGGTGTTCAGTGGGGGAGAGGATGTGACACTATAACCAGAGCTGCCGAATTTGGAACTGGACAACCAGGTCAGCCTTCATGACCAGTCCACCAGACCACTCTCCTGAGGGAGTACATTCCCATGCTAGACCTTAGAAGGCCTCGTTAGACCTTAGAAGTACTGGTGTCTTAGCGCCAGCAGGTGGACCCTAGCAGTGGCAAGTGTGGGTTAACCTTGAAGGTCTGTCCACCACAATCCACACTGAAGCATACCTCTAGATTTGTGGGCAGGCCTACAAATCAGCACAGCCTAGAGTGACAGTGACTCTGTCACTGAGGTCACAGGGCCAATCCGCCTCACCCATTGGTACCTCCATTGGCCTTGTTTCAGCAGTAATAGTGTAACTCACCAGAGATCGGCAGTGTAGGATTTACATGCACACCAAACTTCCGGGCATACTTACAAGGTTTTGCACCACAGGAACATCGCTTTTAATGACGTTCCAGTGGCACAATGCCCTGCTCCATATTTAAAAGGTGGCGTTAAGCCACTTAACGTGGCTTAACGCCACCTTTTAAATATAAGCCTTACCGCAGCAGTCCGCTGCGACAAAGAGGCAGGCAATGGGTGGTGTTGTGGGAGTTCCACCGCAACACCCATTGCTTTTTTACGCTGCCCCTGTTTACAAGGGTGTTGTAAATATGGGGCAGTGCCAAGAATAAGTCCGGGTAAAACCTAGTCTTAAACAGGTGAAAGGGCTGGGCCCATAAGTTCTGGACCTATTCTAGAATAACAGTCCGATGGTTCTTTTTACCAGCATGTAAGAGTAGAGGGGAAAAAGTCATTATTGCCAATCAATCCAACAGGAATCTCTCTGGACACATAGTAACCACAGACAACTACGTAAGGTTAGTTAATTTATTACAAAGCCAAAAATAACTGGACATAAAGACACCTCACGATGAGAGTGAAGAAATACATCGGAATTAGCATAAAGCCATCCGGTTTAAACGATGCAGCATAAACAAAACAATTAATTCAAGAAGCAGAATGCAGAGGATCCAATTTTCCCTTCATCGAGGGTTGATGACTATAAAGCATTAATCTATCCTTACACTAACTCTAAATGACATCCCTACTAAGCATCTTCAGAGACAAGAAATAAAAAAGTGTCAGCATGTGGAGTCTTCCTAAGGAGTCTCTCCATCATCGATGGGTTAAATAGCATAAAGCTATTGAAACTGAGCTTGTTCTAAGGTGCTCTCTCTCAGCAGGCAGAAGGAGAAGTGGACGCTTTTGCTACTCCTAACAACACAATATTGAGGAGAACTTTCCCAAGATCCTTTGCAGGTCACGCAATCCGCTCTGGGTACCGACCCAAATGTAGTTTTCCATGGGACAACGGTGGTCTTCTTCTCACCACATTTATCCTTGGTCCCAAGCCTTCTCCTGTGTGAAGGACAGCGGCCTTCCCTTATCGATTCAGACCGAACAATGTAACTTTTTCTCTTCTTGCCTGACTAATACAAAAATACATTATTCTAGCTAACAAGGTGGCTTCTTTCCTCTGCAACACAAAACGTGAGAAAGAACAAATTCCACAGCACACATGAAATTCAACTGCTAATTCTAAAGCAAGAGTTTCCAGGGAAAATGTGATTCAGGCTTACACGATTCGGCGAACATAAGAAAATGGCATGTGAGCCTTACGGATTGCATAGGAAATAATGCACATTCAATTAATACATTTACCTGCATGTAAAATGACAAGATTAATAACGATTTTAGTACATGGATAAATGTCAATACCATAACACGAGCTCTTCAAGATAATATTTCCTGCTAGTTACATTCGCTTTCTACATTAATTCTCCATGTTACTTTCAAATGGCCTAAACACATCACGTGTTATGTTATTACATTTTCAAATTCTAACACTTCATGTTAATACGACAAAGGGTTATATGCAGGCACGCTCGACATGTATGATTATAATGCACCCTTACAAATAAATTGTGGTTTCTGATACATCACAGGTGCAAAAAGGAGAAATGATTAATTTCTCCTCGTTTTTGCTGTTTCTATGTGTGTAGCACACATAGAAACAGCAAATCACTATTAGTGATTGTTTATGTGCAAGAAAGGACACCTTCCTGCACATGAACAATCATTACAAAATGATGTTTTGCAACTTCTGAATGTGTTCTGCAGCACACAAATAAGTTACAAATCGCCATTAGTGATTGTTTATGTGCAGGAAGGGTCACCTTCCTGCACTTGAACAATCATTCCCTGTGATGCAGGGACCATTGCACTATGGTGCAAGGGTTCCTGCATTGGTGCTAGACAGCTAAATTAGGTGCCAGCGCTAGGACAAACCGCATTTTTGTAAATAGAGCACATCCTGCATTTTGAACCTGTCGGAGCGTGGCGTTAGCAATTTTGACTTAACACCGCACTCCGACAGTTTCTTTTGAATATCCTCCTACGTTTGCAAACTTTATGGTCTCTTTACTTCATGTACAAGCACCCTTAACATATGCTGCGTGCTTTGGTGCTACTGAAATTATGCAGCAATGGAGGACAAAATATGTTGCTGTGTTGACTAAATTATGCAAAAAAAGGCTAAAGAGTAATGCTGTACTTTAATATTTTGACATTTTTACACATACTAACAGACTCTGCAAAGATTTTGCCTCATTAGTACCAGTGTAAAATGCAATTGCAGCAGTGAGAAAGGTGACCAGTCAACCTTTACAAAGGGCCTTCCATTTCGCAGCAACACAAGTAAGCCTGGAATTCTGCTACACGGAACTCTGTGAATTGACCCACAACTTCTGCTGTGCCATGCGGAGTTCCGCAAGTGCGGAATGCGCTTGGTCATGCCTGTTTGTGTTCATTTTCAGCGCCGGGTGTTTGTACTGCACTGGAAAATCAATGTGAATGGCACCATGCGCAGTGCAAGAGGGTGCTGCTTCTTTACTTCCGCTCAAGTAGATTTTCTACTCGAGCGGCAACTTTCTCAACGTGAACAGAAGGTTTCTCAATGCAAGTGGTCGTAACCACCCACAACTGCCCATACTGTAAAATTCGACCGCCGGCGTGGAAAAATCTCGCCGGGAGGTGGATTTGTATCGCTTGTGCTCGCCAACTTGACGTTGAGGAGCGTGAGAGAGGAAAAATCTCACCAGGAGGTGGAGCGAGGGGAAAAACTCCACTCCTCGAAGCGGAGTTTTTCAGAACTCTGCGTTCTCCGCGGAGTGCAGAAAACTCCGCGAACGGAGCAGAGTTCACCATCCGGGCTTAAACACAAGTCACAGTTTTTAGTAACTTTTGATCCATTTAAACTACAAACTAATTTTTAGTTAAAATCATCAGATTATGCAGCAAATTATGTATTATGTGGCAAATATGACAAAGCCATAATTATGTGGGAAAAATGTGCAAACTAGAATATTTTGCCATTCATGTTTTAACTGCTCTTGTGGAAAAAGTAAGAAGAAGTGCTGATGACAGAAACTGCATGGCTTGGAGACCAATGGCTTGTGATTCCACTTTTAAGCATATTTGAGACATTCTGTGATTGGAAACATATCCTCTTTGTGAATGCATTTTAATGTTAATAACTCATATTAAACTTTAAATAAACATGTGTATCAATTGGTTGAATTAAATAATGTTATAACCTCTGACTGGTCAGTGAAAAGCCAAACAAATATAAAAAATTGGAATGTTTTGCTCTTTCTGGCCACACCTCCTTCTCCACCAACTGGCCCAATGCTCAGGTTGTTCCAATCCTCTGAATCTCCGACCACAGTTCCTCGTCCTTTTTTCCCCCACTTCGACCACTGCTCTTATTAATGCCCACAACAATCAATTGCTTTCAGAGGATGAAATTTATATAAAGACTAAAGCTAAAAACGTGATGGGTTATTTTGTATTCTTCAGTGGAAATCGCTTGAGAAGAGCTTGAGATCAGAAGTATATCATACTCAGATTATGAATCCCAAATGGTCTGAGTCACACCTTTTATTCCACATCTCCACTGTGATCAGAAAAATTGTATATTTTATGCATGCGCAAATTGACAAAGAATTTGTGTCTATGAAAACAGAATGCAAGTAAGTAAATTGACTTGCACACACACATCTTGTCCTCTTGGAAATGTTTCATGGAGAGAGATAACAAGAGGTGTGGAAATCACAAAGTAAAGTGTAGCACTCATTCATAGAGAGATGTGCTGAAATCTGCACCGGTCGCACTACTCTTACCCTATGACCGCTCTGACCATTGATGGGGTAAATTTGTTTAATCCCTAGTCCTCTTCTTAGCTCTACCCCGGGGCCCTACTGAATAAAGTCTATCCAAACCCCTGGAGATAGTTTTATTTACCACTTTTTTTCACACTTTCTTGCACTCTGTCCCTCATTGATCCCATTTTACCACTCATTTTTGAAAAACACCGCAGCGCCTCCCCATCGGGGAGTTGTATCCCACACCATGGACCTTGAAGTCCGGGTGTGAGGAGGGAACCCAATGATGAAGCATGTCACCTTCGGGGGAGTGAGGGTTCTTGTCCTAAAAGGTTATCTTCCCTGGCAGCTACATCACATATATATATACAGGACACAACTTGGATACATGAGATCTGCCTGTCCTGTTCTAGTTGACAAAAAGACGTACATTTTGTGAATTAGTATTATTTTTTTCGCTCTGACCTAATGCAAGGCTAACACAGTGTGGTTTTAATAAAGGCACTGACAAAAACAACCCTGCCTGCTTTGCAAATTTTAATCTCCACAGCTCATGAGATACACAAGTAGTGAAATAAGGGGTTGTGTGAAATCCACTGGGAAATGATCACCAAACATGGCTAGCATTAACCCTACCAAAACAAATTCAAATTTGAGCATCATGGGTGCTGAAACTGCTCATATCTTATAAGGTTTCCAGTTTTCCATATTATCCAGAAATTCTTCTTTGCATGCCATTCATAGGCTGAGGACTCCCACATTTACCATGTCTAGGGTTAGATCACAGATGTGATTTTTCACAGAATCTGCTATGCGTCCTGACATTTTTTTCTAGGCTGAGCCAGATGCACTAATCTGAAGTAAATACACTACAAGGGGATCATTAACAAAACAATGTACTCTAAATCAGTAAATATTTATGCGTTTAGTGACCTTGAATACACTGAAGGAAACTTACAAGAATTAATCAAATAGCAAATGTTTCAGATTCATGCAACGAGAAGACAATGATTGAAGAAAAAGATGTACCAATGTTATTAGAAACAATTGGTCTGTATTGAAACACCAGACCAGAGGTGCAAACGTAAGTCTCAAGGGTTCTGTAACAGCAAGAACCGTGGATTTATCCAGCGTAGTGGTTGTACATATTTCTTGACAGTAATTCACTGAGACACAAGTGTGCACTCCACTCTTAATGCAAGAAACAGTCCTGAAGAGAGTTTCTCTGTGGTGCAGAATGTTTCGATGACAGTTGATCTAAATGCAAGAAGTGAAGTGTACTTCGACCTTTCGGTCTCCTTTTGTATTAAATATGCCCAACCATCTTCAGGACAAATGGGCATATTTATCAAGCAGTTGGGTCACCCTTGCACCACGCAAGTGGGCGCAATGGCGAAGCAACTTCTATGTAAGATATATCAAGCCATGCAGGCCACCTTGCATGTCTTGGTAAATCTAGAGTAACACTACGCAGTGCAAACTGTTGCATTCCGTTGCATTACTCTGCTCCAGCGAGTCATTCCATGGGTAAAGTATTAGTGTTCCCACGCATCCACTCTTGGATTTTGGCTCAATCCTAGATTTACCATCACTTGTAAACCTGGGAATGCATCAAAAATACTATGCCTCCCCAGTCGTTTTTTCCTCTTTCTATGTGTGCTGCATTTTCCAGCACACATAAAATGAGGAAAATGCCTCAGAGGATTATTATTGTGCAGGAAGGTGTCCCTTCCTGCACATAAACAATCCTGCTTACAATGCAGGCACCACCTGCATTGGTGCTAGGCATCACAATGTGCGCCAGTGCAGGGAAAAAGACAGGAATAAGCTATATAATATTAAATAGGGCCCTTTCCTGCCCTTTCCTGCTGCACTGTGCAATTTTTTAATAAGTATGCCCCTAAATATGTATGAATAATGTTCTTCCTCTAGAAGGAAACAAGGAATGGGATTAATTCTTCTGGTACATGTAAATATTATAGAAAGAAATCTTGAGCCTACTTCAAGGGGCCAGGACTTTGATTTGTCCTGATTACGTAAAGCCACCTTGACGGAGAACCCTGACTGAAATGCAGGACCGCAGAATTAAACTATTGGATGCACTAAACTAGCACAGAGCATAACAACCATTCTCAACGGTTTACAGAAGTCCTGCCTCATTAATTTTCCTGCGGCTGTATACTCTCTGAGAATTCTTTGCAAATGGCTGCATATATAGAGATACACGACTATACGGGCCAGCTGACTCCTATTTCTGCATTTGCTAGGTGCTAGTATTGCAGACATTGGGCCAAATGTACAAATCATTTTTGTGAGTTCAAACACTCCGACTCAGAGTTTGCAACAACTCAATTTCTTTTTGCAATATACGAAGCCCATTTTGTAATTCGGCAACCGGTTACCGAACTGCAAAATGTTTTTAGAGGGGATAGCAAATCGCTATTTGGAAGGGGCGTGTTTCCTTTCTAAATACTGATCCGTTATGGTATGTATTGATGTTGCGCAACCGAAAACTGGTTGCAGAATGTTGTAATTTTACTGACTACCAACTTGGGCTGATAACCAATTTGCAAAAGGAAAGGGGTCCTCTGGGAATCCCTTCCAGTTTGCGTTCTGGAAAACAAAGTTTGAAACTTTTTTTTAAATGCAACCTATTTCCTTTAAGAAAAACAATCTGCATTAAAAAAAAAATATTTAAAAAGCCATCACAGAAATGGTGGTATGCTCAGCCCAGCAGGCAACCATCCCAGTAATGGCAACATATCAAAAACAGTCACACTTTGTGACTACCCCATAAATATTAATGAGGTTGGTTGGTTTGTACATACTACAATTTGTTTTTAGGTAAACCTTCCTATTAGTACATTGGTTGGTTCACAAAATTTCACACTGGTCCTAAATCACAACCAGTGTTTCTTAGATCTGCTCCATCGTGAGAACACGTAGCAGTTCCTGGGCTACTGTTAGCTTCCGCTGATGAGTGCATCTGTCATTCATGAAGTTAAAGGTGTCCATCGGTGACTACTCCATTTTTGAGAATGACTAGTGACTGCTCTCGATAGATGGCAATCTGTCAATAGTTTGCAACTACACCCAGAGCTTAATTTGAGTCAGTGGGTGCAGGGGCCCACTGGCATTCATTTTTGGGAGCCAGGCTTATTTTCTATCATCAGACTTTGACCCAGAACATGATAGAGGAAGACAGAACAGGGAGAAAGAAAAAGGAAGAAAATAATGAATTATGAAACAGTGAAAAAGGGAGAATACAGAGAAAATCAATCATTGGCATAGCCAATCGGTCTCGGCAATGGGAGTGCCTACGCAAAAATATGTCAGTACATTAAATAATAACAACCATCTGCAATGCACATGGTCTCACATTTACGCGAGTTTGAGCCATTGTTTGACATTGTAAATGATAATGCCTTTTCTTTATGTTTTGGTCTTTAAAATATAAATAAAAGGCATTGTCATTTACAATGAGAAAGTAGGATTGCTTCAAGCAATCTTTGTGCTTGATCTTTTTCACATTGTCATTTACAATGCCAATAGCTTAAACACTCGCAAATGTGAGACCTATTGCATTCCAAATGCTTGTTTAAAAGTGTGTGTGTGTGGGGGGTGTTGCAAACAGAAGGTAGCAGAAGGAACAGAGAAGAGTAGGATGTGGGGAAGCAAAACTGAGGGTGTGGGTGTGGGGAAGCAAAAAAGATGGTACGGTGGGGGAAGGGGCACGGAAGTCACAGGGAAGCAAACAATAGACAGAGCAATGTGGCGAGTAGGGCGAGAAAAGCAAATGAGCACGAGCAACGTTAATCTGGGGGTGAAAGCACACCCTTTACAGGTAATCTGATCCAAGGTGCAAAGCTCAGTGAGCTGCCACTTTGGAACTGGAGAACTGCTCCAATACCTTCCGGTCGGGTTCGCGATTGCGGGAGAGTGTGTCCAAAGAGACATTTGCAGCCATAGACTTTCTTTCTTTTTTGGATCCATGGCACAGAGGAACAAATTGAGAAAGTCATGAGAAAGTCATGGTTTTTAGCAAGTGAGCGAAATCGCAATTCTAAAGCATATTCATGTTTAACATAGATGTTCGATCAGAAAATAAACACGCCCGATCTAACGGAATTTACTTCACGCACCTTGCTCCCTTCTGTCTCCCATGACCCCTGAAGAGCTCCCCGTTTGCTACAAATTAAACAAGCTGGTAGTCACAACTGCACATGAGAGACCCTCCTGCCCTCCTGCAGTAGGAGAAACTCATTAAAGAAAATAGTGCTTACAGACTAAATAAGACGTACCATGTAACAACCGAAGTAAAATGGCCAGTCCTCATGGGACGTTACAAATGAAGACAAGGCGGTACTAAGGAGGGACTGACAAGCCGAATAACGAATCAGAAGCCAGCATTTACGAAGGACAATGACACAAGCCAATGACAAATTTGGGCTGAGAGTGGGTGGGGCTTCAAGTACATACTCTAATACCGCATGGCTCGCAGAGCAGCGCTTGCTCTGCCCAGGCGCCACCTAAAAATGATTAACACGTTAGAGAGCACAAAGCCTTATGATCACGTTTACTTTTTTTGCTTACAATAAGAATGCTATTTGTTTATTCCATATAAATATTTATGTGTTTCAATAAATGAATCAGTCAGGATTTATAAAGTGTGGCAAATCACCCATGAGGGTCTCACCTAAATATTTGAGATGTGATAACCAATAAATTTAAAACTGTTTGTGATATTTTAACAGTAAGATAATGCTAAATAATTTGGATAAATATACGTAGAGAAATGTTAAGTAAAAAGGTTGAATGAGCAAGCAGTTTCATGAGTTATGGTGTCCACAAAGGGCGGGCTTAGACTCCTAGCTGCACTCGGGCCCCATTTTTGCATTTGTTATTTTATGGCGAAACTGTGACACACCACCTTTAATGAGGTCCACATGCATTTAGACCTTCTTCGAACAAGCCCAGCATCACCTCCTATGGTTTCAATTTAACGAAAGATATGACAATTTTCCACAGAGACAGCTCAACACAATGAAGCATGCAGATGTTCTGAATCTTTTTTTTCTTGATGATTAACTGGGAATGCAACATTGGGTAATGTGATCTATTTTATGTATACATTTCACTGATTGATTCTTGTATATATTTTGGGAAATAGTTTATCTAGAATAGAGCATTTGTGCCCTCTACTGTTTTTTGACAATACTGTTATTACGAAGAAGGACTTATCTACAGACACTCCAAAAGAGCAATTTTGCGGTATTCATCAGCAACTGTGTGGCAGCACGTCAGTAGGCCAAAGAAAATTGAAGAGCTTAGCAGTGTTTGACGAGACTGCAGGTACAGGAATCTGCTGTGAGTGTGTGATCACGTCATATGGCAAAATACGAAGACAAAATGGACAGCTTCCTGTAGATCAAATACAAGTACACATGCCTTATCGTTTAATACGAGATAGGGTTTGAATGATATGCGGTATGCGATGGCACCTGCTCGTGTGTACGTCAGTGTAGAAAGATATTTTAGTGAAATACGGGGCTACAAGCTAGGGGGTAACCCTAAACCCCTACAACAGACACAAGGTCAACAATTTTTTGTACAGGAGGCTTGTGCACACGTCGTAGTAATATGCAGAGCAATATCTGCGAATCCGAAATTCTGCAAAATTAGAAAAAACACGACAAGAACAGTAGAACAGATAATATAAAGGAACACTGTAAGTATCATGTGTTCTCTGTGTTTAATGAAGATCGATTGCCCAGCCAACATGTGTTTTGTCAGGGTGGAAAACCTAGGACTTCTTCAGGGCTAATAGGCAAGTAGGTGAGAGCTGGTTGATCTCTTCGCCGGTTGTACTTCCGTCCCGGCTATCTTGGGAGTGGTGCTTCCAAGTAGTGGCGTGTCCAAGAGTACAAGGACCCGAATATAACTCCAGTGGTTTGTCACTCCAGGAAGTGTGTTGATGGGGCAGCGAGTACGCTTCTGTTTGAGTCGGGTTACGGCGATAACCGGGGCCTTACTGTATTTGTACAGTATTGTACACAACAGCAAATTGCCATAGATCAAATGCCAGTAAAGACGTATTACTGTATTTGTACAATATTGTACACAGCAGAAAATTGCCATAAATACATCGTGTGGTGAGTCTTGCATCCACGGAAAGTCGTGCCAGATGCACATGCAGTCACCCATTTATAAAAATAGAAAAGTAGTCCCAAAACAATAGATGAAAATGGCTGCTGATTAAATTTAAAAGAAGTTGGGTGGTGTGCTCGGAAAGGACTACACACCGGAAGAGGCTTGACATATGCTTGCCCTTGACAAATGGGGAGAATGAAAAATGGAGCGACGATGGTGCCAGTAAATGGGAAGCCTATGGGCGGACTGTAAGCCCCCAAAGCAGATACAGCATGTCTCAGTAAGCATAAGCGCCGTCTAAAGCCAAGACCTAAAAAGAACCTCCAAGAGTGAGACAAATGGCCAGAGAGTGTATGTGGTGGTTCAAAGAGGCATGAGGTTGGAATCCAATTTAGACAGCCTTGGTTATTGGTAACCCTAACATTCAGCAGTGCTAGCTGCGGGCTTCTGAACATTGCACCGGCACCAGTGCTTAATTTGTAAAAAAGGTAAGTGCCAGGGCCCACGTCAGCTTGCACCACCCACTGCTTGTACCAGCACTGCTAATGACAGTACCTGTGTGCAAGTGTAATAATTCACACTATTGAGGCCCCCATAAACATAAGAATGGCTTGGGTGGTAGGGTTAGTTGTTTTTATTGCACATTGAATTAATAAATGACAGTTGTTCTGCTTACCTCTAAATAACACAAACAGCATCATAAGTGCCAGTGTCGACAAATAAGTGTTGGTGCCGAGCACAGGAAACTACCGGCTCAAATTAAGCACTGACCGGCACAAATTATTTTACATATTAGGCACTGACTGCAGGAGCCGTTACAAACCATTTAAACATTTCCTTATGAGGTGCAAGGGAGGGCGGATGTCCCTATACAGATTGTAGTATTGATTATCGAGGCTGAAAATATCACGGTACAAAAGAATATCGTTGATAACATATCAAAAAACAACATTTTAAAAGGTAAGTACATAAAGAGAAAGTATAGAGTTACTATTCCTAACTTCACATAAATGTACCTTGAAGATATATATGTATATAACATCAAGGTACATTTAAGTGAAATTAGGCATCGTAAGTCTACACTTGCTTACCTTTCAATATATTATATTTGAGATTTTGCCTTCGATATTTAGGTATTTCCATATTCTAGCTTCGATATTCTGGGGGCATATCCCTCTATGTCTCCC
Source organism: Triturus cristatus (assembly GCF_964204655.1). Lineage (NCBI taxonomy): Eukaryota > Metazoa > Chordata > Amphibia > Caudata > Salamandridae > Triturus > Triturus cristatus. Next base: position 1,024,790,739 of record NC_140590.1, read on the forward strand.
TTTTGCTTGAGAGTTGCAAGAACCGTAAAATCCATTTAAGATTTACAGTGCCACTTTAGAACATTGTAAATTGCGTTTATGTGATCACAAACCTGCTATTTGGCATAGTTCAGGCTTTGCAAAAGCAAAACCCCTCTGTACATCTGACCTCTACTTACAAAGCCTGGAGAGAGGAAAGGATGGCTGGTGGTATCCCTGTTAAATCTAACGGGCACACAAATGTGCCAATGACAGCTCTTGTTCAGGAATGGATGGAATGTATTTTTGGCTGGTAAAGTTTACAAGTTTTGCATTTCTGGGGCAGGGGGACAAAGGTTTGCCATACTCTTCAAATGGGCGCCAAAATTCCTCTCACCAAAAGTCTTTGAGAAAAAAAATCCCCTCAAGTATACTTTGGCCATTTTTTTTTTTTTTGCAAAACATACTTTGTAGAACTTTTTTAACACTATTATTTTTCTGGAGATTCATTCACAACCTTCGCAAAGGTTGCATTACTAGCGAAAATATTGAGAAAAACCTTTACGAACTTCAACCTTTGCACGTAGTTTCTGACGCAACAATGGGCGCACGGGATGGAAGGCTCCAGATAAAAATAAACCCATTTTCCAAGCTATTAATAGACATTACTCATTTGAAAGTTATTAATAATTTACCTGCATATCAGACATCAATACCAACTACAGATTGATCGGGTAAAAATGGAAAAAATAAACACGGTTGCCGGAATAGCACTGAGGTACAATGAGGTATCAAAACAATCGTTTTACTACGAATGAAAGATGGCCTGTCGCCTTCTTCCCACGTGAAAGCTTTATTTTTAGGCTGCTTGCGTGAGCGGATACTGATGGAAGCCCTGGGTCTTACAGCGAGCTGATGTGCTGCTGAGTGGATTGAATCCAAAGGGGAGCTATAAACAGCCTTTCACTGGTTATTGACAACTCTTGCACACTATAGAGGCATAAATAATGTATACTCCAACAACAAAAGCTGAATGGAAAGTGGATTGTTTACAGTTGTTACTCTACCTTCTGCATAATAAATAAGAATATGAGAAATTATGAGGTTTGCTCTTTGGATAGGATTTCAAATTCCACCACCCACTTCTGTGTGTTCTTTTTATGTTTATTGTTCTATTCTTTGGACCCATCCTAAAAGCTAATTTGCCGTGTTAAGCTCATTTTGGGTAGCCATTTAAGTCTGGCCCAGAGACTGTCTCATATAATAAAACAAATCAGAAATTTAAAAGTACATACAGGGATTTGGGGCTGCCCTCATAATCTATTGGTCTGCTCAGCTGTCTTTCACATTTTACTTCTGCCCACTGTAGCATACACTATGGGGCAGTAGGTTAACCCATATAAACCATTGGCTCCCCTGCATTGTGGGGGATGGCATTTGCTGTTCACATGTGTTGGACCTTGCCCTTTTTGCAGGGTTATCCCCAGACAAGTTGCCTTCTTCCTCCTATTTTTTTTCCAACCTCTTTTTGTTAGATTTATGACTTAGGGCACTTTTACCACTGCTAACGAGTGCTAAAGTGCATGTGCTATCTGTCTCAATTGTATCGGTGATTGGTTTATCCATGATTGGAATATTTGATTTACTAGTAAGTCCCTACTAAATTGCACCAGGTGTGCCCTGGGCCTGTAAATCAAATGCTACTAGTGGGCCTGCAGCACTGATTGTGCCACCCACATGAGTAGCCCTGCAAACTTGTCTCAGACCTGCCACTGCAGTGTCTGTGTGTGCAGTTTTAAACTGCCGTATTGACCTAGCAAGTGCATCCACTTACCAGGCCCAAACCTTCCATTTTATTACATGTAAGGCACCCATAAGTAGGCCTAAAGCAGCCCAGTGGGCAGGGTGCAGTGTATTTAAAAGGTAGAACATGTACTGGTGTGTCTTACATGTTCTAATAGTGAAATATTGCTAATTTCGTTTTTCATTATTGTAAGGACTCTCTGCCAAAGGGTAACATTGGGATTGCCTTGAAATATCTTTTAAGTATAATTTCCCACTGGGGGCAGATAGAGATTTGGAGTTTGAGGTTTCTGAACTCACAATTTAAAAAAACATATTTTGGTGAAGTTGTTTTTTGAATTGAAAATGCCACTTTTAGAAAGTTGGAATTTTCCTGCTTAACCATTCTGTGCCTCTGCCTGCCTGTAGAATCCACATCTGGGTGTGGATGGCAGTTGGGCTCTTGTGCATTCACCCTAGACAGTCACAGAAAGGGAGCTGGGTTGTGCCTTGCATATCCTGATGGGCCATCACCAGGCTGATGGGCCTTCCTGAGCTAGATGTGGTTGGAGGAGTTGTCACTGAGACCTGAATAAGGATGTGCCTGTCCTCACACAAAGCTGTATCCACCCCTTTGTAGTGTGTCTGGAGCCAGGTCAGTAAAAGGCAGGGCCTCTTGCACTACAAAGACTTTCCTTTGAAGTTTACCTACTTCAGAGGAAGAAAGTGGTATAAGTACTGGAGCTGTGACACTATATCTTCAGAACACTTCTGGATTGAGGACACTCTGTCAGGAAGAAGAGCTGTGTTGCTGTCAGGAGGGACTACCACTTTGCTGTTTGCTTTGCTGTGTTAGCCTGCTGCTACTGTCTTGGGCTGAGAAAGGACTGGACTTTGCTTTCTGTATCCTGTCTTCCAAGTATCTCCAAGGGCTTAAATTGAGGTTGCCTCCTGTTGGAAGTCTAAGGGATACCAAAGACTTCATCCACATCTTGATACCAGCACTGAGACTCCTCTCCTGTGAGTCCTGCAAAAACCAGTCCTGGGGCCTGGGAAATGAGTGGTTGTGCTGTAACCTACAGAAAAACAAACCCGACGCCATCCCTGACGCCGCTCCCTGACGCCACTCCCTGCACTGAAGCCATGGTCACCACTCACGAGGAGCATGACGCATTGACTGCAACGACATCACAGCCCGACCTCACCGATGACATCGCTTCACATTGTCAATGATGTAGCTACCTGCACCAAAGCCGAAACCACTGCTCATGAAGAGTACGATGCATCGCCTCAATGACATCGCAGCCCCTGGTGTACCGACGACAGAGCCATCGACTCCAACCTCGTCTCCTATGCTGCTGCCTGCACCATGTCTGCGGGCACCACTTGTGAAGAGCATAACGCATTACCCTGTCTCACATCGCAGCCCTGTGTCTTCCAAGAACAGCACTTCAGCACCGATGCCACGCTGCTGCCTGCACGTAGTTGTGCTCACCGCTTGTGAAGAACATGATGCATCGACTGCAACAACCTTGTAGCCCCAGCCCCACCAATGCCAGCGCTCCTGACCTCGACATCGCAGAGCTCAATTCCCAGTGCATGTAACTGCAAGGCAACAACGACTTCTGCCCGACTTTTGGAAACGATGCCAGCAACACATCATCTTCAGATTTCATCGCAGGGTCCACAAGTCCCCTTCACTTTCAAAGGTACTGTTTTGCGGGTCTGTCTGATGACATATCACTGAACTGTTGGATCTGTGTTGTTCATGTTGCCGCAATAGTACCTATTGGCGCTATAGACTTCAAGGAACTGTATTTTTAAGTTTATACTTACAACATTCATATCTTTATTTGTATATGTTGGATTTTTATCATTTTGGTCTTGTTTTACTGAGATAAATATTAGCTATTTTTCCAAACTGGTGGGGAGTACTTTGTAGTGTTTTCACTGTGTTACTGTATGTGTGTACAAATACTTCACAGATTTTCTCTGAGATAAGCCTGACTGCTCATGCCAACCTACCAAGGGTGTGAAGAGTAGTTATTTTAGTTGTGTGATCCTGACTTGAATGAGGGTCCCTACTTGGACAGGGAGCAAACTGACTGCTAACTAGAGACCTCATTTCTAACAACTTGTACATAAACACCTAAAAAGAAGTGCATTTGAGTATCAGCCAATACTTTATTTTGCCAATACTTTTGCAATTAGTTATATTTTTTTGCTTTTAGTCATAATTATAACATAACACTATGTTTTCAGGTTACAGCAGTTCAGAGCCAGTGATACATATTATTTATGCCAATAAAAATCATACTGTTCAAACATGGGCATTAAAACAATAAAAATCAATTCTATGGCAGTTCTATTAAAACCAGCCTTCGTGGAAGCACCTGAACTATTTCATTGTGTGCATCTGCTAGCTCAATTTTCCTTGCATGCTGCAATCTGGCTTTGACCTTCTCTATGCAAACAGCGGGTGATGTCAGTGGAGGAAAGTGGATGGTGGTTTCTAACCAAAAATTTGGACATGTGAACTTATTTCTTTTTTCAACTATTTTTATTCAGTTTTAAATGTTGTAGATCATCACAGAAGTTACCGTCACAATGTATACCAACGATATTACATTTCTCAGGTTTCTTTATATTGCAGTTCTTTGATTGGCCCACTAGTTCTGTCTCATAGAAGGTAAAGACTGTCTTTCCCTTTGCTGCCCTCCTACCACCTTCGAACCCCTTTCTCTCCCTCAAACGGTCTACTCCTAGTGTTTATCCTGTTGCATACCTACACTCACTTTGTGTGGGTTTCTGTATCCAGCCCTTTGTACATCCTCCAGCCCCCTTCCCCCCCCCCCCAATAAAAAAAATGTATTCGGACAACCTCCCGCCTCGTATACTGCCATTTCTGCTTCCATACATTCTATCATGCCTGTTGTCCACGTCTGTGTTGTGAGGGCCTCTGTATTCTCCCACATTTTAGCGATATCTCTCTCTTTGCTTCTATCAATCCCAATAAGCAGAAAACAAATGTGCTGCCTGAGTAGGTCTACATCACATGGGATTCTCAGTATCATGAATTGTGGTGTGTCTGGAACCAGGGCCCGATGGCCTCAGGGGTCTCTGCAGATATCTTTGTACAGTATTGTTAATCACTGGTTGTCCCCAGATTGTGTGAAAGAAAGTCTCCTCCACCCTCATACACATTTCAAGCAGTGGACGGAGAAGCCCTCTCCATCTTATTTAGTCTACTTCTGTGGTAATAGACTCTGTGAAATACCTTGTGCTGGATAAGTCGTAGTCTTGTCTCGATGGCCACCTCACCGGGGAGCATCAGGGCCACCTCCTAGTTGACATCCTCTGTGTAACCCTCCTGTCTCCCATTTGTCCTTTAATTTATGAAGGTTATCTGGCCTGTTGTTATTCAGGGTGCAGTAAATGAGGGAGACTGTCTTGTTGAGGAGTGTGTCTAGTCGAGCTCTGCCAGTGAATTACTATCAGGTTCATCTATCTAATCTATCTGTTCTGCCTCTAGTGCGTGTCTCAGTTGTAGGTATTTGTACTGTTGTATGAGCGCGAGGTCATAATCTGCTTATAGGGATTCGATTAGTTAATGTCACCCTCTTTTTTTATGTTTAAGAATTTTTATTGAGTTTTCAAGAGAAATAAACACAAAAAATAACAGAAAAATACAATCAAGCATAAAATGAACATCTTGTTCATAAATGATAAAAAATCAATTAATATCAACATACCATAAATTATCGAATAATAATAAAGGAGAAAAAAAAAGAAAAAGAACTAGAGAAAAAGGAAAAGAGAACTAAAGAAGGATAGGAACCAAGGAAATAAAGATACAAAATTAAAGCAAAGAAGCATTTGAAGAAAGATAAGATGTAAAGGGTAACCAGAGAAGATCAGATTTAATTTTTTGAGAAAGAACAGAAGAAGAAACATTGGCAATTCGATGTTCATCGCAAATAAAATTCCACCACATTAAAATAGATATTTTGGAGTTGTCTTTCCAAGAAGATAGAATGACTTTAAACGCCAATGCAATAAAAAGATCGAACAATAAAGAGATAGAAGTGGAGTTCTCCAAATCAGGTGATGAGGAACCTGAAAAAACATTATGAAATGATAAAGTCAAATTACAGTTAAAAATACGCATGCAAATTAACCAAACAGATTTCCAAAAATTTAAAACATTAGAACAATCAAATAGTAGATGTCTCAAAGTGCCAGTATGTTTAGAGCAGGACCAACACAATGGAGATGTGGAAGGGGAGAACTTGGATATGCAAACAGGAGTAATAACAGCTCTATTATAGATAAAATACAAACATTGAGTTATACGGGCAGCAGCAGAAATTTTAAATAACTTAGACCATAATTTATCCCAAACAGATATAGAAAATGAAAGGGATTTCCCAAGCAAGTTCAGTAGGAGATTTGGATCTCTCGGTTAAATGCAACAACAATATTTTATAAACAAGAGCAGCTTTAGGTTTATACACAGGAAATAGATTGTATAACGGTGTCGGGGGAGTAAGGGATGGTAGGGTAGCAGGAGGGTCAAAAAGAGCTAACTGAGACTGTAACGCAGCTGAAATTAAAAGATATTCATTAAGAAAGGTATCAGGTAAATGAAAACGCGTTTGCAAATCAAGGAAGGGAGTATCAGAGTGTTGGAGAATTAATTGATGTACAAAATAATACCCTTCTCCTTCCAATGTTTGTAGTAGAATTGTAGAATTACTTGCCCTTGTATTTAAGAAATTTATTGTACCAAATAGTAGAGGATAAAAAGCATTGAAATGGAGTTAGACCATTAGCAAATGTATTATACATTAAATTTTGGGAATATTTTAATATAGGGTTATTAGAGATGAAAGTACAATTAGACATATAAATCACATTCTGAAAAGAAAAATCCTTTAAAAAGGAACGCTCAAAAACAATCCATCTAGGTATAGGAGTGTCAGTGAAATCAAAGGATAAAGCAAAGGATTGTTTAATGAGAAAGGCTGAATGGTAGGCCTTAAAATCGGGAAAACGCACTCCACCTTCAGATTTAGGCCGCTTAAGTTTTGTAAGGGCAATACGTGGGTGCTTTTTGTTCCATAAAAATTTCACACAAATGGAATTAACCTGTGAAAAATAGGTAGTGGGAATGCGAATAGGCAACATAGATAATGTATAAAGGACATGGGGTACAATCATCATTTTGATAGTATCAATCCTACCCCACCAGGAGAGATAAAGTGGGGTCCAAGTGGAAAGCAGAGATTGAAGTTTAGAAATTAATGCATTAAACGTATAACGTATTGTGGTGAGGAGAGAAGCAGAGAACCAAATACCGAGGTATTTAATTTTTGTGGGGCACCATGTAAAATTAGTATCATTAAACATATATTGATAGCATAGTGAGTTCAGGGGTAAAACTTCTGTCTTAGAGAGGTTTAACTTATAACCAGAGATGCTGGAGTATAACCGAACCTCAGCCAAGAAAGGGGTAAGGGAAGTAAGAGGATTAGACATATACACCAAAACATCATCGGCATAAGCTGATAATTTAGTTACTAAAGAGTTATGTGTAAAGCCAGATATATGAGTGTTAACACGAATACACTCAAGGAAAGGTTCAAGGCAAAGCACAAATAATAAAGGGGAAAGAGGACAACCCCGACGTGTACCTCGAGACAAAGAATTTTTTTTTGAAAAGTGATTGTTTACAAAAATACTGGCCCGTGGAAAGGAATATAATAATTTAATATAGGAAATAAAAGTCGGACCAAAACCAAACCATTGGAGGGTTCTAAACATATATTGCCAATTAATACGGTCAAAAGCCTTTTCGGCATCTAAAGATAGTGCTGCAAGAGGAGACTTGAATTTTTTTGCATGAGAGATAATATTTGCAAACATTCAAGCATTATCTGCAGCTAATCGAACCTTAACAAATCCGACCTGGTCAGTAATAACCAGTAAAGGAAGAAGACCCTCAAGAAGAATAGCAAGAATCTTCGCAAATATCTTGGAATGAAATAGGATGATAATTTTTACACAAGGAATGATCTTTATCAGGTTTAGGAATAAGGATTATTAAAGCATCCATAAAAGAACCAAAGGCTTTAGCATCAGCAATAAAAGAATTAAACAATGTCAAAAGTTTAGGGACAAATATAGATGCAAAGGTAGAATAAAATTCAACCGAAAAGCCATCTGGTCCAGGAGCTTTCGATTTTTTTAAAGATTTGATGACAGCGATAATTTCTTGGGCAGTGATTGCACCTTCCAATGAATCAAATTCATTGGGTAAGGAGGGAGGAGAGGGAATACCTGAAAAAAAATGTCAAAATTTTGAGTAGAAGGATTCGTGTCATCCGAGTAAAGGGTTTCATAATAATCATGAAAAATATTAGCAATGTCGTCATCAGAAGACGCAAAGCGTTTAGTGGATTTATTTAAGATAGGACCAATAGTTTTACGTTCAGATTTGATTTTTAAGTAGTTGGCTAACATCTTACCAGCTTTATTTTGGCCCCCATGAAATTTAGATTTGATTTTAAGGAGAATATTACATGCTTCAACAGTCGCAAGTTTATTAAGTTCAGACTTGGCCTTAATTAAATCACTAAGTGTAGAAGATGATTTGGAAGTGAAGTAGTAATGTTCCAGCAATTTAAGTTGTTGTAGTAAAACTGAATATTTGGTCCGAGCAATTTTCTTTTTCCTAGAAACATAAGAAATAACAAACGCCCGAAAGGAAGCCTTAAAAGCATCCCAATTATTAGAAAGGGAGGCTCCTGAGGGAACATTGAACATGAAAAACTCTTTAATAAAGGAAGTAGCTTCTGAAATTAAAGCAGAATCTGATAATAAAACATTATTAAGCTTCCAGCGGCTGAACTTTGGGGAGGTTAACGAGAGATCCAAAACAGCAAAAACTGGTGCATGGTCAGAAATAAAAATTGACCCAATTTCCGAGGATTGAATAGAGGGGAGTAAAGATTTACTAACTAGGATATAATCAATCCGGGAACGTGTATGGTGAACATTGGAAAAAAAAGTAAACTCAAGAGAATCAGGGTTACAAGTCTTCCAAACATCAAATAAAGGACGAGAGGCAATGGCCGATTGCAAGGCTTTGTGGGATTTGTCAGGATGAAACTTAGATTTAGATTGTCTATCAGAAAAAGGGTCAATCCATTGGTTAAAATCACCAGCAATAACAATATTAGGACAATCAAGGGAAGAAAGTAAAACCTTGATGCTTTTCCAAAATTTTGGGTCTGGTTTGACCGGACCATAAATGTTCAATAAGACCAAATCCTTACCCTGCACAACAACTCTGGCCATTACCCATCGTCCATCCGCATCATTTTGTGTAGATACAATTTGTACAGACAAAGACCTGTGAAACAATATAGCAACACCCCCTTTTTTACTAGAAGTAGGAGAATACACAACTTGACCTACCCATTGTTTTTTTAACTTAAGTGATTCCGCTTCAGTACAATGTGTTTCTTGAATGAAGGATATTTGAGAATTCAAATTGGATAAATGAGAAAGTACCTTCTGTCTTTTAACGGGGTGTCCAAGACCACGAACATTCCACGAGACAAAATTACACATAATGGAGGAGCGGAGGGGTAAAATACGTACGGAGGTGATACACTGCAGGGCAAAAGCTAAAAAAAGAGAAACACCACGAATGAGCAAAATAGAAAAAATATATAATAAAACAGTACACCGATCCACAGAACACATGCAACAAATAGCACATTGTCAAATGAATACAGAAACATGAAAGAAGAAAAAACATCACAGCTAAAAAATGTCACCCTCTTGACTTATCGCTCTGAATGTCATGATCCCAGTTGGATACCACTGCTGGAATCTTTTCAGTTCTGCTTCGCCTGTTTTTTGGCCAAACTACGGACTGTCCTTTTCCTCATTTGCAATCTCAAACCTTGAGTTATTTGTAGCTGTAAAATGACCAAGAATTCTGGAATGCCAATGCTGGAATCTGTGTCAAAACGCTGATTTCCAAGGTTATTACTCATTCCAAAAGGTGATTACTCTTAACTCTCCATCTAAGCAGATGATGCATGACACAGACGATAACTGAATTAGCCAGCACCCTATGCAGTAGCATCCATCCTTAAAGTTATTTAGGTTTGCTCCAACCTTACATGCGGCAATCCATTATGACTCAGCTTTAAATAATAGGAATCACACTGTTATATCTGTGAGCCTTAGGGTGGACTTCCCTCCAACATGTTACCTTCCTCCTCCATTTTGTCTGACCTTGGTTTCGCTGGCCTTAGGACTTTGAGCACTTTGCCACTGCTAACCAGTGCTAAAGTGCATGTGCTCGCTCCTCTAAACTTGGTAATATTTGCTCATACCCAATTAGCATAGTGGGCCTGCAGTGCTTATTGGTCCACTAACTTAAGTAGCCCTTCAAACATGTCTCAGGCCTGTCATTGGAGAGCCTGTGTGTGCAGTTTAAACTGCCAGTTCAACCTGGCAAAATAAACCTTTTGCCATGCCCACACCTTCCTTTTTAAAACATATAGGTGGTGCCTAGGGTATGCCCTGGACAGCCCAGAATGGAATGTATTTAAAAAGAACAACCGACGCATCTGCTTAGCTGAGAGGCACATCCCTGAGCAGAAACAATGCATCTCTGCTGCTACGTGGATTAGAACCATCGCACAGGTCTCTGTCACCCCTGCAGTCCTCGAACCAATGCATTGTCCTGATGACACGGCCCATCCCCAGCCCAGGTCCGCACATCTCTAATCAAAAGCAGTCTTGACTACGTTGCCGCTCTCCGCAGTTCTTCAGAACCAATGCGTTACTAGGAGTGGGTGGAACTCGCGGAGTTCTAATCTGCAGAGTTATCTAAAAACTCAGTGAAATTCTATGGAGTTCAATGTCCGGCGGAATGATGCCACCCGATCCTAACCATAACGTAGGATCTTGGCAGCCCTTTATGTAAGGCAGTAACGTTTTCGTAGCATTAGCACACACTCAAATGAATGTACATTCCACAGATCATGCTGTTGAAATAACAGATCTACAAACCAGTAAGAACTCTTGGGAGCCTGAATAACGATAGTGCAATCTTGGGCACATTACACCAGAGCAATTCTGGGACAGTTTCCTTTATGGCATGCATATTCCAAATCAACAGCTGCAGGAATCGGGGCAGGAAATGGAGTCTGCAAATCATAGGCAGTAGGCAATGAAGCACGTGGTGTGTTCTGAACGGAACACCGAGCCACTCATCGCTAGTAAAAACATGCGGAATATCAAGATGTAATGATGAGTAAAAGATATTTAACATTCAAGTATGCGACCACCAAACGGATACACTACATTCCCTTACATAATAGTAAGACTCAGCAATATCCATTCCCGCTCCTTCAAGGTGTTAGTCATACATTTCATAACAGCCAGGGCTTTGGTTAATGAATGCGCACGCCTGTTCCTTCTGGCTGCTCCTGAGGATATATTTATTTTTGTCATTTTCCTGGATGCCATTCTTCAACTATTGTCAAACCACAAAAAATGTTTAATTTAAAAACCCAAACCAGTGTATAAATTAAGAAAGGACATTAGAAAAGTATGATTACATATACTGGAAACCATGGGCCTTATATAAGCCAATTAAATACATGAAAACCTTCATGTAGTCCGAGGGGTACATGAGGCAGTGCTCCATTATGCCAACTATGGCCCTGGCCAGAATGTGGGTGGTGACAGTGGATCTCTCAGGCAGCGCTTAATACTCCAGCCCTTCTTTTTGGTCATCCTGCTCCTGCAGGGCTGGTGCCTAGCAGAGCTCCAGGGCTCTGCACCCTTGGCTACCCAACCTCCCCGACTCTCCAGGCCCCATTGCTGTCCCGCCACCTCACCAAATCCAACCTTTCAGCATGCGGACCGGTTCCCCAAGGCCGGCGGAGGCTCACTGCTTTAGCACGGCTCCAACTCCATGTCACTGTCTGCGGGCCACTTCCTTCAGCATCACTTTTCTTGCCTTGGAGCCGTGAACGTCACTCCCTCTCATTCCCCGGGTTCTGACTACTCTAGCTGCAGCATAGACATGCCCACCATGGCGTCCATTGACAGCCAAGGTTCAGCACACCTGAGCAGCAAAAGCACAAACTGATGCTACTCAAAGGATTGGTCGCAGGAAAACTCTAGTCTTTACCTTGAATCCTGGTTGATTAAGGTAGCTGTCAATTAGCAGACTGTTAAGCCTCATTTGTTTTTATTAGTGGGTTGGCATTGTAAAGTCCCCTAGTTGGCAGGTGCAGAATTTTCACTGAACTCTGCGCTCCAAGCGGAGCGTGGAGTGGCACGAACTCAACTGGCGGAGCGAAGTTTGCCACCCAACCCTACGCATTGCCAGCTGCACCCCGCATCCCGAAGGCAGACTTTGCATTGCAAGCGCCATCAAAGGGATCCTTGATGATGATGCAACAGGACCTCGCACCACAGCAGAAAATATTCTCGCTTGTTGAGAGCAGAGCAGGTCAGCTCCCTGGATTCCAAAGCAATGCCTGGTCCTGCAGAAGCGGGAAGCCAGCAAGGATCACGGGGACCTTGAGGCTCCCTCTGTGGTCCCTAATGAAGAGGCCTGGCCCCAGAGGATGGGGCCCCTAGGGCCGATATCAGCCCAGGGATGGGGGCCAAGCAGTCCTCCAATATATATTAAGGCCTGGCACCCTTGTTTTAAAAACAAAAAAGGAAAGAGGGGCAGGCCCCAAGGAATGGCATCGACAAAATCGCATCAACAAAGGAGGGACTGGGAGCTGTATTTAAACAGGTCCTGCACACTAGCTCCCGAAGGGGACTGTATATTAAGGGGGTGTGCAGTTCCTAACTGGACATGTGGGGAAAGGGAGGTCTTTCTTCGTGATGCCCTCACACACCCCGGAGGATGTCATGCTTCATCATTGGACTTTGCTCCTCGTCGGGCCGGCGCTGCAATGCCTGACGGGCTCCCGTAAATGGGGCTCTTTGTCAGAGATCTTTTGAAGAAGCTGTAGGGTGTGTGCGGGTGTGAGGGCTGGGTAGTGCACGGGTAAGTGAAGGAAAATAGGTCAGGAGCAACTAACTAGTTTTAATATTAAGGTAGCTCGAGCCTCATTAAAAAGTTTGGGAGCCCTAAGTGGATGTAATGTTCCTAAAGGGCTGCTAAGGTGTAGTTGGGCAACATTTTTCGTGCCCTATCTGCCCCTAGCGGGTCAATTGGCACTTCATCAGGATCGGAAGAACCTAAATTGTGAGTGGTGCACTACAGTATGGATCTATAATTATTAGTTGCCAGACTCAGTAGGTGGTACCCTAGTAGGCTAGTACTTGGGTACTGTAGACCCCTTGTACTGTAGCCTAAGGCTGACAGGGGAGGCAGAGCACGTCGCTGCTCTATGGATCAGGTGGCAGACTACAAGCGTGAATTCTACCCTTTGCTCGTGGCCACAGCCTGGTCACATCTCAGAACTGATGCATCGCATCAGCTGCGTGGTGCTCCTTCGACGCAGATCCACGCAATGCTCCACAACCAGGATTTAAGGTACTCTGTATATATGTAAAACTTCTTTACAGAAAGGTGGGTCGCACTCAATCCATACAGGCTAGAACCAAGGGTGCGTGAACAAGGTCTCTGCGAGACCAAAATGCGTTGGGGCACTCTTGGTTCTGGGCTGTATGGATTTTACAAAAAAGAAATAAAGAACTATGATTAACCCGTGAGTGCGAACCACTGTTCTGTAAAGAAGTTTTGGGAATATTCACACGGCGTGGCTCTGCCACATTGGGACGCACCCTGCCAGAAGCAAAATAATATCCAGCGAAAGTGAGCTGATGAGGATATATATACACTACAATGGAGCCTGGCAGAGCACTAGATTGCGCTATTTAGCGCATCACAGTACTGTGTGTTTTCCTAACTTATCATGGTTTATGAACATTGTATGATGAATTCAGCGGCACTTGTGAATTATCATGTTTGAGACTACCAATCCCACAATGCATGGTACTTTACCATGGACTCACCTGATGAGAATTAATTTGGAATGTGGGTATTTATTGAGAGTCCCTAGAGATCATCGTGGATTCAAATGCTGCTGGCCCGTGAACAAGGATGTACAAATCTGAAATAGCGGTGGGCAATGCGATTAAAGGAACTGACACGCTGTCTTTTGGTGCGCTGTAGAATTATTTGTTCTTGTGCGAGTGTGCTTTGCCTTGGGCAACTTGTGGAACTTGTTTATGTACGGCATGTCCAGCTGCGGAAGCGCACCACTGCTGATATCTGAAAAGCGGATCTGGGGCCTCACTACAGTGGAGCCTGGCAGAGCACTAGATTGCATTATTTATTACAGCACAGCACCGTGTGTTTTCCGAACTTATCATGGTTTATGAACATTGTATGATGAATTCAGCGGCACTTGTGAATTATCATGTTTGAGACTACCAATCCCACAATGCATGGTACTTTACCATGGACTCACCTGATGAGAATTAATTTTGAATGTGGGTATTTATTGAGAGTCCCTAGAGATCATCGTGGATTCAAATGCTGCTGGCCCGTGAACAAGGATGTACAAATCTGAAACGGGTTGGGCAATGCGATTAAAGGTACTGACACGCTGTCTGTTAGTGCGCTGCAGAATTATTTGTTCTGGTGTGAGTGTGCTTCGCCTTGGGCAACTTGTGGAACTTGTATATGCACTGCATGTCCAGCTGTGGAAGCGCACCACCGCTGATATCTGAAAAGAGGATCTGGGGCCTCACTACAGTGGAGCCTGGCAGAGCACTAGAATGCGTTATTTAGTGCATCACAGCACATTGTGTTTTCCGAATTTATCATGGTTTATGAACATTGTATGATGTATTCAGCGGCACTTGTGAATTATCATGTTTGAGACTTCCGATCCCACAATGCATGGTACTTTACCACGGACTCACCTGATGAGAATTAATTTGGAATGTGGGTATTTATTGAGAGTCCCTAGAGATCATCGTGAATTCAAATGCTGCTGGCCCGTGAACAAGGATGTACAAATCTGAAACGCGTTCAACTGAAAGGAACTGACATGCTGTCTGTTGGTGCGCTGCAGAATTATTTGTTCTGGTGCGGGTGTGCTTCGCCTTGGGCAACTTGTGGAACTTATATATATATATATTCACTGAAAAAACCATAGGTTTTAGGGACGTTATAGTTAGTTGGACATTTCACTCGTACAAAACCATAGAACTTCCCCCGTTATAGTTAGTTCAGCTAACTATAACTCGCACCCCCGTAATGCACTGCTGATGATGTCACATATTACATCATTCATGACATGGTCAGTGACATCACTGATGACATGACTGATGACATCTCAAATGACATCACTGATGACATCAGTGATGACATCATCTAGTGACTGTGTGTTTCTGTAAAGTTTAAATATGTTTTATATATATGCCAAGTTGTATTGAAGAATGAGTGGGTGTATAAGTGTCTGGATGAAGGATTTAGTAGGTGCGTGACTGACTGTATAATTGAGTGATTAAATGTGTCTTACTGAATGCATGGGTTAGTGACTAAACTGTCTGAATGTGTGTATCAGTATGTCTGTTGTTGTAAAAGCTGCTGCATGTGTTGGTCAGTAGCTACATGAGTGTCTATATGTGTTATTGGTTGGTTGCCTGAATATTTGTATGGGAGACTGAGTGTGTGTGTGGGTGGGTGGGGGGTGTGTGACTCTGTGCATAGATGTCTGAGTGGTTGATTCACTGGGTGTATGGGTTCAAGAGTGCATGTGGAAACAGCTGTATGGGCGGGCGAGTGTGTGTATGGGTGTGGTGGTGAGAGATTGGATGTCCCGGTGGTACATGTCCAAGTAACTACATATATAAAAGGCAGTGTATGTGAGAGTTGGAGTATATAAATGACTATACATGAGAGTCAGTGATTGTGAGAGTGGCTGTATCGACAAGTGTGTACTTGTATCGGTGATTATATAAGAGAGTAAATATATGTTAGTATATGTTTGAATAAGTGAGGTGGTGTGTGTATAACTGTATAGTGAGGAAATGGGAGTGTGATTAATTCTTTCTATGACTGACTAGGTGTGTGAGTAACTCCATGGATGAGTGGCGGTGTGTGAGTGTCTGTATAGGTGTATGAGTGCATATGATAGTGTTGTATTGATGAGTGACTGTATGTATGAGTGATTGTATGGGTGAATGAGTGGATGTGTGTGTGTAGACCTAGGAATAAGTGAGTACGTATGTAGTAACTAGTATTGGTGTGTCGATGGTTTCGAAAATGGTACTCTGTATTTTACAGTGGGTGTATCAAAGGTTATATTAGAGTGTGAGGAGGTACATCAGATTTCGACGTGGATGATGTCATCAGTGATGTCATCAGTGATGTCATTTGAGATGTCATAAGTGATGTCATCAGTGATGTCACTGACCATGTCATGAATGATGTATTATGTGACATCATCAGCAGTGCATTGCAGGGGCGCAAGTTATAGTTAGCTGAACTAACTATAACGGGGGAATTTCTATGGTTTTGTAGGAATGAAATGTCCAACTAACTATAATGTCCCTGAAACCTATGGTTTTTTCAGTGATTTTCTAACGTTTTTTAAATTTTAATTTCTAACTATAACGTACCTGAAACCTACGTTTTTTCAGTAAATTTCAATGGTTTTTTAAATGCTAATTTCTAACTATGCCTACAAAGTTAGGACATTTGAAGAAAGAGAAAAGCACAGAAAGAAGCAAGACAAATGCAGAAAGAGGCAACAGAAGTCCAGAAAGACAAAGAAAAGTTCAGGAAGAAGCAAGAGATGTGCAGAAAGAACCAACAGAGGAGCAGAAAGGCCTCCTGTGCCCCCACCATTTTACTGACGGGTACTGGTGGTAACTGACTCTGACTAACCAGGACCGGAGCCAATGCTTTGCTAAAAGACACTTAGAATACAGTGAAGGGGTACCCCTGTTATTAGCATGACCTCCTCTGTATTTGCCATGAGTTAGTGCCTGGGTCATTGCATGAGTACATGGGTAGTGATTGGATGATTAGAGTGCTGCAAGGACAGTGCATGGTGATTTTATAACTGCTTGGGTTTTGGCAGAGTGATTAGATAAGTACATGATGCTGGATGGGTGATTTGAGGAGTGCATGGGTAGTGACAGAGGGATTTCTGGAGTGCATGGGTACAACCTGGGTAATTGGCGGAGTGAATCAGTACTGTGTAGGTGGTTAGAGGTCTGCATGGGTAGTGCACAGGGGATTGTAGCAATGCATGTGTTAGTGCCTGGGTCATTCCATGAGTACATGGGTATTGACTGGATGATTAGAGTGCTGCAAGGAGAGTGCATGGTGAATTTATAAGTGCTTGGGTTTTGGCGGAGTGATTGCATAAGTATACACATGTCACATCAGGCCCCGCCCCCTCCCTTCACCGCTGTGCAAACGCGCCCCCTGGTAGGTTTTAATTTGGGGAATTAATTCCCTTTGAATCCTGAGTGTCCCTGGGGTCCAACTAGCCCACCAGGTACCTCCAGTAAGCGTCACAGAGCTGCGTTGCAGAAAGGTGGTCCGAGGCCACGCCCCTTTTTACACCTCTCTGCAACGCAACTCTGTGGCGCTTACTGGATGTACCTGGTGGGCTAGTTGGCTAGGAACCCTCAGGATTCAAGGGGACTTAATTCTCCAACTTAAAACACGCCAAAGGGCTGGTTTGGAGTGTTGACAGCCAATTAGAATAAAGCTCGTGGTCGGGAGGTGTGGCGACTCTCCGCGGCCATAGATATCGAAACTTTTATTTTGAATTCCTCAGCAACTACTGAACGGATTTACACCATTTAAAAAAAAGTCGCTTTCTGAACCAAGCACTACCTTTTTGCCAAATTTGGGGTAATTCCGTTCAGCAGTTTCGGCTGTAGCCTTGCCTAAAGTTTCCTATGGGAAATTGATTTTTGACTTATTTTTTTAATCTCTCAGCAACTACTGAACGAATTTACACCATTTGAAAAAAAAAAGGTTGCTTTCTGCACAAGCACTACCTGTTTGCCAAATTTGAGGTAATTCCATTCAGCAGTTCGGGCTGTAGCCTGTCTCAATTTTCCTATGGAAATTAGCATGGGAAAAACGCGTTTTGGGACCCCCTTTTTTCTCAGCCCCCGCTTGACGAATCACCCCCAAACGTTCAGGATAGGAGCTGACCTGGATAGACTTTTTTTGGGGAGAATTTCGTGAAGATTCATCAAACGACGCCAAAGTTATTAGCAAATCAAAAAATGCTATTTCTATGGAAACTTGGTTGTAACTATAACTACCTACTGGCGACCACCAGTAGGTCATATATATATATATATATATATATATATATATATATATATATATATACAGCAATTATTTCAGATAATGACGCTCACTCGGGAGTCCATTGTAACCATAGAGGTTTAATAAAGTGAACCGCTACGCGTTTCGACACTGAGAGTGTCTTGATCACACGATTTTCACAGTACTACGTGGAGTGTATAAGTAAACAGTAAACATAAAAAAGGCACTACATAGGGAGCAACCCTTTCAGCTCCGTTTTTTTGGCATCCATCTTGGAAGAGTAACCACAATCAGTATAAAGTATCACACATAGTGTAGAACTGCACACAGGTACCTACAAGCATGCCAGATAATAAACTTGTCATTGATTTAACCATGTTGCCACATTATTCAATTCCTATATTAGTGTACAACTAAAGTCAAGAACAAAATTCAAAAATCAATAAATAAGTATATTGTATATGTGATTGTTCTCCATTTTTTTAGCAGGTGTAAATTCCTATGAGACATCTCTTATATGAAAAGGATGTTCAACAATGATTGCACGTACTTATGTGTCAATTGCTTAAACCTCAATAAAGTTTGAACATAACTTGATATTTAACAGGCAAGTGCCTTTACAACAATTATGTTGATTATATACAAATGGTGGACCCATATTACAAGCGCCCTAGTGGCTTTTGAGCAAACACCTTCCATGAATCCTGTAAATACTGCCCCAGGTAGCTTTGCAAAATCAAAAAGTCCCAAACAGTGAAAACCAAGAAAAAAGTGGATAAATATAGATATCTAGGAAGGTAAAGATAAAACATTAGTTTCGTCACTTTACTTGTTGGAGAGTGCTTAGATGATTCTTGATGAAGAAAAGGGTAGGGTGCCCGTGAACTCTATGCCCACCAGTGCCATTGAAGGGTCCCTTCCTTTCCTCCTAAAACAACAACAGAGCAGAGCACACAGTTAAAAAACACAATATTTACAATACAGTTCCAAGATATAATCACAGCATTCAATATATACAAGAACTAATCATCATGCAAATGGCTTGCTAGTTCCTCATCAAGATTATGCCCTCCTGGAAATCTAGTTTCCAGTTCTATAATCCATTTTGATTCTTTTTTCCTAAGAGCTAGCTCTCTATTTCCGCCCCTTTTGCTTATGTTAATTTGTTCAATGGCAAAAAATCTCAGCAGAGAATTATTAGATTGGTGTTTCTCCTGGAAGTGACGGGCAATCGGGTAATGTAAATCTTTGTTGGTAATGGCCCGTAGGTGCTCCTGAACTCTTTTCTTAACCATACAAGTCGTACTGCCGACATACCTTAGTTGGCACGGGCATTCTAAGATGTATACCACAAAATTGGTGCTACAAGTTAGGAATTGTTCAATCTTTCGATTTTGATTCCTACCTGGAATCTCAAAATCATGCACCATGTGGCTAGATTTACAAGCCCTACAGTGACCACAGGGATAGAAACCTTTAAGGTTGTAGTTGTTTCTATTGGGGATTTCGGAGATGTCGCCTTTTACCAGGATATCTTTAAGACTCCTCCCTCTCCGATAAGTGATGAGGGGTCTATCTCCTATACTGGAACCAATTACATTGTCACTTTTTAAAATTTTCCAATTGTCTGCCAGTATTTTCTTGATTTTTTCAGATTCCTGGTTGAAAGTGGTGATTACTCTAGTCACTGTTTCTTCGCTGGATATAGGTTGTTTAGTTTCGAGGGTGCTTGATCTAGTGGTTTCTTTTATTTTATTTACAGCTCTACTAAGAGCCCATTCAGGATACCCTCGTTCTCTGAACCTGATAAGCATCTTTTCTTGTTCACATTCGTACATGGCATCCGTGCTACAGTTCCTCCTTGCTCTCAGTAACTCTCCAAAAGGGATACTCCACTTGAGAGCTTCCGGATGAGCACTGAGAGCATGGAGGAGACTGTTACCAGCTGTTTCCTTCCTGTGCAAACTGGTGACTAGTTTGTCCTGTTCTACCATAACCATCGTGTCAAGAAATTCCAATTTTTCTCTGTTGATGTTTGGAGTGAGTGTGATGTTGTATGAATTCATATTGAGTTTATCAATAAAGGCTTGTGCCTCAGGTTCCGTGCCCCTCCAGATAACAAACAAGTCATCGATGTACCTAATCCAGGCCACAACTGAATTGAAATCAGATTATAAATTCTCATCCCTTCGAATCTCCTCCTCCCATTTGCCTAAGAACAAATTAGCAAAGCTCGGCGCAAAGCACGAACCCATCGCGGTCCCGCGTACTTGTTTGAAAAGATCACCATCAAACATAAAGATGTTATTGCTTAGACACATTTTCAGCATATCAATAATCATATGTGTATGTTCGAGATATCTTATGTCACGTTTCTGCAAGAAATGTAGACAAGCCTCTATACCCTGGTCATGATTGATGATAGTGTATAATGAACTTACGTCCATAGTAATGAGGAGATACCCATTAGCCCAGTTGACATCTTCAATTTTGTTGAGGAAGTCTTTCGTGTCCCTCGTATATGAGGGGAGGCATGTGACATAATCCCTCAAGAAATGATCTATGTATTTGGAAATGTTTTCATTGACACTACCTATTGATGAAACAATAGGTCTCCCTGGTGGTTTCGTTGCATTTTTATGAATTTTAGGCAATAAGTATATTATGGGGAGTTTCGGGTAATCCTTTTTGAGAAAACAAAATTCTGGCCATGTAAGTAACCCAGTTTCTTGCCAGAGAGACAGCTTTTCCCATGTGTTGGTTATGCTCAAATTATACTCTGTAGAGTTACTAGAAACATAGAAGTTTCTATCGCTAAGTTGTTTATGTACTTCTTCAATATATAGTTGTCTTCCCCAGAGTACAATATTACCTCCCTTATCTGATGGTCTAATGATGACACTGGTATCTTTAGCCAGGGAGGTAATGAAATCCCTTTGTTGTTTAGTTAAATTGAATCTTACATTCCTAGTTTGTGTCATTTTGTACTTGTATTTGTTCAGCTCTTTGTTAACAACATCATGGAAAGTATCTAATGAGTCGTGTGGGAGTACTGGACAAAAGATAGATTTGGGCTTAAACGGGGTACAGGCTGCTCTGTCAGTGCTTATAGACTCCTGTGCCCCCACCATTTTACTGACGGGTACTGGTGGTAACTGACTCTGACTAACCAGGACCGGAGCCAATGCTTTGCTAAAAGACACTTAGAATACAGTGAAGGGGTACCCCTGTTATTAGCATGACCTCCTCTGTATTTGCCATGAGTTAGTGCCTGGGTCATTGCATGAGTACATGGGTAGTGATTGGATGATTAGAGTGCTGCAAGGACAGTGCATGGTGATTTTATAACTGCTTGGGTTTTGGCAGAGTGATTAGATAAGTACATGATGCTGGATGGGTGATTTGAGGAGTGCATGGGTAGTGACAGAGGGATTTCTGGAGTGCATGGGTACAACCTGGGTAATTGGCGGAGTGAATCAGTACTGTGTAGGTGGTTAGAGGTCTGCATGGGTAGTGCACAGGGGATTGTAGCAATGCATGTGTTAGTGCCTGGGTCATTCCATGAGTACATGGGTATTGACTGGATGATTAGAGTGCTGCAAGGAGAGTGCATGGTGAATTTATAAGTGCTTGGGTTTTGGCGGAGTGATTGCATAAGTATACACATGTCACATCAGGCCCCGCCCCCTCCCTTCACCGCTGTGCAAACGCGCCCCCTGGTAGGTTTTAATTTGGGGAATTAATTCCCTTTGAATCCTGAGTGTCCCTGGGGTCCAACTAGCCCACCAGGTACCTCCAGTAAGCGTCACAGAGCTGCGTTGCAGAAAGGTGGTCCGAGGCCACGCCCCTTTTTACACCTCTCTGCAACGCAACTCTGTGGCGCTTACTGGATGTACCTGGTGGGCTAGTTGGCTAGGAACCCTCAGGATTCAAGGGGACTTAATTCTCCAACTTAAAACACGCCAAAGGGCTGGTTTGGAGTGTTGACAGCCAATTAGAATAAAGCTCGTGGTCGGGAGGTGTGGCGACTCTCCGCGGCCATAGATATCGAAACTTTTATTTTGAATTCCTCAGCAACTACTGAACGGATTTACACCATTTAAAAAAAAGTCGCTTTCTGAACCAAGCACTACCTTTTTGCCAAATTTGGGGTAATTCCGTTCAGCAGTTTCGGCTGTAGCCTTGCCTAAAGTTTCCTATGGGAAATTGATTTTTGACTTATTTTTTTAATCTCTCAGCAACTACTGAACGAATTTACACCATTTGAAAAAAAAAAGGTTGCTTTCTGCACAAGCACTACCTGTTTGCCAAATTTGAGGTAATTCCATTCAGCAGTTCGGGCTGTAGCCTGTCTCAATTTTCCTATGGAAATTAGCATGGGAAAAACGCGTTTTGGGACCCCCTTTTTTCTCAGCCCCCGCTTGACGAATCACCCCCAAACGTTCAGGATAGGAGCTGACCTGGATAGACTTTTTTTGGGGAGAATTTCGTGAAGATTCATCAAACGACGCCAAAGTTATTAGCAAATCAAAAAATGCTATTTCTATGGAAACTTGGTTGTAACTATAACTACCTACTGGCGACCACCAGTAGGTCATATATATATATATATATATATATATATATATATATATATATATATATATATACAGCAATTATTTCAGATAATGACGCTCACTCGGGAGTCCATTGTAACCATAGAGGTTTAATAAAGTGAACCGCTACGCGTTTCGACACTGAGAGTGTCTTGATCACACGATTTTCACAGTACTACGTGGAGTGTATAAGTAAACAGTAAACATAAAAAAGGCACTACATAGGGAGCAACCCTTTCAGCTCCGTTTTTTTGGCATCCATCTTGGAAGAGTAACCACAATCAGTATAAAGTATCACACATAGTGTAGAACTGCACACAGGTACCTACAAGCATGCCAGATAATAAACTTGTCATTGATTTAACCATGTTGCCACATTATTCAATTCCTATATTAGTGTACAACTAAAGTCAAGAACAAAATTCAAAAATCAATAAATAAGTATATTGTATATGTGATTGTTCTCCATTTTTTTAGCAGGTGTAAATTCCTATGAGACATCTCTTATATGAAAAGGATGTTCAACAATGATTGCACGTACTTATGTGTCAATTGCTTAAACCTCAATAAAGTTTGAACATAACTTGATATTTAACAGGCAAGTGCCTTTACAACAATTATGTTGATTATATACAAATGGTGGACCCATATTACAAGCGCCCTAGTGGCTTTTGAGCAAACACCTTCCATGAATCCTGTAAATACTGCCCCAGGTAGCTTTGCAAAATCAAAAAGTCCCAAACAGTGAAAACCAAGAAAAAAGTGGATAAATATAGATATCTAGGAAGGTAAAGATAAAACATTAGTTTCGTCACTTTACTTGTTGGAGAGTGCTTAGATGATTCTTGATGAAGAAAAGGGTAGGGTGCCCGTGAACTCTATGCCCACCAGTGCCATTGAAGGGTCCCTTCCTTTCCTCCTAAAACAACAACAGAGCAGAGCACACAGTTAAAAAACACAATATTTACAATACAGTTCCAAGATATAATCACAGCATTCAATATATACAAGAACTAATCATCATGCAAATGGCTTGCTAGTTCCTCATCAAGATTATGCCCTCCTGGAAATCTAGTTTCCAGTTCTATAATCCATTTTGATTCTTTTTTC
Organism: Triturus cristatus; assembly: GCF_964204655.1. Lineage (NCBI taxonomy): Eukaryota > Metazoa > Chordata > Amphibia > Caudata > Salamandridae > Triturus > Triturus cristatus. Next base: position 1,024,814,553 of record NC_140590.1, read on the forward strand.
CTAAGAGCTAGCTCTCTATTTCCGCCCCTTTTGCTTATGTTAATTTGTTCAATGGCAAAAAATCTCAGCAGAGAATTATTAGATTGGTGTTTCTCCTGGAAGTGACGGGCAATCGGGTAATGTAAATCTTTGTTGGTAATGGCCCGTAGGTGCTCCTGAACTCTTTTCTTAACCATACAAGTCGTACTGCCGACATACCTTAGTTGGCACGGGCATTCTAAGATGTATACCACAAAATTGGTGCTACAAGTTAGGAATTGTTCAATCTTTCGATTTTGATTCCTACCTGGAATCTCAAAATCATGCACCATGTGGCTAGATTTACAAGCCCTACAGTGACCACAGGGATAGAAACCTTTAAGGTTGTAGTTGTTTCTATTGGGGATTTCGGAGATGTCGCCTTTTACCAGGATATCTTTAAGACTCCTCCCTCTCCGATAAGTGATGAGGGGTCTATCTCCTATACTGGAACCAATTACATTGTCACTTTTTAAAATTTTCCAATTGTCTGCCAGTATTTTCTTGATTTTTTCAGATTCCTGGTTGAAAGTGGTGATTACTCTAGTCACTGTTTCTTCGCTGGATATAGGTTGTTTAGTTTCGAGGGTGCTTGATCTAGTGGTTTCTTTTATTTTATTTACAGCTCTACTAAGAGCCCATTCAGGATACCCTCGTTCTCTGAACCTGATAAGCATCTTTTCTTGTTCACATTCGTACATGGCATCCGTGCTACAGTTCCTCCTTGCTCTCAGTAACTCTCCAAAAGGGATACTCCACTTGAGAGCTTCCGGATGAGCACTGAGAGCATGGAGGAGACTGTTACCAGCTGTTTCCTTCCTGTGCAAACTGGTGACTAGTTTGTCCTGTTCTACCATAACCATCGTGTCAAGAAATTCCAATTTTTCTCTGTTGATGTTTGGAGTGAGTGTGATGTTGTATGAATTCATATTGAGTTTATCAATAAAGGCTTGTGCCTCAGGTTCCGTGCCCCTCCAGATAACAAACAAGTCATCGATGTACCTAATCCAGGCCACAACTGAATTGAAATCAGATTATAAATTCTCATCCCTTCGAATCTCCTCCTCCCATTTGCCTAAGAACAAATTAGCAAAGCTCGGCGCAAAGCACGAACCCATCGCGGTCCCGCGTACTTGTTTGAAAAGATCACCATCAAACATAAAGATGTTATTGCTTAGACACATTTTCAGCATATCAATAATCATATGTGTATGTTCGAGATATCTTATGTCACGTTTCTGCAAGAAATGTAGACAAGCCTCTATACCCTGGTCATGATTGATGATAGTGTATAATGAACTTACGTCCATAGTAATGAGGAGATACCCATTAGCCCAGTTGACATCTTCAATTTTGTTGAGGAAGTCTTTCGTGTCCCTCGTATATGAGGGGAGGCATGTGACATAATCCCTCAAGAAATGATCTATGTATTTGGAAATGTTTTCATTGACACTACCTATTGATGAAACAATAGGTCTCCCTGGTGGTTTCGTTGCATTTTTATGAATTTTAGGCAATAAGTATATTATGGGGAGTTTCGGGTAATCCTTTTTGAGAAAACAAAATTCTGGCCATGTAAGTAACCCAGTTTCTTGCCAGAGAGACAGCTTTTCCCATGTGTTGGTTATGCTCAAATTATACTCTGTAGAGTTACTAGAAACATAGAAGTTTCTATCGCTAAGTTGTTTATGTACTTCTTCAATATATAGTTGTCTTCCCCAGAGTACAATATTACCTCCCTTATCTGATGGTCTAATGATGACACTGGTATCTTTAGCCAGGGAGGTAATGAAATCCCTTTGTTGTTTAGTTAAATTGAATCTTACATTCCTAGTTTGTGTCATTTTGTACTTGTATTTGTTCAGCTCTTTGTTAACAACATCATGGAAAGTATCTAATGAGTCGTGTGGGAGTACTGGACAAAAGATAGATTTGGGCTTAAACGGGGTACAGGCTGCTCTGTCAGTGCTTATAGACTGTGTGTGTGTACCATCATCATAATTGTTTGTTACTCCTCCTAAATCATACACAGTTTCTAGTACAATTGCATCGCCTACAGTTAAATTGGAAAAATTGCTGGCTTCATCAGATATATTTGACACATTTGAAATTTGTTTGTTGTTAAATAAGGAATGCCACTTTCTCAACTTCAATTTACGAATAAATTTGAAAATATCAACCCTCGTATTAGTGTAATTAAACAACTCAGTTGGACAAAAGGTCAGTCCTAAGCATAAAGTAGTCTTTTCTTTATGAGTCAATGTTCTTAATTAATAATTGTTTGATTTACCATTGATTCATCCATGTTTATTTGTCTCTGGTTTGGCCTCCACGTCTGGTTCCCACTGGCTCTCTGTTTGATGCTCCTCTGTTTTCTTTTGAGGCGTTTTTTCTTTGAGCGGGTCTGCCTCTTGCTCTTCCTCTCCCCCGACTCTGTCCTCTCACTCCTTGGGGTGTTGATTGTGACTGTTCTTTTTGTCGACGTGTTCTCAGCACCCGGAACTCGTCTAAAAAAGTTGCTGGCTTTGAAGTGATTTCCACATCTGAGGTACTGCTGGTCGTTGTCCCCGATATGTCTGTATCTGTATCACTGATATCTGCATGATTTTGAGTGGTTGGTGGAGCACCGGGATTAGTAGTGTCATCTTCACGAACAGTGCCTTGACTATATAAGTGGTCATATTTTGGGCTGTATGTTAAAATCCGTCCACTCTCATAATCACCACAATCCCTATGCAACTTTCTCTGTTTGCGGAACTTGATATCGTCTTCATACTTTTTTAATCTTCCTTTGAGATCATCTTTAAACTTTTTGATGTTTTCCTGTTCTGTGCTGCTGCTGAATTCATCATCAAGCTGTTTAAGTTCTTTGATAATGGTTTCCCGATCTTCCCATGCATATTTCACTAATATGCCCAGCATATTTTTAGAACTGGCAGCAGAATTGGCTGCCCAGTCGTCCAGCATTTTGGGATTTGGTGATTCATGTGACGGAGTTATATAAATCCTTAGTCCACGTGGTATCATATCTTTATCCATGTAATCTTGTAGGGAGATCGCCTCCCACCACTTGGAGGTTTCTTGTTTCTTCAGTTTCTCATATCTTTTTAATTTCGTGTTTAACACATTTTCAATAGATTTTTCAGTTGCTGTGTTTATTTTTGTGCCTTTGCCTGGTGCTCTGGCAAATAATGTTAGTGCCTCTCTCCGTCTGCCTTCCTCATCATCCATCTTGGTTTCACAGTGCTCGAGACAATGTTATGCAAAGTTTACCCGACGTTACACTCGTCACGATAGATAGGAAATGTGCGGTTATAGAATACCGCTCCTTAACTCTCTATAATATGCAATGGCTCCCCCGCCTTTCATAGGCAGTTCCTGGTGCTGAATGACCTCCTGGAGTCTTGTGGAAAGATAAACACTTCCAACAAATCTGTGCGAGTCCTCACGCTAACATGAATAAGTATTCTCGTTGTCAATTATGTTTCCTGCATGCTAACTCACATCTACGGGTAGGTAAGAAACGAAGCTAAAGCGTCCCCGTCAACCCGGAAGTTCGTTCGCACACAAGTGTACGAGCGTCCCCCAGTCGACGTGTCCGCAGCTCCAGGCTTACCTCCCCTGTCTGTGGCTGCAGCGTAATCCACGGTCTCCTTTCCCGGAAAAGTTCCTGTTTAACGAATTCAGCCGGCATACGATCCCTTCGATAATAGTCCAAAAACAATACGGGTCCTTCTGGGATCGGTCCCGTCGCCAGGTGGAGCGTCCTCCGGCAGCAACCCAAGCCGGTGTCAAAATGTACAGCAATTATGATGCTCACTCGGGAGTCCATTGTAACCATAGAGGTTTAATAAAGTGAACCGCTACGCGTTTCGACACTGAAAGTGTCTTGATCACATGATTTTCACAGTACTACGTGGAGTGTATAAGTAAACAGTTGAGGTTTAAGCAATTGACACATAAGTACGTGCAATCATTGTTGAACATCCTTTTCATATAAGAGATGTCTCATAGGAATTTACACCTGCTAAAAAAATGGAGAACAATCACATATACAATATACTTATTTATTGATTTTTGAATTTTGTTCTTGACTTTAGTTGTACACTAATATAGGAATTGAATAATGTGGCAACATGGTTAAATCAATGACAAGTTTATTATCTGGCATGCTTGTAGGTACCTGTGTGCAGTCCTACACTATGTGTGATACTTTATACTGATTGTGGTTACTCTTCCAAGATGGATGCCAAAAAAACGGAGCTGAAAGGGTTGCTCCCTATGTAGTGCCTTTTTTATGTTTACTGTTTACTTCTACACTCCACGTAGTACTGTGAAAATCGTGTGATCAAGACACTTTCAGTGTCGAAACGCGTAGCGGTTCACTTTATTAAACCTCTATGGTTACAATGGACTCCCGAGTGAGCGTCATTATTTGAAATAATTGCTGTACATTTTGACACCGGCTTGGGTTGCTGCCGGAGGACGCTCCACCTGGCGACGGGACCGATCCCAGAAGGACCCGTATTGTTTTTGGATATATATATATATATATATATATATATATATATATATATATATATATATATATATATATATATATATATATTTCCACGAAGTTACTCCTTCTGAAGTTCAAGCCCCTTTTGGAGGGGTGGCGCGGACCGGCGGAGACAACCGGCAATACTATCAACAAAAATTGGAGTCCCAAACGCGCTCTCGGAGACAAATTATCACCAGGGAAACGGGAGGTCACTTAGACACAGGTAGGTTTATTTACGTCATAAACCTACCTGTGTTTAAGTGACCTCCCGTTTCCCTGGTGATTATTTGTCTCCGAGAGCGCGTTTGGGACTCCAATTTTTGTTGATCTATATATATATATATATATATATATATATATCCAATTACGCTCCCTTGTGCACTTGGCGCACAAACAGACCGGTACGGACAACTTTCTCAGCTGGTGCCAGATATTGCTTTATTAAATTCAAGTTAAAGTGCAATGCTCCTTCATGACGCGTTTCGGGCCTCCTGGCCCTTGGTCACATGACCGCATTACGTGCAAACTAAGTTTTTATTGGTAGTGCAAACCTCACCTGACTTCACATGTGACTACAATCATGGAGCTGGAGAAAATACTCACTCTTACGGCTCAAAAGTACAAACATAAACTGGTTGGTCACTTTTAAATACTTAATACAAATTAATACTGTATAAGGACCTCTGTTTACACAAACATTTTACATTGTTTGGGTAGAAAGGCTCGACAAAACATATCCTCAGTTGACATGAAAAATCATAACATTAATGCTGAAAACTTAAAGCTGTACCAACCCTTTTTTTTTTAAAACGTCATATGTTGTACATTTTAAACATTTTAAAAGCCACAAGAGTAAATAATTGTTATTAAATATTCCTACATATTTAAATAAAAAGTAACAATGCCTGTGCAAATACAGCATATTCAAAATATTTACGGGCCACCAATGGCCATATCATTTGTTACAATTCATATACATCGCTCTCATGTATTGTCACAATGTGCAAAAATATGTGCAAATAGTGCATAAACCTATAAAAGTGTCTAAAGTGCTACATGCTAAAAAATTACTGATGGCAGGAAGATGGAAAAGTATTCATATACTGGAAAACATTCGTTAGGAAACACCATGTTTCACTTATACAGGGAGCCGCCTTAAAATTTGACTGAATAGTACTGTTTGAAGCAGTGTACCAGCTACCCAGGCCAGATTTCATGTAGATAGTATCAAAATTGTTTAGTGCTATATATATATGCCAATTTATACTAAAAAATATATAACTATATTAAGAAATATATAAATACATTAAAAAGTATAGCAAAAGTCATATCTACAATCCAAAATCAAAGTTAAGGCATACTGTTATTTCTCATAAAACAGACAATAGCTTAGCATACCTGCAACCGATCTAGTTACATTTTAAAATAGAGATAATGACAGTTTCATAGGAACAACAGAAAGACTTAGTACTTTGATGGAGGCATATTGTTATAGGAAGTTGTGCATATGTTCTCCTGTGCTAAGGTCATGTGGAAACTTAGTGTGAAGCTCGATGATATATTTAGACTCTAACTGGCGTAGCCTTTTTTTCCCCTATTACCTCCTCTCTTGTCTAGAGGTACTGTGTCTATTACAAAGTATTTTAAACATTTAAGGTAATTTCCATGTTCTGATTTAAAATGTACATATATATATGCAACAGGACCTCGCACCACAGCCTGGCCACATCTGGGTCCTGATGCATCGCTTCGGCTGCGTGGGGCTCCTTCGACGCGGATAAACGCAATGCTCCGCAACCAGGATTTAAGGTAATCTGTTCACCGGCCCTAACTGTAATTCAAATAGTCATTACACGTCGATGATTACACAAACATTGGATTGCTATTAATGAGATTGATACATTTTAACTAATTAAATACATTTTGAGAATATGAAATTGCATTGTTGATTTTCTCAGGTGTATATATGTATATATATTTGAAAGCTCGTGGCTACTTCACTCCACTGCACTGCATGAAAGAAGGCAAGAGCAGAACCAGAATATTTTCGTGGTGTTTTTATTCAGCAATCACCAGCCTCTCTGTTGCCTTTACTTGAAATGGTGCAAAATTACTCTCACGACGGTCCGGTCGTGGGGTGTGCAGCGCAGCGATCCGAAAAACAAGGAAACGTTTCCCTGTATTCAAAGTCCTACCAAGGAAAAGACATGCATTTTAATATTAATTGCCGACAGGAGCTCACTTAGGGGAGACTTTTGCTTGTGATGGAACTACTTGTCCCCCCAGCATGCCACTAAACTGCACTATGCAAAGCCTATTAAGGAAAACAAATGATGAGACATGCGTAAATAAACATAAAAGAGAGCCTTTCCTGTGGTAATTTTTTTGAAGCCTATGAGGAAGATGCTTTCTGCATCGAAACGCGTCAGGCTACAAATGTTCTTTTTTGTTTTGCAGAGAAGAGTCAATAATGAAAGCCGGATGGCTGGATTGATGCTGAATGCCCTCCCGAAGCTCCAGGGCATTTGTTTGAACAAACGCCAGTAGGTAGTTATAGTTAGGACCTATTATCCATGGGAAATCGGCAACATTCTATTTAGAATAACTTTGGCGCCGGTTGACGAATCTACGCGAAATTTTCTAAACTCGTGGCCCGCTCCAGTCCGCTCCCATCCTGAAAGTCTCGGGGTGATTTGGCAAGTGGGGGCCGAGAAAAAAGGTGGGTCCCAAAACGTGTTTTCCCCATGCAATTTTCTATAGGGACCTTTAGTCGCAGCTACAGCCCGAACTGCTGAACGGAATGACACCAAATTTGGCAGAAAGGTAGACCTTGGTTCAGAGTCGTGCCTTTTGCTTAAATGGTGTAAATCCGTTCAGTAGTTCCTGAGAAAATCAAAATCCAAATCACATATATATCTGGGCGGAGCCTAACCACACATCTCATCGTGAGATCTGATTGGCTGTCAGCACTTCATCCAAGAAGTGTTGGCAGCCATCTTGGGACCAATATACATGATAGCATCTCATTAAAAAGCATTGCAGTTATTAGAAGGTTTTAAGATTTTAGTTACATTATAAATCATTTGTTGATGGTACCATACTCATTGTAGGAATTGTGGTGTGTTCTAAGGTGATTTTACCATGTGAAAAAGCCTTCTGCTGGGATATCATGAATCATGTTTGAAAGAAAACTATTTTCTCATGCTTTTCCCACAGAGGTTTGGAAGGTGATCTATAAGCTAAACTGAGAGCATACTTTCTGTAAATTCACATTATCTTTCTCAGTCATGTGAGAATGAAGTCTGACATTCTCAGTAAAACATGTACATCTAACAAGGGCAGAGACTGTCAGTTGATTCCTTTGTGTTCTACTGCAGCTTCCCAGAGTGTTCTAGAGAACAACTAGAGCGCTAACAGTCCTACTTACGACAAACGTAAGGCACACCTGAAGCCATCTTGATTGGAGTAAAGTGGTAACTCTTAAAACATTTAATTTAAAAAGGAACAAAATGAGGGGGTTCATTTTGCCATAGAAAGTAAGATTATTTCTGCAGAAAGAAAAATTAGGGCACATTTTGAGTGACTTCTCAAATCATCTTCTATTTCATTAAAAAATTCTGACATGCAGAGTGAAACATGCACTTTCTTTTTTTTGGAAACATTTTATTATCAGTAACAAAAATAAAATAATACAAAAGAAATAGCTGGGTACATTAGGCATTGCCTACATCATATGAGTCCAGTGCGGGTCAGTTACACAGGTATAATAATATCACAAAGTGTTGTAAGTTACATACTAAGATATAGCAAGAGAAAACTTTTCAGAGCGCCGATCCCGGCCTTTGCTTCGCCTCCTTGTTGGACCCCTTGGGTTAATCGCTCAGGTCAAGGTCCGAGTCTGGTGTTGGAGGGGCACAGATGTTACCACGGAATGAGTTCCATCTACCCCATACCCGTGCCCACTTTTGGGGACACCCTCTGCGTATGAAGACTGCTTTTTCGGCCAGCATTGAGCTATCCATGTCCCGACACCATCGTCCCCTCTGGGGAGCCGTCGGTACCCCCCAGTGTTGTGCAATATTATGTTTTGCCAGCATGATCCCCAAAGTTGCCCAGTCTTGTGCTGCATGATTCAGGTCAGTCGGTTCCCATATATTGAGGAGGCACCGCTTTGGTTCGGGAGGAACTGGGAAACCACTCACACTCGTAATTGTGTCCATTACCTCCTCCCAAAAAAATGCTATGTGCGGGCATTCCCAGAATGTATGGTAGAATGTACCCCTTGCCCCACAGCCGCGCAGGCAAAGTGGTGTTGTAGCTCGACCGATTTTGTGGAGCATAGCCCTAGTGTAGTATGTCCTGTGTAGGACCTTCAGCTGTACCAGCCGTAGCCGGGACGGGATCGCCACCTCCCTCGGGGACGCTAGTGCTTCCTGCCAGTCCTGTTCATCTATGTCTCCAAGGTCTGCCCGCCATTTATCCCGCAGAGCTAGTGTGGGGTCTTTTTGGTTATTAATAAGTTTGCGGTAGGTGAGGGAAATGGCTTTCTTGGTAAGGTGGTCCGTAAGAAGACGGTCCTCGAGCGGGGACGATTCAGGAAGAGCCGTGCCTCTAGGTATTGCCCTTGTGAGTGCATGCTTAATTTGTGTATAACGGAAGAGTTCTGTATCGGCCATTTGATATGTCGTCTGTAGTTGAGTAAAAGTCACCACGTCTCCTTTTTTCCACAGGTCCCCAACTCTGGAGATTCCGATCAAGTCCCATTGTGCAAACCCCTTGCTATTGCGGAGTGTACCCAGTTTTGGTGTATCCCACAATGGTGTGTGTTGTGTCATTACTCCTTCCCACCCGAGCGCTCGTTGCGCTATGAACCATGAAACATGCACTTTCAATACCAGCAGCAGACTTCCCTGGTGAGCAGTAGCTTTACTACGTATATCTAATGAGCAACTAGAGTGCTAACATTCTGAATTTATGGCAAATGTGTGACACATCTGAATGCCTTCTTGATGGAATCAAAGTAAAAAACTGAAAGTCTTCCTACTGAGGAGACTGTAGTATATGAGGAAATTAGGAAACTTCATAACAAATAAGTCTCCCAAGATGGCCACCAGAGACAAAAGAGCCCAAATGTAGAACAAATATCACCCAGATGTAGCCCAAGTATAGCCCAATGACAGAATGTCCCAGAGTGTTCTAAAGAACACCTAGAGCGCTAACAGTCTGACTTATTACAAAAGTATGGCACACCTGAAGCCATCTTGATTGGAATAAAGTGGTAACACTTAAAACATTTAATTTTCAAAGGAACAAAATGAGGGGGTTCATTTTGCCATAGAAGTTATGATTAGTGCTGCAGAAAGAAAAATTAGGGCACATTTTGACTTCTCAAATCCTCTTCTATTTCATTAAAAAATTCTGACATGCAGACTGAAACATGCACTTTGAATACCAGCAGCAGACTTCCCTGGTGAGCAGTAGCTTTACTACAGTGATCTAATGAGCAACTAGAGTGCTAACATTCAGAATTTATGGTAAATGTGTGACACATCTGAATGCTTTCTTGATGGAACCAAAGTAAAGAAGCAATGAAAATGCAATAGGTCTCGCCCTCGTTTAAGTTAAAGCAATTCTGTTTGTAATTAGGTGGCTTTTTAGCTTTGCTTTTATTAGTGTTTTTCAAACTTTCATGTACATAACATGCATATGTATGCATATATGTATATGTATATGTATGCATGTATTTATATTTGTATTTATATAGATATGCAGATTATATATATGTTTATATATGTATGTATATATATATACACATACAAATATAAATGCATATGCATATATATATATGTGCATATGTGTGCGTATAGAGAGGGGTAGAGAGAGGTAGAGAGGTAGAGGTGTAGAGGTAGAGAGGTAGAGGTAGAGAGGTAGAGAGAGGTAAAGAGAGGTAGAGAGGTAGAGAGTAGTGGATGAGTAATAGAGAGTGAGTAGTGGAGAGAGTAGCAGAGAGTGAGTAGTAGAGAGTAGTAGAGTGAGTAGTAGAGAGTGAATAATAGAGAGTAGTAGAGAGTGAGTAGTAGAGAGTAGTAGAGAGTGGGTAGTAGAGAGTGAGTAGTAGAGAGTAGTATAGAGTGAGTAGTAGAGTGAGTAGTAGAGAGTGAGTAGTAGAGAGTGAGTAGTAGAGAGTAGTAGAGAGTGAGTAGTAGAGAGTGAGTAGCAGAGAGAGAGTAGTAGAGAGTAGTAGAGAGAGTAGTAGAGAGTACTATAGAGAGTAGTAGAGAGTGAGTAGTAGAGAGTAGTAGAGAGTGAGTATTAGAGTAAGTAGTAGAGTGAGTAGTAGAGAGTAGTAGAGAGTGAATAGTGGAGAGTGAGTAGTAGAGAGAGTAGCAGAGAGTGAGTAGTAGAGAGTAGTAGAGAGTGAGTAGTAGAGAGTGAGTAGTAGAGAGAGAGTAGTAGGGAGTAGTAGAGTAGTAGAGAGTGAGTAGCAGAGAGTGAATAGTAGAGGGTAGTGGAGTAGTGGAGAATGAGTAGTAGAGAGTAGTAGAGAGTGAGTAGTAGAGTGAGTAGTAGGGAGTAGTAGAGAGTGAGTAGTAGAGAGTGAGTAGTAGAGAGAGAGTAGTAGAGAGTGAGAAGTAGAGAGTGAGTAGTAGGGAGTAGTAGAGAGTGTGTAGTAGAGAGTGAGTAGTATAGGGTAGTGGAGTAGTGGAGAGTGAGTAGTAGAGAGTGAGTAGTAGAGAGAGAGTAGTAGGAAGTAGTAGAGTAGTAGAGAGTGAGTAGCAGAGAGTGAATAGTAGAGGGTAGTGGAGTAGTGGAGACAGAGTAGTAGAGAGTGAGTAGTAGAGAGTGAGTAGTAGGGAGTAGTAGAGAGTGTGTAGTAGAGAGTGAGTAGTATAGGGTAGTGGAGTAGTGGAGAGTGAGTAGTAGAGAGCGAGTAGTAGAGAGCAAGTAGTAGAGAGTGTGTAGTAGAGAGTGAGTAGTAGAGAGTAGTAGAGAGTGAGTATTAGAGAGAGTATTAGAGAGTGAGTAGTAGAGAATGAGTAGTAGAGAGAGAGTAGTAGGGAGTAGTGGAGTAGTAGAGAGTGAGTAGTAGAGAGTGAGTAGTAGAGAGAGAGTAGTAGGGAGTAGTAGAGTAGTAGAGAGTGAGTAGCAGAGAGTGAATAGTAGAGGGT